>NW_024543083.1:5675000-6875000 GCF_018167655.1 Microtus oregoni | reverse complement strand
GCTTCAACACAGAGAACTTAGTGTGCTCCTTGTGTAGAGCAAGTATCTCTACACGCGAGTAATCAGAAAACATGAAATGAAATCACACAAATTCTATTTCCTAGATATCACTGTTCAGTTTACTCTTAAGAAACATTTAGATGAAATCTAAGCATTAAATTGTGTTTATTTCCCTAAAACGAAGTAGAGAGTTTACTAAAACATTAAGAATATGCATTATTAATATTTTAATAACATGATTCTTAGTGAGGTAAGTTTTAAATCTATTGGTACAATAATAAAATATCACCCAAGAACCAAGAAATGAAAAAGATAAAAAGTTTCTAAGTTTTAATTATAAAAATATGAACATGGAGAAGTTAAAAGACTATGACAGGGAATACCCACATACTAAACTAACTATTAAGATGTTAGCTTCTACAACTAACTTGTATCTATATTTGTTGAACATTTTACACAAAATGTAGGTGAATACTTCAGCATTGTACTGGTCAGGATTCTCAAGGAAACAATAACAACAGAAAGACTATATATGAAAAGAGAGTGTATTATATTGGCTTAGATAATGCATTGGGTAGTCCAAAAGCTGTCTCATACTAGAGGAGATAGGAGTTTAGTTCTTGCTGAGTCTTCATGGCTTGATGATTCAATTTTCTTAATCTGTCACTCAAGGCTTACTTGAAGCATTCCTGGAGGGCTGCTAGTCTCCAGTTCTCACTCAAACCCCAAATAATCTGGGTTCTGATATCAGCAATAGGATAGAGCATCAGCAGCAATAGAATATAGATCAGGGGTTTTCAATCTGTGGATTGCAACCCCTTTGGAGTCAAATGACCCTTTCACAGGGTTCACCTGAGACCAACTTATGTATCAGATGTTTGCATTGCAATCCTTATCAGTAGAAAAATTACAGTTAAGAAGTATCAATGGAAATAATTTTTATGGTTGAGGCTCACCATAACATGAGAAAATATATTAAAGGGTTGCAGCATTAGGAAGGTTGAGAAACACTGGAATAGACCTTATTAGCAAGAATGAAGATAAGCATGAAAAAACCCTGAAAGATTCTTCCTCTAACTCCTTTTACCTGGGTTGTCATAAAAGATATTAACAACATTTATAGTAGTTTTCACATTTCCAGTGATGAGATCAAGACAATCCCTCACAGGAGTGCTCAGGAGCTTGTATTTTACTTAATTTTGATCCAGTTGACTTTACACCCAATATTAATTGTCATAAACCAATATCTCCTAAAATTGAGTACATCTTCAGGCAGAATCAGGGTTTTGTTATTAAACCAAAAGAAAGCGAAGGATCTTCTCATAACAACTAATATTTGATCCTCAATTAGCTTTCCCAACATGTTTTCTAAGGCTGTTACCATTGCTGCTTTGTTTGAACAAGAGTCTTTGAAGCTCCACACAACCTACGTTTTATTTCCATATGTATTGTATGTATTCAGTCACTTCTGTTATGAATTTGTCCCTACCTTTTTTGTTCCTAAACACTGATTCCTTTAAAGGGCACGTGGTTGACTTACAGAGTATGTCACACACTTTTGGGGTGTTGTTGTTTGCTTGCGGTGGCCCTCATATTGCTTATACGACTCTTTGACTGTGTAACATATTAAAAGCTAGAATAAAAGTGTAGATGAGGTATAACATTTTGGGGAGAGAGAATACTTCATAAATGACACTGTATCATCACAGTGTACTGATTCAGGGAGCACACCACGTTAAGTTTTCCTACTAAATCCTTGCTTCTAAGTTAGGAAAGGTGTCAATACCTATAGCCCTAGCATTTGGGAGGCAGAGGAAGTAAGTTTGAAGCTAGCCTGGGCTGTATAGTGAGAACCCTGTTTCAAAAGTTACTTGACTGATTAATGAACCTACTAACCAAATAAAGAAACTTGCTTTCTTGTGGGCGATAAAAGCATGTATCTTCACGGCAAGACAGATTTTTCTTATGTTTGCTTAGAAGTCACTTCCGGGATCACACCTTTTCCCAGGGAAGCATACAAAATGTTTACTGAGAACATTTCCATAGGAAGTTTGAACATTCTTTCTACATAAGAAGGTGGAGCATTCTTTCTTGATTCTATTTAAGCCATTGGAAATTTTAGGATAGTGGGTTTTGTGAACCAAATTTCTCTTATTCTTTCTACACTGTTCTATTGAAAAGAACTTTTTTCTTTAACTAGGTAGACAGTGACGTATTTCACAGAGTCAGGATAAGGGGTTATCTTTTTGCCTTCTATTGACAAATCTCAAAGTATGGTTGGGTGATAACTATGTCTGCAGGTGACACACATGTGCGACACGTTTTTCTCTCTCACTTTTCTTTTATCACCTATAATTGATTTATTGATTTGTTTTTTACTTAATTTACTTAAATTACACAAACACACGCACACATGAGTATTTGCTTGCATGTACATACTATCTGCATGCCTGTTGTCTTCAGAAACCAGAAGAGGGCATGAGATCCCCTATAAGATGAGTCACAGCTGGTTATGACCCATCCAACATGTGTTGGACTAAACCTAGATTCTCCGTGAGAATATCAAGTTATCTTAACTTCTGAATTATCTCTCAGTCTTTTATTTAATCTTATTTGGCAGTTTTACAAGTACTTGGAACAGCTTCAGACTTGTTCAGATTGTCCTAATGTTTGTGGTTATTCATTTCTCTAAGCTAGACCCTGTGATGCTTGGGACATGTCTCCGTTTTCCTTTGACATGTTCTTTAGTTTTTAACCATTAAGATTTGTATCTTGATTGATGCTCGATGTGGGATGTGAATATGTATAAGAAGGTCAGTCAGATGAGCATAATCAAGAGAGGCAGCCAGAGAGTGATCCAGAGAGTGAGACAGAGAGCAGCGTTCCTCCATGGTTTCCATTCACTTTCCTGCTCTGACTTTCCTCGGTGATGGACTGTGTCTGGGGAATGCAAGCCAAATAAATCTCTTTTTCCAAAAGTTGCTTTTGGTCATTGTGTTTGTCACATCCACAGCATGAAGCCAGAAAAATATTAATTCTTCTTTGAAAATTTTGTTAAATCAATCAGTAAATCCACCTGGACCTCAGCTTCTCTTGTGTTTTGTTAAATTAATAAACAGTGACTGTAATCATAAGTTTGTCAACTTTTTCTGTTTCTATTTGACATAAACTCTGGTGCTTTGTATCTGTCAAGGATTAATGAAAACTGGACATTTTCAATGATATCCTGTAGCTTCTGTGAATATTTATCCCACTGGGTGTTGCTAATTTTATATTTTTCTTGCTTACTGATTATTTTAGTTACATAGCTGAACTAACTCTCATGAGCCAGTTTCCTTCATGGAATTTTACATCTATCCCTTCAAGTTCTGTATCCAAAGGACTTACCTTCAACTTTTGGGAAAAAAAATGGGAAATATTAAGTATTATCTTACATTGTTTGTGGGAGTGTCTTGAACTCCCCAATCAAGAATTCAAAGGTGGTTTCTCATGCTTGATACTGGGTTTTAATTAGAACATCTATTATTCTTGAGGGGAGCATTATCACCTCCAAGTGGCATAACTTCATTTAAGTTACTTACAAAGGTTCACTTATTAACTTATATGTGTTAGATATAATATTACTTAACTATAAAATGACATTATTCCCTATGGGTTTTTCAAACATCCTTAGCACTATTTAACCTTTCATTCTCCCTTCCATCTATTTTTCTTTCACATTCTCCAGTTAAAACTCCAAATTTTCCCATGTCCCAATTTAAAAAAACGTAAGTTACTTACTATATTTCAATTGCTTCTTTCTTGCTAGTATAACTATTATCTATATTTTGAGCATCTAAATAATGAGTGTAAAGCCAAGCATAAGGTGTCTTCAATCTGCTTTAAGATATAATTATCTTCCCTTCTATTTTAGCTTGAACATCATGATTAAATATAGAGAAAGATCTTGAAATAAGCCTAATCATTAAGCAACTATAGTTTTGTCAAAAATAATCTATCAAATGGTGTAGCTATATCTTATCTTCAGCAGAGTAAAAGGAGTGGAGCAGACCAAGCCAAGGACCAGGGGAGATGGCTCTAATAACTTTAGCATGAGAACGGCAAAACTAAAGTAAGAAGGGCATAAGAGTCACAGTTTATTTTGTCTTCAGTAGACTAGGAAAAGAGTCAAGATGCCATCTTCCTGTGTTGGAGGAATAAAAAGAAAAACCTAAGCCATGAGGCTGAAGCCATGTTGTCCAGCACAACTAAGATGTGATACAATGACATGCTGCTATTCCTTCCAACGTATGGTCTCTGAAAGATGGCATCTGCACACAGTACTCAAAGTCCAGAAATTCAAGAGCTTCTGTGGTGAACATGAATGATAGCTGACTCATGTTAAACAAATTACTCAGATTCTCAAGGATAAAATCAATGAGTAGGCCTACTTAAGAGAAAAGTATAGAGAGAAGCTAAAATAATATACCTGTAGAAGCAGTGCAGAATTTAGTTTCTTAACAGACCATAGTAAATAAAACTTAACACTGTTACTATCTAGCTAAATATTAAACACATGCTATCCCATATCACTACTGACTTAAATTCTGATTAACGCTTTATAAATAAAACCTATAAACCATATAGCATATATTCTGGAAAAAAATAATACAAGATGATAATAAGTATCACTAATGCAACCAGAATTTCATCAATGGAAAGAAGATTACAGATAAACGATAATAATAAGTATCATTAATGAAATAAGAGTTTCATTAATTGAACGATGATTACAGTGATTCTGGATGCAGTCAGCAAGCAGGGGATTCTTTGTCATGCGTTTTTATGGATAATAACAATAGACAACGGCTGGTGGGAAATGACACAAATGGATGGTCCAGGGAACATGCCAGTGGAATCATGGTGAGGAGTCTAAGTGTTGTAGCAGGACAAGAATATTAGGTTTTCTCTAACACTGTGACAGTGTTACTTTGGGGGACCTGGGGCTTTGGTTATAAATCTTCACACCAATTACTTTAGGAGTCAATTTTTAATTTGCTGTTATTTCATCTTTAATATGATTTTTAAATTATCTATCTTAAACGCAGTCATCCAGAAAAACAAAACCCATTTGGGGGGAGGCATACATGAGAAGACAAGGATTTAGCTTGCAAAACCTGAGAATTCCCACTAGCTACTTACACAGTCTGAGGAAAGCCAGTGGTTTAGTTTCAGTCTGAGGACCTTGCAGTCTGAGAAATTGCACGCTTCCCAGCATAAGGTAGACTTCACCAGTTGGGGGTATAAGAGCACTAACACGTTAGTCTGAATAAAATCAGATATAGTGAATCACTCCTTCTTCAGTCTTTTATGTTAACTGCATTTGGGACCTCCAAATCTTGTGCGATGTCCTCCCACACAGAAAAGGGAAATTGCTTTACTCAACTCATCCATTCAAATGCTAATCTTACCTCAAAATACCGTCATGGACACATTCAGTAATGATGTCTACCTCTATAGCTTGGCACCCCATGGCTCAGACAAGCTGACACACAATTTAGGTACCATGCTGTCAGTCCTTCATCTACAAATATTTATCTCAGGAAAATAGAAAATCAGGTAGTATAACAAATGGAGTTGGTTTTCAAATCCAGGGAAAAAAGGTAGAATAAACTTTACCTGAAAACATTTAAATACGCTAAATCATGTAAATTTGTGATTTATTAGGCACCTTGTAATGTTGGATCACACAATTGTGATGAGGAACTGTAGTGTTCACAGCAAAATAAAAGGAAGGAGAAAGGTGATTTCTTTGCAAACCAACAGGGACTGGTAGTTACCATTGCTACCCCACCATTCCTGTTGTCAATACCAGATATTCCAGAACTTCCTTCAGAGACCATCTGGTGGCTTCCTACATTAAAATCATTTAACTCATAGTCAATGTACAATCTTAGTTTCCTTAAATGCCAAAATTTGCTACAGATCTTGTTTGGATTGGAAACCTCCAAGGTCCCATCTACAGGTTGGGCTATAAGAAAGAAAGGGTTTTAATAAAAGTTAAGATAGTGGTGAGCAGAAGCAGGGAGAATCCAAGATTTGACCATGCTGGCTGTTAAGGGAAAAAACAAATCATTATTTTTCATCTACAGAAAAGTACATGTAGACAGAGGATTCCATCTTTCTAGAGGACTGGTAAAAGTTGTGAGGTTGAAATACTGGGAAGACAGGAGCACTGTAAGAAACAAGTTTTTCTTTCACTGTACAAAACTACTGGGAAACAAACAGTGCAGATTTCAAGGCAAGACTAAGCAATCTGGTATTGTGGAACTCAATTCACTATGAGATACCAAAGTCATGAGCCAATGTTGCTTCAAGACAGGGTCATCAAAGCAGGGAACAGTTACTAAACCAAAACAAACTAAACCAAACAAAAAACCCGAAGTTTCCTGTTTTCTATGGAAAAGGATCTCTGAAAAGGAGAATGGGCATCGTTATATTGGGTTATCAGCATTTATCAAGTCCCATTGAGCTTTATGAATTTGGGATGGATCGAATCCACAATTTGGAGCTCAGTCAAAATGGTGGATGCAGAATCTATGAAACCGGAAAACAAATGAACCATACAGTTGAAACATATCAAACCTAATACATCAGACATGATAGTCAAGAGGTTTTGCCAAAGCAAAAGGATACAATGCTTCTAAAGTAGCAATGGTGGAACTAGTAACAAGGACTGTATAAACTGTGGAAAAGCACGTGTCCAATCTGGGCCAATCAAGTTTGATTGCCTGAGAGGCCACACAACACTTTTAACCCTTAAGTGATTTTTTTCTGAGAAACTTTAACCATAGTGAATATTTAAAAAAGTTCCCAAACAAAAGTTAAGCTAAGAACCATGTTAACACTTTTGCTTCATATCTACTTTGACCTTAATCTAAAATCTATTCCCTTCCATTCAACCTCAGTGGCTTTCAGAGCAGACAACTTTGTGGCCATTCTGTTTGCCCCCCTTGTGAAATGTATCATCATATTTATAGGTCAAAGCACGCTACTTGCATAGAGTAGATCTTTATAAATGCTGTATCATTGAGCAGGAAGAAAATTGGCGTGAAGATCAGAAGGCTTTGGCTAACTTATTGATATACTGTTACTTCCAGCTATGTCCTTGGATGAGCCTTTGAAAAATATTCTGCATCTCTGTTTCATTTATATTAGATGGTGCAAATACTTTCTACTTTCAGATCTCATTGGAATTCTATTAGAGTTAATGAAGTAATATGGTTTTGTATTACCCACTGGCTTCTCTAGCCAGAGACTATGGGGGAAAAAAATCTCACTTTAAATCATTTCACTTTCCCTCTTTCTCCATAGGGAGGTAGAGTCGGGATAAATGTGCAAGCTGATATTTTAAGCATATTTTAAAATGGCTACAGTAATATAAGTAAAACAACTTAAGCATCTGGAAAGAAAAGAGCTCTGTGCACTTGGGGGTGATAATGACGCTGATAATGATAATGAAGAATTTTAATAACAATAAATCGGAGTGAATCTTATTCAGCTTAGTTGTGGGAAGTAAGGGCTCAAGGACATTAAGTTCCCTCAAAGGTTAGCTTCAGTATGTAAATTGTTCATGGTTTTATTGATCTCATACACCAGATACATGTAGGTATATCAATACTTTGCCTTGATTTCCACATAGGAAAATGTGCCTTCTAATTGTTCAGATCAAAAGGAACTTAAACAAGCAATGGGGTGGCATGTTCAGTTTCACAAACTCTATTGTTCTGGGGTACATGTGTACCCTTCCTTAGACGAATGTGAAAGCCATAACTTTAAGCCATAAAAATAAATCACAAGGATTTATTTATTTACTTTTTACAGTCAGGGTTGATTGCATTCTACCTAAGAAAGTACTACCTAGGCAGATGCTATAAAACTCCAAACCTAGAGTTTTGTAAATCTCTGTGTTGTAAATCGCATTCCGAAACATAGACACAACTGTCAGGACTAAAGTCTTTGCATATTTAATCATGGATACATGAAGCAAAACTAAAGGTGATCAAAATCAGAGTTAGAGTATGGAAACGCGCGGGGAAAGCCATCAATGCCTGGATGTAAAGCCACAGGCAGTAGAACAGGAAGAACAGAAGCAGGGTCCCCAGGAAAGACTGTTTAAGAGGCTGATTTGCTCACGTGAGCTTTGCCAGCCACTTCCAAGAAAGCTGCCCTTACTCAGTGTATTCTCAGTAGACACTGATGTCATCACCGGGATGTCACACTGTGGAATGTCCCACTGAACTACCTGGGAAATAGTTTCTGCTTCTATGAAGGAGCGGAGCTCTGGGTAGCATTCTCCCTGAACTCGGATTTGTTCTGATGTACTGACAATGGTATACTTCCATGCAGAAATTTCCTCTGACGTTTTCCTGGAGCCAGGCAAGGAATAATCTATAAATTTTTTTAGACTTTGCTTATGGAGTTTTTCAATATAATACTTTATATTTATTTCTGAGAATGTGATGCATTATACAATGTATTTTCATCACATCTGTGCACCACTCAACTCTCTAACTTCTCTTAACCTCCCCTGATGTTGAGCTTTATTTGGGGGGAGGTATTCATTGCTATTTTATCCACAATAACTTGGAAATGGAATCACCCTAGAAGCCAATAGACAGATGAATTGGTATTTAAAATGTAGGGCATATGTACATAAACACCTTTAAAAAAACCTGAAATTAGAAAATTTGCAGGCAAATAGATGAAAATAACTATATTGAATGAGATGATTCAGACCTACAAGAACAAATGCCAGGTTATTCTCTGTCATACATGGATCTTAGCTTTGACTCTTTAGAGTTGTTTATCCAACCTGAAGGACCTTTAGAAATCAGAAAGATATTGGGACAATGAGGAAGAAATATCTTAAAGCAAATGGGGTGGTAGGAAAAAAAATCATATGACGTTGGAAAGGTAGTGGTAGTGAAAAGGAAACATGACCAGGGAGAAAATTGGAGGATGTTTTATTTTCTCCTTTTCTCAGGTCTCACAGTAAGTGGCCCAGGCTGACCTTGAACTTGTGGTCCTGCTGCTTCAGGCTCTCAGCTTGGTAGGATTGCACCGGCTTTTGAAACTCCTTTGATGAAGTTCTCTTTCAACAGGATGCTTAGAAAATGTAGCCTTTAATGTAAGATTATTTTCTTTGTAATTATATTGCAGATATTCACCACCACAGTACCACTATAGAACATACTAGAATATGCATTGCAATATGACATTTCAAAATGTGAAGTAGAAAAATGGTAAAAAAAAAAAATAAAAATACTTTTTTTCAATTTTAACTTATAAGAAAGAAATTCCTTTATTTCCCATGAAGATAATATTTATGACTTATTTTAAACGTGGTAGAATCTAATTGAATATGGTAGAGATTATTGTCTACCTTTATTTTTATTGATTTTTGTTGTGAAAGGCAGGAATTTCAATCGGGTTTAACTATGTACTTCAAGCTGACCTACAACTCACCATGGTGACAGGGGCTGCTTTGAAGTAAACATTCTCTTGCCTCAGCTACCTATGCAATAGGTTTATGGATGTATTCCACTATGTCTAGTTCTATCTTTAATTTTTAATACAGACAATAAGACTTCATTTTAAGGAAAAAAAGCTGCTCTTCTGTTTTACTGACATTTTATTCTGTTGTGTATTTCCTTTTTTTTCGCTCTATGCATGATTTACAGAAATTTGAACAACCATCTTCTGATTCTTTGTTTAGATAATCTAGATGATACAGCCCATAAATAATAGACCTGTCTTTGATTGCACTTCAATAGCTACAACAAACAAAAGCATACTTGGCAGAGTTTACCATTTTTAATCATATCATTTTCTCCTACCAATTTCTAGGGACTTCTGACCCTACTTACTCAAGACATGACAGGGGGGTTGGTTATCAAGTAAAATGTAGTTGTTTCACAAGGTGGAAGGACGATTGTGAGTCCAAGGTGTCAGAAGTATGGACTCAAAACCTCATGTAGATATGGGGACAGTGATTCTACATTATAGATTCAGTTCTTTCTCATGTTGAAGTTGAAAAATGAAGTTGAAAGCAGTTTCTTCCTGTACCACACATGAACATCTTCTGCACCACACATGATCATATTCTGTACCACACACGAGCATCTTCTGTACCACACATCAACATCTTCTGTACCACACAAGAGCATCTTCTGTACCACACATGAGCATCTTCTGCACCACACATGAACATCTTCTGCACCACACATAAGCATCTTCTGCACCACACATAAGCATCTTCTGCACCACACATGAGCATCTTCTGCACCACACATGAGCATCTTCTGTACCACACATGAGCATCTTCTGTACCACACATGAGCATCTTCTGCACTTAACTTTCTCATTCTCCACTTCAGAGGCAGGAATAAACTTACTTACTTAACAGGAGACATAACCCCATCTCTGCAAGACTTGTTTGTGAAAAGTGGTGCTAATTCTCTCTCTGTCAATGAGAGCAGTTAGAATTCGGTGAGGAAGCTTATTAGCTAAAGTGGCTCCATGGCCAACTCTTTACAAAGCTAAAGCTCCAATTTTACCTGTTTAGAAAATACCGAATTTCTCAGTTGACTCCCATTTTTTAGATAGTAGCTAAGCCTCATGGGGTCCCTAAGAACAACCGGGACATCTTTTGCTTTCTCCATTCTCAACTCTACTGGTCCAATCTGAAAGTCCTATTTTAACCTGACTGTAGAATCAGGGGAGTCTAAAGAACTTGAGGGCAATGTGCTGAGGGGAAGGGCAAGCTTTAGCAACCTCCTCAAAGGAGAACAAAAGGATAAGCCATGGCCTGAAACCCCATGCCACCGCAGACTCTTCTCTCAACAGCACAGTGCATAAAGGAAACAAGTGAGCCATTTGGTGTCTTTTATGTTTCCGTCCTTAAAAAGAAAAAGCGACTTTGAATGAGCCCTGTCAGTAAAGAAAGGTCAAGTGGAACCACCACGGTGCATTTGTTCTGGGGAGCCTTTTCCCTTCCATGTGGAGCCAGTTGTGACTGCCACACAGTGGTTCCTTAATTGAGTGTTCCATCTTTCACAGAGTCAGATGAGAGAGTCACTTAAAAGGAATACATTCAAAATGATGTGTAGTTTCAGAACAAATTGTACCAGTCACCTAAAAGTGGATTCCTTGGAATGCCATCGCTGTCTGGGCCACCTGAGTCTTTTCTAATTCTGGCTAAAGAACTGTGTTTAGAGTGGAGAGCCTGGTAAGAAGTGACCTTTGTCAATGCACAGTGAATGATAAGGTTTTTCACATGAGCATGGCATTCATAATTGCGTTTTTGCATTTCTTTGACTCTATTTAAGTGAGAACAGTAGCATGGTCAGCATCTGGAGATTCTATGTACAGATTTCTGGGAGTTCCAAAGCTTGGTCAGGGTCCGGAAAAGCTACATACAGATTTCTGGGAATTCCACGGCATGGTCAAAGTCTGGAGATGCTATGTATAGACTTCTGGGAATTTCACAGTGTGGTCAGGGTCTACAAATACTACATACAGATTTCTGGGAATTTCACAGCATGGTCAGGATCTGGAAATGCTATATACAGGTTTCTGGGAATTATTCTGCATGGTCAGGATCTGGATGTGCCATGTACAGATTTCTGGGAATTCCACAGCATGGTCAGGATCTGGAAATGCCATGTACAGATTTCTGGGAATTCCACAGCATGGTCAGGATCTGGAAATGCCATGTACAGGTTTCTGGGAATTTCAAGATGACATGGAACTGAGGCCGCAGCAACAATTTTGATGCCAGGTGATAAATGAAAATATCAGGAATCAGACTTACTGATAAGTTGGGGGTTGGCCAAACATAGATGAATAAAGATTCAAGAGATCTAAAGTTGCCGGAGCACCCACAGTAAGAAGTTTGTACAGAATGATTAATTCCAGGGTGATCTGTAGAAACACAGTGAGTTTCCTGGTTAGATTCCTATTGCTGTGATAAACACCATGACCAAAAGCAACTCGGGAGGAAAAGGGTTAGTTAGCATACATATCCATAGTCACGATCCATTGAGTGAAGTCAGTGCAGGAACTCAGGAAGGGCAGGAACTGGAGGAGAGGCCATGTTCAGTTTGTTTTCTTATATCATCCAGGATCATCTGCTCAGGGGTGATGTTGCCCACAGTAAACTGGGCACTAACACATCAGTCATTAATCAAGAAAATGCCCTCATAGATTGCTTGAAGACTAATATAATGAAGAAAATTCCTCACTTGATATTCCTCTCCCAAGAAAATTCTAGCTGTGTTGAGATGATAAAGAACTGAGCAGAAAAAGTCTACAGATATCAATCGTAAAGATCACTTAATTGTTTTCTTGAGTGACAACCTCCACTTTTATAGGATCAAACTCCAAGAAACAATAAAATAACTCTAGGCCTGGAGGATGGGTATGGGTCATAAACCAAGCAATTTCCAAAGTTGATACAGACCTGAAAATTTTCCGAGTTAAGGACAGCCAGAGATAAACAACAGCAAAACTCTTATTGCAAACATGAGCCATCCAGCAAAGACTTTTAAGCGTTAGGGTTAGGGTTAGCTCTAGAGGAAAAACTAGCTAATGGCTATCCAGATTGTCAACTTAATCATATTAATGGATATATGGGAGATTAATGAAGTTCAGCTTAGGGTGTGCCTTTGGGGAAATTGTTCGACAGAATGACTGGATTAATTCCTTGATGGATTCATAATAGGGCCATCATGGGAGTTGGTGAAAGGCAGGAAATAAGACCTAGGTGGTGGAGTAAAGCCACCGAACTCATTTTATTTTTTATTTATTTAAAAAAATAAGTTTATGGAGTTATAGGTTCTGCATGTGATTTTTATACATATTTGATTTAGGGTTATTCTCTCTCTATTCCATCCTTGTCGACTCCCTGCCACCTCCTTTCTATTACATTCTTTCATCTCCAGTATTTCTTCTTTCATCATGGTCTATTGTTTTCCACATCCCTACCTTACCCTTTCAAACTTCTGACTGCCTAGTCTCATAAACCCCTTTCTGCTTTCATGGCTTTTTTCCTAATATTTGCCCTCACTGGGAAACACATATTTAGCAATTAGAGCCTTCAGCCTTCATAAGAAATACAGCATATAACATTTGTCTTTCTGAATCTCAGCTAGGTACCTCACTTAAAATAATCACTCAAGTTCCATCACTTTTCATACAAATTTTATTTTTCTCTGTTGCCGAATCCAATTCCACTCTGCATATGAATCATGTTTTTATTATCC
Source organism: Microtus oregoni (assembly GCF_018167655.1). NCBI lineage: Eukaryota > Metazoa > Chordata > Mammalia > Rodentia > Cricetidae > Microtus > Microtus oregoni. The sequence continues at coordinate 6,861,696 of NW_024543083.1, read as the reverse complement.
ATTCATCTGCTGTCTGACATCTGTCAATCCCCTTGCTGTTGTGACAGGAGCATCAGTGAAATAGATGAGCAAATACCTCCGTTGTAAGATGTTCAGTTCTTTAGTAACATGTCTGGTTCATTTTCCTGGGGTCTCAATCTTGCACAGTCCTTTTCCTGTGCTCTCTTTCACGGTATATGCCCACCATCATGTGACTTCTCTGTTCTCTTCTCCTCCTTGATATGATGAACTGACATGTTCCCAATTTCAAGCTACAATAAACCCATTCTCCGTGAAATGATTTCTGTCAGAAAATCAGCCACAGTGACACAAATGTAAATAAATCAAATTAGTCTAAAGCTGTCCTAAAACAGTATGAAACAAAGCAAAAAGGATGAGGTGAGTTTTAGTAAACTATTATTGATGTCTAGTTCCCTTTAAGAATGACAGGGACGGGTCCATAGCTCAGTGGTAGGGTGGCCATAAGGTAGGATGCTTAGTAGGATGCTTAACCCAAGATGTGACTACAAAAGGTATTCATGGCTATGACATAACCTCTGGAGGTCAATCATCCTTTTGGCACAGGGGATGGTTCAGTGACTAAGAGCACTCACCATGCAAGCACAAGGACCTAAACTTAGCTTACATAAAATATGGGCATGACTATGCTCAAGTCTATAATCCCAGAGCCAAAGGGAAGAGGATACAGAATGGTTGGAGCTTGCTTGCTGCAAGATTAATTTCAGGTTCAGCAAGAGCCTCTATCTCAAGGGAATAAGGTGGAGAATGATATCACAGATACTTGATGTTTTCACATATGGGCTCAGGCACTTTCAAACACATACACATACATTATTCAGAAACAATACACAGAGGCACGCACTCCAACACTGCCTCTCTCTCAAACAAACATTCAAAGCATCCCTTCTGAGATTCACTGATAGAAATTAGGGAAGATGATTGCAATTGTAAATTATAAGGAAAGACATAAAAGGCAATTTTTGCTTGCATTTAAGAATTTGATTAAAAAGTATTTAGCTCTACAAAGTAAAGATTGCTAGGGAGGTATCAGGATTTTCAGCATATGCAAAAGCAAAACGTTTGAGAATGGTACAAAGTAGTCTGTAGTTTATTAAGTATGTATTTTATAATACACAGAAGCACCAACATATTGAAACAAATATAAATATCATTAAGTATTTACATTATGTACACGACCAGGCAGTAAGGCAAAGTAGACAATAGAGAGAGGCCTGTGAGTGTTTGCAGTACTGTAATTAGTAGACGTGAATTTAAGAATCTATTTTAAAGGGAATGGGGAAATAGCACAAACAGTGAAGTTTTTGGCTTGCATGTACAGGATTTGAGTCTGAGTCCTGAACCCATCTAAATAGCAGACATGGTGGCAAGTTTGTAATCCCAGCTCTGGAGAGGCAGAAACAAGCAGATGGCTGGGGCTCATTAGCAAGTCACCCACCCTAATGGGGAGCACCAGGTCGATAAGAGACTGCCTCAAAAATAAGGTGGATGGCTTTCTTGAGAAATGACACCCAAGGTGATTCTCTGGCCCACATATCACTAAGCAAGTGAATACATGTGCACATGCTCTTCCCAAACATGTGTGAATATACACACATGAACACAAACACATACACTGAAATAACAAATACCACACACAAAATCTAGTCTAAAAGCAGCATTTTAATAAGAGACCTGAAACCTATTCTAAACCGATACACTGCAGGACTGTAAATGATGATGTATAAAGACTTAAGAAAACCTCGGGGCAGCCTACAGCAACAGGATATATACAGCATATATCCATATGTTCTGGAGGGAAGGCAAAGGGGAGTGATACAGATGCAGTACCTGATCCAACAATGGCCCAGTAATGCTTCCTGCCTCAAGTACAAGAACTGTCATGAACATCAGTAAACAAATTTAGAAAAATTGCATTGAACGATCATTTACCAATACTAGACTAGAGGAAAATAAAGGAAATTGAAATTATCCAAACCATATGAAACACGGCAATTTTCCAAATGGAAAACTAGGCCCAGTCTGAATGTTTTCGTGAGTTCTTTTCTAAGATTTACTTTAATTTGTATTTGTTTTTATGTATGTGTATGTGTAATGTAGGCCATGTGTGTGTGGAGTTCCCATGAGGGTCAGAAAAGGACATCAGATCTTTGGAGTTGGAGTTACCGGAGGTGTACAAAAGACCAAATTTATTAACTGCTAGTCATACTTGGGAGATAACATAAAAATTACTGAGCAGAAATCAAGAGAAATTTAACTATGAAAACATTCTATATAAACTTTTCCAGAGCACACAAAAGAGAATCCGAAAGCACGGCATTCCACAATAGCAAAGGGTGATCGTTTTCAGACACAGCCAGGAGAGTAGCTACGAAGAATGGGAAAACCAGAGGTCAGTAGAACACATCCTTTCTGTGACTGGGCCATTTGTTGGAAATGTGCAACCTGATCATCACAATCAGGTTGTAAAACCTAAGCACCACAAAGGTGAAATTTGGTGACATAGAAATCAATATTGCTCCATTATCACAAATCAGTAAACATCTAAAGAAATAAACCTTAACTTTTTTAAACCTTAATTTTTATACTGAATTAATCCATATACATTTTATGCCTTGTTATTTTAAGTAAGGTACAACTGTATGTTTTCCTTTAAATACGTGACTGTAAGATTCACACTTTTATAGAGAAAATTTCCTGAGGAGTAAATTTAATTGTGTTCAAAATTTAGCTGTTCTAAAAACTTAGTTTTGAAATGTTCCCAAATACATATTGTAATCTCTCTGTTAACGGTCTGTTCTCAAGGACCCCAGGCTTGTGCAAAGCCACCTTGAGTTCAGGTACATGGAGGGAGATATGAGAAACTGTTTGAGCCATAATCATTTGCAATACCCATGCACCAAAATCTCTGCTCTTCACAATGGAAATGGGGTAAGGTGAGGCTGGGTGTGGGGGACTGTTTTCCACTTCATTTTGTAGAAAAATACACAACAAAACGTTCAGTGAAGCTCACCTGACCTTCCTATTGAATCACAGAATGAGCAAACATAAATCAATGCTGACAAGGCTCAGTCTCTCTTCTCAGAGCTTTGAAAATAATAATATATCATTCTCTAACCACATAATGTGCATCCTCCCCACATTTTCCCTCATCATGTTGGCAAAAGGTCCCTCTATTCAAAAAACAAAAAACCTTCAAGTTGAATGTAATTCTCATGCCAGGAAAACAGTATCAGATTCATATTAAAGAGGAGATTATTTTATACAAGGAGTTGCCAGAAAAAGACTAGGAGATGAATGATGCCCAAGCTCCCTGTACTCTCTAATGAAAATTCCAGAATGTAGCCAGATGTTTTATTGGGGAAGGGAATCGAGAGAAGCATAAATTGTCCTGTCACTCAACTGAATACTGAAGCTGAAATTAGAGTGATTCACAATGAACATAATTGGATGGAACATTTATCTGTAAGGGAAAAAGAGAGAGAGAAATATCTACTGTCCCTATATCTCCATTTATTCCCTATGAAAAGTAAAAGCTATACTTGTGAGAATCTGAGATGTCTTGTCCCTGTGACAGAAATAACTAATTCTTATTTTTTTCTCTTATCTGTTCTATACCTCTTCACCAATGATGGGATTTTAATCTCAGGTGGACAATATGGTGACTTAAAAGCAAACAAAGGAAACAAACAAAAACCTATCCGCAGGTGAAAAGTTAAGTCTACTTTTGAACAAGATGTTCATGCGATTCTATTATGGCTTGGACTCTCTTTCACTGTGCTTGTCAAACTGTTTGACAATCCCTTTACTCTCTTTTTCTCTCCTGCCTCCCCTTTCTCTACTCACTCTGCCTTTCTTTCTACTTCTCTCTTTCCTGTCTGACCCCTGTTTATCTAGGAAGGAAAGAGAATGTTATAGGTGGGTCACCATCTTCTGACCTTCACATAGCTTCATGGAAAGAGAAGATTGTGCAAAGGCAAAATTGCTTTTGCCACAATGAACTACATTATGCCCAGACTTTTGTTTGTACACTTAGACCACTTTATCCTTCCAATATTGACTAGTATTTGCAGTTCTTTTTAATATTTCGTGTACTGTCTTATTTTTCCAGTCTGTTTACTTACAGGCAGGAAGGGTTGGAGTTTAAACATGTCTCCAACACTCTAAGCATAAGTAAACTGTGGAGGAAGAATTCTACTAGACTTCTATCATTGCACTAACCATGGAAGATTTCTCTGTGCTTCTCTGTGCTATGTGAAGAGAGGTGATTGGGAAATGACCAAGTGATGCATCTGAGGGATTTTTAATCACAACAGCTTTCAGGCTTGCTATAGAGTTCCTATATTGCATCTTGCATTGTAAAGGTCTCTAGGGCAAGCGGGGTTTCCCAATTAAAGTAACTTTTACTGGGTTAGTTATCCCAAATATTTCTGTGTAATAACTACTTTATTCCTTATCTTGAAATGCAATCTTATAAGGAGTCTTAAAGGAACCACAAACCTAAACTTTTATATATTAAAAAGGATTAGTCAGCTCTAAAGTAAATCTTTAGAGTCCATACCCCATATATATATTATTATATATTATATTATATATATATATATATATATATATATAGAGAGAGAGAGAGAGAGAGAGAGAGCAGAAATGGTATAAATAATTAATCATCACCTTTGGTTATTAACCAAATCTAGTAAGAGAGCTAGCAACAGTCAGACTATTTTGTATTTTCGACCCTAGCCTAATGAGTCAGACAGCTCAGCTATGTGTCCCCGTGAACTTTATCTTTTCTCCTGGGGTTATTTATTTTCAAACTATTAGCAAGTCATCTGGTATAGCCTGGTTATTTTGAAGCTTTGTTTTAGCTAGTGGTGCATGACTGCTGCTTTTCAGCTTTAAGAGAATTAGAGCCAGCCTGGCTCCTGGACTCAGGTGCTTTCCTTTTAATCATCAACCTGAGCAGCTCCATAGGCCTTAGCTCTGAAACATCCTTGTATTTGTTTATTCTTCACCAAAACTCTGTATAGGCTATCATTATTATTATAAAATTAGAGAGTACAGCTTGGAGAGGGGGTTACAGGCCTACTAAATCTGACATCTTATATCATTGATATAAGATTACACGAAAGAGAACAAGAACCTACAGAAATAGGAGGTGATGCTTTAGATTATAGGAGCCTGAGTAATGTAGGTACAGTCGAGCACACAACTCGATGAAGGAAAGAAGTGATCCACATGGACATAAAGAGCTGGTGATGAAACACAGGGAAGGGAAGTAAGGGATGGGGGAAGGTGGACTTATGTGAAGAAACATCCATTTCTAACTTACTGCAGGAGAATTGAGTGTAGAGGTACAGCAGGAAATGAAGTCAGACATTGGTGATTTGGCTTTCCCTTACATGCATACTAAAGAGAAGAACCTGAATGGATCATTTCAGTTCCAACCTTATCATTAGATATACACAAATGTATTACATTATTACAAAATTGAGATCTGAATTTCAAAGGGGATTGGGATATACTAGGCAGGAAGAAGGGGCCATAAAGGCTTATCTCCAACCATCTGCTTTCTAGACACCATTTGAGACATGAGTGAGGATCACTTCTGAGAGTTGACTTACTCAGTGCTTGATAATACCCATGAGATGCTGGCAACAGGGGTTTGCCCAGACAAGCAAGACCTGTGGTAAGGAACAAACTGTGTTTTCCAATTGGAAGGTTACCAGCTTGAAACGAGAAGATGGAAAAATCAGCGTTGCACCTGATGACTGATAAGAACAGAACCTGCCCCAACAAAGCCACTTACAGATTAATTACTGCGCCTGCCCTCTAACTCCAAAAGTATAACTTGCCCCTTTTTCCTTCATTCCATCTCTCATAGGACATCATTGAAATTTAATGCCTACTGTCCTGGCTTTTGATCTTCTTACTCTTGGAAGACAACCGCCATCCTAAAGAGTTGCTAGCTGACATCTACTGCTGAGCCTGTTTATAGTCTTGATATCTAACTAAGAAAGCAGAGCTTTTCCTTTCCTTTTCAGCTTTCTCATTCAACTGGCAAGAACTTCTGGCTGCCTCCCTTACTGTTTTCTCTCCCAAATGCCAGTAAAATTGCCTTCTGGTTTCTTTTCGAGTCAGCTCTTAAATGCTTTTCGGTGAGACCAAAAGCCTGTAAAAAGGACCCTTTTTGTGTTTAAGGTACAGTTGGAGTTAGAAAACTTTCTAATTCCTGGAACAGCAAATAGCAGAATTCTTAAATTGCCCTATCTATTATTCTTGACAATTTTATTTAGCATAAATTGATTTTGTAATAATTTCTCTCTTCCAGGCAGATTTATCAGTTTTAAGATCTGAGAATTTTATTATTTCTCAGTTTGCATCTTGTGAACTGAATTTCTTTCAAGGAGACTACCGTTGAGGATAGACCGTGTGTATTTCACTGTTTTAAGAGCACTGTGAATGGAGACTGAGGGGTGCTATCTTGTAATTTGCACTGTTATCAGTGGACCTCTGTCTCTAAACTCTGAAGCTGGAAAGAAGCCCATATGTGTTATCTTTTAGTATATTTAGGTCTTATTTATTTAGTCATTTCTAAGAGAGATTATTTCACAGAAGACTTCCTGATATTCTTGCTTTTACACTCTTTATTCCTCCTCTTCGGCCATGATCACTGGTCCCCAGATGCAGGGCTGTGACGTAGAGGAGAAACACCCAAGACCCCAGGAAGGGAGAAGGGCTGGGTAGGAGACCATTGCTTTTGGTTCTGTGTTTTCTAACAATGACTGCATAAGTGCTCTTGGAGAGGAAACTTGATGTTGTAGAAAAGCAGGTTATCACTAGGAACTAACCAGGGACCTAAATTTTACTTCACAAATATAGAGGAATTTTAGGAGCTATCGTCAACAGATACTGGAAGAATAAGATCTTATTCGTCACCCTAACTGAGGATCTGGTATGACACAAGGGTGGACTAAAAATCCCATACATTTTCCAAAATCTTAAAAGCTGACTCTCAAGACCTACAATTTTTTTAAGCCAACTTTAATTCAATATGTGGACAATTTTCTTGTGTGTACTTATGATGCTTGTTTCAAAAAACATAGCCTTATTTCAGCAATGGGTTAGAAAAAGCCATCAAGTATTAGGAGAGAAAATATAAATTTTAAGTGACAAAATTGAGACAGTTCCTGAGAGGCAGACAGATAGGGAAATAGAGTATAATCAAGGGACAGATGTTCAAGATAGCAAACTCCAACCTCATCCTTATTCTTTTGACAAAGGACTAACAGACATTTTCTTCCTGCAGCAGGGCCCCCACATAGCTGGTCAGTCCAGGCTGGTCAGATCTGTTTCAGGCTGGATCTGAATATGTTTACCTAGAGCTGTGGACCAATCAGCACCAGTTTCTCTGTTAAAGTTGACCAATCCTAAATTGGGGGAAGAAGTCTCATCCTAAGCCACTAAAACTACTCCCAGGTTTCCAGGGGAAACATGGACTTTGCTGCCCTGAGGGGAGTATTTCTCTTTGTGTCCTTTGAGCTCCCTCTCTCCCTTCCCTCTTTCTCTCTCCTTCTCTCCCCTCCCTCTTGCCCTCTCCCTCTTCTCCTTTTCCTCTCTCCCTCTCTTCCTCTTTCCCCCTCTCCCTCCCACCTCCTCCTCCCCCTCTCTCCTTCTCTTTCTCTCTCCCTTCCCCCCCCTCATGCACTCAGGTGCTTCTTTCTTTAATAATGCTTATAACCATTCGTTCCCTGCTATATATGAGTTTTTTTTCTGCTTTTAATTCTTTAGTTAGCAGAGAAAATGAACATGAACACTACCCCTAGACAGTAACACTTTACTGTCAGGAAGTTAAATGGATCATACAGTGCGGTGCTTTTCTGGATCATTTATAATCCTGGCTAAACTATTGTTATTAGAAAACTTCCTACTGAGAGGCAGCTAAGGATGTTCCTAGCATTGTCCAGCTATTGTAGAAATTAGATTCCAAATCATTCATTAATTTTCAAACCATTATATGTAAGATCAAGACAAGAACAGACAGACACTTGTAACTCCCCCCCCCACCCGAGTTAAAACATTTAGAAATCACGTTAAACTGGGATTTGAGAGTTGGCTCAGCAGCCAAGAGTGCCTTCTCTACATGTATGAGAACTGGAGTTTGTATCCCAGCAACCATATAACAAACCAAGTGTCCCTGATAGCACCAGTTACTGCATCCCAAGGGTGGTAGATCACCAGAATCTTTTTTTTTTTTTTTTTTGGATTTTCGAGACAAAGTTTTTCTCCATAGCTTTTGGTTCCTGTCCTGGAACTAGCTCTTCTAGACCAGGCTGGCCTCGAACTCACAGAGATCCGCCTGCCTCTACCTCCTGAGTGCTGGGATTAAAGGCGTGCACCACCACCGCCCAGCTTCACCAGAATCTTCAGAGATTTCCATTTTCCATTCTGGCTAAGAAAATGTAGCCCTTTAAAGGAATAGACAGAGAAGGTTAGAGAAGATGATGTCCTCTTCTGGACTCCAGGTTGCACACATAGGCATGCTCATTTGCACACACAGATACCCATTGCTCTCACAAACACACATAAAAATAAATGAATAAATAATGGTATAGCGAAGCAACCCTGCTTTTGAATACTCAAATCATACCCTTTTGTGTCAGTCCTTTTTGTTTCTCATATGAAAAGGGAAATGCATTGAAAATACTGTCTGCCAATGTAAAGGAAGGTTTCTGGTGTACTTGCATCAGCATTTAGATCCAGTGGCTAAAGGGCGTCGTCCTTTACATGAGAATCGTCTCTTCTAAGCACAGATGAAGAACTTGTTTTGGATTTTCCTTCACTCTTACATAATCTGTCCCATCAGTGGGAGACCTCCAATCTGGGAAAGCCAGGATCTAGAGTCACTGTCAGGAGAAACCAATATAGAACAGTTGTGTTTATTAGGAAAAGATGAACAAAAGAGGCTATGTATATTTTATATATAAATATGGGCATCAGGGAGTTAAAGCATGTGAGAGAGGAAGGCAAAAGAAGCCAATTATTTGCAGAGAGATTTAGGCTAGGAGTGAGACTTTGGGCTCACTCTTCCACGCTGAGACTTTGCTTGGCTTGAGCATGTGTGGGTCTTAGTGTATGTAAACTCACAGTCTCTGTGAGTTGCATATGGACATTGGCTCACTTGTGCCTGGATGATGCTGTTTCTTTAAAATTGCATCTCGCACAATCTTTCCTCTCTCTCACTTAGATCCCTGAGCCTTGCGGGGTGGGATTGATGAAGATTTCCCCTTCAAGGCTGAGCACACCAATGTCTCTTCATCTCTACCCACTGTCCAGCTGCAGTTCTCTCTGTTAATCACCATCCACTTCAAGAAGAAGCTTCTCTGATGAGGGTTGAAAGATGATATTAATCTCTGTGAATGACAATATGCCATCAGGGCTCATTTTCGTTGACAATAGCTGCATATCTGATTTTGTGACTTTTGAATTTACAATGCTAAAAGGAAAAGATTTACAATCAGGTTCAAAGATGAGGCAAAACATTTAAAACTAAGAACTGGTTTATTTCTCTTTCCTTAAATACTTGTATTTTATAAATGGAATTCATACATGCTCTGGGCTTAAAGAAGTGTGGCCCAGGCTTGTTTTTAATAATCTTAATAATTTAATAGTAATTCAAGATATCTCATGGGAAAACTATTATTGTTTGATAGGGAATCTTCCCTGTTTTTGCCAGTTGTCTTGAAAGTTTTGGCTCATTCAACAAGAAGCACAGCTGAGATGCCAGGGTGAAGAAGGCCTTTTCTCCACATGGTGCCCATCTTCCCTGCCTTTCTGTTTTGCTATAATGCTATAAAACTTGTTCCATTTATGCTATTCTGAGTACTACTGAGAAAACCCACTCCATGTGATATCTTTTCTTTAATCTTCAAATACTTCCTTAGTGTTGTCCAACACCAAATTCTGCTGCTGTTCTTCCTGAACTCGACAGCTACAAGAAGATAAATATGACTGCTTACAAGTAGCAAATATAATTCTTTCTCCCAAAAATATATAATAAAAAGCCTATTGGAAATGTAGACATTTATAGTATAAGCAAGGAAAGATTGAGGTTAATGAGATGGCTTGGTGGGTGAGCATGCTTGCCGCCCACCCTGGTGACCTGAGTTTGAACACACGTGATGGACAAAGAGAGATGACTCACCTGCAAAGTGTTCCTTGACCACCAAATATGCACTGCGAATGACTACCCACATACATTCATGTACACATAGGCACACTCATATACAATAATTAAACAGCATACAAAAGCTTACTTAGAAAGATACACAGTGTATAAGGTGTATAAGGTCATTTGTATCTTGATAAAATCAATGGTGTTGATTTGCATGAGATTAAAACTGTTCAGCTGGTTGAACTCACAGCTTTAACTAGAACATGCCATCTAGCAACCCCCAAAAGCTAAAATTTGTCCAAGGGGCTTCTATGTATTTGGAGTAGTTACATTTTCAGTACCCTGACAAAATATCAAACCAAAGCAGCTTAAGGAAAGAAAGGTTTTGGCCCATGGTTTGAAGAGTCCAAGAATAAGAATATAGAAATGTTGATTCCAGAAAAAAGAACGAAGAAATAAAGAAATATAAAGTTGTAAGCCTAGGAGAATAAGAGCAGGCTGTTAGCAGCTTTCTCAACAGCTCGGGTTAAGTATTAACAGTGGGTTGCTCTAGCCAGGCAGTGGTGGTGCATGCCTTTTAATCCCAGCACTTGGGAGGCAGAGGCAGGCAGGTCTCTGTGAGTTCGAGGCTATTCTGGACTGCAAGAGCTAGTTCCAGGATAGGCTCCAAGGCTACAAAGAAACCCTGTCTCTAAAATCCAAACAAATAAAACCAACCAACCAACCAACCAACCAAACAAACAAACAAAAAACCAACAACAACAAAAAAACCAGTGGGTTACTCCACTTTACAACCCATAGTTCTATTTGCGAGGCTGAAGCTGCCCTCTGCAAACCTAGGGTTGCACTGAAAACTGAGGATCTGTTTTTAGATAACCCCCTGGCCACTCATGACCAGCAATTGATGTGAGCTAAGTTTTAAATGACGGGATGTATGTGAGTTTTGACTTTTTGGTTGTGCATCTTCCCATTCCCTTCCCTGCCATGTGAAACTGGCAGTGTCAGGGGAGATGCAGAGCCTTGATAAACACTATCAAAAAATGCCAGGGATAAACAATAGACTAAATACAAACAGTAGTTTAACTGAAAAAAAAAAAAACCCTGCTAATGGAAATTGCCAAGAAGGGCAATTTGTGTCTAAGTTTTACCTCAAGATTGTAAAAATTCCTTTGTTATTGCCTAATCTTCACTATAAAAAGACAGAGTTCAAAAGCTGTTCTTTGCCACAGCCTTACAAGTCCATCTCTGGCTATGGTCTCAGCTAGCTGATAAGCTTTTTGTGTCCCATGGAGATTTATTTTTTTAATTTTATTTTTTTCCCCTGGAATAAAGTTTGCTTCTGGTTTACTGGATTTCAGTGGTCTGTCCTCATCTTTGCGTGACCCCCTTGGACATAAGAATTTCACACAATAAGAGTCTATCAAGGCAGCAAAGGCACTTTGGCTAGCTCAGCTCTGTCTGTGGTAGTGGCTTGCGGCTGGACTCTGTCCATGGTAGTGGCTTACTGCATAGCTTTGTCCCTTCTTGGTATATCAGAAAGCTGACCCTGGAACCAGAAATAGGCCTAAGTTGCAATTCTTAAGTCCTGTCCTCAGTAGCCTACTCCAACAGCTAGGCTACCCATCCCAAAGTTGTTACAACCTCCTCACCCCAACTATTGCCTCTGCTTCAGGGGCCAGTTATTTAAATGTGTGAGTCTATGAGGGGTATTTTACTTTCAAATCTGAGAAACAACTATGCAAACACAATTTTCAGTCCCATGGGTCTACCTTTTGCAAATAGATTTCAGAATTTTGAAATGCTACATATTTATCCAAACACTTAGCAATTAGAGCAGGTTGGTAAATACCGAAGGATGGAGATAAATAATAATAATTATTATTAAAGTTCACTTTATATTCCAACCACATTTCTCCCCGTACCCCTCGGCCCACACCCTATCCACTCTTTGCAATGAGTAAGGACTCCCATGGGAGTTCAACAAAGTCTGGCCAATTAAGTTGGGGCAGGATCAAGTCTTTCCTCTGAATTAAGACTAGTCACATCATCCCTCAGGGGAATGGGCTCCAAAAAGCTAGCTCATGCACCAGGTTAGATCCTGGTCCCACTGCCAAGTAATAAATTCTTATCCTAAGTTACTTACAAAGTGTCCTTTCTTTGGTCTCCATTAAAGTCCCGTTTAGAGAGAAGGGTCTTAGGACACTCCTTGTGCTTTATCTGGGGCTCAGTAGCTGGTCTGGGGTCTACCATCTATGATGTAAGAGTAATCCCAGCCTAGGTCTCCATCTTTGGAGGCCCCGCCCCTGTGTTTCTCGAACCTTGAGCTCCCTGAGAAGGGTCAAGGTAGCCGGCCAAACCTTGACCCCTCCCCAGAAAAGGTCAAGACCTCTCTCACAAGCTATTTAAACTGCTTCCCAGAAAATTAACACATGATTTTCCCTTTTCCTTTCTGGTGGTCATGTTGGCCACCTGGGAGGAACACAGGTGTCTAATTAAACCTGAATATCTTTTAATCTGATCTGATTGGGATTAATCTGGTTTAATCGGCTTGATTGGGATTATTTTGCATCAGCGGAGTGGCTCGGTTAGGAATATTCCTAATAGTAAGCATGAGCATCACATGCAGCCACACTGCTACCTGTACTATCTGCACTTCCTCCCCTGTGATCAGAAACTGAGCATATCCAGCCTGTCACATTTCAATCTAGGAAGTTTGTGAATTAGCATACTGTAGAAGCATATTCTCGTCTGAGTGAACTTTCTGAACAAAATGCTGCATTTCCTTTCCTTTGTTTGGGAGAGCATCACTTTGGGATTTCTGGATGCTTACACACCTGGTGATAAGTTTTTGACCCTATTTAAAAAATCTTGCTTATTTTGACTTTGTACTCACCAAAGATATGAGTAGCCCATTGTGTTTTGTTAATAAATAATTAGCAACTACTAAAATTTAGAACATCCCAAAATAAATGTTGAAACAAAAGGCAATGATTTGGCCGAGGAAGCAGAAAAATGGAGCTATGGTTCTTCACCTGAGAGAATCCTCAATTATGGCTTCCCAGAGCCTCCCTCTAGTTCTTCTTTCTGGATTGAACGTCATATGAATAGCTTTAGTAGGGCTATACTTTCAAGACATTCACTTTGAAAATGATAGCAACAAACAATGGGACAAACCCTGGAAGATGTAACTTTGGATGGGATTTATAACAGGCAAGGGTATAATAATCATATTTTACTTCAGCACCTCAATCCTTTCAATAAAAAAACATTTCCTATTTATTTAGGTCATTCTTACCTGTTGATTACCTATGACAGAATGGAAAATATAGATTTCACTGCTTCATAGTATATTGCTTTTTTATGGAGATACCATGAGCCCAGAGATCTTAGGTACATTACACTTCTCAAGTTATTTGATATTTAAAATCTGGTATACCTTGATAGACATGTGGAAACTCTTTGGTAATCATTTTATTTCCCATCTTCTGAAATCTTAAGAACTTGATTTAGAATGTTTTTATGGGCAATTATTGCCTTTTTCTTCCTCCTCCAGTGCTCAGTGAAGCTTAAAATGTACAGCCATTTAAACCCTCGAGTTTTAGAGACCCCATATTTCAGAACTGTGGGTGTAGAATTTTTCTTAAAAGTAGAACCAATTAACAGAATGCCAATAATTTTTTTTGTGGGGGGTATAACTGTTTTCAGCAGATGTCTGAGAATAATAGTGGACTGGAATCACACAGTAGTTAATTACCTGCAAATATAAAATTAGGTAGAAAACAATCTTCTCTAAATTTATCCGTGTGTATAAGTACTTACCACGTGTATATCTCACAGCAAAAACCTGTTAGAGAAAAGTAGCAGTATGTTTTTCTTAAAGATAAACTAACCGCATAGAAAACATTAATAATGTAGCTGGAAGAAGTTCAAAGTTCACATTCTGCCAAAAACCATTAGATCCAAATAAGTCAATGCATGCTATATAGCAAATTACGCAAATGGCAAGGAGTAATTTTCCCTGAAATAAGGGGCTATTAACAAGCAGCCTATGCTATCAGCAAAAGACTCCAGAAATACTATTTAAAGTAATTTGCAGGTTGCCCAGTGATTGCATTTTGTTTTAGTTCCCATTCCTACTCAAGGGGATTATTTTTAATTAAAATAATACACAGAGTCCAATTCAGCTTGACACACAATAGAGAGAAGTAAAAGTTTGGTTGGTTGTTTATGGTTGTTTATTTGGACTGGGTTTTTGCCCTTTTTTTCTCACATTTCCATGATCTCAGCTACAGGAAATTTACTCTTCTGACAAAATGAAGACGAGAAATGGAAAGTCACGTTTGCTTTTTTTCCTTCGTGTTTTTATACATGTGTGGAATTTTATTGTATTCACATCAACTAATGAAAGAGGAACAAACCCTGTTCTGCTATGCCTAAAACTAGCTTTGGGACCTTATGGATCTGGAAAACAAATGCAAATGCTCCCCTCATCTCATCAGTGGTGATGTTCTGCTGCTGAGAACTCATTCACTTATTTCCTTGTCAACCATTTGCTAAGCAGCAGTTCCAGGTCTGCCAATTTTCCAGTCACCGAGAATAATCCTGCTGATGAAGGGGACAAACGCCCTCAGTTCCCTGTCCCTTACCTTCTACTCAGGGGAATGCAGATTAGCGAGAGTGCTCAATGAAAACAGAAGGGCAAGCAAAGAGGAGGAAGGCAACAGGCAGTACATGCTGCTAACCAGTTGTTAGATTCAAGGCCAGCCTCTTCCGCACCTTATGGTATTGTGTGAGAGATTCCTTTCTGTCAAAAATGTACGGGTATGAATTTAATCCCCAATAATATGTAGTGAGTTTTCAAACAAGTTTTCTGCAGAGCTAATAATTCCTATTCATTTTCCATAATCGAGATTCCCTGACTCCTCGGGAGTTTTTTTCTACAAGGGCCAGGCATGGATCAGGGGTACACCAATATATAAAACTACAAAAGTCATTCTCATTAACCAAAAGCAATGGCAACTGAGACCATTAAATGAGATTTTGATTTAATAATACATAAGAATATATATATGTATTTAGAGTTACTTGTGTGTGTATCATTTCAGAGCTGACTAGTTGGTATTGGATAAGCAATAGGGGGCTCATCTCTAGAGAAGACTATTCTCTCAGCATCCCTTGGTTACCCATAGTTCTTGGGGTAGGGCCCTATGAGGTTTTTCTTTTTTCCATGTTAGCATGTCTATTGACCTTGTACTTGTTCAGTTATTGTTTTGGCAACCATATTGCTGAGGTATCACGGGTGAAGTTTTCCTGACATTTCTAAGATATAGAAGTTCACAGTAGATTTTTCTGGGCCACTGTCTCTTAAAATATTTCTGCCCTTTCTTCTACAATGTTCCCTGAGCATTAAGCAGCAACCATAATTTTTTCTAAAAAAAACATTCATTCTTAAAAAATGTGTAATTATACTGTAATCTCAAAAATAAAATAAATAATAAATGATAATTTATTTAATATGCATACATGCATATAATGTCTGGGTTAAATTCATCCCTATTCCCTCCCCTCCAATTCCTTTCCTGTTTTTCCACCACCGTCTACTCACAACTTCAACTCCATACAAGTATACAGTAAAATATGGCCATACCTACTCTCCATTTCCCACATCTAAACCTTTCCATGTCCTCCAATATGCCCATTCTAAACTTCCTATCTATTTTGCAATATAACTCTGAAATCCGGTTAGTGCTCTCAATATATTACGCACAGGTGTGGATCGCCTGGCGCATGGGAAAGTTCCCACGGGTCACATCCTCAAACAGGACTGATTTCTCCCTCCTTCTCCCCACAAATAGCTCTGCTGTAAAGCACTGAGCACTCAATCTCTTAGTCTCAGCACTTGACCGATTTTTCATCTCTCTACTGACACCTGTCCACTGCTATAAGATGCTGCTCTGATCAAGTCTGAGAACAGCCTAGTCCTATGAATATAAATATCTAGAAGGCAATTTGACAATATGACAGTTTACCAAAATAATGATAATAAGTTCTATCCTAGACCCTGTGATCTCCTCAGCCATGGGCTTTTGACCAGGATCACAGCACCAGGCATGGAATTCCTGTTGTGAATAAAGCCTCAGCTTCAGTCATAAAGTGGTTGGTTATGCCTTTACAATTAGGCCATTATTGTTTGAGCGGATACATCTTATCTAGTATCCAGAGTCCAATGGTTGGTGAAACCACTGATGGTTTTCTCCCTCAGCAGCCTGCACAACTCCTTCCAACTCTGTGAAACTCAGCTGACAGGAAGTTTTCTGGTTTCAGACTGATTTCTATTAGTTCTGAAGTTAAAGTATGGCATGTCTTCATCAATATAGTCTTACCATGAACTTATTATAATTGGTAACCAAGAGCAAAGGCAGTGGCTTGTGAATTTATAGGGATGTATTCCATGACTTGCATTGCAATCTTCATTTAATAACCTATGTCTTCTGGGAGTTCACTGTGCAGCAATGCAGAGAAAGCACATTTAAACTCTTCTGTCTTACAAATTGTATTTTTATATCAGCTTACTAACTAGTGGGTTTCCACAGAATTTTTTTATATCCTTTATTTTGTTCACCCACCCAGACCCTCTTCCCATTCCACTTTAACCCTCAATATTCACCATCTGCTTTAATTCCACATAGTCCCTCCTTCCTTGGATCTAACTTCACACACGCTTTTCTTATGAGCCAACTGCAAGTCTTTCAACCCTTCAAGTTCTGCTATTTGCTCACAATTCTCACTAAAAATCTGGCCTATGATGGCAAAAAAAAAAAACAACCCATACTATAACCCAAATTTTGCCTGAAAGGTTCATCTCCCTAACTAATAATCTGTTACTTATAAACACCAGACTCCCATAGTCTCGGGGGCAAATGTAAATACATTCTTTGCCACAATGTTATACAACTAACCATCATTCTGGTTTCTAACAGAAGTTTTATTCCCTTCTGTAACCTCACGAGCAGAGTATGGCCTACAACTTTTCTCAACTTTGTCTTTTAAGCTGAGCTAGAACTTCCCATTCCACACTTTCTACAGCAGTTCAGTCCCATTTCTCCCGCAAAATAGTTTTAAAAGTATAAGAAGCGCAGGGTATAATGGTCATAGACATCGTCCCTTTATTTGGCATTACACAGACAATAAGACTATTTTCAGTGTGGCAAACTCTCAGACAAAACAACTTCAAGGAAGAATTGGACTCCCAGGTTTAGAAGCTTTACTCAGTCTTGGCCCATACACTTAAGCAGAACTTGATGAAAGTGGAAGCGTGTTGTCTAGGAGGCTCTACTTATCATGGTGGTCATGATGCAGGAAGAGAGGCTACCTCTGTTGTAGTCGTCCCCCCTTTTTTTTTTCATTTTAAACCATCACAGTCTCCAGCCAGTGGAATGGTTGGTAGTAAGCACAGTTAGGGGAACACTCTCCCCCCAGTTAATCCTTTCTAGGAATTCACAGACACACAGACAATGGAGGGTGGGTCTACTACCAATCCCCGGAGTCACCCTCTGCTGTGTGCTTCTCCAGCTAATGACAGCGATAATCAAAATTATCCGTCACTTGTTTACTCTGGGAATTTTCAGGACACTCAACATGTTAATGAGCATAAATCTCTCTAAGGATGGCAAATGGAATACAAAATAGTAAAGGGAATACACCATTTTGGTCAATAGGGCAATTTCTGGCATAACAAAAAAATCAGTATTGTATAAGACAAAAACAAAATAACAAAACAAAACCAATTTGGGAGATGCTACTCTGTTTTCACCAGTAGGAATTTCCCCAGTTCCCTACCAAAAAAAAATACTCTATAGTTTCATGCATATTATTTAATTTGGCTTTTTAATGATAAAGAAGTAGGCAAGCCCAAAGATGATAATTGAGCTTTTGAATCTAGTGCTGTAGTCCTGAGCAGAATGCTTACCTAAAGGAACTATCTCTGCAGACTAAGTTTATGTATTGTAGGGTTTCCACAGCATAAATGAAGAGGTATAACAGCACCAAGGTGGGCTTTTCACTCATTTGAATATTCTTTTTCCTCCCTCCCTTCCTCCCTCCTTCCCTCCCTTCCTTCTTTCTTTCCTTTCTTTTTTTAGGGGAGAAAGGATTTATTTTAGTTCATCTTTCCAAGTCACAGTTTATTATGGTGAGAAAGTTGAGGCATGTGGAACTCGAAACAGCTAATCACATTATATCCAGTCAAGAGCAGAGTTCAACAAATTAATGCATACAAACAAATTAAGAAAAAAGTTTCTGCCTTGGCTAATTTATCAAATTATACATACTTTTCCCAAAGTAATTTCTAAGGTTAAAGTACACTATTTTAAACAAACATTTTATTGAATAAGTAAGTAAAGTAGCTGATTCCTTAGATTTGACTAGAGAAATCAATATTTGTGAAAATTTGCTTTCATTATTTTAAAAGGAGAAAGCATTTCTGTTGTTGGAACTTTCCCTTGGGAGGTATGATCAAACATCAGCACCACCCCCAAGACTGAACTCTGAAAATAGACCCAAGTAACGGTTAAACCCAAGTATGCCTTGGAGAACCAGTGAATTTCCTAGGCATGGCGGTTACTTACAGAAGCACAGGTGACCTCAAACAACAATATCGCCAAATACAGCCACTCTGACATAGTTGAGGCTTCCCTATCTCTTCATAGACAGAACCCCCTTTAGTTAACTTCCCACCCTCCATTCACCATACCAGTTCCTCAGAAATGGAGCCAGGACAGATTTAGAAAGGATATTCAGGCATAGCCAGTGGCTAAAATCTTGGATGAGGGCCTTTTTTTTTTTAATTAATTTATTTTACATACTGACTACAGTTTCTCCTCCTTTCTCTGTATCAGAAAATGGAAAGATCTCTCATGATCGTAGGATAGCTAGTATTAATACAATATAAATGGGAAAATGGCCAATTTTACTAAAAACAATCTACAAATTCAATGCAGTCCTCATCAAAATTCCAATACATTTCTTCACAGACCTTGAAAGAACAGTACTCAAATTCTTATGGAAAAACAAAAAACCCAGGATAGGCAAACCAATCCTGTATAATTACGGAACTTCCAGAGGTATCACCAACCCTGACGTCAAACTCTTCTATAGAGATCTAGTAATAAAAACAATTTAATATTGGCATTACAAAAAGATACATGAATCAATGAAACTGAATTGAAGACCCTGACATAAATCCACATCTAAAGAACACCTGATTTTTGACAAAGATGTCAAAATTGTACAATGGCAAAAAGAAAGGATCTTCAATAAATGGTGGAGGCAGGCATAACTGGATCTTGACATGTAGAAGAATGCAAATAGATTCATATCTATTGCCCTGCACAAACCTAAGTCCAAGTGGATCAAAGACCTCAACATAAATTCAGTTACACTGAATCTGATAGAAAATAAAGTGGGAAGTAGCCTTGAATGTATTGGCATAGGACAACTTCCTGAATAAAATACCAGTAAGACAGACAATGAGATTGACAATTAATAATTGGGACCTCCTGAAACTGAAAAGCTTCTGTAAAGCAAAGGACACAGGCAATAAGACAAAAAGCCAGCCTACTGAATTGGAAAATATCTTCACCAACCCCACATCAGACAGAGGACTGATCTCCAAAATATAGAAAGAACTCAAGAAATCAGACATCAAAATTTCAAATAATCCAATTAAGAAATTGGATACAGAACTAAACAGAGTATTTGCAACAGAAGAATCTTAAATGACCCAAAGACACTTAAAGAATTGTTCAACATCTTTTGCCATCAGGAAAATGGAAATCAAAAGGAGACTGAGATACCATCTTGCACCAGTCAGAATGACTAAAATCAAAAACACTGATGCCAGCTTATGTTGGAAAGGCTGTAGAGTAAGGGGAACACTCACATGAACATTCCTATTATGTTCTTGGAGTCTGAAAATTTCCTTTGATGACTTCAGTGGTCCCAAAGAAAGGCAGGAAATTGTTGAAGATGCATAAATAAAATTAGAAAGCACAGTGTTACATAATAAGTTTAAACAATGAAACAAAAATAAAACAACAAAAAAAGCAAAACTTTGCAGAAAAATATAACTATTTGAATGGCCTATTTACACTTTGGTACTGGGTAGAGAGGGAAACATTTTTTTAAGAATATGATTCATATGCCAGTCCTCACTGAAGATGTCAGTGTTTATGGTATCATGTAGTTTGAAGATAATCAAATCTGGGGGTTGAAATGATTTCAGATGGTTAAAAATTATGAACATGTAGAATCAAACTCATTTCCTCTCCAAAGTAGACCAAGAATTATACAAAGTTCCAAGCAGTGGGATATTTTATATTAAAAAAAAACTTTAACACAAATAAGTAGAAAAGGTGCTATGAGTTAGAAGCAATAAAAAATAAAGAACAGGGAAGGAAATATTTCACAGCATTCGTAAGATTTCAAATGTTTGATTTAAGTAGAACGTTTGAAAAAATTAAATTCAGTATTTTTATAATGATTATTGGGCTGGAAATTACATTTATAATAGAAATATAAATTCAAAATGCTAGAAGTGGAAAATATCATTGGAAATTTTAACCATAGTGGATAAACAGCAGAGTTGATGCAGATGATGAGGAGGTGAATTCAGAGCCCAGCTCACAAACTGGAATGTAGAAAGAGAGAGAGAAATGAGCAGGAAGCATCAGAAGATGCACAATAGGCTTAACAATAGCCTCAGGAAGATTCCCAACAGGAGAACGAGGTGCAAGTCAAACATACTGAAAACTTTTCGATGTGTTAAAATTTTCTTGAACTAAAACCTAAGATATCTCATATATATTCTAAGTAGGACGCGTGAAAATATATACAAGTCTCAGTGCACCAAAATAAAACTACAGAAGAGCAGAAGCTCAGACACCCCAATGCCAGCCAGAGAGGAATGGCTACGAGGCCACAATGGCAAGTGACTAAAGACTGACGCTTTCCCATTAAGACAGGAAGCTGGTAAACAGGTGTGAGGTGTAACCAGCGTGCCAGAAGCAATATTATTTTACCAGAAATTTCTTGCCTTGTGCACTGTGGCAGAAATAAGCATGAAATAATTATATTTAGAAAGAAGGAAGGAGGCTGGAGAGATTGGCTCAGTGGTTAATAGCACGTATTGGTCTTAGACAGGACCTGGCTACAGTACCCAGAGTCCACATAGTGGTTTACAACTGTCTGTAGCTGCATTTCCAGGGGTTTCTTTTTCCTTCTGACCTTCTTTGGTACCAGTCATGCATGTGATATATACATAGATGTGTAGGTAAAACAATCATACACAAAAATAGAACGAATCTAAAAACATTTAAAATAAAAAAAAACTCACATTGAAGCATTAAAAACATGTTAACAGATGAACTCAGATAAAAGGCAACCATTAAACAAATGAATGGAGGGCAAAACTAATAGCAAATATTTAGGCAATTCAACAAAAGACAAACTGTATCAAATAGCAATACCTGCTGTGTGGGAGGGAACAAGACAATAAATAAGTCTATATAATAACACCTTACTTGCTAACTATGAACACCAGATGAAGCGTGGCAAACAATAGAAAATGTAGAGGTGGGGGAAATTTGAAGGATACAAGAAAATCAAAAGGAAAGGAGAGAAAGGATAAAATAGCAATCAGAGTGAACCAGACTCAACCAGTGACAGGAACTATTCAGTGAATAAGTACAGTTGTTCTAGTGGCTTACATGATGGTGGGCAGGCAGCAGAGAGAGATAAAGCCTGTCCTTATTGTTTATGGAGGCTAAATGCTGATGTTGGAGGTATCTTTGTCTTTTTCTGTTATTCCCCGTCATAGTTTTTGAGACAAAGCCTCTCATTGATTGGCTAGAGCTTAAGGCCGGCAAACCCAAGAGATCTTCTTGCCTCTGCCTGCTTAGCTCTGAGGGTGGTAGGAACCTAAATTAACATCCTCACGTGTGTCCGACAATCACTTTACCGAGTTATGTCTCTTGCCCAAGTAACACAATGTGCGTACTGGCCACAAGAGTCAACATATGGCAAAAAAAGGCATAAATGTCAAATGATGGAAAACAAATGACAGACAAATCTTAGCCAGAAAACAAAATATTGTGGAGTTTCTTTCTTTTCTTTTCTTTTTTTTTTATTTACAAAATGCCCTTTAGACCCATAGTATTAAAAGCAAGAAAAACAAGTCAAAAGATAATAAATAGTTCAAGTTTCATTTGACCATATGTGTTAGTTCTCAGTACTACATCTTTATGTATTTAAAAACATATGTAAATTTGAAAAACATTGTTATAATGGATCTCTTTAAACTAAGCAGAATCAGATGAACCGTTTGTTTTGTGCTCATCTTCTGTTTTCTGTTTTTGCTGGCTCAATCTCATTTTGGAGAATTGTGTTTATATCCTTTGTTCATCATACAGTTTGCCTTTACGGTCTCCAAAATATTCATTTCGCTGTTCTCCATCAAGTGTCAGAGAAGTAGTTTGTTTAGAATTAACTGTTCAAAGCAATTAATATCAGCCAATCGTGGCTTACCCATCCTTCTCCCTGAAGTAATTGGTTTAATTAGCAGAGACTTGAAGCAATGAATATCCTTCATTCTCTTGTGTCTAGAGAGATTTCATTCCTAGTTGTCCCAGAGAGCACAGTAAATGCCCCTTATCCAAAGGATTTCAATTATCCATAATTAACTGTGATGTGAAAATAGTGCATAGAAAATTTTTTTAAAAAGCATATTTTGAGGGGCATGATAAAATCTTAGCACTTCTCACCCTGGCCAACCTTAGAAGTGATTTGCTATCTGCCTGGTGGTCATTAAGTGATTGTTTATCACACAGCTTGTGATCAAGTAACTGTTGTTATTCTTCAAATTTCCCCAAACAGAAGAGTAATACATCGGGCAATTGGAATATGCCAATGAGAAGCCAGCACATGCTTCCTTTGAGTTAAAAAATGAAGTAAGTACTCAATTAGGAAATAAAATTAAACAAAAGAACATCCAAAAATAATGAATGTTTTCAAAATTATCATCACAAACAAAAAAAAGATGAAAAATGCAACCAAAGTATTTTAAGCAATAGGAACTTTACATAAACAGTCTTCCAGTGTGCCTCCTTAAGCTTTGACTGTTGTCTCATTCTCGACATTTTCCAAACATTCTTTTACAAAATTAAGGGATCAGATAACAGGTTTTGTGAAACATAAAAGTTACATAACTTTTAGTAGTCTTTTTTAGAAACAAAACAATAATTACAAAAACGTAGATATTAAACAATTTAAAAAATGACAGCAATTCAGGTGTCATGGCACATATTTAAAATCTTAGCCCCCAGGAAGTCAAGGCAGGGAATTTTGGCTTTGAGGATGGTTAAATTACTGGTAGCTTGAGTAATGTCACTTGACCACGTCTCTCAAAACCAAGCATTGGGCATATAGCTCATTGGTTGAGCTATTTTCTTACATGTGCAAGGCCCTGGGGTTAACCCCCAAGTTCTGCCAAAAATGAAAATAACAAAAGTAAACCAAAGAACCCCAAACATAAGACATAAAAATCAGAAGAATAAGCACCTGATCATTTCTTCATATTTTGTAATATTTTATACAGACTAAAAGTAATTTATAATTCAGTCACTTTTATAACTTGCTTAGTTAACATATATACTTCATTATTGAAAATTTACATGCAAAAAATGTAGGGCTGCAATCACAAGATAAACTCCCAGTTAAAGATTTGAGCTTATCAAGCATAAGAATTCTCCTAAGTTTTAATTTACTGAATTCCCTTTTCCCCTTGTGTGGGAGTGTATATATGTATTTGTAATTATAAATGCCATATTAACAAGTATATATCCAGTGGGAGAAAATTTTTTTGACCAAGAATTAGGGAAAACAAATCCTCTGTACATTTTGTGTGCATGATAAGTGGAAGAGCATCACACAGGCTGGGTTCTGGTGCTATAATTTCCTTGATGTTTTATTTCTATCTGCAAAAGCTATTGAGTGTTGCTTAAATATATGCTGACTAACTAAATTAATTCTGACTTAAGTAAATTCCTCCCAGGAACATGAATTCAAAAGAAATATCTCCTACCAAAAGAAGTGAGAAAGTACAGATGGGAGAAGGTAACATGAATGACAGACTGGCAGAAATTCTGTGTCAGATCAGAGAATAAATAATTTGGTGTTGGGGGGGAAAAGGATTGGGATGAATAAGTACTAATAAAGTTTTATTTATAAAACAGACAATAGGCAAATCTTACCTTCCCTTGATGTTAACCAACCCAGCTGAAATAGCATGCCAGTATGTATTTCATATGAATTTCCAACAAATGCACACATTTAAGGACACTTGAAGGAGAACAACTCAGGGCTTAATGAAAACCTGATCATGATCAGCATTGAGAAAGCAATTAATTTCTGAATTAATTAACTCTTTTGAATACAACTGTTTTTGTTTCTTATTTTTGTGATGTTTGTGTCCCATGACTTTTATGTCCTTCTCTGCAAGAGATGTGAAGATTCTTTCCTCCAATAAGATTTATGTGTTTTTTCCTATTAGTCCTTACAGGTTATTGTTCCGGACAGTGTGCTGAGATGTATGTCTTTTGTTTTACAGTTTTAAATACCTGGTAATATTATTCAATAATTTATCTCCCAAAAATTTCAATTGTCAGTGCTGTCATAATATGGAATATTGAAAAATGATTTTATTCTTTTCCT
Organism: Microtus oregoni; assembly: GCF_018167655.1. Taxonomy (NCBI): domain Eukaryota; kingdom Metazoa; phylum Chordata; class Mammalia; order Rodentia; family Cricetidae; genus Microtus; species Microtus oregoni. The sequence goes on along the minus strand of NW_024543083.1, from coordinate 6,836,741 downwards.
CCTTTTACTACGATTTCTTAAATTTTTCAACACTCAATACTTTTTCTAAATGACTTAAGTTAGTTTTAAGACTCCTTGTGATTGTTGTAGCTTCAATAAACAGAATATTATTAATCCTTTTTATAGTCCTGAATTTTCTTTTAATCTGTGAAGAGCTACTGGGTTTTATACATTGATTATGTATAATCATTTTATTGCTCCAGAGTGTTCTTCCTCCTTTAGAAGTCTCATGTTGGATGTTTATGTTATCTGCAATATATATCAAATCACTTTATTTATATTTTAATATTCTTATCTACTTTGGAATGAGGATTATCAAACTTGTTGAATGAGTTGAGTGTAATCCAGTTCTTAAGGTTATTGGGACAACACAAAACCAAACCCTAGTTGTATAGAACAATGTATAGAGACTGAATGACCTTAATCCATAGTTCCTTGGTATTACTAATCAGATTCATCTAAAAATTATGACTGATATTTTTAAGTGAAGAATCTTTCAGTACCATTTAAATTTATCTTATGCACATGACTCAAGATGAACATTATACTTCTTTTCATTAGATGAACCTTGAATTTTTAATATATTGGCTCTCTGCTTACCTCTAGGTTTCCATTCCTTGATTCTTTTTTAACCCCTTAACTATATTTTACAAGAATTTATGTCTTTAAGACCTAGTTGTTTCTACTGATACTCTTTTATGTGTGTTTATATTTTTTTATAATTTTCTTCTTTCTATGGGGTTACTTTAATATACTTTTTAAATTAAATTATTCTCATTTATTTATCACTTTACCCAAATTATTCAATATAGTACATTTCATTACTAGAATAACTTTAGTTTTGTTTTTCTATTTTTTATCATAGATCCTTTGTTCACATTGAAGTATTTGCTTATTTTTATTTTTAATTTGATATTAAATTATTTAGCTACACCAGCATGTTTAAAACTATGATACTATATTTTACTTTTCAATGATGATATCCAGTCCCACCTTTCTAGATTCTTCCAATGTCTGGCATATATGCCATCAATATTTTCCAACTTTTGGGTTTCTGTATATGACATCCAACATTCTCTAGTTTTCCATTTTTCTGGCACATGCTCACATTTTCAAATGTCCTTTTTATGTGTGAATATGTATATTTGCTGTGCCTATTGAGTTTGTAGAAAATATCCTGTGATTTCTATACTTATCACTCAGCCTTAATTTCTTACTCACTAGGCATAATGAGATAGGAGTGCAAGCTGACAAAGGTTCATGTGCCCTGCCCTCGGTGCTGTCGTTCCTGTTTCTGTGATACCTGAGGCTTTTACATCTGAGATCCATATCAGAACAGAATATAGCTTCTCTCACCTTGGTTATGAAATGTAACCTGTAGAACACAGCACATACAGGGGCATGGAACAGAACAATCCTGAAATTGGGGGATTATTTGCTTGAATTTCATTCATAAATTTGTGTCAGGTTACACCATAGTAACCCTCAACACTGCAGTGACTCACATAGCAACAAGGTATATGCTTGGTATACATGATACAAACAGCAGATCTGGCTAAATGACCCCTTCTCTGAGCCTGAGATAAGGCTGAAGCTGAAGCAGATGGGGTACAGGAGTTGGCAGTGTGAATAAGTTCTGGCACAGCCTGACGATGCCAGAGCACATGCCATGGTACTTCTACTCAGGCCACCTTGACCAAACAGCACGCTGTAGAGCCGAGCTGGCTGCCACTTCTATCAGGGAGGGCTAAGAAAGTGAGAGCTGTCAGAAGGCGGCAGGAACACTTACAGCAATAAACTCTAACATGTGCAGCGCAAACGATTCTATCCTGACCAACATTGTCACTTTCCTTTTCTGTTTGCTATGTCACATTTAGAGAGAAACATCCCTGCGGTTTGATGGACTGTCTCTTCTGAGATTGCTTTAATCTGTCTCTTTCCATTTGCAAGCAATGTTTCAAAGTGTATACCTATTTTATAGCATATCTTACGGTGTTTGTAATTGGGAAGTGTATTTGGGAAATATTGCTTTAAAATTCTCCTTACATTTTATTTTCTATAAGAACATAATTGAAATGTTATTTTTTTCAGTTTCACCAGCATAGTTTTTAAAGATTTTTTAATTCGTGTGGTGTGCGTAAGTGTGTTTGTGTGTGTGTGTGTGTGTGTGTGTGTGTTTGCAGTAATGGCAAGCATACCCTCACAGTAACCAACAGCTCTGTAACTAGACTTAAGACCTTCTCAACAAGAGGGAGACCGTGTTTGGTACTGGAAAGCTGAGCCAATTGTTCAGTGCTAGTGAAGTCATGGTTATTGGAGAAGAATCTATAACCACTACTTTAATAAATGAGCATAATAGATATCAACAACCTATCAATATTGTTCTTTTATCACAGATGAGTGTAGTCTTCAACGCCCCCTCCCCAGCCATCATCAAGAAACTTATCTTTGTAACTTATAGAGGTCATTTCAGAAAACCACAACTAATCAAAATGCTGAGTTTTGGAGCCTAGTCCCAGATGATACATCCCTCACCTAAGTAAGACTCAGGGAACATTGCAGATGAGTGGGATGGAAAGATTGTCAGAGCAAGAGGATCAGGGATTTTGCTGTGAGATTGAATCTTCTAATAATATCATAAGTTACTCCTATAAAGCCTTACCAACATGATTGCCCAAATGGGAGGTGAACAAGGAGGACACCAAAGAATGTGCCAACTGGCAAAGAAAAGCCCACAAGACCTCAGGCCTACACAAAGAACTATAGGAAACCAAGGAAAGCTGGATGCAGGAGTAGCGATCTCCCCCAGAGAAGAATGTTGTCCAGTGCTAAATGGTCAGTACTAAAAACATATATACAGGGAGAATTAAATGAACTGAGCAGGTTATATCCAGGAATATAATATACATATATGCATAGCCATACAATAATGCTTTAACAATTAAGAAAAAAAGACCATGAATTTGAAGAAGAGTGGAGAGGAGTAGATGAGATGGTGTGAAGGGAGGAAAGAGAAGGGGAGAAATATTGTAATTAAATTATAATCTCAAACATAATAAGTGGAAAGAATTTTAAGAAGCAAAAAGAGAGGCAATGAAAGAAGGAAGTAATTGTGTAAGTCCTGCTTAATTGACAAGTGGTAATATATTGTCTTACTACCACATTCTGTATGCAATTATTTCCGTTTGGAATCATTCCTTTTTGTACCAAAATATGTTATTTTCAACTCTTTAAATGAGATTATCTTAGGTATCTACACACCTATAATAACCACGTTTTCTCCAACTTGATCCCATCTTCATTCTCTCCTCACAGTTTCTTTTGCTCTAAAGTTTATTGTGATTTTTTTTGTGCAGGAATTTGTATCTATTTCAATTTTTTTCTTTCAATTCTAATTCTGTTTTATATATGCACTTTTCTCTGTATGTATACCCGTGTGCCACAAATGTGTCATTCCCGAACTAGGCCACAAGAGGGCATCAGATCTTCTGGAACAGGAGTTACAGATGGTCGTGAGCTACCCTGTGAGGGAATCAGTCCCAGTCAGATTTCTTGCTAGCTCTCAATTAAAAGGCTGACGAGGGAGGGGGATTTGATTGGGAGAGGGGGAGGGAAATGGGAGGCGGTGGCGGGGAAGAAACAGAAATCTTTAATAAATAAATAAATTAATTAATTAATTAAAAAAATTTAAAACTAACATTAAAAAGTAAGATGAGAGTGTTTGGGTGTTTTTTTTTTAACTTTTTTTTTTATTGAGAAAAGAGAAAAAAAAAACAAATTTCCTCCTCCTCCCAGCCTCCCATTTCCCTCCCCCTCCTCCCACCCTTCTCCCCCTTCCCCCACTCCTCTCCCCCTCCCTCTCCAGCTCAAAGAGCAGTCAGATTTCCCTGCCCTGTGGTAAGTCCTAGGTCCTCCCCCCTCCGTGCATTTCTAGGAAGGTGAACATCCAAACTGGCTAGGCTCCCACAAATCCAGCACATTACGTAGGTTCAAAACCCCGTGCCATTGTCCTTGGGTTCTCATCAGCCCTCATTGTTCGCCATGCTCAGAGAGTCCAGTTTTATCCCATGCTTTTTCAGTCACAGTCCAGCTGGCCTTGGTGAGCTCCCAATAGATCAGCTCCACTGTCTCAGTGGGTGGGTGCTCCCCTCGTGGTCCCGACTTCTTTGCTCATGGGTGTTTTATATTTACCCTGATTTGTTTTAAATAATAATAACAACAATAACAATAATAATAATCTAAACTGCTTTATTTTTTATTAGTAAATACCTTCACAGTCATTTATTTTTCTTATCATGAGCAGTCTAGAAGCTGTCACGCTATAGAAGAGCAAAGGAAATATTGGCTGACTTGAGTACTGTTGTTAGTGGAATGATGTGCGTCAAACCTTTCCTATCTTTTATCTTGAAAAGTTCATTTATTTTAAAAATGTGATATTTTTCTAATTCTTTGAGTGTGCCATAAACATATAAAATGTATTTTATCGTTTTCACTCCACACTCCTCCCCCTAATTCCTTGCAAACCCTTCTTTCATTCCCCAAACCCTCACCAAGTTCTCGATATCTTGTTTTGTTTTTCTTCTTCTTTTGGTTTATTTTTATAATGTACTAAGTCAAGTTTCTGCTCTTCAGATATTTGTGAGTATGTATGGGAATATCCACTGGAGCCTAACCAACACATGGAGGGCTACCCAATTAAAAAGACATTGATTTTCCCTACCTTGGCAGCCATCCACTGTGAACAGCTCCTCAGCTAGTGGTCTGTGCACCACCCTGTCCCTTCTCCATCACACGAGAATGTTGAAGAGGTTCATCTTACAAAGATCTTGTGCAGGCAGTCCCAGCTGCAGTGAATTGTTGAATGCAGCCATTCTGCCATGTACAGAAGACACAGATTTGTTCCAGTCTTCCCTGACCCCTGGCTCAGCAGTCTTTACTTACCTACCCCCATGATGATCCCTCATCCTGTAGAGAGTGATGACCCATTTATGGATGAGCCTTACACAGACCCTTATTCTCTGCTCTTTGCTCAGTTGTAAGTTCCTGTGTTAACTACTAGTCACTGTCCCAAGCTTCTCTGATGAGGATGGCACTAACCTGTGATAAAGATAATGATTCAGAGGGAAGTATGATGGCACTTTAATTTAGTAAATTAAAAGTAGTAGGTTCTCTCCCTGGACCCATGAATTCCCAAGCCATGGTTTCTTGGCCAGATTTACAATATAGACACGAGCTTCCTCCTGTGCAGTAGGCCTTAAATCAAATCAGAAAGTGTTTAATTACTTACATAAAATGCATACCATTATTGTCCCAATGGGCATATCTAGCCTTGTCGGTCATATTGTTGCTCAAATTGCTCACAACTGGCTAAGACTGTTGATGGCTCTTCTCTTACAGCAGCCTCATGTAATACATACCAGGACTGTAAAAGTTAGCAAGCAGAGAGGAGGGCTCCTGGTCAGTACCAACTTGAGTTCTCCATGTTCTGTGATTAAAGTGTATGGTATCTTCTGGTACAGGACCTTTGTATCAAGTTGTGGTAGGCAATGCTTATAGTGATTTTTTTCTCATTTTAATGGAGTCTCTAATCCTTGAAAGTTTCATTTATACATTATAAAAATTATTAACCTTGACTGGATGACCCAGCTCCTCTATTTTACATCATACTCTGATAATCTAGCTCTCATGTTTTATTCTATTGGTGAGGTATGTCACTGAATCTTTTATTTGGCCTATTTTTTGATGTGGTATTCCCCTGTGTATGATATGAATATGTTTTATTACCATTAAAGAAGCTGTTTGGCCAATGGCTTAGTAAAATTAGGCCAGGAGGGAATCTATAGAATTATAGAGAGAATGTAGGTGAGTCAAGGAGACTTCATATAGCTGCTGAAGGAGAAAGATGCCAATCTCCAGCCAGAACCTTACTGGTAGGCCAGAGCCTCGTAGTGATACATAAATGAATAGAAATGGGCTAATTTAAGATGTAAGAGTTAGCTAGAATTATGCCTAAGCTATTGGCCAAACAATGTTGTAATTAATAGTTTATGTGTTATTGTATGGGTCTTGGTGGCTGGGAAATGAATGAGCAGTCTCCAACAACATATTTTATTTTTCATTTCTATCATCATTTTTGTTCGACATTTTTTTCAGTATTTCTATTTCTTCATTAAATTCTACTTTTATATCATAAATCAACTTTCTTATTTTTCCTACCTCTTTGTGTTCTCTTTGGAAATATTTGAATTCTTTCTGAGTTATTTTACCACATTCACAGTCATTCTTTTTAATTCTTCATCTGAAAGTTTATCTAAATCATTTTGATCTTGGGATATTACTGTGGCATTTGTGATTTAGGGAAAATGCAAACTGCCTTGGTTTTTATATTACTTGTTTCTTTTACACAGGAGTAGGCCTGCATGGGTTATGATCATTGGCTATGTTGTTGCTGTTGTTTATTCAAGTTGTCCCTCATTATTTGGTAGATGTGTTAGCCGTGTTCCAAAGAGAGTAGGTTGTCACAGAGTTATGATGTTTTCAGTAGATTGATATGTCTTAGAGGCTTTATCTTCAGATAACCTTAAGGGCTGAGAACTTCCTACAGCAACAAAGACAGTATAGTACCTAGCTTGCTCTAATAATTGAGTAGAAAGTAATTACATAAAATTTTAAGTACCAATTCAATAAAGTAATAAAGGGAATCTGATAGTACTATAGATACACTATTTGTGTATATGAGTGAAAGGAAAACAAGAAGAGATAGTGAGCATGGCAAAACTAGTGATAAATGTTAGAGTGTTCTATGGGAATAAAGAAGACTGACAAAGTTAGGAGTGGACTAAGATAAAAAAGGAAAAGGAAAAAATGAAAAATATTTGGGGACTTTGATTAATGGTGGTCTAAAAAGTAGTAGAAAGATATACTTAGAATTCATAAACCTGGGTATTTTCTGGATTTTGGGAGGTGTAACATAAAAGGAATGGGTATGGAAAAAGGGAAAAGAAGGGTAAAAATGAAAGGAAAAAGAAAGGAGAAAGATCAAAGAAAGCCATGACATTGACTGCATTGGTTATAGTTGTAGCATTAAATTCAGCTGCATTGTAAACTTGTGTTGAGACACTGATCAGGTCTATTCAAGTACTTTCAAAACAACTGATGGACTGGGTCTGAAAAAGCATGGGATAAAACCGGACTCGCTGAACATAGCGGACAATGAGGGCAACTGAGAACTCAAGAACAATGGCAATGGGTTTTTGATCCTACTGCACGTACTGGCTTTGTAGTAGCCTAGGCAGTTTGGATGCTCACCTTACTAGACCTGGAAGGAGGTGGGAGGTCCTTGGACTTCCCACAAGCAAGGGAACTCGTACTGCCCTTTGGGCTGATGAGGGAGGGGGACTTGATTGGGGGACGGGGAGGGATATGGGAGGCGGTGGAGGGGAGGAGGCAGAAATCTTTAATAAATAAATAAAATAAAACAACAGCAACAACAACAACAACAACAACAAAAAACAACTGATGGAGTGATAAGATACCCCTACTCCCTTAGATCCCCAAACTGTAATCAGTCATTCTTTCTGACATGGCTTCTCCTCCATCGCCTTACTAGAAGTAGCCTTCTCCTATTTCTTACTTCCCTCTCATGTTTTCTCATTCAGCTGAATGGAGCATAACCAGAAACAGCCTTCTCAGGCCCAGATCCTATCATACTTGTCAGTCAGCCCTTCAACACTGTGACAAAATGCTGAACAAACCCAACATATAGGGGGAAAGATTTATTTTGGCCTCTATTTTATGCAGCTGGCACTTTTGTTTTGAGCCTGAGGTGGTGAATCTAAGTTGTTGAGTCACCAGTGTGGAGGGAGCTTCCCATTTCATAGATGATGAGTCAAACAGAGAAAGATGAGAATGGGGATCACAAAAGTCCATCTATAACCATCTTTCGCCAGTGACCTACCCCACAAACCAAGCCCTGATTTAACTTGAAGCTCACTTCACAGTACCAGACTTTTCATTCCAAGTTTCATGTCAAAACTTCTAAAAATGAGGGTAAAATGCAATGAAACCTACTGGATTATTTTATGAAGTTTAATTTACTGTTGGACTGAAGCCCTTCACAACATATCGAAATAAAGCTAACCATTACATTAAGCATTAGGTAGAAAGGTTCTGACAAATGTAATTATTATGGCAAATATTCTCTAGTATACTAAACTCAACTCAGGATGTGTCATGACATAATAGTCACAATGCTATACAAGCTTTTATCACAACTTGCTGTTTATTAGTGAGTTAGCTACTTGGTCTGAGCTACCCATAATGGGAGGAGAATCAACTTCATGATTAAACATTCCTCAGCCCTAAAACATCATGATGCAGGTTGTACTTCTGTTATTACTCTCAAGGCTTCAGTCTACTATCAATAAGGACTTAAAGTTCAAAATAACTCGTCTCCAGAGTAATTTCAAGAGGCGAGCAAAGTTCAAGATGCAAATCCAAAGAAAATGATCAAAAGAGAACAAATTGAAGTTGATTACATTTCCCTTTCTGTATCCTTAAATGTATAGATAATTCATTACAAATCCTAAATTAGTAGCTTACTGTTTCTGAATATCACCTCAAGCATTGATGTTTTTTTAAAATTGAGATAAATTATGTACACAAATTTAAAATACTGAAAGGTACATATTTAAAATTACTAGATACATTATAACTATAATGTGGCTAAAATAAGGGAAGCTACCCCCCAAAGGACACACAAAATGGCCACTTGTCTATAGTAATTAAAAATGGGCAAAAACATAATTTATGTTAGTAGTCTCTACAGTGGGGAGAAGTGTTGCGCATGCTGGTGCTGATTATAGTGGTGCTGATGGTGATAGTGATAAAGCTGGGGGTGGTGATGATGATGGTGATGATGAAGATGATAGTGTTGATAGTGGTGCTGAAGGTGATGGTGATAAAGCTGGTGGTGGTGATGATGATGGTGATGATGAAGATGATGGTGTTGATAGTGGTGCTGAAGGTGATGGTGATAAAGCTGGTGGTGGTGATGATGATGGTGAGGATGATTCTTTACTCTTTGACCCAGACACTGGAGACATAAGCTCACTGGTCTCATGAGTATCTTTAGGCTGTACCTGCGATCTGTGGTATTTTTTCCAGTTGTTCTTCATATTTCCATTAAATACTTTAAACGTATGAGTTATATTGATCTATTTCTTAAGATTATCACAATGAATAAATAGCTATTTTATTCTTTATTCATTAATGATTTCAACACAAATAACTTAATATTTATTATCCAAATACTATGATTAATATTTCCTATTTTTTCTTTTAAAGTGATGCAATTTTTTGCTTTAACTTTTTATTAAGATCATCTGAAGTATTTCACTGAACATTACATTGCTTTGTGACAAATATTCTCTGCATTATTCTTTTCCACTCCCATACCCTTTTCTCAGCCACCAACACCTGAGGCCTGAAAATCTACTGCGCAAGCCACCTGCCAGGGAACCAGATAGAGGACCTTCATTCTCCTTCCTGTCTTCTGTCTTCCAATTTCAACTCCCCAATCCAATCCCCAACGCTGCAGCAGATCACCTGAATTTAAATGCTTTCTCTCTCTTCCAGCAACCCCTAGTGACATAACACCCTTGTGGTTGATGCGGCTTTTCTCCTTCCTGTGGACCCTTTCAGTTCCCATCGCTTCTAGCCTATTTCAAAAACTTGGACAACTTGAATACTAGAAACATGTTTTTACCAGAAACCCCTATTGGGCCAAACTTAGCAGAGACACACAACTATCACTAACTACCAGACAACCCACAGCTGCCATACTCTCCAATGACCCAGAGAAGGCAACAATAACCAACGGACAAAGCATCCACCTAAATGAGGTCACAGGTAGTTCCTGAAGGATACCTGGCAGGATTACAAGTGAGAAGATTTCCCAGAATGCTGAAAGGTGAAATGTCTGAATTCTAAATAAAATTTATAATCTTGTTTGAGATTCTCAATATTGTGATAGGTAAGGTAGGGCCCTACCAAAGATCTTACATATATATACAAGCTTTAATATGCGTTCATTGTTACTTTAACATAAAATACAGACACAAGAAAGGATGTTAAGTCTGTGTCTGAAGCCTTACAGCCAATGTTAACTGTGCTGGAGGCTTTGCTTCCCAGCTGGAGAGAGGTTTGAAACACTGGGCAAGGGTCTGCTTTCCTTCCCGTTCTCCACAACCCTCCTGTTTTTATTTTTCCTTGGTGGATAAAGTATACTTTTGATTTTCTTCTTTATACCCGTGTACCTACTTTAAATTTGAGTTTTGGGACTTATAGTTATTTTTTCAACTTTTAAAAAACTAAAATTTCTACAAAAGAAAATAAATTAACGAAGAATTAGCTTAAGAAGAGCTATTTCCTTAATTAGGAGAGCTTCGTGTATGGTAGACAGATGGTAGGAAGCTGCTGAGACTAATTTGCTTTTCAAGGTGAAAATCACACACTGGTGTTCTGCCTTTTCTTTCGGTAGCTACAGAATTTCTGTAGAAAATATTGCACTGACATATAAAATCATGTGGTTTTTGGCACTCATTAATTTTTGTTCCACTACAGAACATTTGGTAGATTTTTAAAAATAAAATTACCCTTTTTGATCCATAATTTCTATTATTTACATTTCTTTCATATTTTATCTCTTAATTGCTTATACATGTTTAGAAAAAATCCCAACATCGAAAAACCCAGAAAATTTATGACCTTCAAAGTGTTTTTCCCCTGCAAAAAAAAACCGACATTGCTAACTTTTTTATAACATGCAGTTTGAGCCTGCATGGAACTGATCTAAGCCCTCTAAGTGTGGGTAACAGTTGTGTAACTTGATATTTTTGTTGGACCCCTAGCAATGTGACTAGGATATGTTCCTTGTTCATGAACTGGCTTTTTGGAACCTATTCCCTATGGTGGGTTGCCTTGCTGAGCCTTGATACAGCAGGGAGGAGGGAGCTTGGTCCTGCCTCAAATTTAAATGCAATGCTTTGTTGACTCCCATGGGATGCCTTTTCTTTTCTGAGGAGTGGATGGGGGAGGGTAGAAAGGAATTACAGGAAGGGAACAGGAGGAGAGGAGGGAATGGAAATTGTGTTTTGTATGTAAAATAAATGAAAAGCTAATAAAAAGGATATTTTACTAATTATACTTTTATTATTTTTATTAGTTTTTATAGATTCTGTATAAAGAGTTTTAACAATATTCAGCCCTCCACTAGCCTACCAACCCAACTTTATGTTCTACCCTTTTTCTTTTACCCATGAAGTGTAATTTGTATTTCTCCCATATACAGAGATGCCTGGCTTTCCACTGGAGCATGGTGACCTTCCAGTTATGACACTCTTAAATGGATCTGATATTCTCCCAGCAGCCATGAATTGCGCATCACTATACTGAAGGTAGGAATATCTTCATTTCCTCTTTTCATGTTGTGATTTGGTCTGGCTTGAATTCGCTTACATGGGTTTAGTCATGCTGTCATAATTGCTTTGATATCACATGTGTAACTGATCTGTTGTGTCTAGATAACCTTATTTTCTTGCATTCATTCACTGCCTCTGGCTTGTCCTCTTTTGCAATGAACCCCGTGCCTTGAGAGGAAAGTTTATAATATACATGTTCTATTCAGGGCTATGCAGTCTTCTCTGTACCTTGGTCAGATTTTTGTATCCATACTAACCATGATCTACTGAAAATAGAAGCTTCTCTGATGAAGGCTGAGTGAAGCATTGCTCTATGAATATAACAAATCAATAAGAATCAATTTAATATTAAGTGATATTGGATTCCCCTTTGTATGCCATGAAAATGTTTTATTACCATTGGTTAATAAAGAAGATGTTTTGGCCTATGACAGGGCAGAATATAGCTAGGCAGGAAAATTAAACTGAATGCAGAGAGAAAGAAGGTGGAGTCAGGCAGACACTATGTAGCTTCTTAGGGAGAAAGATGCCAGAACATTACTGGTAAGGCACAGGCTCATAGTGATACATAGATTAATAGAAATAGGTTAGTTTAAAATGAAAGGGTTAGCTAGAAATATACCTTAGCCATTGGTCAAACAGTGTTGCAATTAATATAGGTTTTTTTGTTTTTGTGTGTGTGTGTGTGTATGTGAAATTTTGGGTCTGGGTAACCAGTAAATGAAAGCACAGCTTCGCCTACAATTAAGTCCATTTAGCAAAGTAAAAACAATAGGGGCTCCTGAATCTGATGGTTGAGAAAGTGGGGAATACATGAGAGCTCATTGGTATGTCATAGGACATTCTCAAAAGCACAGGATTAAAGGCTAACAATTAATAAACGGGACCTCAAGACACCCTAAAGCTTCTGTAAAACAAAGGGCACCATCATTCATGTGAAGAGGAAATCCAAAGAATCTTCAGGGGCAAAACCTTTACAGCTTAATAATTTCATAGGATTAGTATGTAGAATTACAAAAAGCTAAAATCACTAAACAGGAGTAAAACAAATAGCCCAATTAAAACTGGAGTATGGGGATAAACATAGAGTTCTCCAAAGATGACATACAAATGGCCGGCGAAATATTTATTTTAAAATTTTAACATTTTTACCCATTAGGGAACTGTGAATTAAAACTAATCTGAGATATCATTATATTCCAGTAAGAATAGCAAAGATTTTAAAAATGATAACTAGTGCTAGAATGGATGGAGGAAAAGAGAAATACTTAGTCACTCTTGTTGGGAATGCAAACTGGCACAGCCTCTTTGGAAATCAGTGAGCAGGTAAAAAAAATCTAGCTTTAAACATGATCTGGCTGTACCACTCTTGGGCATAAACCCAAAAGACTCTGTATCTACTGTAGAGATAATTGCTCATCTATGTTCACTGTTTGTCTATTCACAATAGCCAGGAAATGGAAATAGCCTACATGACCACTAACAGATATGCAGATAGTAAAATTGTGGAATACAATCAATATTATTCAGTTACAAAAATGGATGAAATTCACAGGTAAATGAATAGAGGTAGAAATAACCCTTCTGAGTAGGGTAAACCTTACTCAAAAAGACAAAAGTCACATGTTTTCTCTCATTTGTACATGTTAGCTTTGGATCTTCAGATACGTGTGTTTCATTTAAAATACCCAAAGAGGTTAGAAAATTAGTAAGGGTATTTCAAGGATGTGGAGATAGAAAGCAGTGTATAAATGTGATGTGAAAGGTCCTTGGGTTTATATGTTGCTTTTATTGGTTAATGAATAAAGAACCTGACTTGGCCTGATAGGGTAGAGTAGAGGTGGGTAGGGAAAAATAAACTGAATGCTGGGAGGAAGAAGGCAGAGTAGGGAGAAGCCATGTAGCCCCGCTGGAGATAGATGCCAGAATTTTGCCAGTAAGCCACAGCTTTGTAGTGATCCACAGATTAATGGAGATGGGTTAATTTAAGTTATGAGTTCGCCAGAAATACACTTAAGCAATTGGCCAAAAAGTACTACAGATAATATAGCTTCTGTGTGATTATTTTGGGGCTGAGCAGCCAGGAACAAACAAGCAGCTCACAACATAAATGTTAATGGGTATTAATGGAACAGGGAGGGCAATTAGTGTCAGGGATGGGAAGATATAGTAGAAGAAAAACTTCAAGTCATTTAAAAAGTCATGCAAACCTACCTACTATAGGTGACCCAGAACTTCATGATAACACTCTATTGTGGAAGACATGTTCACAACTCACAGAACATAGAAACAGCCAGCTGGTACTGACCTAGAAGCTCCATCCTTTCTGCATATCTTTAATAGTGCTAGAAAGTTTCATGCATGTACTAAAGGAGAAAAGTAATCATCTGTGAAACCCGTGAACTACAATAATAATGGTCTTAGCAAGACATAGGATGCAATAGTGGCACAAGAATCATGATAGTATTCAACAACTATCTGATTGGCTGTAAGTTCTACTCATAAGATGAAATTCATACCTGGTACCATTGTTGGGCGAAGAGTCTCTGGCTAGAGAGATCCAGGCCTAGACAGAAATCTTGGTAGATTTATTAAAACTATTGACTTGACACTCTGGTGCATTTACTAAAGGAGATGCATTCTTGGCTCAGTTTGGTCTGATAAATTCATTTTGACACTGCTCATAACCCTTTCTTTATAAGCAACATAATCTTATTTCTGAGAGTTAGAGATGGCTTATTCTCATATCTGATGAGAAGATTCCCAGATGGCAGCAACTTGTATTGAGAATTATGTTGGGCTATGCTGATATTAAACATTTTACTGCGCAACTATTTAAACATCTAACTGTAGATGGAATGTACAAATTATGAGACCCTAGTAAAGATTATCTGTATTGCCCTATTGATCACTTCTCTTTCCTTCTATTTTTCTCCTTTTTCTTCCTTTCATTATGTCACCTGTAGATCACACATCTGTTACAAATCAACACTTTGGTTGGAGAGAAATTAATTCAATCCCAAGGAACATTTGCTGTAAAGACCAAGAAAGAAAAGGACTCATTAGAATAAACCTAGGAGTGGTTTCTAATGTATTGGCATGGAATGCAGAGTATAGCTTTGTTATATTTGTAAGCAGCATAACTATATGTATAAAAATGTAGAACTCTGACTCACTATGGAAAATGGGTCATTTTTTTGAACCTGGAAAATCAGCACTTTGTCCACCCATCCAGAACCTTAGATTCTGTCTTAGAAAATAAATATACCAAGTGTAAGAACGTGCGAACCAGGGAAAAGCAATAGTTTTTCTTTTAAGTGAAAATTAAGAACTGAAGAGATGAATCCATGCATACAGTGCATTCTTTGTGAACATGAAGTTTTCAGTTTGGTCTTCAATAGCCACATAAAAAAATAAGAATTGGGCATGGTGGGATATGCTTGTAATCATAGTAGTGATGAGGTGGAGACAGGAGGATTTCTGGTACTCACTGCTCAGACAGACTGGCCTTATGGATGAACCTCAAACCACTGAAAGATGCTGCTTATATCCTGTAGAAAAAAACTCCACATTATCCTCTGGTCTCTATATGTGTGTAAACACTAATATAAGTACACTGTGATACATATGTACAGAAACATACCCAGAGATCCACATGCATGCCCCACATGAGCGCATCTGCATATCCACATACACACACAAAAAAATCAAAATCTAAATCAAATTATTCATGATTCTAAGGGAGCATCTTCTGGATACAGAGCTGTTTTTCTTACATCAAGAAATAATAGTTGTAGTGATATTAACTGTAACCATAGTAATAGTGTCACTCTAAACTGTTGGCTATTTGCAAATACTAAGCTATTTTAAAACACTGATATTTCCATTGGAACTAACATTGGTGACTTTTAGCATCATTGTATTGTAAATAAAAAGAAGTTAATCTACACAAAATTTCATTAATTTGCCCAAAGTCATGCATAAGGAAGAAGTGGCAGAGCCGCCTGTGGTTCCAACTCAGTCAGTCAATAACTCATCTGTGTTGTTCTTCAAATAATCAGGGAAGAAGTAAAAAATGAACACTCTCCTATTGGTCCTGTGACCCCATGTAATCTTTTTCTGAAGTGGAAGCTGTTCCACCACACTCACATGAAGGTCTCCATTGCTGTTCTTCTACAACTGTAGTTTCAAAGAGCATGTCTCTTTATGTTTATGAGATCCTGATTGCATATACACTGAATTTTGTCCTTATATAACTATAGGTCAATGCCAGTTTATTAATAGAGACATCTCCTTTACTGACTGAAAGTTATACAGTACAGTTTGCACTGGGATGCCAGTTATGTGTAAAGCTAAGGGATTCTTTCAAGTAGTCATGTCGAGGAAATTAGGCTATATAGGGCTGTGTATCACGGTGGGTGATGTGCTGCAGCTCAAAGTTTAAATAGCAAGGCTCTGTCTGTAGTAATAAGAGTGGCGGGGGGCTGCGTCCCTGGCACCCCAGCTGCCTGGCTAGCTTATGCCCCGAAATAACAACACACAAACTGTATTCATTTAAACACTGCCTGGCCCTTTAGCTCTAGCCCTTACTGGCTAATTCTGATATCCCGATCAACCCATCTCTAATAATCTGTGAGAACCGGTCTTACTGGAAAGATTCTAGCCTAGCCCATCCTGGGTCGGAGCCCGGGAGCGGGGCATGGTGTCTCTCTCAGGCGTCTGCTCCTGAGAGGAGAACTGTGGAGTCTGACCTCACTTCCTCTTCCTCCCAGCATTTTCTTCTGTTTACTCCACCCACAGGGCCAAGCAGTTTCTTTATTGCTTAACCAATGAAATCAACAGATTGATATATGACACTCCCACATCACTTCCCCTTTTTCTGTTTAAACAAAAAAAGGCTTTAACTTTAACATAACAAAATTACATATAACAAAACAGTTATCAAGTAAAATTACAATAATCTTTATCATAACTAAGGAAAACTATAACTATAACTAACTATTCTTAACTCCATCAAAGACTCCAGAAAGATATAATATTACCTAAGTAAACAAGAAAAAAGCAACTTTTAAAACTCTAGAAATGACAGAGACATCTCACTGCCTGGACAGTCACCCAAAGTTCCTCTGTACCATTGGGGCATCCATCTTCAGCCTTCAGGCCCATGGTATCCAGCAGACATTTCCATAAAGCAGGAAAATTCAAAGTCAGTTCAGTCACTATCTGTTGTGTCCTGCAGAATGTGTCGCAGACTCTTTCATGAATCAGGAACCCCGAAAGATCATCTCACCTTAGGCAAGTTCAGTAGTCCTCTCTCTACGGGTTCTCTGTGTCCAGTTTATGCAATAGTCCAGGCAAGAGCAGTTTCTTGCCCAAATGGCTATCAAACTCCATAAGGATCCTCTTCGATGCCCATCTTCCTCATGAAGTAGATTGGTGCTGCCAGGAGCAGAGTGTCTCATTGTCATGAAAAACCCTAAGTTATTAAAACATTAAATGTCCTATTCTGTAATCTTTGAAAGACATGAAGAATGTCTATCTAAAATATATCTATATATATCTAGAAAATCTAACTAACATGACTACAAGCTTTACTATTATCGATGATTATCCATTAACAACCTATATTTCTTAATTATACAGTACATATTTAAATGAACTACACAATACCTTAATCGATAGCAGAAATATGCATATACATATAACAAAATTGACCTTAAATCTCTATCTTATAATAAAGCAAAATCTATACTAATACAAATTATTCATATCTATATCATATCCCCCTTTAAATGTTAAAGAACGTTTATAAACCATATTTGGGAACATGGGCGCAGTTTTTTCTCTCCAAACTGCTTCCTGCTCAATGGGGGCAGCGTTAAATAGGTCTTTCATGGTATAACCTGTGTGCTAGTTTCATTTCAGTTGGCAGTTGAGCGAAGCAATTTTCTGAAGATGTTTATACCAACCCTTCATGAGGGCGTGGGCCATCATACCAAATCGGAATAGAAGAAATGAACAGCATCTCATCCTCTGTGAAAACAAAATAAGAAACTCCTTTCCAAAGCATCATGTCCTTAGATCCAAATTTCAAAGTCAAGGCATCAAAATATCTATGTTGGATTAGTTCAGCAGCATTTATAAATAAATATCTTTTAGCAGCTGTTGCTCCATCCTCAGCATTCAAATAATTCAAAGAGAGCATAATAGCATACAGTATCAAAATTCTCTGTGTATTTTCCATCTTTGTGCAGCTTTGTTTTAACCTCTATTTTGTTTATTTTTACTTTTAACTCTTTGCTTTTTGAGACAGGTTCTCTGTATCTTTGACCTGAAGTAACTCTGTAGACCAGGCTGTCTTTGAACTCTCAGAGATCCGCCTGTCTCTGCCTCCCAAGCATTGGGATTAAAGGTGTATGCTACTACACCTTGAACTCACAGAGATCTGTTTGTCTCTGCCTTCTAGGCACTGGGATTAAAGGCGTGTGCTACCACACCTTGAAGTCACAGAGGTCAATCTCCCTCTGTCTTTCAAGTGTTGGGATTAAAGGTGTGTACTACCACACATAACAACTCTCTTCCTTTTTTTTTTTACTTTAAGAACTTCAACTTTTAGCTTGCATATATTTTTAACACACAGTAAACCATTTAGAAATTTTCTTTGTCTTTGAATCTCTCTTTACTGTATATCTCTCTTTTTCTGACCACAAGAGCCTTTAATTTACCAAGCAATCTCAGTAGGACTAAAGCCGTGGCTTTGCCAGCTAGATCCAGTCCATTCCTTAGCTTTCCAGCTTCATGGCGGATATACAGGCTGCAGTCATATTTATAGCCACAACTCTATGGCGTTTCAAGGTCTCTGCCAGCCAGCGAGCTACGACAGACAACACTCAAGTCCTCTCTCGGTAGCCGGCCCTCCTGCCTCAAATAGTCAGAGTTTGCCCTGGCAGGACAGCCCAGAAAGCTGGCATTTTTAAACGGCGCAGCTTTTTTCCTGCTACGGCTGAAAACCGAAAAGCATGTGTTCAGCTTTTCGTCAACACCATTTAAGTGTTTCGTGGCAGGACCTCTTAATGAGCTGCAGGGTTTTGCAGCTAAAGCTGAGTCAGGAAGCCTCTATTAAATGAGGCGCTTGCTTGCCTCTAGCAAGCAGAGTAGATCCGAGAAATTGTCACTATCAAGAAAACATGCTTTACTCTTTCCCAAGCTTTTTCAGGCTTTCTGTGGATTCAGTTGTCCACGTGGGCGCCAATCTGTAGTAATAAGAGTGGCGGGGGGCTGCGTCCCTGGCACCCCAGCCACCTGGCTAGCTTATGCCCCGAAATAACAACACACAAACTGTATTCATTTAAACACTGCCTGGCCCTTTAGCTCTAGCCATTTCTGGCTAATTCTGATATCCCGATCAACCCATCTCTAATAATCTGTGAGAACCGGTCTTACAGGGAAGATTCTAGCCTAGTCCATCCTGGGTCGGAGCCCGGGAGCGGGGCATGGTGTCTCTCTCAGGCGTCTGCTCCCAAGAGGAGAGCTGTGGAGTCTGACCTCACTTCCTCTTCCTCCCAGCATTTTGTTCTGTTTACTCCACCCACAGGGCCAAGCAGTTTCTTTATTGCTTAACCAATGAAATCAACAGATTGATATATGACACTCCCACATCACTCCCACATCATCTGTCTCTATCTCCATCTGTGCTGGACAAAGGTTCTATGGTGATATTCAAGATAGTCATCAGTCTGACTACGGGACAAGGTCAGTTTAGGCACCCTCTCCTCCACTGCCCAGGGTCCTAGCTGGGGACATCCCTGTGGAAATCTGGGACCCCCTCTAGAGTCAAGCCTCTTGCTAAGCCCACAATGCCTCCCTTAATTAAGATATCTTCTTACCTGCTCCCATATCTGTCCTGGACTGAGTTCCCAAGGGGTCCAGTTGAAGAACAGAAGGAGGGAGAATATGACCAAGGAAGTCAGGACCACGAGGGGTTGATCCACCACTGAGACAGTGTGACTGAACTAATGGGAGCTCACCAAAGCCAGCTGGAATGGGACTGAATGAGCATGGGATCAAACTGGACCCTCTGTATGTGGCTGACAATTGGAGCAGACTGAGAAGCCAATGACAATGGCTCTGGGGTTTGTCTCTATGGCATGTACTGACTTTTTGGGATCCCATTCTATTTGGATACATACCATCTTAAGCCTGGATGGAGTGGGGAGGGCCTTGGACTTCCCACAGGACAGGATACCCTGCCCTCTTTTAGGACTGAAGGAGGAGAAAAGGAGGATGAGTGGGGGAGTGGGAGGGAAGTGGGAGGAGGGGAGGAAGTGGAAATTTTGATTACTAGTATTAATAAAGTAATAATAATAAAAAGAAAAATAATAGCAAGACTCTGGATTAAACCCCTTTTCCTGTTGGATGTTTACTACTTGAGCAGTCCTATTCCAAACAGCACCTGATGCCTGCTTATTTAGATCATGAATATGGAACTATCTTGAGAGGAAAGAAATGTGGGAAGACATCTGCAGATGACTGTGGCAGTATTTAGGGTCATGCTTCTTCAGCTTTACTGTACCTGTGCATCATCTGGGGATCTTATTAATATGCATGGATTCTGACTTCACAAGTGTGGCAGATTGCAAATACCACCACCATTCTTTATTTCTCTGCATGTCCATGTCCTTTTCAGTGTGACCTTGAAGTCCTCCTTTGTGAGGGGATAAACTCTGTGTCTTCTGCTTCAATTTTTAGTGTTCTGTGACGTGTTTGACCTATAGAAAAGGTTGAAGGTCTTGTCTAGTTATGACATGTTTGGGCCATTTCTGCTTTTGTAATTTTATGATTATTGTGTATTAAGATGAAGGTAGACTGATGGAGAATGAGAGAAAACATAGAGGATTATTCATGTATAGAAGCAGAGCTTCCTGGTACACCTGATGTGAATTGTAGATGATACATGGCAAGCCAGGCAAAGTTGAGGGATCCTCCAATACTTTCACTACCAATGAAAACTCACTAGTGTTTTAAGACCCTGGGTCTTGTGATAGTTAACTGATGATGTTTTGTGTCTCTAAGATCTGAGGCGAAGCTAATGCTTCTGTTTTTGGACCATTCTGAGAGTTAAGACTCTGGGACACAGGGTGGAAACTACACAGTCCATGAACCAAATTTTATAGGTTACCTGATTTTATACTTTGAAGAATGGTTTCTATAGTCTTAGAGGGATGAGATGCAGGAGGAATGGATGAGGAAAAGGGGGGAATCTGATGAAAACATTTTCTCGATTGACAAATGATGTTGAATCAGGGATTGAAAACAAGTTGAGCTAACCGGCAGGCAATGTTCTCGCATTGTCTCTGCTTTAGTGTCTACTTCCAGGTTCTTGCTTGTGTTCTTGCCTTGACTACCCTCAAAGGTGGACTGCCATCTGGAATTATAAGACAAATAAAAATTTTTCTCCTCAAGTCACTTTTGGTCAGGGTCTTTATCACAGCCCTAAAACCAAAGTAAAACAAGTATGTAATCTGAAAACCACCCGAATATTATTGGAAACTGAAGAGAAACTGTTTATACTGCTCTGTTCTGGTGTGGACAAAGAATCTTCTACCCTGTAAGAGAAGAAGGGACTTATAGTCTTTAAATGGGCTGTAGGTTGTATATTCCATTTTCTACGTCATGAACATGTGAGCATACTCAATGCAGTTAGGTGACAGATCATATATGAGTGATTGATCAGTCAATACACACATATGCGCGCTCACACACAGAGTAGTTCTTTAATATTCTCAGCTGATTGGTTCCACAACTCCTTACAAATACCCCAAACCACAGATACTCAAGTCTCTTTATAAAAAAATAATGGCATAGTGTTTGTGTATAACCCAAGCACATTTTTCCCATTTACTTTAAGTCACTTATTTACTACTCTCAATGTATAATACAATGTAATTTATACAATGTAGAGACAATGTATATAATACAATGTAGATTTAGAGAATTATTTTAGAATAAAATTATACATGTGCAGTGTGGTCACCTTTTTTTTTTTCTAAATAAGTTTTATGTATAGTTGGATAAATCAACCAACACAGAACCTGTGAGCACAGAGGCCCAGCTCACACAGTTTTCCATACAGGCTAAGTATGGAAGACTGGAGCTCTGACTCAATGCCCAGAAAATATTCTCTTTAATGCAAACCCACATAAGCACCAAGGAAGAGGAAGATGATTTAAAATAAGATGCTGCGTCAGCTTCCCGCACCACCTGCCTCCCAGGTTTGTGTGAATTTGAACTGTGTACACTCCTAGCACTTTCCTGCCTCCCTGACATTCCAGTGATGTCACTGATTTTTTGCTTCCCTCATCCTCATATCCCAAGACTTGTCCTGTGTGTACAAATCTAATTTTCCTGAACCTTGAGAAACATCATTTCAGCAGCATTAATGACCATTTGTTTGTCCTTTGAAAAAGCCTAATTACTTGTTTGCTTCTAGACTGTGAGGCTGTCAGCCCTGAATGGGGCAGCACAGGACTGCCTTGTCTGGCTCTTTCTGGGCTGATAGTGAGTGTAAAGCTGGTCATTCAGAACATCTTCCCATCCTTTCCCAAGGGAGCTCATCAATAAACACAGAACCAGAAACTAAAGGAACCTATAGCTAAGTCCTCTCCATTTAATTGGGTTGGGTGACCTATAACTCAGTAACATCATTACATTGGAGAAAAGCTAGGCAGTGTCCATACTTCTTACTGTGGAGGACCATCTCCTCCTTCAAGAAAAATACCCAGAGGGAAATTCATTAGGAAGCATGCTTGTCAGGGGAGGACAGCAAAGGATCACAAGATGGGGGCCCTTTAGTCCCTATGGGAACAAACACCGTAACATGACCATTTTCTTTGGCTCTGTGCTTCTAGGGAATTTCATTCCTAACACAGCTTCCAAATTCCCATGGAGGAAAGTCTGGAACTAATTTATGTACATTATGGGCTTTTCTATTTCTCCAAAGATCAAAGCAAGCTGAGCAAAGCAGAAGCACAGATTAAGCGTTTGGTGAAGCATGGGGATAAATATGAATCTGTCGCTCCTCTGGGAGCAATGACTTCTTATTGTAGAGAAAGCTAAAACAAGCACGAGACTGGGATTCTGAACTTTAAAATCTGATCATCTGCCAACTTTCCCACTCTTATTTAGGTTTCTGTCACTTGCCTCCTACCATTTATGGTTAAGAGCACCAAATTAATTCCTAGTATGTGATTTTCATCAGTCTTTTCCCTCCAATTGAGTATATCTCTTACCATTCTTTTCCATTTCAAAATTCTGTCTTATTGTCACCATAGATTTCACAACAAACCTTTAAAAGATCCAAATACTTATAAAAAAGTTTATGCTTATGAAAATATAAGAAAATATACCATTGTCTCTGCATTTTTCATAATCACACTGCCCATGGCCTAAACCATTCTCAGCAATTTGTGTATATCCTCCCAACATCTTTATCCATGAAAACACACACCCACACACAAATACATAGACATGCGCATGCACGTGCATGCACACACACACACATGCACACACCACACACACACACACACACACACACACATATACACATACACACCTAGGAGTTTCTAGGTTTATGCCATCACCAAGTAGCATACTGCTCATCAACCCCATTTAAGTGTTTGGTAGCCAGACCTCTTAAAAGAGCTGTACTGTTTTTGACACTAGCATATAGTCAGGATGCTATCTCTTAAAGGGGCTGCACCCCTGATTGCCACTAGCAAACAGTCTACCCAAGAAAAAGCACCTCTGCCATGAAGCTGGAAGACTCTCAGGAAGCCAAGGAATAATGAAAAGCCAGCTGATTTGGTCCTAGCCATACCACTTTGCATTTTATAGACTTGTGCTCAGAAAAGAGAGATACAAAGCAAAGAAAAATTCATATATATATATATATATATACACACACACATACACATATATACACACACATATAAAAGAAACCCCTCTAAATGATTTAGTGTCTTTAAAAATACAGGCTTGGGAGAGAAAAGAGAATGTATAGACTCAAAAAAGAAATATATAGTTTTAAATTAATAAAATGAGGTCTTTGAATAGAGAGTAAAGTAATAAACAAAAGGCCATGGGAAGATGGAAGATGCACTGAGAGTGGTTACTGCATGTTATTGTGTTGTCCTGAACTCTGACTGCTGAAGAAGGAGCAACAGCTGCTAAGAGACAGTTGAATTTAAATGTTGCTACATTAATCCAACCTATATATTTTGAAAATGCCTTGACTTCAAAATTTAAGTCAAAAGATACATTGCTTTGGAGAAGAAGTGAAACTTTTGTTTCCACAGGAAATGAAAGGCTCTGGTTCATTTTGGTTTAAGAAATATAAGATGTGAGTGGGGAAGACCCTCTGAAAAATCTCCAGTGGGAGCAGCTGGCCCAGATAATCAATGTTTCAGAGCACCTCTGTTGTATTTTCCTCTGAGTTCTATATCCAGGATGGCTTCAAGGATTCAGGCTGAGATGATTCTAAGTGTATCTATGTATCTATATCTATATATGATAGTTATGCAATAACAATTAATGAAAAGAGAGGTCATGAATTTAAAAGAGAGCAGGGTTATATAGAAAGCTTTGGAGGGAGGAAAGGGAAAGAAGAAATGTTGTGATTAAATTATAATCTCAATAATAAAATTATACATAAAATAATAAAAGAGATCACCATTGCAGATTCTTCTGGGAAGTGTTTCTTCAGAATCAGCACATAAAAACTATGTTCCCGAAGCAGCCAAGGTTGTAGATCATGCTGACAAACTTGGTAAGAGTTACCCAGATAGTACTGGTTCTGAAGTCCTAAAAGGGTCATACAGAGCCAGCTGGTGCCAGAGCGGCTTGATTGGCACTGTGTGGCAGAGCTGGAGTCCCAAAGCATGCTGAGGAGAGGCTATTGGTGGAAGTGCAGTCCAATTGCAGCAGAAGACCCTAACATTTTGGAGATTTTAGTAACATGGAACAACAGCTGTCGAAAACAGCAGCAGTTCTGGAATGAAGCAGTCCTGACTTAGTCCTGAGCTTAGGAGGATCTGTGTGGGATGCAGAGGGTGGAACCAGAGAAGTAGTTCAGGCCCTTTGCAGGAACCAAGAAGATGGTGAGTGGATCCCAGATACTGGATACTGAATTATTTACACTGTAGGAGTTTGGTTTTGCTTTGATTTCATAGTGACAGGGCCCTGGTTCTTCCATCTTGAAATAAAAATGTATTTAATTTATCTTTTATTTTACCAGAGCCCACAGTTAAGAGATATATTAGAGAGCATAAGGATACTTTAAGGAGACCAAACTTTTAAAGTGTGAATTTTTAGAGACTATGTGACTTTTAGAATTTGTAACAATTTTATATTGTGATATGATTATATGGTCTTGGGAACAGAAAGAATAGAAAAACTTTGGCTTGATAAATGATGTGTTTGTATGCCAACTTGACATGTTGGGACGTAAATAGAGGGCTATACCAGTAGATTTTCATCCTATTAACTCAAGGTTGGCCAGGGTTTGTAGCAATTCAGACAAATCTTATTTGCATTACATTTGGTTAGCAAAACCCACTTTGAATATTAACCATGTGGCGACTATTTTTGGAAGATTTAAAAAATATGTTTAAGAAGACAAACAACCTTTCTGTACATAACTTAATTAGACCTAAATATAAACATCACACTATATGCAAAATAAAACATCACATAGATATTCTAGAGCTGGATGCCGATGGCCAGAATTCATCACTTTTGAGCACGTGAATGTAAGTTAAATAAGCCCAAGTGCAGGTGAAACTGCTCCATAGTTTAAATAGTTCAGTAATTTAAGTCAATTTCCCTTATTAGTGCAAATTAGTTTTGCAAGTAAATATGATTTTATACCTCCCTACAATACACATGCATAAGCACCCACAACACAGCAGTTTCAGGATAAATTACTGATCACAATTATATCAAGCAGCCCCCGTTGGGTAAGGCTTCTCAAGGAATGTGGCAGGGACACAGACTGTTACAGGTGCCTTTCACTGACTTCCTGTTCAGCTTCGGCTTCCTTGTATTCTTTTCACTTCCTCTCTCTCCAATACTTGTTTATATATCTTCATGGAGAGAAATAGCTAAACCACTTCTTGTCACTCCCACAAAATGTGTTCGGGAGAAAAAAAATCCTCATTCCCTAGTGCGTTAATCATCTTTCTGTTGCTATCAGAGATTACCTGAGAGAAATTAATCTATAAAGAGAAAAGGAAGAATTCTTGGCTCATGCTTCTGTAGATTGGCAGCATTGTTGAGGGAGTTCCATTGCTTTGATTCTATGATGCATCATGTCACAGTGGAAACATGTAGAGAGACAACTACCTGATAAACCAAGTGCGAAAGAGGCAGAGGAAAAGACTGAGGTGCTACCGTTTTCTATATACGATTCCTTTATGGACCCAAGAACCTTTCATAAGACTCTTCTAGAATGCCCACAATACCTCCCAGTACCACCCATTTCTCGCACATCACCTCCCATTGTCACTCCTTTTACATGATGAATGGGGGTCATTCTACATCCAAACTGGAGCACTTAGTTTTGAACACAAATAATAAAAATAACTAACATATATCAAATATGGCATACTCTTCCAAGACCTTAAAGTTAACCAAACACTTTAATAATCATGAGAAATCTGTGCAGGTGCCACCATACTAGGTAAGTCTACAGAGAAGCAACAGAGAATTTAGAGGAGTCACTTGGAAATAAAGCTGGGGTCAGCTTAGAACTAGAGATATCTTGTGAAGGATCTACCATCAGCATAGCAGGGGTGTTTGGAAATGAGATTGTCATTTGAATTGATGGACTCAGTAACACAGAGACACTTCTCAATATGAGTGGGACTCATCCAAGCCATTGGAAATCTATCCAGAACAAACGGATAAATCAGCGAGAGACATTCCCTCTGCATTGTGATTCTTAAGGCAGTTTCAAGTTCTGTTTAAAGACCTGAAACCAATATCATCAGCTCTCCTGATCTTGAGGCTGCAGATTTCTGAGCTGCTCCAGGTCCAAGGGTCATGAAACTCATTTCTAACACAGACATAGAAGTATATATCTGTGTATCTTTGTACCATATAAGAGTTAGATGTATATGTTTAAATAACTGCAATAAGTTCTTCATAGAGTATATAAATAAACAGCACATAAATGCATTTGCATACATACATATATGGATAAATAATTCTATATCTATACCATTGATTTTCTTTCCATAGAGATCTCTGATTAAAGCAAAGATACTTGATGCTTGAGAGATGGCTCAGTGGTTAAAAGGACTTTTAGCTCTTGCAGAGGATGTGGGTTCAGTTCTGAGCACTTCCATGGTGGTGCATGATCATCTGTAACTCCAGTTACTGCTTATCCAGCATCATTTTCTGAAATCTGCAAGCCCAGACATTCATGAGCTATACAAATAACACACACACACACACACACACACACACACACACACACACACCTTGGAAAGAGGTGCTGTAATATAGATGCTGAACATTCTGCAGTTTCTTATTTTCTGAACATTGAGGAGTTGTAGGTCTCTGTGTTAATCACAAACCACTGTAAAGAGAAGCTTACCTGATGAGGCTGATAGATGCTTTAATGATGCTCTAATGATGAGTCATTAAAAGCTATTTTTAAAGTTCTGTCCATTTAGAAGAACAATGGTATTAAGTGTTCCCTAAAGACCTATGATCTATCTACTTATAGGTTCTTGGTTAGATTATGGAACAATATGGGATTCAACTTTTGGTAAAGGCGCAAAATCCAGTAAGAAAGTGATTGGCTACTCCCATAGCTTTGAAAGTAACTGTATCTGGTAACTACGATCTCATGGTACAGAAATAAAACCTGGGTAAAGGGGAGTAGTTCTGGCTCAGGATCCAATGACATCATGAAGCAAGTTGTATGGAATTTACTAAACATGTTCTAGCACTACTGTATGTAAATTCGATATAAAACTCTACAAGGGACTCAAACTATATGAAAGGTTACATAAACCAGGAAGCTAACTATAATTATTCAGCTATTAGTCAACATTCTTTCTTCAGATCCCAACAATTTTACTCTGATCCCAGGAAATCGAAGACAAGTACACGTATGTATATTTTTGTGGTGCTGGAGCTTGTCCCCAGTTTGTTTTGCATGCTTAGCAGACCTGCCAATACCCACAGACCCATTACCTCAGGCCCATTTTTTTCCTAGTCTTGTCATCAAGATCCAGTGTAGTGATAGCTTAATTCATGGTGAAATTGAACAGTTATATATGTGGGAGAGATCTGTGCTCCAGGGCACAGGAGGTGCCGTAAAGCATAGAACAATTACAATGACACAGTGACAACAACCTTGCAGCTCTTGCAGCTTCTTCCTTAACACCCAATGGAAAATCTATTCCAGCAATAAAATTTGATTGTGCAGTAGAAAAGGCACCATTTCCAGAACAAGATCTTGTTCCACCTGTTCAGAACTTGTCATGTTTATGTCTTAGTTGGCTGGTTACCAATAGTTGTCTAGTTCAATCAAGAGCTTGGAGTAAAACTGGACATAGAAGGTTCATTCCAATGTTTGACACTGAGAAATTTTTAAATCTGTGGCCTTGAACATGAATGCTCAAGAAAATACTGAAAAGGAGTCTCCGCCTATGCCTGACAAGGTATTGACAAGGATGGTTTCTTAGGAAGGGAGAGCCCATTTTCTTCTAGAGGATGATATCTGGTAGGTCTATCACTTCCAGTAAATGAACCCCCATCTTGAGTCTATTGTTCATGAATTCAGTAGATCAGTAAAGTGTTTTCAACATTTTTTTTATTACAATCTGAAACGTCCTGTCAAAGCTCCTGTTTTGAATGCTTGACCCCTAGGTGTGCTATTTCGAAAACTTTGGAACCACAGGATGTGGTGCTGGGCTGGTGGAAGTACATACATGAGGGTGGGACTTTGGGGTCTTCCAAGGTAGTGTCTCTGTTCTGAGTAGCATCTTCTTGTCTACCGCCATTGTACTGTCTCCACCACAAGCTCCTGCTCCAACAGGAGCTTCTTGTTCTTCCATTCAGAGGACTACAGGAATGCATCACAGTCAGTTGAGCTAGTTGACACTAATGAGGAGGAGGAGGATGGGGAACAAAAGTTATTATGCCAAATGAACTTTAAAATTACTTCCAGTCTATGACTGCATGGCACATGAACTCAAACTTTAAGAAGTTCTGGGGAATTTCTCAGGCTATTCTTCAATTTTCAACAGTATTTATGTATTTGTTAAAGCCCTTCAAGAACTGGAGAGGCTCAGAAGAGTAAATTATTCAATATAGTAGGACATTAAAACAATACGACTTATGCATTTTTTTCTGTGATCTACAAAACATTAGCCTAAAATATGATAACTTTGGGATATTTTTAGCTGAAATAGAATATTCTTGGTGTTGTTTTGTGCAATACAGAGCACATTATTTAATGTAGTTCTCTTACAAAAATGAATATGAACCAAGTGTTTATTTTCTGTTGCTTTTATTGAAATGTATACTATATAAAAATGCATCCTACTAAATAGTAGGATTGTCAGTATTTTTCCTAAATGTATCCTCCTGATCCATGAGCAAGGAAGATCTTTCCATCTTCTGATATCTAAGATATTATCAAATTCTTCAATCTCTTTAATCATACAAGACTTTTGCTTTCTTGGCTAGAGTAATTCCAAAATATCTAATGTTATTTGTGGCAACTGTGAAAGGTATTGCTTTCCTGATTTCTTTCTCCGTCTGTTTGTCATTTGGGAACAAATATAAAGACAAACAGCCAGAAATATATAGAAACTGAGACCTTGGAACAGTTAACTCTAAATGGAGTATCTTTATCAGTCTCCTCTCAGGGCCTAGGAAGCCCTGTTAAGGAGAAGTTAGAAAGAGTTTAAGAGCCAGAGGGGTGAAGGATACCAAGAAAAGAAGGCCCTAGACAGATCTGTACCACATAGGATCCTAGACCCGAAGGGAGAGCTGGATACAAGTTCCCATCCTTAATCCAGAAGCTCTCTCCAATAGATAATTACTTACAAATGAAAATCTTCTTTTTCCCCAAGGAAATCTTACTAGGGAAACCAATTACTCTTAAGGGCAGGTTGCATGCCTACCAGTAAATGCCCAACAGAAATTGATGTGGAATTTCCCTCTGTATGCTGTGATTACCATTAATGAATAAAGAACTGCTTTGAGCCTATAGCAGAGCAGGGCGGGGTGGAGCATAGCTAGGTGGGTAGGACTGGACTGAATGCTGGGAAAAAGAAGGGTGGAGTCAGAGAGAAGCCTTGGAGCTGTTGGAGATAGACACCAGAACTTTTCCGGGTAAGCCACAGCCTCGTGGTGATACACAGATTAATAGAAATGGGCTAAATTAATATGTGGGAGTTAGCCAATAAGAAGCTGGAGCTAATGGGCCAAGCAGTGATTTAATTAATACAGTTTCTGTATAATTACTTTAGGGCTGGGCAACCAGGAACCAACAAGCTCCTTCCATGCAACAAGAAATCAAACTCAATACTATCTTTGTAGATTCCTTGTATCATTATGGCATGTCAAAACTTTTCCTTTATTTTGTTTAAGTTTTTATTTTTATTTTATTTCATTTGAGGATTTTATTTTCTCTTCTTGTCACCCTACAGGGACTTTTGGTATATATTATCACTTTCAGTTTTTATGGGATTCCTTGAGAGTTCAATGAGTGGGATCTGCATTTCTAATTGTTCCGTGGACCTTTGCTTGGGCTCTTTTCCTGTTTGTTTGTCCTATTTTGAAGCGATAGTTTTTGTTTTGTCTTATTATATTTTATTATTAGCACGTAGAAGCCTGTTTTCTAAGAGAGACAGGAAAGGGGTTGATCTAGATGAGCGGGGAAGTGGGGAAGATTTGAACTGGGAGGAGTAGAAAGATGGGGAACCATAATTAGGATATACTGTGTAAGAAAAATAATTCATTTTTCATAAAAGAAAACTAAAATTCTAAAAGGCAAAATTGTATGGAAAAACACACAAGACAAGCATAAGATATATTATAAAGAATTTATCACATCTCAGAGTCTAATCAGTTGTATTTTGGATGTTCTGAAAAATTGTTATAACACAACCAGAATGACTTGTAGCCATTGCACACCGCCCCTCTCAACTCCTCTGCCTCCCCACTTTCCACTACAGCTTGACATCTTAGCTTCATTTTGTGTCCCTTCTTAGATTTTGTTTATTTTCTTCCTCTGGTTTATTTTAAAGGCATTAGAAATAACTCTGATTCACATTTCTATTAGTATGTATCATGCTTGCTGAATTCTCTTTAAAGTTTGTCCCTCCCCCATATTCAGCAGTGTTCTTTTCCTAATGTGATTGTGGGTTTTATAAATATTCATCTAGAAATGGGCTTTGTTGCTGTCTTAAACCTTTTGCAGAATGTGGAGAGAAATAGCATAGAACTAATGTCTTTACCAATGCCAAGATTTGTAGCCAGGCATGAGAATCAAGGTGTGTGCCTTTAAGAAACTTGTTTATAAGAGAGCTCTGGGGTTGGAGACTGGCTTCTGCTCTTAGGAACTCTTAGCAGGTGACAAATATGATAATTGTCTTTGAGTGCATCTGAAAATGGATCTGCAAATGAAGAAAATTGCAAAAATAGAAAAAATAGTTTAATTTTTAATAAAGTTTGCAGCAGGTTAGTTAACAATGTCAGTCACTCATTATTTCAGAGGCAGGGGAGGAAATGCACTTGCCGAATACAACTGTGGCGTATATTGGGTTGCTATCATCAAGCCCAGCATGGCTTTTATTGTTTGGATAAAGCTCAGTGCTATGCTCTGCAGCCTAATAAACTCCGGAATGCAATTCAGTGATTACTTTTCCCAGCTGCTCTTTGTTTAACATGAAAACCAAACCACAACATTTGAGTTCCACGCTTGTGACATTCTAGGTTTTTAAACATTTTTTAAAACTACATTTTTTTCAAAGCATAGAGCAGAAGCTTAAAGAAGTAGTCCATGGCTACCAACCCCTCTTCTCTATGTAAGGGATTGATGGACATAGAGAGGTAGGGCACATGCCTGAAGGCCAGTTGCAGGCAGACTCACTGGAAAAGACCCCTGTTCAGAATCCATTCCTTAGTGGGATGTCATGCACTGTACTATCCCTTCCTGTTCTGTCTGCAAAGCCCCTCTATGACTTAAATGTGAGAGTACCCTGTAGGCTCATGTCTTTGAACACTCAAGTCAGTCTCCAACTGAAATCACTGTTTTGGGATGCCTTCAGGAAGTGGCCTCTCACTGGAAGAAACAGGTCTCCAGAATCAGGTCTTATTTGTTACAGGTGAACCTTACCATGAAAATATGATACCTATACACAATAGAATTCTTTTACATGTCTGTTAGTACAACTGAATGCAGATAAAATGAATGTGACAACCAGGGCAGTTTTCCTTGTTGTCAGATAATAATAAAATGTGTGATAATAATTAAAGATTAAAAACTGAAATCATGAAGCTTACAGGTAAATGGGTATAGTTAAGAAGTATTATATTGTGTCAAGTAACCCAGTCCTAGAAAGAAAATGTGAATGTGTATCTTTACTTTGTGTATCCTAGCTCCAAATTTTTAGATATGAGTATAGAACTTGATGTAACCCCAGAAGCCAGGGGCACACGGGACTGGAAAGAGAAGAAACTTCAGAAAGGAGTGTGGTTGGATACAGGTGCTATGAAGGAAGAAATGGGGAAAACTGAATAGGGAACTTAACAGGGGAAAAGGAGGGAGGGTAATTGAGAGAGGAGGTCGGTGAAAGGAGAGATAAGTAACACTATAAATATTTGAAAAGCCACGGGGAAACATATTATTTTTGTAAACTTGCTTAAAATATAAGTATCTCAGTGTGAAACATGAAACCCTGACGCTGCCAGAAGAAAACATGTAATATTCTATAAAGATATCAGCATAGGAAAGGACTTCCTGGATAGAACTTTATTTAGTCAGTAACTGAACCCCAAATTGACAAATGCAAACTCATAAAACTAAAGAGCTTCTATGCAGCAAAGGAAACAATCAATTGAGTGAGGAGGAAGCACAATGAGTAAGAGGGGTTCTTTGCTACCTATACATCTTATAGAGGATTAATAGCCACAATATAAAAAGACCACAACAAAGAATCAAGAAAACAAATCACCCAATTGAAAAGTAGGGCATTTCTCTGAACAAATAGCTCTTAAAAGAAGAAATAAAAATGGTGAAGAAATACGTGTATGTATTTAAAGTTATACATGATGTGATTATAGTCTCCAAAGAGCCATCGACTCTCTAGTAAAAAGCACAGTGGTACCAAGAATACTCCCTTTGGGTTGTTGGTTAGCAGAGTCCAAGAGGCTCATTAAGCAATGTAGGGTCTTGTCATTGCCTTTGACTGCCTCCGAGAATGAGAAGGTAAGACTCTATTGTTGAGGATGCCGCACACTTCAGATCCAGGACTTGAAGGAGCTGAGCTGCAGCTAGCCTGGAATCCTCCTATCTAAAGGCTAACGTTTACAGTTTCAGAAGATGCTATTCAAGCTTCGGATGGAGAAAAGCAATCATTAGTTCAAGACAGCTTTAAATTCATTGAACTACAACAACGACCAGTGTGACAAGATATTGCCAGTGGTACAATAGAGGCACTTTAACCCACAGTTGTCTCATTGGTCTTACGGTCCACTAAATAGGAGGGATCTGTGTCTGGTACTGAACACCCAGAGAAATATTTATGCCTCCTCTAGATCCTGGAAGAAAACCTACTACTACCACTTCTCTAAACCAGAATAATTTTAACGACATTCTAAACACGTCTTTTTATAGTCACACATAAGTGGAGCTCTCACCCCTCATCAAAGAGGCTTCTTATGGTTGCAGATGGAAAGTACTGCAGAATGCTACAGTTATCCATGATGCAGAGAATATGCGACTGTGCTACGCCCACCAATGGTGCATCTACCATGTAACCCTTACACCTTTAGGTCAGATGGGCTTGAAAGATTAGATGAGTCTGAGAACCAGGATGATTGTGAAGTAGCATCTTCTAGATAGGAGAGGGGAGCTGCGTCCATGGAATCTCCTAAGCAGGAACTTCTTAATAATAATACCAGTCAGCACATCAATATGGACAAGTGAAATTTCACAAAGCCCTACCTAGAGAGAGAGTGGTTGCAATTGTTAGGGAACTTCATGCTATTGAATAGAGGCCCCAGGATCCACACTAGAACAAAGGAAAGGGTGACCTAGAAGTAACACCCTCATCATTACCACCACCTCTGGCTGTGATTCCAACTTGTCAAAGTAAAAAGTCTAAAGACTTACCCACTCCTAAAAAGCAATCACAAAACTACCTTAGGATAGTTCAAGCAGGAGAGGGTCCATCCTCAGCTGGCAGCTGAAGTTGAGTGTCACCCATGTGTTGGTGGCTTTTGAATCACAAAGGGTGAGAGAGTAAATGGGTCATGGAATCTTCCTCTACAGTTTCAGAAAGCTGCTGAAACCAGGCAACGTGTGGTAGAGGAGTATCTGGATGAAGACCCTTGGAGGCCATAGCTTGAAGCTATGAAGGTGAAGTCTGGATTGCACTGTTGACCCCCTAAGATGCTGGAAATACCAGAGGTATAGGATATCTGCTAAGGAGATCTGATTACAGGGATTGGAACCAATCCAAGAGAAAGAAGCATGTTACTGGTGCAAAGCTTTAAGCTTTGACAACCAACTCAGCAATTTTGGCATTGGACTTGATCATATAGGATTTGGCATTTGCCTTCCTGGGACTTGGTCTTGTTTTGATACAGTATTTTCCCACTATATACCCATTCTTTGCTTTCAGAAGGGTAATTCTGTACCATTGTATGTGGGATGTATGTACCTTGGGGTTTTATTTGCAGGGGGTTGCAGTTAAGATTGTCTTGAGTTTTTGACTTTGAACTAAAATAATACAGGAACTTTTGAAATTGGAACACACATTTTTGCATTTTGATACACCCATGATACTGTTTGGGGGACATCAAGTAGAATGTGATAATTTGAATGAAATGTCACCCATAACTCCATCATATAAATACTTGGTTCTGAATGGGGGAAAGGCTTAGGAGGTGTGGCCTTGCTGAATGAAGTTTGACACTGGACAACACACTTTGATAAATGAAAGAGTCATGCCATTTATAGTTCACTCTCTGCTTCTGCCTTACAGTTCAGGATATGAGCCCTAGCTTCTCTCACCCATCACTATGCCCATCACTCACTGGCATGTCTCCCCACCATGATGGACTCTGATTCCTCTAGCACTTTAAGTACAAATAAGCCCTTCCTTCTTCTATCAGTTTCCTTGGGCCTGGTGTTTTATCACAGCAATAGAAAGTAACTAATATATAAGTACTTTTGCATTTTTCTCCTTTCAGCTTTCTAATGCACAGGGACTTGTGGTAACTTTGAAGATTATGAAGCAGAAATAGACAGGAGTCTAGACAGGTGATTAACATTGCCACATATACACCCAAACTCCTTACCTCTATCTAGGCTTCTCTGCATGCAAAAAGTAGACTTATATCATGTTTATACAATGCTCTCATTAATATAATATAATACAATGAAAAGTGATATAAATCAGGCTTTTGCCACTTAATAATATTGATACATTTCTTATTTTACGTATTATTAAGTATATATCAATAAGCTTTGAAACCATGTAAACATATCAAAAATATATACTAGATAAAGCCTGAAAGTTCACTTTATATAAAGAGACTTGCAAGTTTTAGCTGTTGAGTAATAATATGAAAAGTCTTCAGTTACAAGTTCTCAGATGTTTGCTAGCTTAGAAAACCCTTTGTGGAGTGACACAAAAGGGTTTTAAAGAAAATCTGCAGGAAGCAGTTTTTCATCTGCTTGTCCTATGGCTGTTCATCAACCATACCCATTGGCAGAATTCCTTCTAAGGATGAGACTCAATATCTTCGAAGTTCACAAAGATATGCTCACACTCAATTGATGATTCCTCAGCATAAAGGTCTTGGAAGCGGAGTCTATCTCTGATCTCTTCTTAACCCCCCTTTTCTCACTCTTCTTTTTTATCTAAAGCAAGTCAGAAAAAAAAAAGAATGTCTCTCCTTGAAAGTGGATCATAAGATCTAAAATCCATGGCCTTTGGAGTCAATCAAAAAAAAAAAAAACCCGACAAAAACTCTTCTATAATTTCCCTTGATTTTCTGTGCAAGTATTGATGATAAGGAAATTCTCACTTGCCTTGTTTGACTGTGAGTCATAAGATCCCAATTCCACACAGTCCTGCTAATGTGCAGAAGAATGACATTCTACAATTGAGGGTCAGAAAGCACCTGATCAGTCTTGGCTGCCTCCAAACTAACATGTTCTGAACCCCTAGCATATCTGCCTTGCTGTCTTGATAAAAATTATAAAATCAGATGTTTCCTCTCTTTTTTTTCTAATTTTCTTTAATGTTTATTTCTAAAGCAGAGTTCAGTATGTTCGTTCCCACTAACATGTTCTGAACCTTTAGCATATCTGCCTTGCTGTCTTGATAAAAATTATAAAATCTGATGTTTCCTCTCTGTTTTTTCTAATTTTTTTAATGTTTATTTCTAAAGCAGGGTTCAGTGTGTAGGCCAGGCTGTCGTCATTCTGAACAGTCTAGTTTCCACCTCCCAGGTGATAGACAATAGTCATTGTCTATACAATAGTCAACAGTATTAAACTGCATCTTTGAACCTCTAATCTAAAGGCTCCTCCTTCAACATAAAACCTATGATTAAATAAATTTGTCATGACTTTTCATTGTCAACCTGTCCTTTGTTAGTGTGTACCAGCAAACTCAAAAATAAAGCCTTCAGAAGGAAAATTTGGGCTTCAGTGCAGCCCAGGAGCTGTGCTTCTACCAGGATCTGCCATTTTCACTCCTCCTCACTAGTGTAGTAATATGGGGCGGCAGGGCTGCGTCCCCCACACCCGGCCGCCCACATGGCTAGCTTATGCTCCGAAATAACAATACACAAACTGTATTCTTTTAATCACTGCTTGGCCCATTCTCTTCTAGGCTAATTCTCACATATTAATTTAGCCCATTCCTAATCATCTGTGTGTAGCACCCCAAGGTGCGCTTACCGGGGAGATTCTAGCCTAGTCCATCCTGGGTCCGAGCTTCATCACGTGTGTCTGCCAGGGAGCAGGGCATGGCGTCTCTGCTGAGGCGTCTGCTCCGGAGAGCAGAGCTGTTGAGACTCTGACCTCACTTCCTCTTCCTCCCAGCATTTTGTTCTGTTTACTCCACCCACAGGGCCAAGCAGTTTCTTTATTGGCCAATGACCTTCCTCCATCACACTAGGGAAGTGATGTATTGACTTTGTCGTAGTCTATGTGGTTCTTGTGCTTACTATAGACTCTAACAGCCAGTTCCAAGTCTAAGAGTGAAAAATTAGTTTCCTTCCTTAGGATATGCTCTTCCCTCTTTATGTCCATGAATCTTAAGAGTTTTAAGGGTCACACGTGTCTCCCTAAGCACCCACACTGAAATAGCA
Organism: Microtus oregoni; assembly: GCF_018167655.1. Lineage (NCBI taxonomy): Eukaryota > Metazoa > Chordata > Mammalia > Rodentia > Cricetidae > Microtus > Microtus oregoni. The sequence continues at coordinate 6,799,632 of NW_024543083.1, read as the reverse complement.
AGATGGTTACTACATCTTTTGTTAAATGACAATGGATGGTTAAACTGTGGAAGTAACAATTTCCTATAAAATAAATTATTGTAGCTATCACTGCCTTTTTAAGACACGGGTTCAGTGGTTAAGACCAATGTCTGCACTTACAAAAGTCCTGAGTTCAATTCCCAGCAATCATATGGTGGCTCACAGCTGTCTGTAATGAGATCTGGTACCCTTTTGAGGAATAGACCTGGTCAGTCATCCTCATCAACTTAGACTGTGAAGCCCAATATGGACAAGTTCAACAGAACCGCCATATACGGCCTGCTCATGCCTGCTTCAGCATTGCCAGGGCACACATTTCATTCTTTTCATTTATTTTTTCTGGTCTTAAAGTTTTGATGTATATAGATTATCTTTCTTTACAAAATGTAATTATAATAGGCACCCAAACATTATTGGGTCCCCAGAATTTAACTCAACAGACATCATGGTTGAAGTACCATTCAAGCAATAAATGTCAGTATGTAGGCAACACCATCTGAACAAATGAAAACAAAGACCCAACCCATTAAAGTCCATAGTTCTGGGAAAGTCTCTAAATGTACTAGTAACCTTGCCTTCTGTAGTTCTGCTTCTAAACAGCTGTTCTTGTTAATGGAAGTATTCAATACAGAATGTGGATTGTGTGCTTAAAAGCTCACCCTGAGAAAGACTCAGGGCACCACTGTGATTCTGAACACCCAGTGTAATAATAGAAAACTAGCTAATAAATACTTTCTATTGACTTAAACCCATATCCAAGCAGTCTTCTCTGGTGGATATCCCACAACAGTAACCAACATTTTCTGTCACTTCCTGTGTACAGGCTCTTAAATGCTTTGCATATATCAGTTCATTTAATATTCACTCAATCTTAAAAAGTAGGTGTAATTAATTCTAAGTGTCCAAGGTTTGGGTGGATAAAAAACGATTGATTGAATATTCAACCACAATTCTCTCTGATCCCAAGTATGTATTTGAACTTAGGATGCAATCAGGGATTTTTGTATCAGGTAAATGAATACCGTTCTGATTTAGTAGCCCAAAGATGGGGTAGAGATTATGCATTTTTTAAAAAGCTCTGTTAGTGACTGATGGGATGTCATCTTCAGTTCCTAGTATGGGTGATATAGGGCTGCTTACCATGCCCTAGCTATACCTCAGTTCTTCAGAGAAACATGCTTTTGTTTAATAGAAGTTGGGATTGGCTTTTAACTTATCAGGAGATACGTAAGAGTCCCCCTCTCAATGTATGGTAGAATTACCTTAGATCTGTTTCCTATCTAACTTCCTCCACAGTATTTCTCTGGTGCCCCTGACCTATGTTCTTTCTGACCCTGTACCCCACTGTCCTGCCTCTCATTCTTGCCTTGCCACTCAGTTCTTACCTAGTCTGGCAATCACAGTTTCTCTTTGATATTAGCTCACAGCACTTAAAAAAAAAAAAAAGCAGGCCTTCCAAATCAGGAGAAAAGCCTCAGTAACATGGATAACTTAATTTGTTCAAATTTAGATGGCTTCCAGTAGGGGCACATACCTCTCTATTTGCAAATTTCCAAAATATATTGTACATCAATTATACCAAAGCCCCCAAGCCTCTCCCTACATCACTCACAAACCCTCTTGTGTATATCTCACAATTTTCATCATAGAAAAACTTTACCATTGAACTCATACCATGTGTGTTTTGAATGCCCCAGGGAAGGAAATTAGCAATGCCTGGGCCCTCAGTAGGATCTTAGGGCAAGACAATGATTTAGATGCTTTCCCTCTGAACCACAGTGTATAATATCCCCACATCCCAATGGGATAGAGAGAGAGAGAGAGAACAACAGAGATTCATACACACACAGAGTTAGTGTTACACAAGCAATAAAGGATTGCAGCGAATACAAGCTTATATGATAAGACACTGGAAGTCTTACCAGGACTGTGTGAGACACATTCTACTTTGTATGACTTGATACCCTAAAATCATGAGGTATGAAGAACAACATAAAGACAACTATATTTATGCAGGTTTTGGAACCAAAAGAATCAAACGACAGGGAAAGAAAAGACAGCATGAAAAATAGCCACGGGGACTTTAAATATAAATAAGTTAAACTAACGACAGACAGTACAATCATTAAAAGTCATAAATTCATTGATGGAGTAAAAAGAGATGACATAGAGTTATTACAAGGAGAAATTCTAGAAGAAAAAATAATTGAAATTACCAAGAAATTCATCCCAGAGGAGAAAATGAATGAAAATGGCAAAGTGTTATTAGCTGACCTAAAAGATGGCATAAGACAGTGGAATGTGCACATTATTAAGTTTTAGAAATGCAGAGAGGAAATGAAGGAAGTGCGATATTTGAAGAGATTACCGATTTCCTTTTTTGTCTAGAATGAGAGTATGCATGGATTCTCAAATTAAATAAGACTATTAAATTCTGTACTCTTAGCAATGAATCCAGAAGAAAGGACAAGAAAGAGAAAATATCACAAAGGTGACCATCAGGGTAAGATTTATCACCTGTGAGGCAACAGTGTGGAGACAAGTTGCAGACTCCACAGTGCAGTGGAAATAGGGATGAAACACAATGGTACCCAACACGTGCTAGATGACCCATCTGCACACTCTGAGTCTACTGTCGAGCTGGACTGTCACCTCAGGACACATTGATACTGCTGGGTTCCCAATAGAATAGAGAATAACTTCTCTCTAGACTTTGATTTCTGAATAAACACAGTAGGGCACACTTCAATAGGAAATAACCGACATCCTTATCGTCTACCAAAATCTAGCAGCAAACCAGAACTGCTCACCTCCAAGCTTGTCCTTTCGAAACTAGCATTGTCCAATGTTTTAGTTCTCCAACTTTCCTGTGAGAGTTACATTATTGTATTTTTTTCTTAGCTAATGTTCAGGTACATATAGCCTTGTATTTATAAATTTAAATAAGTATAAATTTATATAACTATTTGTTATTATAGTACTAATCCTTCCTTCTGACTTAATTTCCTATTGAAATTCCTAATATGGTCATGCACAGTCAAGTCCAATGCAAGGGAAGGACATCCAGAGGCATTATATCTCATAGCTGTCATAACCTTGAGAAGTGCATGTACCCCAGTTTTCTCCTAATAGGATGCACATTTTGACCTCATCTTTTTATTGATTGATTGATTATTTTTTGTAAGCAGACTCAAATAATTTCAGTGGAAGTAGAAAGGGGTATAAATAAATAATCAAACACAGACAGCACACATGAAAGGAAATATGGACCAGCAAACTAAATCCCCTAAGCAGTTGAATTTTGAATGGAAGGTCAGGCTTTGCATTAGGCCCATTTATAGGATATTTGCAGAGAGCCTGGAAATGCCATGGAAATGTCGACGGTGGCCAAGCACTTACAAACCTCATGTAAAAACAAGCTTAGTTGAATATTGCATTGCTTGGCTTTCAGTTCCTCAAACCACACTTGACTGGGCTTTGAGCTTCCATGTCTGGCTTAGAAAGCACCAAGCTCCCTAACCCAGGGTTCCACTAACAGTCTATCTGACAATCCAGCCACTAGAGGGCTACACTTTGACGTCTGCATGTTTAATAAGGTGGCTAAATATTTAGGATTAGAGGTCTTTTTCTCCTAAATAAAAATGAAATATTTTTGGTTTGTAAAATTTCTGTTTTGCTTAAGTTGACACTTGATTGAGCCAATCTGAAAATTATCTCTGGCATGAGACAGATTTCTTCATAAACAGAGGTGACAAGAGTGTGCACATCATGTGACATTTATCTACTCAGTCATCATTTGTGTGAATTGATCTCCATCTATCCTGCCTATCTTGGTGAGTCTCAGGTAAGGAAAACAACATGCTAAAAATTTGAAATTACAATGAATGCTGCCAGGGAGACTCAGCTAAATGTTCGCCTCACCTTAATCTCGTTCATATTGACAGTTGAATGGCTATAGACAAGAAGTTGCTCTTGAGATTGGCTGAAGTGAAGCCAACTGATCATAATGACTTCCAATTAATCACTAGTTTGAATGTGATTCATCTTCATGTTAACAGTACACCCCCAGAACCATGGCAGTTGGGAAATTGATGTGAGAAAGATTAGAAATCAAGAAATAACAAAAAGGGGTGCTACCAAACTTTTGTAAACGTCCACTTGTTTCCAGAAAAAAACAAAATTTTCCTCCCTTCATCAGCCTGCATGTCCCCAAATTTATTTTAATTTTTTGTCTCCAAAATTTTTTAAATAGTTTTCTAAGATTATAATAGAATTACATCTTTATTTCCCCCAAGATACCCATACACTCATGCTTGCTCTCTTTCATATTTATGGCCACTTTTTTATTAATTGCTCTTACATGCATGAATATATATACATATATAGTCCTAAATATAATAAGCTCAGTCTATATAATGTTAGTTGTATATATGTTTTCAGTAATACCATTTGGTATTGGATAATTAATTGGTGTGCTTTTCCTGCGGGGGAGTATTTCTCCATTCTCAGCATTTCACCTGCAGTTCTTTGTGTAATGTTGAAGGCTCATGGAATTTCCTTGATCCACTTTGGCACATCTATTGTCATCCTTGTTGAGCTTACTCCTAGGCAGCCATGTTGGTGAGACTTCACAGGTGAAGATTATGACATTAGGAGACAAAATTGCACAGCAAATTCCCTGTCCTGCTGGGTCTTACAATCTCAATGCCTCCTCTTCTGCCATGTTCCCTGAGCCTGGGGTATGGGAAGTATGTTATACATATAGCCATTGGGACTGGGCCTCATAGATTTTTGATTGGTTGTAGTTTCTGTAATCATCTCTACTGCAAAGAGAGGTTTCCACAGTTATCTCTGAATATAAGGAAAAATATTCAGAGTGTGGTTGGGGATTATGTTTAAAATGTTTAGTAAATTGGTGGTTGTAGATTCTCCTCCAAGATCCATGACTTCAAAAACCCTGGGTGGTCTTGGCTAGGTATGCAGTAACAGGCATGGATTATGTTCCCCCACCTGCCTACCCTGACAACAGTCTCTTTTTAACTTTTCTGGTTTCTGCAGTTACTCAAAGATATGTGCTATATCTGACAATTTGGAGCTAGAAGCTTCCAATGAGAGAGAATATTTTTCTACTTCTACACATTTACCTAAAAAATTCATGATGTCCTTTGTCTTTACAATTGAATAGTATTCCATAGTGTACATATACCACATTTTCATCATCAATTCATTGGTTGAAGGACATTTAAGTTGTTTCCATTTCCTAGCTATTGTGAAATAGAACAGCAATGAATATGCCTGACTTTTAAAGTTTAAGAAGTTGACTCAAGGATTATCTTCCATTTCTATTTTTAGGGATTATCTCCCATTTCTATTTTTGGAAGACACTAAAAGTGTCCTTCCATGTTCAGTGGATACTTTGCTTGAAATTGCTTTCACGGTTCTGTGAAGGTTAAAAAAAAAGAAAGAAAAAAGAAAAATGATAATAATTTCATCAAGCAGCATATGGAAACGAAAGACTCAGGGGAGAGGCTACACCATTTTCTTCAAATAACACTGCTAAACCTATTGAAGCCAAGCCTCTTTTATTTGGTCCACTGATATCAAAATGGATGCAACCGGTAAATCATCAGTGCTATAGCATTAGTTCTCATTTCTACAACAGAATTTCTGGCACAAATAGATGAAGGATTTATTTAACTCACTGTTTTATAGGTTTCCATACATGTTGGTAGAGAGAGCCCTTCAACCCAGCTCACATAACAGAGGTCACAAAAGAGAGGGAGGGAGAGAATTTCTAGATTTTTCCTCCCTACTTTTTTATTCCATCACCTTTGCTATTGTGATATCCACATTCCGAGCTTAGCTATTCATGCCCAGAAATCCTCTCAACAAAGTGTGGTATAATTATTGTTTAGCTGTTTCTCAGCTAATCAAGCTGGCAATCAAGATTACCAGTTAGGCCTGAATAGGGCCTGTGAAGGAGGCTAGGGAACACATCTTAAGACTGTTGAAAACTTTTATACTTTTGGTTGTAAGCTGGGACTGGTATGAGAGAAGGCTGTGATTGAAAGAGGAGCCCAGAGGAGTTGGTAAAAGGTTGTTTTTTATTTTTATTATTTATATTTATTTTTTATATATATATATAAATTTATTATATTTATGTTTATTTCTATTTTCTTTTGTGGGAGAAAGTTACAAGGTGGTGAGTGGATATGAAAGACTGGGAAATGAGTGGGATCAGAGTGCATGACATGAATTTCCCAAAGAATTGATAAAAAAATTAGACTAAAAAAAGAATGTTGAAAACATAGGTTAAGTGATTTGACTTATATATTCCAAGTTAATGGAGTGCCTTTGTGTGCAGTCTTTCCCAGGACACTAAGATTAGTGGACATCTATGTCTTGATGATTGAGTAGAATCCTAAAACAATGTTTTTAAAGACAAGGTCTCATGATGCAGCCAAAGGTGGCCTAAGACTCACTGTGTAGCCCAGGCTTGCCCAGAATCACTGTGCATTGCAAACTGGCTTCCAACTCATGTCAATTCCCATGCCTGTCTCAAAAGTATTGGTACTACAGGTATGAACCACCATATTCGTAGAATCACAGACATCCCTATCCTGAAAGACTTTAAACTGAAATAAAAGACTTACAGGCCCCCACCAGTCTTTATCTCCATTTGATACCTCCAAGTTGTTAACCTCCAGATGTAATCTTCAGAATATAAGTTCTTCTACTGTTTTCAGAGACTTGTAAGCCCTTGCTCTTGCCTGAGCATATCGGGGTGCATGTGTCACCTCCTTTATCCATCTGCATTTGCCTAATATTCAATGGGATTATTCTCTCAAAGAACTGACAATCAAAGGTAAAATATTTGGCAGGCTTAAATTGAAAACAAAGAATCAGGATTTCTTTCCATGCCATATTGTGCCTTCATTCATAAAAGACTTACAGTTTGATGGGGAACACGATGGCTAAGAGGAAATAAGAGGGGTAAAAACTGAGAGAGACATGCTTAGCAAGATGTTCTTTCTGCTTAGATTCAGGGCCATGTTTCCAGTGTTGACGAATGGGAGGAAGAATCAAAAACTTAGAGCCAAGAATGGTGCTGCAGGTTCTATGGTGATATGCAAAATATTCATCAGTATGGCTATAGGAAAGGATCATTTCAGGTTACCTATCTTCAGCTGCCCCAGGAACTAACTGGGGACCTCGCCTTGGGCACCTGGAAGCCCCTCTAGGTCCAAGTCTCTTCCCAACCCTAAGATGGCTCCCTTAATTAAGATATGTGCTTCCCTGCTCCCCTATCCAACCTTCCTTTATCCCAATCATCCCGTTGCCCCAAGTTCTCCCCATCCTGGCGATGGATGGAGATAGAGACAGAGACCCACACTGGAGCACTGGACTGAGCTCCCAAAGTCCCAATGAGGAATAGAAGGAGGGAGAAGATGAGCAAGGAAGTCAGGACCAAGAGGGGTGCACCCACCGACAGAGACAGTGGGGCTGATCTATTGGGAGCTCACCAAGGCCAACTGGACTGTGACTGAAAAAGCAGGGGATAAAACCAGACTCTCTGAATATGGCAGACAATGAGGGCTGCTGAGAAGCCAAGGACAATGGCACTGGGTTTTGATCCTACTACATGTTCTGGCTTTGTGGGAGCCTAGCCAGTTTGGATGTTCACCTTCCTAGACCAGGACGGAGGGGGTAGGACTTTGGACTTTCCACAGAGCAGGGAACCCTGACTGCTCTTCAGACTTGAGAGGGAGGGGGAGAGGAGTGAGGGGACGGGGAGAGGAGTGGGGGGACGGGGAGAGGAGTGGGGGGAGGGGGGGAGGAGTGGGAGGCTGGGAGGAGGCAGAATTTTTTTTTAAAACAAAAGAAAAGTAAAAAGAAAAAAAAAGAATGGTGCTGCAGGCCTGTAATAGCAGCTGATCTGGAGGCTGAGATGAAGGATATAAGTTCAAGGCTTACTTAAGTTGTATGGTGAGCCTTTACTTCAAAAAAAAAAAGCATAATTAAGAGTGGAAGATTATAGCTCTGTTCCATTTTCAGAACTGAACAAAGAGTAATGGGAGAAAAGCTTGTGGATACAATCATATTCTGAAACCTAACTTTGCTCCTGCAGGTAAAATATTTGTTCTGGCTTCGTCTTGACTCTTGTAAGAAAATCTTCATTTCTGTTATGCAAAGTTGGCCCTTAACTGTCAGGTCTACTTATAAACAAGACCTTAAACAGGTTGCTTCTACCCAGAACTTCCTGCCCATGGTCAGAGTGCTCAGTATCAAAAGCAGACTCGAGCCAGCTGAGGTTTTCCTGTCCTTGATCCTGAATTCAGGTGCATTAACTGAGAGACACAATTTAGGGAAATAATCTTGATCCATCTGCCAATAATAATAGTCTTCAACTTGGATTAAGACTCCCATACCCAGAAATTAGGTTTTTTATTTCAATTTCATTGCAAAAGTTTTAGAACATGTCGTGATTAGAAATGATAACATTTTTCTTCTCATTTCCCCAGAAGCCAATGACTTCTTTGTTCTTTGCATGTTGCTGTGGTCCCTGAATTACTTTCTGTTAAAGAGCAGCCTACAGTAAAATCCCAGCATGATTTTTAGTTCTGTCTCCATAATAACATGTGCTGGGTCTTTAATCACTTTCTCCAGGCTGTGAGAAAATCCACCATGACCATCTCTATGTGTTGCTCTGAGACCATCGTAATGTAGCCAAGTTGTTCCATTTAATTCAGATGAAGAGCAGGACAGAGATCTGCCTTTCTACTTTCTTTTCCCTTGCTTTTCCTTGTATTATCTGTATCATATTTCTTAAGCCATTAAGCTTCTTAATTTGACCCTCACCTCTGCTGAACCTATTTAGTGCTTTTTATTTTTGTTGTTTGTGGTTTTTTTTTTTTTTTTTTTTTTTTTTTTTTTTTTTTTTTTTTTTGGTTTCAGGGTTTTTTAGCTTTTAGAATGTCAGTCCAGGCTCTGATGTAGCTCTCATTCAGTGGCTAGCTAAACAAGGGAGTGGCACCTTTGCCAGTCCAGAACTATGTGAACCAGCAGCTTCAGCAGGGCCTGGGAACAGTTGCAGACGCAGGTTCATTACCCCACCTGGGAGCTGCAGAACCTACAAGTGCCGTTTAACAAGATTCAGATGACTCTGTCCCAGAAGCTGATTAAGGACCTCTGATCTAGAGGAATGTTCTATAATAAATTCATGTAAGCTTTCATAATTTTGTCACTGCCTGCCTCCTCTTGACTCAGAGCTTCTTAGTTGGGGCATTACTAGACTCTGGTCAGGAGCATGAGAAATCACTATGCCTGGGATAGCAATTTGTAGCTGGCTTTTCTTGAGTCTGCAGAATCATTCTCTCTTTTTCCAGTGCTATGATTGCTGGAAAACAAATTAAGCGCAGGCACACAAGTGTGGTGAGCAGAGAGAAGGAAAGCACACTCAGTCGGTTATTTCCTGTCCCTTCTGATTTTTCAAGCTGCTCCAAAAAGCACATACCACTAGGACTAAATTTTGAGGAGACCAGGGAGAGCAAATAAAGACATTTTGCTGCCTGTGGATGATGGAATCTGCCAGGTGGATAAAACCGAATTCTACTTCAGTTCTCAGGCCTCTAACACCTTGTGTGTGGTAAAATTCCTACGGAAAAAAAATGTAGAATGGTTTAAGAGTTGTGTGTCTGTGTCTTTTCACTGCTACTATTGGTCTAGTGATGATACATGGCAAAGAGCAGAGGCAAAACTAAGATGTAAAGCTGAAAAGACCCTTGGTCTAGATACCCAGAAACTGACCTTGGACTTGTGTGTCCCTTTCTGGACCATCTGTCCCCAAGCAACATCAGCAGACTCACCCAGGACATCACAACTAGTAATAATACAGGGTGACCCATCAGTAATCCTTGCTCCATTCACACAGGGGGTTAGAAACTACTCCATAGGATTCAGGGACTCATCGTGAAGCAAGGGACCTCAGGCTTGTTCCCCTGGATCACAAGACGCTGCCAGCATCTGCCTTCCACAGCAACTGTAATCCTCCCAATTTTACCTTAAAGATCCCCTCTGTTTGCCTTTCTGAGTATGCACACAGTTCGCTATGAGAAGTATATTGAAATTACAATGTTCGTTCCATAGTAAATTGTATTTGGAGAGCAGATTCTGCCTTGCTTGCGTTTAGGTTGGCATACCTAACAGAGGATAGATACAAGAGAAAGACTTACCCCCGGGGTGAGGGTTAATTAAATAAACATCTTCATGTGAGGAGAAGCTCATTTTGAAACCCGCACTTATGAGTGTCTACTGTGGATTCCACATTATTTGTTTTAAGGTGTTCTTTCATCCAAGAGAACTTATAGGTACAGAGGCAGCAAAATCCAGTTCCTGCTTCCTTAATTCACGCAGTGCAGTGACCGCTATTAGACATACACAGTGGTCAGAGGAACCACACAATGGATACTGACATGGCTGTCTTATCCTATGTGGCTTTCACTAATTTCTTTGCATATTTATGGAAAACTGAGCAATCAGTTTTTCTGGTCTCAAGATGCTGGTACGCATCATGCGATCAATAATATAGTTTCATCTACGTATTAGAATGCAGGTTCTTATAAGTAAAAATCTCAAATTCCCCTTCTTGCTTTGTCTACTTAATTGGGTTTCCCTACATGTCTACTCTCAGTGGAAGTGATTCTTACATACTCTGCCTTCTATTGGGCAAGATGTGTTAGTGCCAACTACAGTGACAATCAGCTGCCAGGAATCACTAAGCGCTATGGGTCTAAAACAAATGCTAATGAAACACATGGCAACATGCTTTGTTTAATATTACCTAGCGCCACACTGAGGAAACAAGGTTTCTCCAGTGGCAAAGTTGTGGCTCGCACGTCGTTGCCTCTACCTGTTTGCTCTGGATACCCGGCAACCGTCCAAGTAGCAGAGAGTGTATAATGTGAGTCTACGTTCAATTACTTAATGCAGAAGTCAGACCCATTTTTACCAGAGGTTATATTCTGTACGAGTCTTTCATGTTTTGTCTTCCTGTCTTCTGCAAAGAGCATGTATTAAAGGCTGCAGCCCCTTCTCCCCAAGCCACAGTCTTTCATTGAATCCAAAGCCTCCTTGTGCTCTCTGACAGCTGCAGGGGAGCCGAAACAATGCTCCTCAATAAATAGGCTTTGTCTGGTGGTGCTGGCAGCAATGGCTCTAGAAAGAGAACACAGGCAATGTGCTCCCGTGTATTCCCCAGTAGCACGTCACACTCCTACACACCATTTCCAAAACTGTCATCTTTTCTAGTCAGTGCCTGCCAAATTCCTATTTTCCTGGGCTGGGGACATAAGACATAAGCTTCTTTTTTTCCAGTCCCTGGGGCCCCTGCTCATTCTAACCTTGTGAATGTTCACTTTCCAGAGAAGAGAATACTGTAGGGTAATTCCCCATGGTTCAGAAGGAAATTGCTTGCCAGTGTTCCCAAAGGCATGAGCTAGTCAGTCTTTCTAAAACGTGAGAAAGACATCGGGCAAAATAAAAACACATTGCAGACTCTCAGATCTTTCTAAAAGTTTTGGTCATCTTATTGCCTACCTATTGTGACTGTCTTCAGAATGACTTACTGTGGAGAAGATGCAGGTGGAGTAAAGTTGGGTGGCCCATCTGGATATACTCAAGAGCCCGAGGCAAGAATGCACATCTGTCTTGCTTCTAAATTCACAGGAAGAAAATGTTAATCTTTCACCACTGAGGATAATGTTATCTCTGTGCTTTGCTGCAGTTGGTAAATGATCAGATAAGGAGTCCCTGTCTGTGCTAGGAATCACAAAGAGTATGGTCAGGCTTGCAATTTATAAGATTTGGAAGTTTTAATACTTATGGCTATGGTTGAATTAAAGGAGAAGTAAAATGATTAAAAGCTAGTCAACACAGGAAATAAATGACAGTGTCCAGAAGACACAGGTAAATACACACTTACCATTTTCCTTTAGTGGGCTTGATGAATCTTTAAGTCAACAAAAGCAAATGTTATCAAACAGGGAAAGTGAATAAGCTTTGGTGTTATGTTTTTGTTAGATATCTGAACTGGAGATAGCACTTATATATCAGACATATCTATATCATCTGCATGAATATGAGTGACATTAGGGGAGTTGGGTTAGAGCAGGATAGATACAAGAATACGAACAATTAACCCAGAAGGCCATTGCACACTTGTTCAGTTTTTTATATTAATGATTATAAAAATTTCCTATCTTCTATGCTTCAACCTTCAATCTTTCGACTTTACCGTGATGTAAAATCATACCTAAATGACCATTGTATTATTTTTTGACTATTCTCTTCAGCAAATTACATGAGATATTTGGCCCTTTATTATTAGGTAGAATTTATGCTAGGTGAGTTTTCCCAAGCAATGGTCAATTAGTATAAGTGTTCTGAGTACAATTCAGATAGGCAAGGCCAAATGAATCTATTTGTTAGATTATTGAATGTGTTTTCAAGCTAGGACATATTTAGGGTATGTATGAATAAACAGTTGCCAACACTATGTGTACATGCTTGTTGAAGGCAGAGGTTAATATCAGGTGTCCTTCTCCATCTTAACATTTGAGAAATCATCTCTTGCTGAACCCAAAGCTCACTGCCTAGACTGGTTCGGCATTGAGTGCCTCGGATCTTCTTGTTTGAGTTGTTATCTTTAGTTTCATTAAAATATTATTAAATGAAACTGCCCTTTGGATTAGGACAGAATTTCCAGTCATTTCTGAAATGACCCTCAACATTCTTCTTCCACTTAAACCCCATATTTATGTGAACTGGTGTTTTCAGTATTGATAACTTAAAAATCAAAGTATTAAGTAGCTCTGAAAAGCATTGGTGATGTTCTATGGCCAGCCACCTCCAACATTCAGCTAAGACTTAATTTTCTATGGAAAAACAAATAGATCCTTCTCATTAGTACAAAAGTTGCTTTAGTATTTACTAAATTATAAAATTATATTTGTACCAATGGAATGTTATCAAGTAGATTGCTTTGTAATTTATTATCAGTAAATGTTTTCTTTGTATTGATAATGTATCCGTGTGCATTCATACATACACATATTCATAATTCATATATACACAAGGACATCATATACACATACACACATATATGCACATCCAGGGTTACATAAACTTTCTTGGAATACAGGAGGAAAAGTGTAATTAACTCTGAGATCAAAATATATCCACTTTAGCTGAATGCTCACAGGCTTCAATTTCCTTCATAATTTTTACCTTATTCCCATCAACTACTGTACCTCCTATTTTTCAAGTCTACTTGCAGTTCACATTTCAGATTCACAGAGCTTCTGGAATCACGGCACCTTGGGGCTCTATGTCAAGAATCCCCCCTGAGGGCTCTCTGTCTGTTGGCTACTTTCTCACACATGTATTGAACATCTTCAATACACGGAAGCATCTTCAGTCAGATGCAGAGCCAAGCGATTCTTAGACTGTCATTTTGATTAACTTCCAAAAACATGACCCTGCTAATCCCAGGCCAGTTTTCTCTTTTCATCTTATTGTTTCCTTACATCCCTTTGTTTTGGGTTTAGATCTTTGTCTCCTAATCTCTAGGTGGCAGTCGGGCTATTCATATACTGTCATTTTTCTGTGTTAACATAGATGTAAGTTTTCTTCTAAGCCCTGATTTTTATTCATCAGTTTTTAGTATATTTTATTTTTATTATTGTTTATCCCAACTTCATTTATTTGTTGTCTGTTTTGCTTGTTAATTTATTGATAATTTAGTTATTGTATTAGGTTTCATACATTGGGAAATTTAGAGCCTTCCTTTTGTTTCTGAAAATTTTAATTTTTGTTTATTGGGGTAAAAAATGATAGTTAATATATGTTGAAACAAGGGCGGCGGGCTGTGTCCCTGGCACCCGGCCGCCCCCACTGCTAGCTTTACCCGAAATAATTACCCGGAAACTGTATTCTTTTAAACACCGCTTAGCCCCTTAGTTTCAGCCTTTTAACCCATTTCTATTAATCTATGTAGCACCACAAGCTGCGCTTACCAGGGAGATTCTAGCCTACGTCTGTCTGGAGTAGAAGAATCATGGCGACTCCCTGACTCAGCTTCTTTCTCCCAGCATTCTGTTCTGTTTACTCCACCCACCTAAGGGTGGGCCTATCAAATGGGCCTAGCAGTTTCTTTATTGCTTAATCAATGAAATCAATAGATTGATATATGATACTCCCACATCACTTCCCCTTTTTCTGTTTAAACAAAAAAAAGGAAGACTTTAACTTTAACAGCAAAATTACATATAGCAAAACAGTTATCAAGCAAGAATTACAGTTACAATATTTATATCTATTTTATCTTTTATCATAACTAAGGAAAACTATAACTATCTATTCATTCTTCAACTCCATCAAAGACTCCAGAAGGATATAATACTACCTAAGTAAACAAGAAATAAGAAAACTCTAGAAATGACAGAGACATCTCGCTGCCTGGACAGTCACCCAAAGTTCTTTTGTACCGTTGGGGCATCCATCTTCAGCCTTTAGGCCCAAAGTATCCAGCAGACATTTTCATCAAGCAGGAAATTCCAAAGACAGTTCAGTCACTTTCTGCTGTGTCCTGCAGAATGTCTCGCAGACTCTTTCATGAGTCAGGAACCCCGAAAGACCATCTCACCTTTAGGCAAGTTCAGCAGTCCTCTCTCTGAGGGTTCTCTTTGTCCAGTTTATGCAACAGTCCAGGCAAAAGCAGTTTCTTGCCCAAATGGCTATCAAACTCCATAACGATCCTCTTCGATGCCCATCTTCCTCTCGAAGTAGATTGGTGCCGCCAGGAGCAGACATGTTTCATTGTCATAAAAAGTCCTAAGTTATTAAAATATTTTAAATGCCATATTCTGTAACCTTTGAGAGAGATGAAGAATGCCTATCTGAAATATATCTCTATATATCTAGAAAATCTAAGTAACATGACTACAAACTTGACTATTATTTATGATTATCCATCAACAACCTATATTTCCTAATTATACATTACATTTTAAAAATGAACTACACAATCACACCTTTTTCAAGATCAAAAATACATATACATATAACAAAATTGACCTTAAAATCCATACCAATGCAAATTATTCATACCTGTATCATATCCCCCTTTAAATGTAAAAGAACATTTATAAACAATATTTTGGGAACATGGGCGCAGTTTTTTCTCTCCAAACTGCTTCCTGCTGAATGGGGGCGTTGTTAATTAGGCCTTTCATGGTATAACCTGTGTGCTAGTTTCATCTCAGTTGGCAGTTGAGCAAAGCAATTTTCTGAAGATGTTCACAGAAACTTTTCAGGAGGTCGTGGTCTATCACACCATATCAGGATAGATGCAATCCACAGGGTCTGGTCCTCTGTGAAAACAAAAGAAGACCCTCTCCAAAGCATCATATCCTTAGACCCAAATTTTGAAATCGTAATACCCTTATATCCATTCTGGTTTAGCTTGGCAGCTCATGTAATGAAATGTCTCTCTGTACTTAGCTCCTTCACAGTCAAAAATTTTAAAGAAAACACAATGTACATAATCCAGACTCTCTATGAATTTTCCATTTTTATGTGGCTTATTTTTACTTTATTTCTTTTAATCTCTTAACTATCTGTACTCTGTCTCTTTAAAGACTTTACCTTTTTTTTTAAGGCATTAACTTTATTGTCTCTATTTTTTTCTCTCTCAAGCCTACGTACAATTATCCAACACTTTGATCCATTTAGTGGTCTGTCTGAATCTGTTTTATTGTGAATCTGTAATTTTTTTACTATCCAGGAGCATTTCTTAAAATGTTAAGCAGTTCTTAAAAACTGAAGTTGCACCATGTAGGGGTAAAATGGTACTGCCTGTTTACTGCCAAGTCTAAACCTTAACTGTGCTGTTATTATGGTAATTACGGCAGTTCCTGCCTGAGGTCAGCACAGTTCAGCATGGAGCAGCCGCTCCTGCCTCAGATCCATTTGGTGCCCCTGAGCTGAGCACAGTTCCAGGCACACAGCAAGTCCACATTGGAGCCGCACTCAGCAGTTTAATTCTGAGACTGAGCATGCAGCACAGAAACTCTTTTTATCCAAGTTACAATCAAATCTGACACGCAGAGCACTGTGCAGTCTGAAAACACATCTCTTCCGCCATGCTCTTCTGCCTGCCCAAGCCTGATTCTGCAGTCTACCCAGGTGCAGGCAGGAAGCACTCAGCACTGTCTCAGAGCAGTCTCCTTCTGATCTCAAGAGGGAACATAAAACATCCAGTCCCATAAAATCCATTGAAATTCTTTAAAGCCAGAGTTCACACTGGCAGCACAGCCCTAGGAAGCCGAGCTTTAAAATGACACAGCATTTTTTCTGCTGCTGTTGCCGAATCAGGAAATCTCTCTACAGCACGCCAGCAACAAACAGCAAAAATCTGTGTTAAACTCTCTCTCCCTTATTTTTAAGCCTTCTCAGGTTTTTAAGTGGATTTAGTCCATCACGTCGGGCGCCACTCTGTTGAAACAAGGGCGGCGGGCTGTGTTCCTGGCACCCGGCAGCCCCCACTGCAAGCTTTACCCGAAATAATTACACGGAAACTGTGTTCTTTTAAACACCACTTGGCCCATTATATCTAGCCTTTTCTCGGCTAACTCCCGCACCTGGACTAGCCCATTTCTAATAATGTATGTAGCCCACGAGCTGGCTTACCAGGAATGTTCTTAACCTGCATCTGTCTGGAGTGGGAGAACCATAGCGACTCCCTGTCTCAGCTTCTTTCTCCCAGCATTCTGTTCTGTTTACTCCACCCACCTAAGGGTGGGCCTATCAAATGGGCCTAGCAGTTTCTTTATTGCTTAATCAATGAAATCAACAGATTGATATATGATACTCCCACATCAAATATAACTACTTTTTTCTGAGTTATTATGTTGATTTAGTGGATAAATAGTATATGGTTCATTCTGAGCAATGTTCCATTTGAACTTGGAAAGGTGTATTCTGTAATTTACTGGAATGGGCTGTATGTGTTTGTTAGACTCCTGATATTCTACTTAGATTATCTTTTCAGTGTTGACTTTGGGCTATTAAAAGCTCTATCTACTTATCCAATCACCTGTCTCCCTTCAATTATATTTTTACTTAATTTATATATTTTGGTGTTTCTCTTCATAGACTTATGTTTATCAGCTCATTGGTTAACACTTTTATTATTACACTATGCCCTTTGCCTCTTTTAACAATTATTGTCTTTAAGTCTACTGTTTTAATGTGGCAAAAGAAATCCATTTCAATTTTAATTAGTATTTTCCTGAAGTATTTCATTTCATGCTTTTGTTTTGAACCTTTTTGAATCTTTTTGTCTAAAGTAAGTCTCTTATTGATGTCATATAAAAATATAAAAATTTTATTCAGTCTGTCAACCTCTACATTTTGACTGGAGAATATATTCCATCTATAATTGATATAATTATTGACATGGAAATAATTATGCCATTATTGTTTTTAAAGTGTCATTATTTGTTATTCAGTTTCTCTGTTACATTTTCTGTCTTTTTATGTTAAGTAAATACTATCTAAAGAAGTCACATTGGTTCTTTTTTGTCCATTTTTCATTGTTTTCTTAGCAGTTGTCCTCGTGATTACAATTTATAATAGTTTAGTTTTAATACCAACTTATTTTCACTTCTTGCAATCATATAATAGATTTTGGTGTTATAGTTCACCTTAATAGCAATTTACTTTTAGTAGTGTCCACACAGGTACAATCCAATTTGTTCCCAGCCCGATGTTGTGCAAGAGACCTTGGACCCTTTATTACCTTCATCTTGATTAATTTACCAGAAACTGGACACTGGCAATTCTAGCACGGACTTCTCATATGTTACCTCATCTTTTCCTTCTACTTTGGCACAAAGTATCATTTATATTGTATAGACATTGTATTACTGGCTTTCATTATTTTACTATTGCCTTTTGTTCTTTTATGTGACCTAACATAGTTCTTTTGCATGGGTATTGTAAGTTAGGTCAACTATCCCAAAACTCTCGTTCCTTGTTATTTCAGAGTACTTTAAGATTTTTACTTTTTTCATAGTTGGCTTTGCTAGACACAGGAGTTAAGAGATGGGATCGTGACAGATTAAAAATACCTTAAATTTCTCTGTAATGAGCCTATCTCTATTTATGAAAATATTTTGGTTATATTCTTCTAGTTTTCATAAGTTGGGAACAGTTTATTCTCATAGTTTTGCTTGTCTCACTTGTTGCTTTTAGGATGTGATGGAATTTCAGTTCTCTTCTCCACTGCTCTTCCTAATGAACCCCTTGACTTCCATGCTATTTTTCAAGAGTGATTCTATGGACTTTATTTGAAAGCTTACCTATCATTGTGTTGGTATGAGAATTGATCAGGCCTTTGGTGTGTTGATACCGGTTAGCCCAGGGCTTGTGCTGGAGTCTGTGTGCAGTTAAGAAATTTGATCTAACAACAGAGCTGTTGTCATGCAAAAGAGTGGAGTCAGTGCCAGAGATCATGCTGAACTCGGATATGGCTCATTTATACGTGGTCCCCTGAGTTGCAATATGGAGGTTATGCCAAGGCAGTGAAAAGCTCCAGATGGTGGTTAATAAGATTGTCTGGGTTACTTGGAAGTCAAATATAGAGAACAAAATAATGTCAGTACCTGGGAGAATACAAAGCAAAATAAGATTTAAAGTGAAAAGTAGGTCAACTCAAGAATTTTAAGAATAGTTGATGAAAAAAGAGTGATAATTATTTATTTATATATTCCAATATATCAAAGCCCTTTAAATTTTAGTCTATTATTTTCTTCACTACTTTTATAGTCCACATTCATAATAATACATTTTACTGCAATCATTGTTTCTGGGCCTCTTTCTACTTTTATTGTTATTATTTTTAAACAGTATGATTTTAGGGAAGATTTATGTATACAGCAAATTAAAGGAAAAGTGTAGAAAGTATCCAAAAAACTTTTGAACTCTATACAGCAATATCTTGCCCCAGTTTTACTATCTTGTACCAACATGATACATTTCATACAACTGGGTACCCTTTATTAGTGCAACACTCTCCTCAGCCCCTAAAACACATGTGGATTCAGTCTTAGCCTTGATCCTTCTCTACCTTTGTATGAAAATATAATGGCATAGGGCTTTATTATAACGAATATGGTATTTTCACTCTCTTAAAAATCTTTATTTTGCTATCTAGCCTGTTCTCTCCCAAACACCAAGAGATCATTGATCTGCCACTGTGTGTGTGGTGTTACTTTCTCCATGATGTCACAATCTGAATTCGTGCTGTAGTCTGTAATCTTATCACAATGACTTCTTTTGCTCATTTGCTCTCGCCTAAAGGGTGATAGTTTGCTTCTGTTTAGCACGGAGTAATTTCTTCCTGCCTGGACATAACACAGTTTATTCATCTGTTTATCAAGTGAAGGATTATTAATTGCTCCCAAGTTTTGACTATTGTCGTTAAGGACGGAATTAATATTGTTGTGCATATTTTCATATGACTACTTATTTACCTTATTTGGATTAATGATGGGAGACAAAAATTTTATATTGTATGTTAACCATATGTTTAGTGTTAGAAAATGCAGTCAAATTGTCTTCCAAGGTGTCTGTAGCATTTTACATTAGCACTATCAATGAGTGAACTTTCTATTATCCTACAACCTTATCAGTCTTTGTTGTTCTTGCTGTTACAGATTTTGTACATTCCAATAGTCATATAATGCTATCCAATGACTATTTTGGTCAGTATTGTCTGTTGTCTGTTGTCATATGATACATAACAAATATTTGATGTTTATGCATGTGGTTTTGTTCAATCTGTTGAATTTTCAGTCATCTGCATCCTGATGATAATGGCCCTTCATTAGACGTTGCATTAGTAAATATTTTCTTTCAGCTCATGGCTTGTCTCATAGACAGAGTTTCTGTCCTGCCCAGTCCCACAGACATTTAGTCCCAAACAAACACACAAAGGCTTATATTATTTATAAACTGCTCTGTTGCTCCGGCTTGTTACTAACCACCTCTTACAACTTAAATTAACCCGTAATTCTTATCTATGTTTAGCCATGTGGCTTGGTGCCTTTTCTCAGCAAGACATCCTCATCTTGTTTTCTCTGTGTCTGACTGATAACTGTGTTTCTGACTTTCCACTTTCCAGAATTCTCTTAGTCTGGTTGCCCTGCCTTTATTTCCTACCCAGCTACTGGCCAGCCGGCATTTTATTAAACTGATACAAGTACAAATATTTTTGTTGTTATTTTTGTTTGTTTTTTGAGACAGGGTTTTTCTGTGTAATGGTTGTAATCATCCTGGAACTAGCACAAGTAGACCAGGCTGGCCTCAAACTCACAGAGATCCATCTGCCTCTGCCTCCGGACTTCTGGGATTAAAGGCATGTACCACACCACCTGACTGACAAATCTTTACAGTGTACCAGAGCATTATCACACAGCATTGTCTTTTCATTCTATTGATGATATTCTTATTCTTCAAGTAAAAAAATGCAATTTATTAATTCTTTTGATCAGCATGTCTTTGGTAACATATCTTAGAAACACATTATCATTCCCACAGTCATCTAGATTTTTTTTGATAAATTATGTCAAGAGCATAGTAAAAATCATTTTATATAATATCTACAATAAATTTTCACTCCGATTTTGTAAAGTATGTAAAGTCTGTATTTAAATTATTATTTATATTTTGGTAAATTCTTATTCAAGCATCATCTGTTTCAAAGACTATATTTTGCCAGGCAAAGAGGCACAGACCCATTCACCCAGGTCTGGGGAAGAGGGAAGAGATGTGGTTAGGAGTTGTCCTGTGAGTTCAAGACCAGTCTGCAATATCATTGATGTCTTTATCTCAAAATAGCAAAATTTATGTACAATAAAAAGAAAAGCATCTCAGTTTTCTGAACAGCCATCCTCTTGCTCATTTGTCAGAGATCACCATAGTATGATGATCTTTTGTGGTACTCTGCTCTGTACCAGAAACCACCTACCTATTCTAGTGATGAGAGCCAATATTGATCATTATCAGTTTACATTAATTCTTGATATCAGAGACCGGTAGCCCACCAAATAAGTTATTCTCCTCAAATACTGTTTTAATTAATCTGAGTCCTTTGTGCCCATATAAACAATAGAATTAGTTTTTCAATATCTTCAAAATAACTTTCTGGGATTTTTATTGAATTTGTTGTTCAGGTTGTGAAGAACTGCCATCTCTACGTTACTGAGTCATCTTGCCTATGATCGAGGACTATCTCTGAATTCGTTCTTTGATTTCTTTCATCATTTCTTTCAAGTTTTCCTCACACATACTTAGTGTATTTTACGTATTGTTAGTTTTATGCATGGGCATTGCTTTTGTAAATGAAGCTAATAAGAATGGTACAGGTGTTCTGCCTCTTCAAACTGCTCACCCTCCCTACACCCCACACCATCTCAAGCCAGGTGAAGAAAAGATTTTACACTCCTGCTCAAGTGAACCTGTGTAATTAAGGCTGACTTTGAACTCAGCAGTTCTACAGAGGAATCTCAAGGGCTGGGATTACAGTGTGAGCCACACTCTGCTTCAAATTGTTTTGTTATATAGTGTTCACTGTGGTTCTTGAGATCTAAGAGAGACTGGGTAAGAGGTATTGCTATAAATCTTCCTTTAGTAATGTAGAGGTAAGGTGTGTGAATGACAGGACATGGGGGCTGGAATTGCAAACCTGTGGGCAGTGTTTGTCACTGAAACCAAGCTTCTGGACATGAAGAGCCTGCAAGAGTTTCTAGTATGTTTTTTTTCTTCTCACTCAGGTGGATCAAAACTGCCAGGGTTATAGCCTTTCTCTATCCTCACGTGGATCACTAATGTGAGCTAGAATTTAATGTTTGGTTTCCCATATAGGTTTGACTAGGGTTGGCTGGAGATGAATGTTTTAACTTCCCAGAAATCGGTTAAGCTCTGACAAATCCCCAGCAGATTAGCCTTGGTTAACTAGCATCTCCCAATGGTTAGCCTTGTTATGAAGTGCAGACTGCTCTGGCATATTTCAAAATGCTGCTCTCCTTTCCATTCTTCTGCCACAAACAACAGAGACTTTTCTTCCTATTGACCACAGGGACCTGATCAACACAGAGAGAAAAAGTGGATGGCTCCTCTTCTCATGTAAATCTGAGAAAAATTTGATTCTTTGAGTTTGTTTTACTTTTTGTTTTTTGATTATGTTCATTGGGTGTCTTAAAAAGCAAAGAGGGAAAATACATATAAGCCTTTCCTTATACCTGGTCTTATTTCTGTCTCTAAAACAGTTCCGTAGTCATTAGATACCCAGTCTCTGCTTTTGGGTTTCCTAAGCTTCTTGGAGGAAGCAGTACATGGAATTATTTTCTATGGTTGAAATCAAACCCCGAAACAGTTTTAAATAGGTCTACCATGGTTCAAGAGAGAAAGAATAATTTGGGGTAGATCCAGAAAGTAGAATAAGCAGCCTGCAAGTTTAACTTACTAATCATGAAAGGATCTTCCCTGGATTGTATCATCTTTACCAGCTTCCCTGGCTCTTTCTGCTGCAGCCTGTGTGCCTCTCCCAGTGCTGCTCCCTCTCCTCCATGCACTGTGATCCCAGAGGCAGTGTGAGTAGTGTGAGCTATGTCTTCTTAATGTGATAGCATCATGGTGCTAACTGTGCCTTAGGACCGTCAGTACCTTCTCAACTCTGCCAACATGGGTACATCCCAGGGTCCAATTCCTCTTCACACTTCTTATAAGACTCATAAATATTTATTAAAAATAAAAATCAGGGCAGAGATGAGCTAGGTAATATAACACTTGCCTGACTGGAGCAAAAAAAAAAAATCTGAGTTCAACTTCCAGATGCAAAAATAACATGAAAAGTAATGCAAGTAAATACAATAAATGCTTTTTACTATGTTTAACTTGATGCTTTTCCAAGATAACACCATAATCAACTCAGCAATATATTTTACTTTTTATACAATAAACATATACATGTATAAGCACTAATGAGGGAAATTTTCATGTGGAAATGTCTTAGCAATGACTTTTTTTTTCAGGATGAGATTTTTGTCATATGCCTTGAGGCGAGTAGTTAATAATTTAAAAGAAATGGAGCATTTTAAAATCTGTCCTCTAAAATATCACTCTGTTTCCAAAAGCAATGTTACTTGCAGATGGAAAAGACTTGGGCTAACTTCCAAGGGCTTACATATGGTCAGTTCAACCTCAGCTTTACCTCCATCACGTGCACATACATAGATCCATCTTTAAGAACTGATGAACTCCTCTAGAATTCCAATTTACAGAGCAGCATCCTGAGTTCAGTGAGACAGGAATTTCAGAGAGGCTTTTGCTTGCAAAGATTGTCATCCTGTGAGTTTTCTTTTTTCTTTTTTAATATTTTAATGAGAAAAGGAGGAAAAAAAACATAAACAAAAAACAAGTTTCCACCTCCTCCCAGCCTCCCATTTCCCTCCCCCTCCTCCCACCCTTCTACCCCTCCTCCCACCTTTCTCCCCCTCCCCCCACTCCTCTCCCCCTCCCACTCCAGACCACAGAGCAGTCCGGTTCCCTGCCCTGTGGTAAGTCCTAGGTCCTCCCCCCTCCGTCCATATCTAGGAAGGTGAACATCCAAACTGGCTAGGCTCCCACAAAGCCAGCACATTAAGTAGGATCAAAACCCCATGCCATTGTCCTTGGCGTCTCATCAGCCCTCATTGTTCGCCATGTTCAGAGAGTCCGGTTTTATCCCATGGTTTTTCGGTCACAGTCCAGCTGGCCTTAGTGAGCTCCCAGTAGATCAGCTCCACTGTCTCAGTGGGTGGGTGCACCCCTCGTGGTCCCGACTTCTTTGCTCATGTTCTCCCTCCTCCTGCTCCTCATTGGGACCTTGGGAGCTCAGTCCAGTGCTTCAGTGCGGGTCTCTGTCTCTATCTCTATCCATCACCAGATGAAGGTTCTATGATGATATGCAAGATATTCGTCAGTATTGCTCTAGGATAGGGTCATTTCAGGTTCCCTATCCTCAGCTGCCCAAGGAACTAACTGGGAACCTCATCTTGGGCACTTGGGAGCCCCTCTAGGGTCAAGTCTCTTGCCCACCCTAAACCAGAACCTGGAAACAACCTAGATGCCCTTCAATGGAAGAATGGATGAAGAAAGTATGGAATATATACACACTAGAGTACTACGCTGTGGTAAAAAACAATGACTTTTCGAATTTTGCATGCAAATGGATGGAAATAGAAAACACTATCTTGAGTGAGGTGTCCCAGACCCAAAAAGATGAACATGGGATGTACTCGCTCATAATTGGTTTCTAGCCATAAATAAGGGTCACGGAGTCTACAATAGGTGAACCTAAAGAAGCTAAGTAAGAAGGTGAACCCAAGGAAAAACATATAGTTATCCTCTTGGCTAAGGGAAGTAGACCAAATTGCCGGGGAGAAAATTAGGATCTTGGGGGTGGGGTGGGATGGGGGTAAGGGGTGATGGGGAGAGAAAAGGTAGAAGGGGAGGAGGGGGGACTTGGGGAAACAGGAGGATTGGGATAAAGGAAGGGTGGATAGGGGAGCACGGAACCACAATTCTTAGTTAAGGGATCCTGTGAGTTTTCTAAGGGCTAGTGAATAAACCACTTATGTTCTATCCCTGGACTAGGTTAAGTAAAATCTGATGGTATTTAGAGGTTTAAAGGTAAATGAATGGAGCCCTGTCCTAAACGGGACATGCAACAGGCAGAAACAAAGTCATGCAATTGACAGAAACAAGTTCAGGCCCCAGTGGGTGAGAGTAACTTTCATTGAATCTGTTGACATTATTTCTGAATGGCTATTCCAAAAGAAAGGATGTATTCATAGGTCTAGAAGTTACATATCATCCATATCTATATGTAAATCTCTCTCTATATATCATATGTGTTTATGTATATATATACATGTATACATACACACACTCATATACATACATACATACATATGTTTAGAGAGATGGGATGGTCTGTACTAGGTGAAAGAGATGTAAAAATGAGGCTGGCGTGGATGAAACAGGCCCTTTGCAGATAACTGAGACAATAGAAAAATCAAAATTATGAGTCATGGAGAAGAAAACCTACAGAACACATGGATTCAAAGTGACCCATACAACTAAGTAAAATTAAATCTATAACGGCTCGGTGAATGCCTAAAGCTAAAATAATGAAGGTAGAAGGACCATATTTGGACATTAGTCAATTTAGTAGACAAGTTAAAGATAGCACAGAATGTTAAATAACAAATAAAATCTCATTTGTTAAGCAAAAATGTGAAGAGACGTCACAAACAATGCCATAATGAAATGTTTGGCTAGTCACCAAATTAGAATTGTCACTTTGCCTCCAGGTTCATCCTAATGGCACAGGAAGCACCACAGGCCACTTGTGGCCAGTCATATGACATTGCCTTCTCTCGTGGATGTTTATGAGCTCTTTCTGAGGCTCAGTCCTCTCCTCCTTTGGTTGATATTCCCTTGGCTTATCTTCAGGTGCTTGAAATGACCAGGTTTTGTTTGGATCTATGCTTTTTACTTTGGGAGTACTTTTATTTTTTTTTGTTTTTTTCCCTATTAATTTCATACATGTACAGTGCACATTCTGTTTACTCTCATCTCTACCCATTCTTACTTCCGGTCTACCTCCATCATCTTCCCCTCTTCCTACATGTTCCTGTGTAATTCATACATTTTGCTGTTTTGTTCTATGACCCACTGATTTCAATCTGACCCTGTCTGTGACCACAGGCTTGGAAGTGTCCAATGCTGCCTAATGACTTCAGTGCTTGGTATACAACTGATGAGGATGGCATTGGATGTTGTTTTCCTTTGCAAAGCATTCCATTTCAGGGCATCCTCTTTATTTCTGCAAGCATATATTTTCCTGCTCCTGCCAACTTTCCTGCCTCAAGGTACAAATTCCATGAGCAGCTGATCATAAAGCTACTGAAGATAAAAGGAAGCCCTGAAGGACCACTCTACAACACATAGCTATGCTGAGGAGAAGACCAAAAAAGTTAGGGGGAGCTCTGTGACACACACAATGGTTGGTCGCTAAACGCTTTGTGCTCTCTTGCATTCCTGCAAACACGTAAGACAAGGCCGATATAAAATGGGAGGAACCAAGATCTGTGTGAAAGCCAAAGGAACTACTTACTCCCTCAAGTTACTTAGGAATCCCAAACCTCAAATGCCTAGCTATGACCAAGAAACTTACAGTGTTCAGGAGAAAATGGGAGCAAAGACTCAAGGAAGAAGGAGATGTTGGGGGAAGACTTTGCTTGTTAACCTAGCTGCTTTTATGCTCCATACATATGTGTGTCAGTTAAACTTGTGCATGTTGGGAAAAATAGGAATGTCTCACATTAACTCAGCTTATATTTCCCCTCAGTAGAGAGCGTGGTTGTTAAATAAGAGTTGTTGTCATAATAGTTATTTATGTTTACATAGTCTCCCTGTCTCTGTCTCTCCCCCATTCTCTATGTGAGTGCCTACCTGCATGTTATTAACTGTAACTCATTTCAATAAAATTAAAGATCATGAATAGGCAGCCTACTTTATTAGAATTTAAAAACGTCTAAAGAAAAGAAATAAATACATTGGTAATTTATAAGGAATTACAAACTGTGTCTTAGTTAAAAAGACAGTGTAAAGCGCCTAGCAAATTAATATTTAAAAGTTTAGAGGTTATGGAACTAAAGATAGCTTCTTAGAAATTAACCTTTCTCAATTCCCTATTCTCACTTGCCATTTTCTTTCACTTTGTTGCTTCATTCTTTTTCTCCCACCAGAACAAAATTCTTCATTAAAGAACAGATTCTATGACCTGCTTTAGGATTAAATTTTCAGGAAGAAGTGATTTTATACTACCTGTACTCACTGCACAAGAACTAAGCTAGGAATTCGGATTGTGGTTTACATGAGGATTATTAGGATCCTCTCAGAAATGGAGAGAAAGAAAGAAAGAAAAAAAGAAAAAAGAAAGAAAGTCTGTCTTGTAATAAAATATTATTACTGACGTGTATACTATGTATGTCTTGTCTGTATGTATGTACATATATGAGCATGTGTATTTTAAGTGAAGTTTTAACTGCTACTTCTCCTTTTAAAGATTTAAGGAACAGGTTTTTCAAGGTCTTTGTTGCTTAAGCCTAGGTAAGATTAAATTCTATTTAAAATGGACAAAGCAGACTTGACTTGCTTAAAGGTTTCCCAGCGCATCTCAGCAGTGGCAGGTGATCTGATGTGTTTCCCCACACCATGCGTGTTCTCTTTTGCAATATATTTGGAAAAATAACTTTACTTATGTGCCTTAACTGTGTAGACAGACGGAAAAATCCAGGTAGATGCTCTTTAAATGGCTATCAGCCTCACTACATAGGCAAACAGGTGAACCAAAAGGAAAATGATAGAAGTGTAGAAAAAGAAACCCCAGGCTTCAATCTGCTTTTGATTGTATTGCAGACCAACGTGAATGATGCTTTTAGGTACAGTTTCTAAGTGCCTGCTGCAATAAGGCAGGACTTTAATGAATAATTTTCTTTCTTGTGTTAAGAAAGTACAGAGACATCTCAAAGTTTTTCCTATATTTATGACAGTAAATATTTAGATATTTAAGATTCAATGTGTAGGTTTTCAGTGCTTCAGATCCAGCTTCATTTGGAATATCACTATTTTATTCAGAAAGATAAATCATTTCCTAAATGTGTTAAAAAAAAGATAGGATGGAACCAGTAAATAAGGTAAAGAGGTAGAAAAGTTACAGCTATAATGTGTGTGTGTGTGTGTGTGTGTGTGTGTGTGTGTGTGCGTGCTTTGGTAAAGAAAGTTAAAGAAAAAAATGTTTTTAGAGGAGAAAAGAGTTTAGATTGTAAATTAGCTTTATTTCAAGGTCAAAAAAATTGTCCCAAGAAAGAAGAAGTAAAAAGTAGAAAGTACAAGGAATCCAAAAAAGGTTTCAAAAAGTAAAAATTAGAGAAAGATGACATTGAAATGGCTAAGTTGCCTACAATTAAAGTTTAGTGAAAATCTTAGGGCAAAAATGTAATACTCTAGTGTAAAACAGATATTGGTTTCTCTGCATAGAAGGAGATGTTTTTTAGACTATTGATGTGTTTTTATTAACATTTCCCAAAAACAGTAGTTTAAAGAACATGTTTTTTACAGAATACACCATTTAAAACCTAATGATTAGGTGTTATTCAATGACTGAACTTGTATGTTCTGCCTTTAGACCAAG
This sequence comes from Microtus oregoni, assembly GCF_018167655.1. Taxonomy (NCBI): domain Eukaryota; kingdom Metazoa; phylum Chordata; class Mammalia; order Rodentia; family Cricetidae; genus Microtus; species Microtus oregoni. The sequence continues at coordinate 6,771,248 of NW_024543083.1, read as the reverse complement.
ATCTTCAATTGGAAGGCAGCCACCACCTCGGCAATCAGCACTTAAAAAGAATGTTAAAATTAATAAATCCAATTTGGGACATTCATACTAATCTATGTAATAGTAGTGAAACTTTTTATTTTTTACTGGGCAGGTATTTAAGATTTTACAAAATTTGCCCGAGTGGATAACACTTTGTGTCATTCGATCTTCAGTGCCGTAGATCAGTGGTTAAATACAAAAATGACACTGATTAATTCATGCCTTTAACTTCTTTAGCCAAAGATACTCCATTAGTTCTAAATCTAATACCTACTACTTTGGGAAAGTTCCATTATAAATAAGTGTGGGGAATTCTACACATCAGCTCCTTAACTAATGAGATAGATGGAAGACTGTATAAGATGTCTCTACTATTATAATGGGTTTTAAACATAACTAAGGGTTCAAAGTTGGTTAACAGTATTTCCACAGTGAGCTCTGGGGAAACAAAGAACCAAAAGAAAGAACAACAAAGGTGATTTCATCAAATGGGAAGAAAGACATCGCATCATGATCTCCTTCAGCCTAGAGGGAAAACTGGAACAAATATTTCTAACCACCTCCTGTGATACAAAACTTCAGAAGATGTGCTCTCAGGCTTGTAGTTCCCACTTCAAACTTGTGTCAACTTCTGAGAATACATGCACATGAACGTCAGTAAATCTGGGAAATACTCATTTTTCAACTACCTCAATAGTTGAATGCCTAAAATCACTAAACTCCTAATCTCTCTGACAATAATCCTCCTAATTATTCCTCTTTACATTCTTAATTGTTTTATTTTTTAGGTATTTTAACAATTATCCATGATATTTGGAATTTTTATTTTATATTTGTAAGTGAGAAAGACGTACTAATTTGGGTTTTTATTGAAATGACCGATGAGGATGTTATTATGTCCTTTCATTACTCATGTTTGTCTTGTAACAGCTTGCTTTTTACAGACTTCTTATCTTAATTGAACCAAGTCTCTAGGTTTAAGGAGATTCAGCTTCCTCATCAGCTTTGCAAAACAGGTTTTCTAATTATTCAGTATAATCTGGAATTTTAAAAATTGCTTCTGGGTGTTGGAAAGATGGCTCAGCTGAATGAAACTGACAAAGTCTGTTTGAAATCTTCAAGAAAAATTCCATTTTGTGGGTGCAGTCTGAATAATCACTGAGGTTAGATACTGGGTTAGTTAGTGACCAGCGGGGGAAAGGATCTTTCAAGGAAGAGGCAGCAGAGATAAAGGAGAAACTAGGTAATTAAGTAGGGAAAACACTGGAAGAGAAGGGTAAAGGAAGGAATATGGAGGAGAACAACTAAAACTAAAGGCCATTTGAAAAGACATCTGGAAACCTACTACTATAGCAGCTTTAAAAATATATATACACATATGAAAGGAATCTAAATGCAGTAATCAATCATAAGGGAGCAATACCCCAATTAGAAATTTAATGCCACCAAGCTAAACCTTCACTACCAGTGAAGGGTCATATCTTGCTAAATAATTGGCCAAAAGGGTCTGCTAGAACCCCTCAAAGAGGCTATTGCTAAGGCTATTGGTTGCTCTTGACAACCTACTGATAAGGTCCTACTGTTGAAGACTATACTTTGATGTGGAAAGTTGAGCTTGTTTCTAACTAACTAGAAGCTTCACTGGGAGAGATAGGTAAACACCAACCTAGCTACAAATGCTGTGATCTACAACAACTACATGCCTCTAATATATGTTGATAGGGTAGTGGCACAAACGTTATGGGAGTAACCAACCAATTTTTGGTTGGATTTAAGGCCATTAGATGGAACCCATACCTGACATTATTAAAGTATCCAAGAACCTGAGACTAGATAGGTCACAGACTTAGGAGAAAACCAAAATATTTTTACTTTGCTAAAGAAACAGCAATAATTGATTCTGAATGACATACTGCTATACCCATAGATCAGTGCTTAGCAAAATTCACATTATAGAAATTCTTCTTATAGTAGATGGCAATTAACACAGATGACCACAACTGGACCATGTGTAGAGAGTGAGAAACTTTGGAGCATTGATTCCTAAAGGGGATGACCTCATCAAACTCCTCCCCTCAGTACTCGGAGCTTTTTTGTGGAGAGGAGACAGAAAGATTGTAAGAGCCAGATAAAATGGATGACTTCTTTAAAGAAACAGCGTCTTCTAGATACTGCAAGACTGATATCCACATGAACTCACCAAACTGTGGCAATAGCCCTCAGACTTTCCCAGGCCCAAGCCAGATGGGAGTTTCAGCAATGAGAGAGGAAAGTGGACATAAGGCCCCACTCCTAACCAAGAAACTATCTGCAACTGCTCTGGCAGATGGAAATCAATTTTTTCCAATGACATATCATTGACTATCAACCATACTCCAAGACAGACTAAGCCAGGCCCAGGAGTATGTGGCTAACACAAAAATGAACCGAATGGCATTTTTGTAATTTTTCATTTTGTTTGGTTTGGGTATTTTGTTATCTTATTGGTTTTGTTTGTTTGTTTGTTTTGTTTTGTTTACTTATTTGTATTTTTGTTTCTGTGAGAGTTGTTTGGGGTTGTTTTTTTTGGTAATTTTTGGGTTTTATTATAGAAAGAAAGAAAGAGAAAAAGAAAGAAAGAAAGAAAGAAAGGAAGAAAGGAATGAAGAGCATTAAGGTGACTGGGTAGGTAGCTGGGGAAGATTGAAAGGAATTGAGGGAGGAGAGACAGCTTAAAATATAGTGCATGAAAGTAAAATTTTAATTTAAAAATAAAAATAAATTAAAATATTTTCCAAAATTATTTCTGTTTTGTTGGTACCTCTACCTTTAAACCAACTGAACTCTTAAAGCCAACACAAACTTTTTCCTACAAATATAATAAAGTATAATATTAATTGAACTAAACAAATTGTATTGCTATGTTATTTTTATATTAAAACATATCTTATGATGCAACAAATTAAAGGATGATGAATATTATGGCATACTCAGACTCTTGACTACCTTAACATAATTTTGACTCCATTGTCTATTGTTAAAGATACCCAAAGATTTGGTTTGATTTTTATATATAAATTATACAAAATATATAAATCACTAGTGACAACAATATTCATGATAGCTTGTACTTTAAGAGCCCAACGATAAATGAAAATAGTACATTTAAGTTTGATTTAAAAAATAAGTAATATTCACATTTATATAATGAAAGGTAAATTCATAATGCTACAAAGTTATTCCAATTGGAGTCCAACTTTGTTTCTTGTTTATAAAAATAAAATTTTAAAAAGATTTGGTAATGTACACAAAAGACATGAAACTCTGATTTGTCAACTAATCTGGCCTCTTGTCTCAATCCCTGTTGCTAATATCTGGCACCTAAAAGAAGACACTGTTGTTAAAAGGGATCTGATGTTTTATAATTAATATGTTGTTATCTGACTTTTTTTCTGTAATACGACTTTCCATTCACTGGCCCAATCTGATATAATACCAAAGCAATATGACAAATTGTTATTCACGGATAACAGTTTTCAAAATTTTAGATATTGAATATAAGTCTTTCCTAAAATTAAAACTAGCTGATGTACATGAGTTATTATAATAAAATTATTTTGACCAAAAGGAAAATATAAAGTAACAAATTATTTACAACACTTCAAACATGAAATAAAATAGTTCATCAAATACAAGTACCTATAGACAGAGGGGGAAACACATGTTGAGTCCATAAATGAATATGATTTGGGGTAGGTTACAATGGGTTTTTTCTCATCTGCTATCTGAAGTTCGTTAGGACATAACTAGTTCTTGGTTATTTTAATATTAGGTATAGTTATCTTACTATATTTATATGTCACAGATAAATGTTATGTCAGATATATTAGGGGAAAAACCCACAAAACTTCAGACTGAGATCATGATGGCTGAAAAAGTCTAAGGATTAAAGGAATTTCTTCTTTATTATTTACTAAATAAGGAGCTGCCCTGAGGACTTGCTGTCCGGCCTTCTAAGTTCATCCGATTCTAAAAACTGAGCCTTTCAACACACTGGGAAATAAACATTTGATAGCCACAAAAATAGAATGTGGGGCTTGGCCAGCAACGGAATCTGAAGTTCCCTTGGAGGACGGTGGGAAAGCTACTAATATCTAGGTCTATTTATCTAGGTGATTAAATAATGAAATACCTTTGGAATATACAGACTTCTACCTATCACCAATCCTAAGCCTAAGGATATAGCCAGATCAAATTCAAAACCTATTGCAATTTCTCTGCTTTGACACATTCTATAAACCTGATGTTTCTATCAGTGTATTTTGGGGGGAATATATTGATTTATGATTTTCTTTTTTCTATTATTATAAAAACTTCATATAATTGTTACTATGATGGATCTATTTTGTATCCATGTCCCCAGGCCCTTTGGCTCCAGAATCAACTGTCTCTTATTTCCTTTGAAGTGAAAGCTGTATTTCTGTGTGTTGTGTATAGTTAGTTAATGCACTATATATTTCATAGTATCTTTTTTTTCTTTTGGGTTCTAGAGACAGGGTTTCTCCTGACTGTCCTGAAAATCACTTTATAAACCAGGCTGGTCACGAACTCACTGAGATCCACCTGCCTCGGTCTCCCAAGTTCTGGGATTAAAGATATGAGCCATCACTGCCCGGCCCATAGTATCTTAAAAATCAAATACCCTGGAAAAACTGAATTTTCTTTTTTTCTGATTCCTCTTTTTTCTTACAACTATTTTTTTATACAGAGATGTGTGGACTCTATCACAGTAAAAATTCACTTGTCTTTCTCCTCCTTGGAGGTGGCTACAGACAGGTGGGTATTGGCATTTTGGCAGCCTGGCTAAGCTGAGAGACTTCTATTCTCTTACTAAGCAGCACACTTTGGCTGTGTCTCCATGACAACAGCATGATCCTGGGTATGCTGCTGGATTTTCCTATCGTCCAGTGACTTACAAGAACAATTCTCTTGTTGTTTGATTTTTAATGACGCCTTTAAGATTAGATTTAGACTTTATTTCAGAGATAAATAATTTCTTGTTTCATGACAAAGGACTAATTTTGTTTATGGCTACATTAGCTGCCCTAGCCATGATCGTGTTGTTTTCTTCACTTGAATGCAATGGCTGCATTTCTGAGGACAGATTAACAAGTGAGATTCTAAAGTAGGGATGTAGCTCACTAACAGACCACTTGCTTATCATGGATAGGGTCATGAGTTCAAAACACTGAACTAACAGTAAACATAAATGAATATGTGGAGTTTTTCTTCTTTTCTAATTCATCCTTTTTTCCTATGTTCCAAATCTCTGAAGAGAAATAGAGTTAATAGCCATATAACTACTCACTAATGTATCAAGTTCTCAGCAATACAACTAAATTTTAATCAACACTCATGGACAATGGATGTGAAAGATTCATCTAATTGCCTTCCTGTTTTGCTTTTTCATAGATGGTTACAATAAAATATCTTGTGCTTGTTGAACATTTCATCTCAATGAATTTTAATATGCAATATCCTTTTGGAGAGTTTTAAAAATCATCCTTTTAATTACCGAGATCAGCTTGAAACAAAGAATTTGAAAAACCTTGCCAAATGGGGAAAAAATAGCATTCTAGAAAAAGCCAAAGTAAAGTGTTTTGACTTTATTTTTCTTCTGTTAAACTCATGGATGTACTATGCTGGCAATTGCCATCTTTAGAGTCAAAACTTTAAGAATCACTAAATACCAGCTAATCGGCTGCATTGTGCAATTCACTAAGAGAGATTTAAAGCCCAAATGAAGGGGAGAAAAATCAAGAAACGCTGCTAAATTCTCAAAGATCAGTGCATATGAAAAATTTTCATGGGATTGGAGAACAGAATGAAATAAGTAACCACAGCCATTTTTTCATCTAAAACATTTTTTTTCTGATATTGAGTTAGAATAATACTAATTTAGCTTGATAGGATCGTTTTCTGATCTCTCCAAAAGGATATTTTACCTGTATATACGAGAATATCCTTATTGAAATTTAAAACAAGTCAGGGGAATCTTAAATTGCAATGACATTGTCAGTATTATAATATATAGTATAATAATTTTTATTGATATTTTAATAAAAACAAAATATTTAAAGTAACTGCACAGTGTCTGTATATAGCGAGTAGTCATTTGGAAAGTATTCCTTCCTCCTGCCTTCCCCAAGTCTCTGTTCATAAGGACTTTAACTTACTATTAATTCCAGTCAGCAGAGGAACATATATAAAAAATAGGAGGAACATCACATGGTTTGGATTTAGTTCAGTTCAACCTATTTTAGTTTTTGAGAATTCATAAACTAGTACTAGATTTACAACATTTTTATCCCCCCTCTGTACCCTCCATCTCCTTCCACATCACCCCCACTCCCTCATATTTAATGTCACTGTGCTAAAACAGACAGGGAGTGGGTTCTCATTGACATTCATTCCCACTCTTACATAAGAAGTTGTTTACATTTGAACCTATTAATTCACCAGGAAAATTTTGTCAATCATCTATAATGAGAACATTTCCCCAAAGATGTACTCTTCTCTTTGTCCTTGAAGCAAGAAAACAAATGATCACCCACAGGTGTATCACTGATTGATTTTGTTTTTGAGCTTAGGGAACAATGTAGAGTCACTGGCTCATAATGTTTATGAGCTTTTCTAACTTTCTGACAATATCCCAGAAAGACGATTGCTTAAGGTGACAGACTGGTTGTCAATTTGTCACTCTGACAAATGTCTACCCCTTGTCTTCCTTTGCCCTAAAATGATAGTTTTGAAAGGTACTTTAATAATTTCTTTTATCACTCCCCATCAGCGTGTTCTAGCTTTTAATTAATTTTATTCATTTAATAATTACTTACCTTTAAACATAAAATTAAAAATTGTCCTCAGGGAATGTAGTCAAAATATACCTTTCATTATTTATGCAACTTTAGAGAAATATACTTCCATGATCTTTATTTGTGTGCAGAGTAATCATGATATAAATGATTCAGGACATTTATGCTTTTCCAAAGAAGTGATTTTCCCCAGCAAAAGTTTATAACTACAAATAGTAATAGATCAAGGAAGAATTGTGATAAAGTTTAAAATAGAAAGGACTTCTGGGTGCACAAAAAAACAGAGGCTTTTAGAAAATATTTTGGCACCTAAGACTCAGGGAGCATTGCAGAAGATGGGGTAGAAAGATTGTAAACCTAGAGAATCAAGAGGTTTTCTGGGAGATTGTGTGTTCTAGTACTTGGTAAGCTCCACCAACACTACTGAACAAGGACGACACCAACGGATATGCCGAAAAACGATGGGGAAACCCAGGAGGCCTCAACCCCGCACAAAGAACTATAGGCATCTAAAATAAGCTAGAAGTGGAAGAAGAGGTCTTCTCCAGGGAAGAACAAACCAATTGATTGTCTAGTGCCAAAAAAGCCGTCCCTGAAAGCATACACACAGGTAGCATTATTCATACCAAACAGGTTGTTTGGGAATATATATGCATATACAAATACATATATGCATTCAATAATAGCAAAAAATGAGTCCATGGATTTGAAGGAGAATGGGAAAGGGGAATATGGGAAGGTTTAGAAGAAAGAAAGAGAAGGGTGAAATATTATAATTAAACTATAATCTCAAAAGCTAAATAAAAGTATATAGTTGAGTTGGAACTCTGACCTGAGTTTCCTTTGATGTCATTTCAAACTTGTGTGCTCTGATTATGAATGTAAGTGTGTAGAGGTTCTGGGAGAAAACAGTGGGAAGCACAGTCCTAGCACTTGGTAAAAGTTCGCGAAAGCCAGGGGTGAAGAAGAGTCGCATTCCAATAAGATGTATTGTTTTTCATGTTCCTGCCTAACCTTTGTTTGTAAGCTAGCAACCAGAGATTGGAAAAAGGAATTGGATACCATTAAAACCTGACTAGAAACCCCCTAAAATAATAAACTCATTGGTGACTCAGAGAACATAAAATATTTCAGGGAAGTAGGAAACCGGAAAGGGAAGTACTGAAAGCCTTGCAGCCGGAAGAGCAACAGCGGAGTCCCTCATATATAATTCCTGAGAGCCTGCAACATGGCTGAGTATAAAGTGTGTGTCCGTGGCTATGAGCAGTGAGCATCTGTCTTAGGCTCCCTACCTATCTGTCTTGAGTGGACCAGCCATCCAGGAAGTCCAGTGCTAGCTTTACTGAAGCATAGTGAAAGGAAGAGTTTTTTTGCACTTTATTCTTCTGTGTGGGACTCTGCTCTAGAGGACAGAAGCAAAAGAACAGTGGAAATTTTGTTGCTCCTGTCACCTCCCTTTTTCCTGGGCAGCTCAGGAATCGGCCTGTGTGGGATCCAAGATGGTTGCTGATGTGAGCCTTGGTGTTTAAAATGCTCTATTATGTATCTATTTACTTATTTAGCCTTTTTGAAATAAAATGTGGCATTCTCTGAATTCAGTTCTCTAGATAGCACCCCAAAGTACTTCTTACTACATACAGCCCATCCACATGACTCAAAGCTCCGTGTTTGCTCTGGGGTTGTTCTGCATGTGCTGAGTGACAGTTAGTACCTGTAGCACTTATCAGAACTACAGATGGTTGTTGGCATTTTGCCACAATTTTCCAACTAGTCTTTGCTCAAAATCACAGGGGATATTATTGTCACTTTTCATTTCTACTATATCATTTCTCCATTATTCTCCACAGTTATCATAGTTTACACTTCTTGTGATTCTTCTTAACTTGATGAAGGTTAGCAATCTAATGAAGGCAAATCCTATAATGAATTTTCTTATTGCTAAACTTACCAATCAACTATAAACTCCTCTAGAGCCAGAACACACTCCTGTAGCATTCAATGGCTTCTATGGTTCAAATAATACACATTTTTTTATTAGCATCCAGAAGACATTTCATTTGTTACAAATTTAAGAAATATTTACCCCAAGAATTGACAGTCACAATGCATCTACTGAAATTGGCTTGGTTTAATATTCTGCGTGGTGACCATAATCATAATCATGATTGGCCTCTCATAATCATGTCATGGCCTCTTGTTCTTCATAAACCTCATGAGTCTAACTAAGCTCATCATGGGCTCTTGTCTATTGACCTATTTTTAGAATAAAAATGATTTGGTAAGATTTGATAAAAATGATTTACAAATACAGCTCCATGGATTTCAGTGGAAACTTGACAGGTGACCAAGTCCATTATAAAATGATTATGAAAATTCCAACGTCAAGTCATCATCATGATTCAATTTGCACCGGTGCACATTACAGAGCATCTGCCAGCAACAGTGCACATAGCTCAATACTATGAATAGTGCAGAGATAAACAATTGTGGATACTTGTCACTCTGACGTTTACAGCACAAAGCTGACACTTTCCATTTCCTGGCGAACAAAAATGCTGAGAAAATTCTAGCTGAATAGAATTAAGACTATGACAACGATACAAACAAATTGCTTTAGATACAAAGAGAAAGGGGCGCCAAGCGGTGGTGGCGCACGCCTTTAATCCCAGCACTCGGGAGGCAGAGGCAGGCGAATCTCTGTGAGTTCGAGACCAGCCTGGTCTACAAGAGCTAGTTCCAGGACAGGCTCCAAAACCACAGAGAAACCCTGACTCGAAAAACAAACAAACAAAAAAAAAACCAAACAAACAAACAAACAAAAAAACAAAGAGAAAGGGGCGGCTCATTATGTCAACAGAATTCGGTAGACATTCTCTAAGGGCATTGGAAAATGATTATTAGAGAAGAAAGAATATAGGAAGCCTAGGAATCAAATGAACCAAAGCTATTTTTTAGAAATTTATTATGGGATTGGCCTTCACTAGAGTTGCTATAATGACAGCCATTGATCAAAACAATGAGTTATCAAGACACTATCTTATTTCACACTTAGCTTCTATTCCAGTTTTGAGGTAGCACAGATCATGGCAGAAAAGGCAAAGCTGTCCATGGGAGTTAATGACACCTCATTGGTTATGAAAGTTAAAGTTGTTGCAGGAAATTTTCAAACACACATGAATGGGGATTTCTTGGAGTCACAAACTACATTGCCCCCATTCCTTGCAAGTCGAGTCAATAAAGTGCCTTGATGGACCTACCTGTGACATATGATCCTGCTTACCTCAGTAATTTCATCTCAACCACTCTCTACTCTTTCTCAAATTCACAAGCTCCTGTGCCATTGATGTTCTACTCTGGATTGTAGCACTCTACCTTTGTTGGCGTGTTCTGTCTTGGAGGAGTGTCTGTGTTTTATTTCCTTCTCCTCTCTACGTGTCTATTTGTCACAGCTTAAGAATCATCTCTTTGTGCAGTAAGTATTCTAAGAGACACCTGCCTAGATCATTTGGGTACCAAAGGGTAGGGTGGCTTTTTCCGTGCTTAGTTTATTGGCATGGGATCCCCCTCCAGGGCACGTAATCCTTCAAGATTAAATATGTGTGTTATTTGTATTATTTGCTTAGTGGTATAGAAATAGTAAACACACAGCACTTATTCCTCGATCCTAGCTTTTCTCACAACAGACAGCAATAATCCACCCCATTACTCCATACTGAGCCCTTTCTCCAAATCCGTCTCATCCTAATTCTCCAGGAGGATGTTGTCAATCATTCAGCATTGGCACACAAATCCTTGTGTCATTTGCCATTAATAGGCTCTAAATCCGCAATGAATAATGAATAGAGCAGAGACTGTCTCTTGTTTTCCCAATGCCATACGGGAAGCTGGCATAATCAATGTCTGCTATGGTCAGGCCACCTTGCTGGGTCATTCAGACAGCACTTGATGTAATTCGTACAGGAATTTGTTTGTATATATATGTGTGTGTGTGTGTGTATATATATATATATATATATATATATATATATATATTCTCATATCCCCAGCTATAAACACGTTTAAAAAGCTGAGAATTTTTGTGTCTAAAGATATATTAGCATAAAAAATGATTATGAACTTTAGTTATTTGACCCCTGACTATAGGGTCTTATTTTCTACAAAATAGTTAATTTGTTTGCCATAAGTTTATAGCTAGGTATGGTGGCACATACCTTTAATCACAGCATTGGGGAGACAGAGGCATACAGATCTCTGTGAGTTTCAGAAGCCAGGGCTACCCAGTAAGACCTTGTCTCAAAGAAATGATGAATGAGAAATAACAATTTTTAGCCACTTATAATAGATTTCAAGTCATTCCTCTGCCATCACCCCCTCCTGCAGCCTAAATGGTTGATTAGTTGTAGAGACAGATGGATCAGTTCAGTGTCCATGAAGTGAGGATGGTGGCAGAGCTGATCATGTAGAACACATCGAAGCAGCTGGCCTGAGAGCAGATCTCAGCATTATGTTGACTCCGTGTGGGTTTATTCCTCATGCTTTTCCACTCACATTTTCTACATAGTTTCTTATAACCGCCCCGAGGAAGTCAGACAGTGACCTTTTTTCTTTAAACTACACACATTCCATTCTACTAGAATACTTTTCTCTCTTTACATAATCTTCATCAACACTTCACCTGTAATCATCCAATCAGGACACTATAGTAGTCTTCACATATTCTCTCTCTACTGGTCACTTATCGCTCCTATGTGGTCCTGGTCCCGTGCAATTTCATCCTTCTTCCCTGATATTGATGATGATATGTTCTGATTGCTCACTATGAGAGCTGCCCATTGGAACTGATACCTCTACTTTACTGGCATAGTTACAAAAAAATAAAAAAGTGAAAAACTAAATCTAAGAAATAACCACACTCAGAGTATGAGCTATAATAGTAAGGAGGCTAAATTAGCACAGAAACTTTACTCTCACGTGATCATGTCCCATTTCTAGAGAGCTAAGAGAGAAACATAAAGATTTCTTGACATTACATTACTGTATGGCTGAGTTAATGAAACAGGAGAAAAGAGTGCATACTGCCAAGAGGAAAGAAACCATGCTTTCGTTCTCCAGCAGGTGTCTCTTTAGGCTCAGTCATCATTTCCAGCTTCTGTAAAAGGCCAGCTCTGAGGAGGAAACTCAACACAGAGGAAGTCTTCCTGCTGTCGGTCAGGCTGGCCTTGTTACATACCAGAGCAGGGAAGACAGTCACAGCTTCAAAAAACGCTCTTTGCGGCATCCAAAGTGAGCATAGTGTAAGCCTGTGCCTTTTGGTGGCACATTTCATGAATGGTAATTATCAGATTACTGGTTTTCTTTGAAATGTTCATTTCCATTCCGGGCTTAAACAGCTCTGTGCATATCACACTGGCTGCTTTGGTACGCAGATGGCATTCTGTTCACTTTTGCCACCATCACAGAATGTCCCAGCTGAAGTAATTTAAAGGAGGACGTATTTGGTTCTCAGTTTCAGGGGCTAGCAGTCCATCATGTGGATGGTGGCTGGTGGCTGGGATGGCTCCATCCATGGCAGTGGAAGCTTGTACCCTGGCTTGGTCCCATCTTGATAAATCGGAAATCAGAGAGCTCAAGCAGCAGCAGAAGTGGGTCAAACATTCAAGAGCTACTCCCAGGAAGACCTCTGCTCTGATCTCAGCCACAGGATACCCCAAACCTTCAAAGTAGTGCCGGCAGCTGGCCACCAACCTTTTAAGTGCATAAGTTGAATGAGCCCTTGTGAAGGACGTTTCAGACTCAGACACACTGGGGTGGTTTCTCTTTTAAACTCATGCTTTCTGTGATTTGGGGTCACTTAGGGTAAAATGCATCCAAAATATTGAATGAAAATGTCCGGAAACAAGCAACTCATAATTTTAAACTGTGCATCATCCTGCGTAGCGTGATGGAATTTCACTCAGGAAGTGAGTCATCTCCTTGTTGGATATCTACAGCTACTTACGCTTGCTAAGCAATTCCTCCTATCAACTTGGCGATCAGGCCCACTGTCACAGTATCACAGGGCTGTTGCTGAAAGACTCCTTACTTGGCATAATTGTGACCCCAAAATGCCAGAGGAGTGGCGCTGGGAGCAAAGCCTTTCTTTTTGAAGTGATAAAGCAACAGTTCTCCACTTAAGTAAAAGATTGTGTCTGAGAGGGACAATTATACCATTGATGCTTGGCTCCTATCTTGTCTAATTTATGAATAAAATCTTATCACAGCTATGTTTCTGTATGGGAAAATAGAAAACTTCAGTAATGAGGTTTTATGGGCATTGTGGAACATGCTTTTGACAAGGAAGAAGTATTGTATTGGAGTCTTTGCATTCAAAATGAAACCAAATTACCAGTAATTGCATAGCATCGACATTGCAATCCTTCTAGGCTTCCATTCTTGAACTTAGAGAGGTAAGTGTTCATGAACTTTGATCAAAATTGTTACCCTGAAGGACCATCATTAGTCACCAAGAACTAACCACTTTGTGGGTTCAGCAAACTGGGCACACTACCCATATGCTCCCAGAACATATCTTAGGAGCTCACCCAGTAAAAGAAGCAGCAGCTTGTGGATAAATAGACACAAGATTTCAGCAACAGAATTTATCATAGTTAGGTCCACCTGCCATGGATATATGGCATTGTTGTATATAATACATTGTTGTTTCTTTGTAGGTTTTTCTGCATTCGTATCAGCACAGGTTTCTTAGCCATCGATGGGGCTTTTGTGCATGCCCAAAGCTATAAGCATGATCTGTGAGTGAGATCAAGGGCTGCTTTGTTCTGGGTGCTGTACAGCTCTTGGGATGTTCTTTCTTGAATAGAAAGATGGAGAAACATTGCCAGTCACAAATTCACCAGACCCCATTCTCTCTGAACCCATAGGATCTGATGAGCTCACATATTAATGTGCTGCCTAGGACCCAATCAGATGATCAAGCTTAATGGGCCATTCTGATGTGAGTGTGGAAGACCAAAAGTACCAATAGAAACTTGGGCAGTAAAGATGGTGTTAATGGGTTTTAGAGTGTAATAAGAATTCTACTGGAAAGTGGGCTAGAGGCTATTCATGCTACTTTCTGGCAAGGAATCTGCTTCTTTGCATGCCTTGAAATTCGGAGTGAGGCTGAATTCAAAATAAAATTATGAAGTTGTTTATTAGAGGCCATTTCAAACCAGTAGAACTTTCAGAATGTGCCATGGTCAGTGCTCCTTTCTCTTAGTGAAAGAGCAGGAAGAGACGGAAAGTGTGTTTTGTTGAAGAAGGGAATGGCAACAAGTTGAAAATTGCAGACATGTGGGTGTAGAGATAACAGTTCTAATGCTTAAGGAGATTAGCATCATTAGAGATAAAGTCAGTGCCAAGCAGTAGGACAGAATCCTGCTCTGTGGACATTGGCATACTGCTCTCACACGGAGACGAGGATATATGCCCGAGAGAGTTCCCGCCTTTCATTGGCCCCATCCTGTGAAGATGAAAGTTCATGCAAAAGGAGAGATTTGGAACTGAAAATAAAGCCAAAAACCAACGAAGAGGTTCAGTGGCCAAGGGGCAGAGAAACCACCACATTGAGACCGATGTCGGTCAGACTACATCTCAAGCTAGCAAACAGAACTTGTTATCACCCACATGATGTAGACAAGTAAAATGCAAAAATTATAGGATCATGGAGGTTTATACCAGGGCTTTGGAAAACCAACGTGGTTGAACAATGTATGGCATTAAGAGGGTCACTGAAAAGAGGTCCCAGGATGCCATTTCATAAAGATGTGAAAGTGAAGCTTAAACTGCAGTGGAGACCCTGGGACATTGCAGATGTCAGAGTCAGAGAATGTCCAATAAGGAAAGCTGCAGACATGGAATGCTGTCATCCCACAAGAGAGTCCATGTGCCTTGAAGGTGATCACACTTGAGGAATAGCCTGATCAAACCCTTAGGACATTGGAGAAGCCCAGGTAATATCAAAAAGAGACCTGGCTGTCAAGCACGGTGTTGTTGGATGGGATGCTAATCCAATCATTTCTTGTTATGCCCCATTCCTTTTTGGAATGGGAATATTTATTCCTGTGGTTCTATCAATGTTTTTTAACTCCATCTTTGCTCTTACCCTGTTCTATGCCCTCTCTCCAACACCACTGACATAACTCAGCACTACATCCTCTCTCCTTTGCATTCCAGCATCAGCCAGCTAACTGTTCCTCTTGGTCGGGCTGCACCAGTAACTAGTCCCTCATGGCAGCAAAAGGTGGCTTCGCATAATGGAAGTATGTATTTTTGTCTGTTTGTTTGTTTACCCAGGGTCAAAAAGTTTAGAGCTTATCTTGCATCTCAGAAGAGTCTTGGACTTTTGAAGTTTCGAACAATGTTAGAACTGCTGAGGTTTGGGAAACTCTTGGAGATGACTTTAATTCATTTTGTATTATTGGGTAGTCATAAGTCCTGGAGGAGCAGGGGTGGGATGATAAGGTTAAAATCACTGCATTTGAGCATCAACTTGACAATGGGTGGAGTTGTAATGATTAATTACACACTGTATCCCTTCAAACTATAAGCCAAGGCCATATCTCATTCCCTTACATTCTTTTCTTGTTAAGTATTTGGTCAAAGATATGAGAAAAGTAATTAACAGAGTTTGGTAGAAGCACTTGAATCCTTAAGGACTTTCATTTAACTTGTGTGGGGTTGAGCTGGGAAGAAAGAGGTGAAGTAAAAAAAGGGGCTGGCTTGAGAATTCTGGGGCTCAGTTAATATAGATCAATTCATTATTCAGGAGCCACTAAAAAACAGGCTAACCTCTAACCTGTAGTAGAGTTTTAAGTGTCTTAATCATTACATATTGAATCAGCTGGCTTCCTGTGAGGCTTTTGCTCCTGAGCATAAAATGATATTTGCTGATATTGACAATACTATGTCACCATGATTGTGACCTACAATATGGCGTGGGGACCAGTCACCAGCTCTGTAAACACCCTCGTTCACACCATCTAGTCATTATATCTCCTGGGAATACTT
Source organism: Microtus oregoni (assembly GCF_018167655.1). Taxonomy (NCBI): domain Eukaryota; kingdom Metazoa; phylum Chordata; class Mammalia; order Rodentia; family Cricetidae; genus Microtus; species Microtus oregoni. The sequence goes on along the minus strand of NW_024543083.1, from coordinate 6,755,325 downwards.
TAAGTATAGTTTTCATTGACAGGTTAACTAAAAACTCCATACTACTTCAGTACCTCCTCTTGGCACAAAATAGGGAGGGAAGAAGGGGAAGAGAGGAGGGGAGGGGAGAGGTAGGAAGAAGGGCCGATAAAGGTGTGCTTCTTTGTTAAGTTTGCTCACTAATTCTGAAGTTGATTATGCCTTAGTTTTTGTTTGGTAGCCAGCAGAGCAAAGTGCAGAGAAGAACAGCATAAGAATTCTCTTAGGAAACAAATTCCGGTTTAGAAGTTCACACTACCAGAACTAGCCAGATCATCAGTGGTGAATGCAAGTCACTTTCCTTTATGTTGTGAAAGATAGTAAATGTGTCCTTTCTAGTCATTCCTTCCCTTAGGAGCAGGACTGCCATAGGCTCCTGCTGAAAATGCTTATCACTAATTCATTTGCCTCCTCTAACAATGAAAACCACTTTCCACCACCAAAGTGAACTCGCTGCATTATAACTCAATCATCAAACCAGGAGAGTTTTCCATCTGCATCACTTGAAAGATAAAATTTATTTTTTTAAATTTTACTGCAGCATATGACTCTTTTCTACTCCCCTTTTTAGCACTAAAAAGATGTTCCTCTCATTTTTGTTTAAAAGAAGTCTAGTATGTTCCACAAACTTAATAATGTCCCTCCCCTGCCTTTACAAAACTGATATAAAGTACAGGCATCTGGGAAGGCAATAACTCTAAAAATGTTTAGTTTGTCCAAAGGAATAAAGAGGAAGGAGAATAGGAGACAAGTGGAAATGAAGCTGACCTCCAAGCTCTCTGGGAACTCCTACTTTCCTTTATTTTACTTTTCTTCCTCTCACATCTATGTGTAAGTATGACTAAGACTATAATACCTAATGATACCTTTGTTCCTCAACATTTCTAGCATAGAAGTGGCATTTTTTTCTAAGCAAGATGCTGTCACAACAATCATTTAATATAGAGAAGAACAACAATTCTTATAAAATTTGGTTGTTGAAAGGTTACATTAGGGACTATGAGTAGCTATCTCTACTATGTTATTTTGGTGAAATTGTATGAGCTTCAGGGATATAGAGTAGAAAAATTGGAGAGCTTTGTATGGGAGTGATCTGAAATAATGCTGTTGAACACTTCAAATGTGAAGAAAGCCCCATGCCCCAAAGAAGAAAGACGATCACAAAGCAAAATACCTTGCTGTACTCCAGCCCAAGGGTAGCGTCTCTAACCTAGAGTGTTGCCAAGAATTCTGTAGGATGGCCAAGTTCAACTCTGTTGGAGTATGTGTCTCCAAAGTAACTGCTCTGTATCGAAAAACACGGCCTCCAACTTGAATCTAAACTATAATTGCCGAAAGAGAGTGTATCCATTGCCTAGTTGCATGGGCTTTACTTATGCTCACACTGGGAACCCAACTTCAACACTTGGACAAGATCCTTAGGTGTTAATAAATTTGTTTTATAGAAAATAAGGACTGAAAGGTCACCATGTTATCACTCAGTACACAGCCAAACAACACTCATATTTTAACAGAAAGGGTGCAAAGACAGGATCTGGAGTCCTTATGTAAAGCCTAGAGACACTTGCACTTCACTAATGAGAACTTTGCAGATATGCATGCCATATCACACGTCTACTTATTCTTGGGGATGGTGTGGGGAGCTTCCTGTCACTACACAACCTTGCCATTTCCAACAGAGCACATTTATTCACACAAGTGAGAAACTGAGGCTGGATAATCTTACATCAGCTGAAGTCACATTTTGTCATGGAATGATTTCCCCTGTTTACAAAACCTCTCCTGTTTAATTCCCAGAGCTTTGGGGATTGCAAAACAGTGGATAAGAGCATGCTATGTGTTCTTCTAGTATAGTCAAATGTCAAACAACCAAATCAGAATCTAAAGCACAGGATTCTGTCCAAACAGTCATCTGCAGCATTCGCTTTATACTTGTGACAATTAATTGAACCGATAACCCACCCTTATGGCGACAGCCACAGTGTTATCCTCACCTCTAAGAATACTTCTTGTACATAAACTAACAATTTTTCTGAAATCCACGTCCTTTACTTTGTGCATTTATATACTGTATATACACAAGTGTACCTGTGTGTGGCTGGAGGTTTTCTCTGTCTCACCTGGTCTCACTGGACTGCTTCCTTTTAACTCACAACCCCGAGATTAAGAGACTCACCTGTATGCAAGTACATGTAAGTGTATATGAGTGTATGTAGTTCAGACTCCAACCTACTGGGATCAAGCAGACACAATCCACAAGAACAGTCAATAATTATAGATTATGTGGTGTATGCCTCCCAAGGCTGTCACACCAAATTTGCCATCATTGGTGCTACCCTGGGTCTTGAGCCTATAACTACTGTGTGATATAGCAGCTTGTGAAGCCCAGCAGCCCATCTCATCACATCCCAAATGGAGCATGCTGAGTCAGTTATTGGAAAGAGCCTATTGGCTTTCTGTCCTCAGGGCAAGTTGCTCACTGCATTAATTGGACGATGAAGAAGCTCATGGATTTTTACTGGTGAAGGACATGTATTCTATATCAGGCAAGGATCGGCTCCAAGACTGAGGCTTTTAAAAATTCAGAAACCTCTAAAGATGATATAGCTACACTGAAGGTTGTGGAAGATCCAAGCTGAGTGCCTAGCTTTGGTGCTCTGTAACCGGTAGATCCAAAGCAAGGGTTTGATAGGAGAAGAACAGAAAAGTGGAACAATTATTCCTGTGAAATAAGTTCTCGTGGTTCTGTTCAGGAGTTTTCAGAGAAATAGCCAGCCTTATGCAGCCGGGATCAGAGATTCTGCATTGCTCCAAACAGCAGAGTACAGGTTTTATGACCCTCGGAGAACTGCCAGCTATGGACTCCATTCAAAAAACTCAAGTCTTCAGAGCTCCCATAACAATCTCTCACTTGATATGAGTTATCTGCCTTGAATTTACCATGAGCTTCAGTACAAATGCTACTATCTTTTGAGGACTTCTATTCCATCTTCCAGAAAATGAACCCATGCTGTTTTAAATCCCTCAGTCCCCTCCTCACTCCCACAAAGCAATCTCCAGTCACAGCTCTTCCTTTCCTTCATTGTTCTAATTGTTTCCCTTCCAGAATCTCTCTTAGTAGGGAGATTTCTCCTATATTTTCTGTTTCCCCCCTCCATATTGCAGAAGTAAGAGCATAAAGTTTACCATAGCTCCACTCTCCTTGCCTCAGAGCTGACCTTCTCACAAGAGTATATGGAAGGCGTTGAGATAAAGAGGGTTAACATAAGTTCCCCTCTAACAAGTACCTGAAGTTATTAATACTCATATCTAAACTCAAGGGACATCTTTCAGTGACCCCGAATAGAAGTGGCCTGCTGTAACGCCACGCTACTTTCTCACATGCCTACGCGCTCCCTGCTACTGTCTTCTCAAGCTCTTCAGCTTGCCAATTCATTTATCACGGTCCCATGATTCTGTCAATATATTCAACTCCATCTTTAGTTTTAACCCAATCCATCCACCTCACTCCAGCTCCAGCAACTTAATTTAGAACTTGAACATGTCCATTTCTCATTCTAGCCACCGCTTCCCAACTCTTCCTCCTGCTCTGACTGCACCAGTAGGCCTTTGATGGCAAAGATGTGGCTTGTCCCCCCTGACAGCTACAGCTATTTTGACAGTGGAGAAAAAAATATATTTTTCTGCAAACTGAATCTTCTCCTGACTCTTATTTCCGTGAGATCCACAGAGCATTTTGAATAGTAGATTGCATGGTGAAGCCAAATGTGTTTTGGAAGTGAGGAAGCGCCAGTAGACAGGTCGCTTGGAAGTCTTCCCCAACGCAATAGCTGCCAAAAGGGACAATTATAAGAGTTTGCTTTAACAGTCTTAATTGGTTTTATTTCCTATTCTAGATCTGGCAACACTCTGTTGCATAAAACAGAGTAAGTGCTCTCACGGGTGTGTGGAAGATAATGATGTTGCAGTGAGAGAAAGGTTGAGAAATGAGACAAATCCCCAGAAGCAGCCTAGTCATGTCCAAGTCACTTTCCTCTGTGGCTAACACTTAAAGGAAGTGCTAGGGAAGCGACTTGTTTTTTATTTCAACAAGTCAGATGGGAGCATCTGTGTAAGGACTTGGGAGAGGAGACTTCATCTTCATATTGAAGCTAGCTCATGGGAAGTTAGCCCGTTATTCTAAAACCATGGTGGTTTGTAAGTTTAACCTGAACTTACCTGGATAGTAATCATGGCCCTTGCTCCTGCCAGCATGCACAGTCACAGACACCATGGCCAAAGTTTGCTTTCTCTCTCTCTCTCTCTCTCTCTCTTTCTCTCTCTCTCTGTCTTTCTCTCTCAACTCTTCATACGTGTTCTCTCTTAAGTCAAGTGTGAGCTTTGTCACATTTACCCTGCAGGATATTTCCTATGATGCTGCCATGACCCAGATGTTCCCTAGAGCTTGCACTCACCCATCTACCCAGCCTTTGTTTGACATTTCCAGCCGAACTGTGACTTTCATAACCATTTATGATCACCAAAGGCTCTCTATGCTCTTTCTTCCTAACATGTTTCACATATACCTGTGACTTATATTTGTCCCAAAACAGAAGTGAGCAGTAAGAGACAAAAAGCTCAGGGGAGAATCCTTATAGAATAATTAGAATTAAGAGGCTCAAAGATGATACAATGTAGAAAAAGGAAGAAAAATTAGTAGACAAAAAATGTTACAGAGAACATTGGGAGAAAAAAAATTAAATGTAATATGTGTGTATTATTTATGTATGTGTATCAGTGTGTATATATGTGTGTGAGTATATATGTATATGTATGTATTTATGTGCGTATACTTATATGTATATATAGGTATAGATAGGTGTGTGTATGTATGTATAGATAGGTATGTGTGTACTTGTGCATATGTTTTATGTATTTTTCTTTGCAAGTTCTGTGGAAAGAGTAGAGACCAAGGAAAAGACGATTTGACAAGCAGATCTCTGTGAGCTTGAGGCCAACTTGGTCTACAGAGAGAGTTTCGGGACAGTCGGGGCTACACAGAAAAACGTGTTTTTTTTTTAAATAAAAGTAGATTTGATATCAGGAAGGTAATTAGTACCTTCAAATATTAGAAAACACAGAGAAGTCAATGAGACCCCAACAGAAATGACTCCATGTCGTGACTCTTCATTTGGCCTGGTCTACTTGTTTCAGCAGAGTAGAACGGGATGATAATCAGCCTGCTGGACTGGGAAAGCCAGATGGACTAAATCAAGCAAAGATATTCTCCTGCCTCCTGAGTCCAGGAACTGGTAACAGTGACTAAGATCTAATACAGAATTGTGCACCGAGGTCTTGAATGAATACGAGTATAAAATACCAGTTACCAGTGTTGCAAGAGCTGAGAACCAAGAGCAATCTCTGCCAGGAAGCTGAAAGCACAGGAGTGTCTTTGACCTTTATCAGAGCTCCCCATGGTGACCAGATGGAAGTCCTCTGCTCCAGAAGATGGCCAGCATTCAGTCTGAAGTAATCAGATACATAATTCTGTGCCCTTTTGCTTGAAGGCGGTTTCATACATTTGAATGATCCAGGAAGAGGTGTGTAACCTCTGTAGGGGCTTGTAGAAATGAGGAACATTCAAACTACTTCCCTCTCCATTTGTCTCTAAGTTCCCCTTTTGCTACTCTGTGTGGTAGCTTGATTTTAGCTCTTTCTCCCTCTAGGGGTTCCAATTATACCACATCTCCACATGTTCCTTCAGTTTTGTTTCTACTAGGCCACCTTTTTTAAACGCTTAGCTGGGCATGGCGATGCACACCTGTAACAGACACTGAGCCAGGATGATAGGCCTGAGTTTCAGGCCAGCCTATTCTACTTAATAAATACTAGGATACTCTGAGCTACTTTGTGAGGGCCTGTTTCAAAATTATAAAACAAAATCTATAGATTTCACCAGGGATTTTTTGACAGTTTTTTTGAGGCTAACAGAATTTTGATTTTTTTGACACTTATAGATTGTTTTCTTGCTTAAAAAATTAAAAGAAGTTTTACAAAATTCTTTTAAGTAGTTTTCTGTTAGCATGCAAAATTGTTACTCGATTTCATCACTCATTGGTCTATTATTTATATTTATTCTCTTTCTAAGTATTTCTACATATACTACCTTCATCTAAACCAATCAAGTACCATCCTACCAGGTTCTTTTTTCTCTTCTTATTCTCCATGTCTCACATGTGAATTATTCCAGGAGACATTATTTGTCTTTTCTGACTCGGAACTTGTTCATTTTGTGTATCTTCACCATCACCATCTTCTGTGACTTTCTGGAGAGATGCATCATGCTATGCCTTGTGTTACAGGACAGCAGATGTTTCATTTCCCAGCCAGAACACACAGGTATCAGCCTATCGTCATCTCTACAGCAAAACTACAGAAACAGTAAATGAATAATAACAGGAAAGGTGGAGGAATCAACTCTGTTTTAATTGAACCAGAGAAGGTTCTTAAGCAGTCAGCCTATTTATAATATTGGGATATTTACTGGTGGTAGCAGTGATGTCGGGCATGGGACCCAAGACCTTAGGCTCCAGTTTGCTAAGTGCATGTATAGCAGCATCCCTCACTGGCAGCATGTGGCCTCTAAAGACCTGCCACCATTTAACCCTTTAAAAAATTAGAAATGTGATTGGAAGCTAGGAATAAAATGGAGCCAGCTCTGATGAGGACCGTGTTGAACAATTAGCTGGAACACGACCCGAATGGAGTTGAAATTCCAAAGTTAATAATCTATACCCTTAACATCTAGATTTACCCCATTCCTACTTCAAAACATACATAGCAGCCTCCTATCCAATGAAAAAAAAATGAATCTCCACAAACACAAATTTTCCCCCACTCTGGAACAATAAGGCAAAATGTTTCCTACATAGAGAGAGAGGGTCACAGCAGCTTGAACTCGGGAACATTACAGCTTATTAAACTTGGGGCAGGATTTGAGGTAGAGGAGCCAAGATATAGCTGTTATTCTAACAGTTGTTTGGAAGTTGGTGACTTAGAGGGGGAACCCCTCAAAGAAGAGTAATAGCAATAGATCCTTTTGTGGGAGATTCGTCAGGGGTTGAGAGGCATAAAAATCTAGAAGAGAAGTTTGTAATTCAGCTCTGGTCATTTCCTCCACTGAATGACATGTCATGTGTTGTATGCTTTTCCTCACTGATTATTCCAGGTCTGAGGAAATACTGGGATGGGAACATTATCAAGGAGTTTACTCTCAAGATGGTCAGGCCACGGGAAAAACATGGAGTGTCACTCAAACCAGTGGTACAACTCCAGTGGGGACATGGAAGGCCAGACTCATTGCTTTGTTTTAGTTTACCAGAAATTTTCTCTTCAAAGGTGGTGATGAGGGTTATGGCTTAACTAATCGATAAGAGGTTGATTGCTGAATGAGCAGTGAAAATGTATCACTGGAGTTTGAAAATTTCCCAAACATGCGTCCTTGTTTGTCAAGAAAACAAAAACAAACAAAAAACAAAAGCCTGCTATAAGTGAGCCAAAGAAAGGACATTGAAGGGGACAGAGAAATCCAGGTTGATATGATCAGGTCTCCTTGGTGTACAGTACATTTCAAAGTAACTAATATTTGAAAATCACTTTACCGTGAAGTTGTATCTGCTTCCTGTGTCTGTCTGTTCCATATGTGTTTGCAACGACATTATCGATTCCAGAGACAGCTTGAAATGGGATGAAGCTGCCCCTCCAGGAGCAGGGGTGGGGGTGCAGGGTGGGGGTGCAGGGTGGGGGTGCATTTCTCCTGGGTCAACCTAACTCGTGCAGATTTTCAATGTGTGATCTGTCAGCTGGGTGACTGCTCCTTGAATGATGTGGGGAAATAAGTTTGAGAAAAAGGGAGTGAGGATGGGCAAAGGGAGGCGATGGGACCCTTCTCCTTTCAGAGGTGAATTGAGTTCCAGGCCTAAGTTAACAGTTGTCAATCAAATTCTCTCTAACTCCTTTTCAAAGTCAAACATTTTCAATCTAACAGCCATGACAACACATGCACACGTTTGAAGCCAGAGCTCCGCTCAGCTCAGCGTTCCAGTCCTACAGTGATAGCCGCTGCCAGGATGATTATGCAGCCTCCATTCATTGAGCGGTTTGTGAATGTGATATTGATCAGGCAAGCAGAGGCCTCAGGGAGTTTCCCTTCTAATTTCGGGAAAGCTTCACTCCTGAATAATTGGTAGTGGGGCGTGTACGCAGCAAAATACAGAAGGAACAACCTACTAGAAGCTGCAGAGAAAATACTGGACACTTAAAGATCGAAATAAAATGCATGAAAACTGCTTCCCAATTATGTGTGCTTACAGAGCAAGGGCAGTTTTATTCCTCTCAGCTGCGTGGGGTAACTTTGAAATAAGAGTAGTTTCAGTTAGATGACAACTGTTTCTGCTCTGATGAACAAATACGGTGGATGTCTTCCAAAAGCTTCAATTTTCGTGGAGACACAACGGCATCATTTTAAAATGCATTTTGATATTCAGTAGGCTGAAAGCTAACACTTACTAAGTCAGTACTAGACACCGAGGCCTGTGTTAGATAATTCTCACGTGTCACCTCCTTTGGCTTACAAAACGATGAAGTATGTTTAGTACTCTTTTTTTTTTTTTTTGTCAGATGAGAAGAATGAGTTTGGGGAGGATAAATAAAATGTTCAAATTCATGCAATAAGGAGGTGATGAAGCTCCCATATGAACTTTGTATCCTGAACTTTCGGGTCTTAAGATGTATATTAAGTGTGTTCAAGAACATGCATATTTATCTTATTAAAAAAAAAACCCCACAGAATCTAGAACCCAACTTTGGGGTAGAAAATAAGATTGAATAGTTCATTTGAAATAAGCAAATAACATATATAATAAATATTTTACAAGAGATAGTTTTAAATTACTGTTCGTTAAACTCTTACTAATAATTAAAAATCTTAATGCTTTTAAAATTCTTTAGAATTATTTTAAAAATCAATATGTCATTTTAAGCATCATCTATGCATTTGAATGCCTTTTAAGTCACGTTTATTAAGCTGAGGTGAGGAAATAAAAATACTTTAATAAATGTAATGGTGAAACGGTTGCACTGTGACCATTGCATATTCTAGCTGGGAGAATAAGTATTTATGTATCTACTTAAAGCAAAATTGAAACAGAGGGGAAACTTTCTACATATTTTGCACAAGAAAATTGACTACTACTGCATAATTAAATTTAACCTGCTGAATAACCTTGACTTTGTTTTTGTATTTTTCCTTGCAAACATATTCCAATAATGTATACAATTAATCCCCTTTGATATCTAGAAGAATAGACACAAGCATAAAATTTGAAGTCATGAGAAAAGGTCATCATTTTTTTTTCTGGTCTAACAATGACAAGGCACTCTGCTTCTTTTGAAAGGATGAAAAGAAAATTACCTTCCAACATATGATTATTTTATAATGAGAACACCATCCTAGAGTTGAGCAGCTTCATCCTGGCTGGCATAATGGACCTCATTGCTTATTGGTAAGTGTGCCTGATAGCGAATGGGATACCTAACTTAGTTGCCAAGTTTAGTTTCATCTTTTGAGGAGATGTTTCCTTTCTTAGAAATGGGTTAGATTTCAGAGTTCTGATTATTAGGAGTATTCTAAAGACATTGCAATAAGCTCTGAGGACAGCTTGAGAGAAGGGAAGTAAGTGAACGGTTGTTTTATGATACTGCACAAGCTGGGGGTAGAACCCAACCCACACAGACAAGAACAGCATTAGACTATGGAGGTAATTGTGAGTCCAATAATGTGTTTGACAGACGATGCGATTTCCTGGGCTAGTCTTGGGAAAAGGACAACTTGCCTTTGACAGTTGCCTATAACGTCACTATCAATCCTTGTCCTGAAATGTCACCCAAGTCTGTAGTCACTGAAGGCTACATGAATGAGACTTTATTATTGCCATTAAGGAAAACCATCTCCTCCTAGGGCTTGAGTCACTTCCTAATGAGCACAGACAGTGGAAGAAACCTTTTTTTTTTTTTTGGTTCAGAGATTTTTCAAAATTGGCTTTTATATTACCCACTGTGTCTTTCAATCAATTCTTTGCTAAATATTTCCTCTTGCTTTTGTTAATCCAATTCAACAAAGGCATCTCTGCTTCTGGAGAAGAAAATAGTAACACTGAGCAATTATCTGGCTTGCTGGCTGATGCAGAAACCCTTCACAAATAATTCAATAATTCAGGCACTGAAGTGGATATTTTGGCCTGTGCTTTTCATTTGGGCTACCCATCACATGTTATGCATGCATGCAGGATTTTCTCTGTGTTTAGCGCTGTAAATCAGTGGAAAATGAAAAGAGTTCCTAGGTGCTGTGCAGATAAAAAGAAGGCAAAAGCAATTTTGCTTCTGCACTTCCCGTCTCGGGGCTTTAAAGTTTTTGATTATTAATCTGCCGTGGGAAGTTTCTGTCCTTGCTTTCGCTCCTGTCATCTTGAGGATGGAGGTGTTCCAGGACACCTACTCTTTCTAAATCTAACCTTTCAATGGCTAAGCAAATACTGTAGAGGCTGGGAAATCAACAAAACAAAAAGCTTGCTTTCACCACTCCTTACCAGAAAACAAATATCAGTAGTACATTAAAGGACAAGATGTGTTGTGGAATATTATGTTAACTATGTAAAGATGTACTGCATTTGTTTATGTGGCAGAATCTTACCTTAAATATGAGAAGACATGTTATATTTGTTTATTTGCCTTTGTTATGATGTAAAGATGTGTTACATTTGTTTATGTTGTATTTACATAATTATGTAAAGATGTGTTGATTTGCCTACCTCTGGCACCTGTTTGGTTTAATAGAAAGCTGAATGGCCAATAGCTGGGCAGTAGAAGATAGGCTGGGCTAACAGACAGAAAGAAGAATGAGGAGGAGAGAGGAGAAGAAGAAGACAATGAAGGAGAAAGACAGAGACATACCCAGGGCCAGAAGTCAGTCAGCTGCCAACCAGACACAAGAAGCTGGGAAATAGGATACACAGAAAGAAAGAGAGAAAGAAAGAAAGAAAGAAAGAAAGAAAGAAAGGTAAAAATCCCAGAGGCAAAACGTAGATAAAAAACTGGGTAGTGGTGGTACACACTTTTAATCCCAGTACTCAGGAGGCAAAGGCAGATGCTCAATGAGTTTGAGACCAGCCAGGACTTCCAGGGAGGGTTGTTACACAGAGAAACCCTGACTTGAAAAACAAAACAACAACAAAAACTAAGATGAGGCTGAGCACTCATAACTAATAATAAGTGTTCATGTCATGATCTGAAAGCTGGTTGGTGGGAAAGAAAGCCTGCTACAAAGACAGATCAGGTAGTACCCTCTGCTGTTGAGCCATCTGGCACCACAGGCCCAGGATGAGGAGAAATCGTAAGAATTATTGCCAATTTCTATGGTGCATTGCTGTATAAGTTTATAGATGCAGCACAAAAGTGTCAAGTTCATGGTTGGGCTTAGAGCTGATGAAAATATAACCAGGGGTGTGTCTGGAGGTAAAGTTGTAAAAAAAGAGAGAGAGAGAGAGAGTAGTAAATGTCCCCACATCTCTAGAAAGTAACTCAGATAGGAAAGATCTAGAAAATCTAGGCTGATTTCTCACTGTGTTTTCCATTGTTTTCTGCAACCATCCGGCTTTCATCTCACATTCTGAGAAGCAAGCTCCCTCCAGCTCATTTCCTCTGAGCATGGTCTCAGAACCCCCAAGTATTGATACCAAGCAGGGTGCTGGGGCTCTCATGTCAACTCCACTATAAGCCTAGTGCAGGAGAGCAACAACCCTTCTCCTGGAATTTATTGAGGATACTCAAGGACATCACAAACTGTAAAGACCATGAACCAATGCACTTAATATGCCCCAATCAGAAGCATATCCCAATATATTGTTAATATAGCCATAGGATTTTAGTGACCATATAACTTTTACATTATCATTACAAACATTTTCATAAAATGTAAGTAACTGTGATTCTACAGTGCTTAATTGCCTCTTGTGAATTGAATTAAATAAGCACACACAAACATAAGGCAAAAGAATTGCTCTCTTGACCCTTGCTAATGGAGCAGAGTATAGCCCAGGGACACAGAAGACCACTGTTTGGGAACACTGGCTTAAATTTTCGGTGCAGTATCTTCTGTTGTCCGCAGAGTTGTAGAAAGGAAAGATCATCTCGAAGAGCTAACTCTCAGCAGGGAATTCCTGTTGCCATCACTTGGGCTTCTGGTTGGAATGCCCAAAGGAGTTTGCAAGTCACAACCCTTTTGTGTCTCAAACGCCTTGAACATCCACTGGCTCCCAGAGTCCCTTTCTTTGGTCCAGCACTGTTCCTTGGGGCCGTCTCATTTACTTCCTTGGCAGATGGCAAACTTTGAGGATCTGCACACTAATTCAAAAATCTCCTCTGCCAAGTCCTATCCACAAGCCTGATTTTGTCAACTCTATTCCCCGTCGTTGTGCCTCCTCCACAGTTGAAACTGGAGTAAACATGCCAGCACTTCTTTTAGTTAACGTTAAGATATCAACAATTATTAATAACACCCAGCCATTTCTTTATTATATTGGTGAGTAGCAACTGCCACCAGGACAGCCAAGACACTCAGTATCTGTCAGGGAGATAGCTCTAGACACACAGCCTTATGAAAGAAACACAACTCTAGGGTGTGTGAACTTGCCCAGGGGTCTCAAGGTGGCACCAACCAGTGGCTCTCAATCTTTCTAATGCTGTGGCCCTTTCATATATTCCCTTATGTCGTGGTGACCACAGCCATATTATTTTGTTGCTATTCCAGAACTGTAATTTTACTACTGTTATGAAGTTATGAATTGTACATAAATATTTGATAAGCAGGATATCTGATAAGAGACCCCTGTAAAAGGTCATTTTATGCCCCCCCCCCCAAGGGTCACAACTCATGGGTTGGGAACCACTGGCAGAGCAGCACATGGATAAGACTGCATCTTTTTTGTTGCTTGATCGTTTGAATAAGAGCTTTGAAACCTTAAGGCACTAAAGAAAAATAGGCCTGCTTTTATTTACTCGGTACTTTATTGTGTTTTATACAGAAGACACTATTCTAGGCACTCAGGGAAAAGACGCAAACCACTCTGCTGAAATCCCGTGTATACCAGTTTAATATTGAAGCAACAAAATTTTAATGACTATTGCAGATGAAAGCGCTCACAATTCACATGTGTCATTTAGAAGGGGAAGATAGAAAAGCCACTGATTGCTGCTTTGCGAGTACGCCTCGTGCTCGAGGGCTCAGAAGTCGCTGTCTGCTGAGGACATCTAGCAAGGGCACACACCAGTGGAGAGGAGGGTTTTCCCCGAAGAGAGTTGATATTCAATCTGTCAGCTTCTTTGAAAAGAAACAGAACTGGAAATAAAGACTCATGACAGGGAGATGAAGGGAAATTACTCCCTCTAACCCTGGCTCCGCTGAGCCTCAACTGCTAGAAGCGGGGGGGGGAAAAAGATTAAGCCTGCGTGTGGGTACCGAGCAGTCCTAAGGCAAAGCATCCCTCTCGCTGGAGCTTTGGTTTAACTAGGAACATTCCCCTCGAGTTAAACATGTTAAAGCTGGGTCCCTGGGCCCGCACATTGTTTTAGGGAATTCTAAACACTTAAATGATAAAGTCTTGTTGGCAAAGGAGATTCATGGTTGCGGGTCTGTTTCTCCGGACCCCTCTCTGTCTCCCTTTGCCTCCTGCCTACCATGTGGGGAGTCATTTTACTCCAACGTGTGTTCCCAATGTGCTTGTCTCCTTCACCACAGGTCCAGAAGCAGCAGGACCAAAAACTGCATACTGTTACCTCTGAACCTCTGGACCAATGCAAACCCTTCCATCGTGCCTGCTGTTCTCTTGGGTTAGAACGATGCGAAATTAACATTAAGCAGACAGGAGGTGGCTGTGGGGAGTCATCTAGGGGTATCATTTTTAGGTAGCAGAGGTGGCTTTCTGTGTGTCCTGAAACAGCCTCCTCTAAGTCAGTTTCGCTGTATATACCCACCTCTACTAAATCTTCACATAACTCATTTCCTTTTGGGTAAGAATATAGCCAGAGCTTAACTATATTAAATATGGTCTTCAAGCGGGGCAGTGGTGGTTCATGCCTTTAATCCCAGCACTCGGGAGGCAGAGGCAGGTGAATCTCTGAGTTCAAGGCCAGCCTGGTTTACAAGAGTTAGTTCCAGTTCTGTAGCTCCAAAGCTACAGAAAAATCCTATCACGAAAAAAAAAAAAAATCAATTGAATATGGTCTTCAAGGCCAACATATCAAAGTAAAGGTCTCTAAAATGATCTTCTGAATCAGAAGTCTTCAGCTTCACTAGGGTGCATTTTGTAATTACTGTTTTGTTTTTTTTTTTTTCTGTTGGACTGACATTGGTGATGGAAGCTATTGCTTTGTCTATGTTAGGTAAATGCTCTATTCATGAACTACATCCCAGGCCCTTTTTTTTTGCTTCTTAGTTTTTGACAGGGCCCCCACTAAGTTACCCAGATTGAGCCCAGTACTCACTCTGTAGTCCAGGCTAATCTTGAACTTTTGCCTTAGTCTCCAGAGTAGCTGATAGTGTGCACAGTCTCATTCTAAAACAAAATAATTATGTGACCCAAAATGTCATCAATGACCCTCCTCCATGGTGAGCAATGCCTCTACCCAGACTTGTAAGAGATGTGACCCAGGCTTGTGTGGAAGGCCAGGCTGGCCATCTGGAACCAAGGGAAGTTACTGACAGGGGAAGAAACTGAACATATTGAATGAACATGTGCCATTTACTATGGGCAAAATCAGCTCCTGAAGTGGAAATAAAAATACAAAGGAGGTGTGTTAAAGTTATGAAAAATATCGGGCAGAAACAATGCAAAGGGATGCAAAGGCTTTAGCTCATGGTTTCAGGAATTTCCTTTTTCAGCCTGTTGCTTTGAGTCAGGATTAGGGCCGACATCAAGGAGGTGGTAGCACTTGATCAAACAGAACGTCCTTCCTCTCAGCAGACAAGGAAAAAAGAATAGGATATAAAGGAGGAAGTTAGGGAAGGACAGGCCTTATGTCCACACACCACTAGCCTATTTCCCTCAGCTAGGAGCCACCTCTTATTAGCAATGCCACCATCTTATAAATCCATCAAGGCATTAATCCATTCCCTAGCTCAGAGCCCTGGGCATGGAGTCAGCAACTCAAAGCCTGTCAGCTCACAACTAAGGGTGTAGGGCATGAGCTACTGGGGGACGTTTTGAATTTGAGCCATAGCCAAAGCAATACCTCTCTTATCTTCCTGGGGATTTCAAGAATCATGAAAAAGGCTCCAGCTAGCCTTTTCAAATGGAGGATCAATCTCTAGGTTCCAGAAATCCTACCCAACTCTCAAAAGACACAACCCGCTAGCGTACTGCTGTTACACACCCTGACGTGGAAGGACAGAACTCAGTGACACTTTGCCTGGAGTCACACCATTGTCACTGTCCTGTTTGTATGAAATGAGAGAAACTTCCCCCCACTTCAGTGCACGGCTTCATAGTTTTTTTTTTTTTTTTTTTTTTTTTGGTTTTTTTCGAGACAGGATTTCTTTGTGGTTTTGGAGCCTGTCCTGGAACTAGCTCTTGTAGACCAGGCTGGTCTCGAACTCACAGAGATCCGCCTGCCTCTGCCTCCCGAGTGCTGGGATTAAAGGCGTGAGCCACCACCGCCCTGCGGCTTCATAGTTTTTTATTGAAAATTCGTCGTTTTCCCATGCCACCACCTTAGCCAGCCGTCATTTCAGCATTCGTCTGAAATTTTAATCCTCTCCACCTGAAATATCTGATTCTAGACTGATGTTCAAACTCCATTTCCCCGAGCCTTTGATTCTGACTTGGTATTCATCCATGCCCATATGTTTTCTGCTGTTTCTGCACAATAGATGGTTGCAAGGATGTTACTACAAGGTACAGATACCAGCTTATTTTATCACAGCAAGGATGACTCTGACGTGGGCTTGCTCCAGTTGGCATGTTGCTAACATGTTCTGTCATGCATCCCAGTTACAGATCTATTCATTCCACTGTGCTGTAAGTAGGATTAGGCCTGTTACCAATTAAGATGCAACAAGTGTGGTGTTTCATAGCTACAATTTGCAATAGCATCAAAATATAACAAATCCCTTGTTTATAATAAGCTTTCAGTATGTTTTTTATGATTAAAAAAAAACCCTCATTCAGAGTTTTCAAAGATGACCTTCAAAGTTGTACCTGAGAGCCATGGAGAACTGAAGGGCTGAGTCTAAGTCATCCTCCTGCATTTTAACAAGCCATCCTGTGAACACTTTATGTGTTGGCGAGCTAAGATTTTCCCATCTTCCAGAGTGGCTCGTTGATGTGGATAAACTCGGGGCCTGAAAATGCAATTTTAAATAGAAAAAAAAAAAACCAAAGAGAATATGGAAGAGTGGTTTATTAAGAATGTATTATATTCCGTGCTAATGTCAATATAAATGCAAAGTAAAAACCCAGCTGGACTTGAATGCCTTGGAAAGATTCTGTAATTCTTCAGAATTTCATTAATCTAGTCACAAATAACTGGGCTGCTCGGTGTGACTACCCCACCCCCACACTCCCACCTCCATTCATCGCTCATTTTAAATAGTTTTAATGGCTTTGGAAGTATTCATGAATTCCGGCTGTCTCACTCTCCTAATCATGTTGTCGGCTTAAAATTCACATTTAATTAACCTCTTCACCCAAGGCATAAATCAATAATAAAACTCCAAAATGCTTGCCGTACCAATAGTGATTTCCATTTGGAGGGAAACTGTTGAAAATTAGACATTCAGATGCCTGAAGAAAAGTGGAGAACTAGAGGTGTGGAGTGTGAGCTAAGAAAAAAACAGTGTTGGAGAGAATTTGAGAGAGAATATCCACTTATTTAGTCTTTTGGTGACAGCTATGTCTTTAATATGGGTCTGGAGAATGTCTTATCTAGAAAAAATAGAGGCAATATGCTCCTGAAATGGAAACTAACTTCTTAGGAGAAGTACAAGATAAAAGAAGAGTGCCCTTAAGTAAAGGAGGAAAGACTGTGCGGCCTGACAAATCTAATTCTAGCTGTGCCAGGGATGTATTTGACATGTGGCCAGCAGTATGAACCTTAACACCTGCAAGAATTGGTCTCCCTGCCTATCAAATGGAAGTATAGTTTAATTCATGGAGGAGACATTTCAAAGGTATGTGTGATGTGCATGTGTGCATGCGCGCGTGCGCACACACACACACACACACACACACAGGAGCTGAGAGGCATAGACACTCATTCTTGACTGTATGCAAATCAGGTTTACTTTCTCAGAAAACTGGTCACATCCAAGTCTTCTTCCTGCTTGGTTGAAGGGCTCCGTTCATTTACATGGGAATACATTTAGAAAGGTGTAATTTACATATCAGGAAATATACCCATATCATGAACACACTTAATTCAAGGAATGTTAGGAGGTTTAAGGGGTATTAGACTCTCACTGTGGTATGTTTCTGACACTGGCTTCTGCTCAGTTGCCATCCACACCTCCCGTTTCAGCAGCGGGTTCATCTGCTTTCTTTCTCGATCCTTGTGTTTTTATTTTTCTGGAATTTTACACGAATAGAATCAAGAACCATACAATATTGGTATTAAGGCTGGCTGTTATCATTCAGAATATTGTTTTTGACATTCACCCATGCTGAAGTGTGCCTTACATTTTATTTCTTTATAATTGAACAATATTTCTTTGTCCTGAGGTAGCATATTTTCTCCATCTTTTACCAAGTGATATATATTTTGTTTTGAATTTGTGAGTATTATGAATAATACCACTTTTAATGCATGGGTAGAAAAATTTGAACATTATTATATTATTTTTGGGTAGAATTGATGGATTATATACTGTTTATTTTTAAACCTTTAAGAAAAAAACTGTTTCAATATAATTCTACTATTTTATATGACTACCAATATTATTAATTAGTATTCTACGTAGTGTTTGGTACTGCAGTTTTTTATTTTAAGCATAATTTTTTATTTGTTCTTAAGAAAGGTCACATCATGCACCGCAATACTGCTCATACCCCAGGTCCTCAATATCTCCCCCACCCTGTAGTGTCCCGCACAAAAGAAAACTTTAAAAAAGAATTTATTAAAAGCAAAACAAACAAAAACCCATTTTGCCCATCCATCTCCCCTACCTGTCCAAACTCTTCATCCATCTTAGTGCCTTCCCATCTGCAGTCTTTTTGATCAGTCACGACCTGTCTGCTTGGTGTAGGTTTGGAGTTCTGGGTCATGCTTAGCATTCTCCTAGGAACTAGTGCTGATGAGTTTCCCTTCCTGTACTTACTGGCCATGGAGACACATGCTATATGAACTGTCTATTCAAATGTTTTGCCCGTAGTTTATTTAGTCATCTTCCTGAAATTTCATGTTTTTCATACGTTCTAAATGGATGTCCTTTAAAAAGGCACATAATATATAAAGACATATAATATATACTTTATATATAAGGTATATAATATATAAAGAAAAATATTCTCTCAGACCTATGATTTGCCCTTCTTTTATGCCACTGATACTTTTTAAAAAGAAAAATGTAGCTGGGTGGTGGTGGCGCACGCCTTTAATCCCAGCACTCAGGAGACAGAGGCAGGCGAATCTCTGTGAGTTCAAAACCAGTCTGGTTTAGA
This sequence comes from Microtus oregoni, assembly GCF_018167655.1. Lineage (NCBI taxonomy): Eukaryota > Metazoa > Chordata > Mammalia > Rodentia > Cricetidae > Microtus > Microtus oregoni. The sequence continues at coordinate 6,736,561 of NW_024543083.1, read as the reverse complement.
AGAGCTAGTTCCAGGACAGGAACCAAAAAGCTACGGAGATACCCTGTCTCGAAAATAATAAAAAAAAAAAAAAAAAAGAAAAGAAAAATGTAATTCCATTCCATCAGCATTGTTTTCTGGTCTAGATGGTGCTGTGGGAGCTCCTTCAGCCAACAGCCTTTAATTACCAGCCCACTTCGAGTGTGGTTTCATGTAAAGTATGCACAAGTCTCTTGGCTGGTGGATGTGGTTCCAGGATGGATGGCTACTCTTTCTGTGAGTTTAACAATAAACTCAATATAAATAAACTTTGGTTATGCTCCATTCTGGGTTATTTTGGAACTCTTTTGTATATCACCAAATTGGTGCCGACTGTCTGGGGCACAGATCCACATAAGACCTATTTTTAAAAAAGAAAGAAAGAAAAAGAAAAAAAGCAGGAGCCAAGCACAGATTCACGATAGCTGCATTTTTTTTTTAAAGATAGATTCTGTTTGCTAGAAGCAAGCAGAGGCATGATTCCTTTAAGAGAAAGCTTCCTGACTCAGCATTAGGAGAAAAAAACTGTGCAGCAGATAAATTTGGGAGAAATAGCCATGTTAAAAGTGTATCTTATCCATGACACAACTTCCATCCCTGTTCTTCTTTTTTTTCCCCTGAGCTCAGTTGAGTGGTGTTTCCATCAGTTACAATAAAGATTTCTTAGTTAAATTGCTTCATTTTCCCTTCCATTTTCTTCATGAATTTTTATCAGTGAGCTCTAGACAAAACTGTGTCATGTTCAAATAGCTTATAAAAATGTATAACAAATCTAGAAATGAGTGGAAGTCAAAATGGGAAGAGGACAAACTAGACTCTCTAGTGCCATTGCAGAGGAGACTTTAAGCATAGACTGTTTGGTAGTGATAAGTTTATACTCTCAGAACAATTATACACTATTTTATTATGACAGGACATGGTTTTCTTGTTATAGGAACATGTATATGTTGGTTCCTGTCTTGAGCCCTTTTGCTGTCTGGGAATACGAATACCAGAGTAGCTAGCAAGTTGCCTTGATAGGAAAGAAGGTACTGGGTATGGAGACTCAGCATGTCTGTTGCAGGAAATTTCCTTGTCCACCAGGAAGCCTAATGCCTAACTGTCTAACCTGTCACCAAGATTCCCTCCCAAGGGAAATTTGATTCTCCTGGCAGAAATCTAATGACTCTTGATTTATCTTTGTTTAGTCTGATCTTACCTTTACCCTACTCTGCTTCTGTCTTCCTCTTGGGTGTCTTTATTGGTGTTCCTGGAGATAAGCTATGATAGTTCCCGACTTTTCAATCATAAGTTCAAACTCAGAACATCACTGAAACTGGACTTAAGTTCAAAGATATATTACTTCCAGAGCCCTGAATGGGTGAGGGGTGGGAGTGCCTTGAATAAGACTACTATCCTTTCTTTCTTTGGTTCTCCAGAGGCAAGAATGAAAAGTCTAAAGGGCTAAAAGGAAAGTAAAGAACAGTGAGTGAGACAGAGATGGGCAATATACATGAAGGAATGGTGTATGAGCACTTTAAATTCTAGGGCAAATGTTTGAATCAGCCACTAAAATGGGTTGTAGGAAAATAGAAAGCTGTGCATATTAGTTGGGAAGATACTTCTCAGTTTTTAATCTCTCACCACTGCTCGGACCACTGCATTTGAAGTTTTGCTGATGTGTAGGCAGAACTCTTACCTGTTGTGTCCTTGTTTCAGTGCTGTACTTTAGTGATAGCATGTGTTTATAAAACAGAGTGCTTCCAGGTTCTGGCTATGACAAAAAAGCTTCTATGTACATAGTTGGGCACATGTTCTTGCGGCACTATTGAGCATCCTTTGGATGTATACCCAAAAGTGGTATTATTGGGTCTGGAGGAAGGTTGTTTCAACTATGTATATAGCAGCTTTGTTTGTCATAGCCAGAACCTGGAAACAACCTAAATGCCCCTTGATCGAAGAATGGATAAGAAAAATGTGGTACATTTACACAATGGAGTACTACACAGCAGAAAAAAAAATGACAGATTGAATTTTGCAGGAAAATAGAGGGAGCTAGAAAACATTATTTTGAGTGAGGTAACCAACACCCAGAAAGACAATTATCACATGTTCTCACTCATAGGTGGATTTTAAACATACAGCAAAGAAAGCCAGCCTACCAATCACAATTCCAGAGAAACTAGACAACAATGAGGACACTAAGAGAGACTTACATAGATATAATCTACAGGGGAAGTAGAAAGTATAAAAAGACAGGATCTCCTGAATAAATTGGGAGCATGAGGGCCTTGAGGGAGGGTTGAAGGGGGGAGAGGAGAGTCAGGGAGGGGAGCAGAGAAAAGTGTAGAGCTCAATAAATATCAATAAAAAATGTTAAAAAAAGAAACAGAAAACTAACCAGCTTTGCAGTGAAAGCACAGACAACTCAGTTTTCAAAGTGCAAAGAACTGAAAGCTCAGCCACAAGTGGGACATCTCTGTCACCCCTGTCCCTCAGGGAATATATGGGAAGAGGGGCTGGAAAGATTGTAAGAGCCATGGGTTAGGAAACACCCTAGTGCATGTATTATAAACAAGACAGAATCACTGCACTTAATGAACTTACAACACATGTGATTACCTACACAAAACTTGCATAAGATTAAGTCATTCAACATTCTATCATAGTGAATAGAGGACTTCCAAAGTCCACACTGCTAATTGAGGACCTATGGACAGTTGATAGCTAATTGAGAACCTATGGGCAGTTGATAGTTAATTGAGAACTTAAGGGCAGTTGATGGCTTCTTGGGGCAGAAGAGTCAGTTTTAAGAGGTGTCTCTGGCAGGAATACTTTGGTGAATTGTCCCATACTCATGAGTGTAGTAGAACTCAGTGAGCTATTAAGAGAAAATGGATACACAGTTTGGAGGAAGAAAAGGTGTTGGTGGTAGATACAGGGGTAGTTAGAGCAAGGTGTAGAAGATGAATATTATCAAAATACATTGTATGCATTATGAAATCTTCAAACAATTAATATAAATACTCTTTTTGATTATTCGAATATATCTAAAGTAAGACTCATTTGCATTAGGACAGAATAACTAGAATAAGACTCACACTCCTAACTGAAAAAACTAGGAAACTAGGGGTCAGGATATGTAATACCGTGGTTGTCAAACATTGCAGTGTAGGCAGTTCTGGCTTGTGATCCATGAAAGAAGGGCAACAAATGGTATAAACACAAATGATATTCATCAGGTTGCTTACAGGAGGAAGCGCAATAGGGTTTGCCCCTCAATGGTCATCAAAGAGGATGGCATCAGAGGTAAAAAGGTCAAACCCACCTAGAGGATGTTAATTTGTTATAGAGGGGGAACTACATATCGATAGACAGGGCAGCAGCACCCCTCCTCCAGCTAAAAAATGACTGTATAAGACAATGGAAATAACCATGGGAAACAGTAAGGGCAGTGAATCATAATTTCATGTGGGCTGGAATCATTGAGCATCCCATCAGACAAAATGGAATGACTTTTTAATACGCAAGTCTTCAGGTAGTGCTCTGAGGAGACATCATTCCTCGCCCATAGGACCTTGAATTCGCTCTAAGCAAGCTTAAAGGCGATATCTGAAGCATTCCAACCGACATCAGTGTTTTAACTGCACCAGAGAAAAATGTACAACATCATTTAAAGCCATAAAAGTAATCCAGATCCCCAAAATATATAATCCACAATGGCCAACTTCCAAAAGAAAATTACCAGATGTTACAACAAGCAGAAAAATATTATACAGCAGAAAAATCAGTCAAGATACACTGACACAGGAATGACAGGGATGATAAATTTAACAGGTGCAGATGTTAAAGTAACTATCATAAATATGTTCAAGATGTTGGAAAATCCATCCAATAAATATGATTAAAATATAAATAAATGACCAACAAGATCCATATAAAATCTCTATTAAGTTTAATACAATATTTGAAATAAAGAATATATTCAGTAGAATTACAAGTAAACTACACACTAGCTGTGTTTAATAATGATTAGACAAAAAATGACTTCAAATATCTGGAAGTTTTACAAATTGTGAGTGATAAACATAAATAAAGCAATTATTATACAACCTTACTAAATTGTTTAAATAAATTGTACCCAAGATAATAAAAGCAATTAATGAAGCTCAAAAGGCCAGGTTCAAAAGGCATCTACAAAGTTCAAAGGTCAAGGATGATAGCATACTGCCCGTAAGAAACTATGAGAACCAGAGAAGATGAAGAAATTTGAAATGATTCAAGAGAAGAAGCAAGAGAACATATCAATACAAAACATATGTATAGTGAAACATCTTCAAAAATAGAGGTGACAAAGCTACTCTTAGAGACATGAAAGCTAAGCAAATCTACTGTTAGCCGTTTGACCATACAGGAAACCATATAGGAAAGTTTTTGTGAGAAGAATATACCCAAAGCAATGGGAAATACAGTGAAAAAAATATTTTCACATTGCATGTTGTATGGGCTCTTCTTATCCCACTTGTATGGGCTTAACCCCTTCCTACCTGTAAGGGATTTACAGCAGTGTCCTACTTTAAAGACTCTGCTTAGATTCAGGTCAAAAAAATTCCCGAAGAAAAGCTTCCTGTGTTTGTATGTGTAAGCTATGTATGTGTGTATGTAATTATATATATATATGTGTGTGTGTGTGTGTGTTTTCAATGCATATGTGTGTTGCATGCATGTGCATTGAGGCACACACCCATGAATATGCATCCACCTACAAATGACTCTGCCCTGTGGAGGGCAGAGGTCAATGTTGGGTTTTTTCTTGTTTTGCTCTTTGTGTTTTATTTTGAAACTGCAGGTGCAGTTATTTTTCCACCATTTGAAACTTCCTCTTTGAATTATATCACAAAGAGTTTTTAATTCATGCATGTGGAAGAAAAGGCTAAAAACCATAAATGCACAAATCTAAATATCTTGCTCCTTATTCCAGCCCTCAGATTAATAAGTGAAACAGTTGTGTTTCATTTTCGGATGTAGTGGCCCAAGTGAGAGAAGGCCATCTTCTTAAGCTGGATGTCTTCACCTGATTTTGCTGATATAATGTAATATCTGGAGCTGTACAGTTCATATTGAACAGAAATTATATTGGCTTATGATTTTAGGGACTGAGAAGATCAAGGATTAAGTATCAAACACTGATGAAAGCCTTCTCTCCATAGTACAAGATATAGAAGCTGGAAGGTCAAGGAAGGCCAGGGAAATGCCAGAATGCTCTTTTATGCAGAATGCGTTCCTACAGCAATAGCATTGTTGCACTCGTGGTGGATCCTTGGTGGCATGACTTCTTTGAAAGGACTTTTCTCAAAATTCTGTTACTTTGTTAATTAAACAATAGATTTTAGAGGAGACCAATATTCAAATAATATCTTCCCACAAGCATTAGAAATGAAACCTTAGAGCTCTTTCCTTGCCTTTTGTATTTAATGAACTGGTCTCAGGTTCTTGGAAAGATAATTATGGATGGTTGAAAATCTAAATCTATTATCCAAAGTTTGTATTTGTAAGCCTCTAAAAAAGTTCAGGTTCTAAAAGGGGAATCAGGGCTCTGTCTTCTATTATTTGGATAAGTTAGACAAGGATGTTTTGGTGAACTTGGGGCAAACTAAATTTTGCCAGTAGCATTGTGTTTTCGAAAGCAGAAACTTTATGGGAATATTGGCAATCATCTCACTGCCAAGGGCTTAAACTAGAAGGAAATATGCTGGTGTTTATCCATTTGTGATGGGAGTCTGCAGTTTTTCTAGGTAAAAGGTGAGGCTAGCCTGCAATGCAATCAATAAAGGTATCTCCTGCAATGCCCCTCTCATTAGAAGAAAGGAGACATTGAGAATTCAGTCCCAGAGAATGGTGGTTGGATCTTGCCAGTGGCCAAATATTTTTTTCTTGTAATTCAAGTAGGTGAATTTTAGATTGTTTACAAACACTACACATTTTGTAATAAGTGGCACCCACAACCTCAATAAGGCATTGAATATTTCTATTGAAACTAAAAGATAAACAATGATTGATAGTTTGAGTAGATGATGAACCTAGTGAATCCAGAAGCAGAACAGCCATATTTGGTTTTCCCCTAGGTCCATGTCCTAGCTAGTTTCAGGATCTTGACTACATGAGCAGTGTTGGGTAAGGATTTCATTTCATGGAGGGAGCCTTAATTCCAGTCAGGTAGTCGCTGGTTAAGCCTACAACCTTTGTGCCACTATTGAACGAGGTATCTTGCAAGCAGATCACCATTGTAGAGCACAGGCTGTGTAACTGGGTTGGCAGTTGTCTTTCTCCTCTATTAATATACAGAGTTCCTTCCTAGAATTCTTAAAAACTGATAGAATATGAAAAATGTTAGGCTTTAATATACAAAGCCATAAAAATAGGTCAAAAACTGAACATTTTTTATTGAAATACATTTTTTTATGTTTATATTTGTTAAAGATAAGAAAAGAAACACTATTCTTGTTTGCAAAATGTATCTTGATTCATTAAAGTTAAGTAGAACAAAATAGTAACTGACCATGTGGTGTTTCTTACATTTGACTTGTTTTACCTTTGCTAAGGAGTCTCAAAAGTAGGACTCCAAGATAAAAAAAAAAAAAACACAAACAAAAACCAAAACCTAACAAACAACAACAATAGGGTTAACGATCTGGTAAATGAAGCTTCCTTCAGTCTTCAGAGATAGCTTCCTTATGACCTTTTACCATGTGAGGATGTAATAAAAGCATCCTTGTTATGGTTTGGCTATGAAACACCCTAATTTCTAAAGAAGCATGCATTAAGGACTGGACCTCAGCTAGTGGGGCTATTTGGGGACTTTGGAATACTTTATGAGGTGGTACATAACTGGAACAAGTAGCTCACTAGGAGTGTGTCCTTAGGCAGTATAAATTTTGCATGCCTTTCCTCCAAACATGAGCCAAATAAATTCCTCTTTTTAAGTTGTTCATATTAGACTTTTTTTTATTACAGCAATAGGGAACTGATGAGACCAAAACCCAGTGCCTCATTCTTAGACTTCACAAACTCCAGAGCAGTGAGGGAAAAGCACGTTTTTACAAATTAAACAATCCTTGGTATTCTGTTAAGGCAACATAAAATAGAGTAAAGGTGAATTAATCGCTGTTCTACTGAATCTTAAATTACTGAGCTAATTAGCATCTTGGACATTTGGTTCAAGCCAACAATATGAACCAGTTTATTTAATGTTGCCAGATTCATGAATCCCAGAAAACCTTGCATAGCCTCTTCTTGTGGTTCCTTCTGAGGAGAAGCACCCTGGCTTCGAGATGGTTATAAAAGGCTTAAAGAAATCATGAAAATAAAACATATAATCTTTGAATGACAAAGAATTAAAATAACTTAAATAAAAGTTTGGTGAAATTTCAGCATAGAAACAATACAGTTAACAAAATTATGATGTTTCCATTAAACACAGTATTTAAAAAATAACTGGAACACCATCACTGGTAGTATTATGCCAGGTTGTATATCATAGACACTGACGGAACTAGTATATCTACAGAAACTCCACACACCTTTTGAAATACATGTGTTAATGTTTCCCCGTACAAAGCTAACATGGATAATTTTAAGCCTTTCTTGTTATTTGGCAGTGTTTTTTTTTTCACATAATTCAACTTAACCTAAATAATTTTAACCTTTTCTATTCCAGGGTTAAATGAGCAATCCATTTCAGAGTTTCTAGGGGCTTTTGGAAAACCTCAAATTCAGCAGAAATCAATTTATTTAGGAATTAATTTGGGGGCAAATTATTATAAGCTGTCCAAAATTTCAAAAGGTTTGAATATTCTCTAAGATGATTCCAAGTAGCTGTGGTTAAGCAGTGATTTATTTGAATGAATCAACAAAGAAAAACTTTAAAGACAAATATAAGAGGTGATGTGATTATAAAAGCACTTAAGTTTATCACTGGTGGGAATACTCCTCTCTTAAAAAGCCAAGGACATGACAATGTCCAGGAAGAATAGGGGTCTACTCTGGGAAGACATCAGTGTCTTTGGCTAATTTCCCAAGGGGTAAAGATCTCTTATTATTAAAAGGTAAATAGATAAATAAAATTTTGTCATTTTAGCAAACAGAAAACTTTAAATTTGCTTTTATGTGTAGTTACTGTTAATATGAAAGTTCATTGGAAAGTATCCAAATAAACATATATAATTTTAACTAGCTCTAGAGACAAAATACAAAATTCCTCTTTATCTAATGATTTGCAACTTGTAGAGTATGCAACTTGCATCCTTGTAGAGTTTCATCTCACATTTTCCTTCATTTTCACTTTGAATAACCAGTCATTTTGCTTCAGGACAAAATTATTTTGCTTTGTTCTTTAAAAAATACAATCTATATATCTTGTATACACTTCATGTGGCCATTGTCCTTCACCATAATTTCTGGTAGTTCCATTTACATATGCTGGAGGTGTGTGTGTGTGTGTGTGTGTGTGTGTGTGTGTGTGTGTGTGTATTTGGTCTGTGTGTGTGTAAGTGGGTGTGGTGTGGTAAGTGTGTGGTGTGCATGTGTGGTGTACATGTGTGTGTGTAGTGTGTGTGTAGTATGTGGTTTGTGGGGGTGTGGTGTGTGTGTGGTGTATGTGTATGGTGTGTGTGATGTTTATGTGTGTGTGGTATGTGTGGCGTGTATGTGTGTGTGTGGTGTGTATAAATGTACCATTTATAACTTTTCTCCAAAAGTTAGAAAAACGATAATTGAAATCATCTGTTAAATTCTAGCATTTGCAAACTAGCAAATTTTACATGTATTCTATGGCACAATTTTTAGAAATACACTATTCTTGAAGTACAATTTTTCACTAATTTCAAAAGAGCATGTTTAATAAAAGAGCTATAGCCTTAGTTCTCGGTACTGCATAGCAACAAGAACCCAAAAGTAAACAAACAAAATTATAAATTTCTAATACTTCTTATTTAAAAATGACCTTCACAATAATTAGTTTCTATTGCTTTATTGACTTAATTTGACTCTAAACTTACACCATACCAAAAATACAATGTGGGGATTTGTTTTAACACATTCACTGAATTTTATACTGGTAAAATGAGATTCATGAATATGAGATTTTATTAAAATGACATGTATAATTTCTATAATCTTAAACATCTAGCAAATATAAGTTAAGTTTTTTATCTTGCTAATAAATGAAGAAAAGAAAAAACTATTTTTCAGGCTAAATATTGTTAACTCAGAAAACAAAGCTTTTTAAAATTAACTAATATTAAATTTTTTTAATATGTCAAAGATTTACCCAAATCAAATGAATGTAAAAACGTATGTATTAGTTTCTACACTTATGAGATTTTCTGAATGCTGCATTTAAGTACTCATTTTCCTTTATATTAATTAAAATAAAATTCCATAGGGAAATTCATGAATTAATTTGGTAACATCATCTATGTGTTAGGGAGCATAAAAGTAGGCAGATCTAGCAATAGAGATCAGCAAGGTGCTGCACTGGCTTTGGGAGAGAAGTCATCTTCAAAAAAGCATGCTGACAGCATAAGCATGCTTATGGCTTTGACCCGTATCTACAAGAGAGAGAAAGGGAAAAGGGAATGTTACAGTTCTTTTGATTACAACTCTGAAAATTGGAAGGGTTTGTTAAAAAATTATTCTTTCCATCTCTGCAACCTGTCTTTGGTTGAATCAACATTCCCAAGGCTCTCTCTTCTGTCCAGGTGACTGACAAGCCAAGCTTGACTCACTCAAGGAAGGGGAGAATAGCAGGTAATAACTTGGGTGGTGTGGAATGTCAGGTCTAGAAGCACAACTCGGATTCTGTTCTTTGGAAGAGGAAGTCATTTTCTTCTAATGGGTCCTTAAAGGTTCGTCTGTCCCCTCATTTTCACATAATGTTAAATTCCAAGGAGGAACAATGATGAAGCTCCTCTTCTTATGGAAAGAGGAGGTGGGATGCAAAGCCGATTAAGAGGAATTGGTCCAACTTCAAATGCTTCAGAAGCTGACAATATTGTCTAATTGCCTAGCCTAGAGAAGTCCCTATAAGGGAACAGGGCAGGATAGAGAGGCCTTAAGATGATTGACTGATGGACTGACCAACTGTTCTGGATCCGTTTTCTGTTGCTGTAATAAAATAATCTCGCCAAAGCAACTGAAAAATGAAGGTTTTTTTTTTTTTTTTTTTTTTTTTTAAAGAGAAATTCGACTTAAATAGTAATAAAACAACCACTGATTCTTCCCACAATTATTTCAAGGCTTCCGTAGCCTCAGCTACCCTGGAGTGCTTCAGACAACTTTGCTCTTCCTCCCAAATAAGTATCTTTTTTTTTAATTTATTTATTTATTAAGCATATTCTGGCTCATAGTTCAAAGGTACAGTCCATCGTGGTGTGGAAGTCAAGGAGGAAGGAACTGGAAACAGCTGGTTGCATCACACCCACCACTGGGAGGCAGAATGTATTGAATACCTGCTACTGCCTAGGTCCCATTTTCCATTTACAAGGTCCAAGACTCCAGCCAAGAATAGTGCATAGTGGGAAGGTCTTCCCTCTTCAATTAATGTAAACAAGATGATCCTCCATAGGCCTTCCAAGAGGCCCACATCTTGTAAGCCATCCCAGAGACCCATCTCTCAAGTGACACTAAATTCTTTCAAATTGACAATTAAAACTAGCCATCACAACTCCACCATCAACTGGACACCCCATATATCACTTTTAAGCCATAGCATTTTCCTCCTTGTCCTCATAACCTCATGACCATGTTAAAATAAAAAGTGCACTTAATCTAATTTTCAAAGTCTCTAGAAATTTTAAATGTTCAGTTTGTTAACTGTATTCTTCTATCAATAGAAGGTACATACTTCCAACCTGTAATAATGCACAATAAATATCCACTTCTTTAGCAAAAGGAAAGAATGATCAGATCAAAGCAAGACCAAAGCCATCAGGCAAAACAACATGTCTCATAGTTCAGTGGCTGGAATCTAGAATGCCTATGAAAGGTATTGGACTCTAAATGGCTTAGAAAGCTCCATGTCTCCAGTTCCGCTATAGAGATGGCATGAACCAAAAGAATTTACGGATCAGACTGTCAGAAAATGATGCAGCAAAAATCAAATAAAAACTACTAATTAAAAAAATTACAAAACACCCATGATAGGAATTTATTCAGAACACAAGAGGAGCACTTACAGCTCAACAAAATAAAAAAGTACTCATAATTGAAAATGAACCTTGTGTAAGAACAGAGACACTGTTGGTAAACAGGTCAATGACAAAGAATTCATCATGACCCCTGAGAGAAATGAAAGTTACCCTAAAGTGTAAAGTCATGAAAGCAAAAGTTAAATGATGTCTTGCTGGCCACTTTGAGTTAATCAGTGAGATATATGCACCAATGTGAATCTTCCCGTATTGCTATTGAAAGGGCGAAATGAAAGAACCATTTTGAGAAGTTAACTTGCCAGTATCATAAATTTCAGGGTACCCTATGCAACCCATGCATCTTACTTCTAGAAAATTAACCCAATGAGATAAAAGCATATGTTGTCACAGCTGCACTGTTTACAGTAGCTTTAGAAAACTATAAACAGTCAACTCAGTTCAATGCCTATCACCTACTGAATGAAAACAAGAATGACTGGAATATGCATGCAACAGAGTGCTAGTTATAGATTCTGCATGCGTCTCTAAAGCATTATTCTAAAAGAAAAATACATAATGCATTCACACTGACACAGACTTTATAAATCCACTTATGAAATGTTAGAGAAGTTAAACTCCAGTGACAGGGAGTGGATTAATCATTGCCAGGGTCTTTATATGAGAGAGGGGACTGACTAAGGAGAAAATCAGTGGACTTCAGGGTGGTAGAAAGGTCCTACACCTGTAGAGTAGCACTTAATATCTGCAAGAATTATCAGACTCCTGGCATGGTACTCTTAAAATTGGTGGTAGTTACAATATTTAATATCTGACAAAAAACTACTTAGCTTAGTGGAATGCCACATGTATAGAATGCTCTTTTTATAAAGTACAGTTGTCCCCAAAACAAAGTTGGTTAGTAGTCAGAAGCTGAAAACTGAAGGAAGGGACTCTTAGCTGGGGAAAATGAAGGGTGTGCCCACAGTCTCAGCGTGGTGCTGATTGAGACAGAAGCAGCTGTTGCTGCTGTCAAACCTTTGAGAAGGTGTTATACCACAGGCGGAAGTAGAGATCAGCATTGGAGCAGTTTAGAGAGAGACACACGTATGTGGATGGCCCATGAAAGAAAATCAGTGTCTGACACTACAGCTAAGTTTATAGGTGTAGGGAGACATCAGGATTCACAGCTGGCCTCAATGAGTTCTTATTTTAATGGAGAGCCTTTGGGATGATCTATCTCCTGCCAGAATTTTGAGTTTCCTTTTGTAACAAACTGGATATAGATATAATCACCTCAAAAAACTACTTAGCATCTATTACGTACTAGACCTTTTGTTAAATATTGCAATGACCAAGCCATGCTTACTTTATAGAGCATAGTTGGAAAGAATAGAGAAAATAAAATAGTAATTGCAGCACATAATATATATAGAAACCCACAGTCAAACATTAGTTGGAGCTCAGGAAACTCTATCTGGGGGAAAACTGCATGAGCCAGAGGGATCAAGGACACCATAAGAATCCACAGAATCAGCTAACATTGGTTTTATTGGGTCTCTCAGAGACAGAATTGGCAACCAGGGAGTCTGCATGGGACTGATCCAGACACTCTGCATGCACACATGCCCCAGTTGTGTAGCTCGGTCTTCTTATGGGACTCCTAACTTTGGGAGTAGGGCTGCCTCTGACGGTTTTGTTGTTTTGGGGACATTATTCATTATACTGTGCTATCTTATTCAGCCATAATAAAAGGGGAGGTACTTAATCTTACTGAAACCTTATATGCCATATTTGGTTGATATCCATAGAATAGCTAACTTTTTAAAAATAGAAATGGAGGAAGAGTGGACTGGGTCTAGATATACACTGCCTATGCTGTGTACATACTTTCCCTGACCACTAAGTAGAACCGTGTATGTTCAAAGATGCTTTAAAAATAAAGCCAGTTAAACAAGGTATAGGTCATATGGCATCAGTGACCTCCTCCGTACCATCCACTCACCATCCAGACACAGAAGACATGCCCTCCATCACTTCGAGTTAGAACTGTTACCTGTACATGGTGATCCGAGGGATGTCAAAATGCCAGCTTCCCCAAAAATATTGTTCTATTAAAGCTGAGAAGGGCTTGCAACTCTGGTTACTCCTTTTACTTAGAATGGGTCTGGAAAACTTGAAATATTACCTGAGTGAAACAAAGTGTTGAAAAACAAACCGTTAGCAGAGCAATGGTTAAAAAGGACCAAAAGTCTCAAACCACTCTTTGTGGGGTAAAGAGGAAAGCTTGAAGCTAAGGACAGTTGTGACTCGTCTGCACCAGCCTTTCAAATGTTATATTCCATCAGGCCTCAGATTTTGATACATAACCAATTCTGCTTCACTACGAGTTTGGAATCAAACCATCTAAGAACTACTATCAGAAAGTCATGTTAAAAATCAGAAGTTTAAAACTGTAGAATTGCTAAGAGACCATTGCAGTGACGGGTGAAACTCATTGGATTGGCCCAGTGACATACCCATCTGTCTATAACAAAGTGTCATAGATTGGTCAGGTAATAAAGTAACAGAAATTCATTTTTTTCATTGTCCTAGAGGCTAGAAAAAAGATCAAGGTGCCAGTAGATTCGATGTCTAGAATTCTGTAGTTTGAAAGATGGCACCTTCTTTCTTTGTCCTTCCCCATAAAGTGTATTACCAAGCAAACACATGGTGGCCACTTTGGGAAGACAGTAGCCCTACTTTATGATCTAATCATCTTCCTAAACTTTCATCTGCTGAAACTGTCAACTTGGGAATTAGTATTTCAATATGTAACATTTGGGGTGTCACAACTATTCAGATCATGACACCCTCTTTCTGAGAAAAAAAGTCTCATTCCCAGTTGGTATATCATTTTCTACCTCAGTGGCATGTGAAGACAGATGGCAAGAGAAGAGAACACTGCAGTTTGTAGTCTGGTTCAAGATGGATGCAGTTGCTCCCTGCCTGAGTAGTCCTCACCCTCTGCCAAGGAACAGCAGACCTTCAGCTTCAAAACAGCTTTCCAGTCTCTTTCACGGCAGCGCTCTCGTATCTAAATAATATTGAAGATAGATTTCAATGATCAGTTTCATTAGCTTGGATGATTATTTTCATTAATTGTTGCCATATTAAAAAACTGCCTTCTAAGGTCAGTTCACAAAAGTATTTCTTTCTTATGCAGAAGTACAGAGGAGATTCAGAAAGATATGCACCCATTCAATTTAGGGCTCAATGTACCCCCGCTGAAAATTATAAGGTTCTCCCTGCAGTGAAATAATTTGAAAAAAGTTCAGTAGCTTCCCCAAGGACAGGGCATTTATATTGGCCTCTCTCACAAAGACACACTTCGCCATGGGAGTGCTTACAACTGTTACCTAAATTAGCTCTCTCCAAATGAAGCTGACAGAGTCAAAGCTGCTCGTCCCAAACACTTCCTACGAGAAACAATGACACTTTTGATTTCACCATACTGCTTCCCTATAGGGTGACAGGATCATCTTCTAGAAATGTCAAAACACCAATAAATAATCAACGAGCCAGCAAAGATCTTAAAAAAGTGTCTAAACGTGCTCTAAATCTTAATGTAAATGCTAGCTATAGGAGGTGACATGTTTATAATTGTGTCTATCATGGTACACAAATTGAGGGTTGGAATAAAAATGCAGGATTCCTGAAGGTACACAGAAAAACACAATTGGAACCTGAGCTGTGTTTTGTAAGTGCAATGCACGGTCTTCTTTGCTTTTGTGTAGCGTATGACACTGGCAGATGTAATGACGTTCCCAGGTGTCAGTGTTGAGGCAGAGACACGTGCTTTTCCATCCTCTTTCCATCAGTTTCTGGATAATGCCTTTCTGATGACAACTGGGCGGCACCAATCTGTGAGTATAGCAGAATTTCATCAGGCATCATTACACTGGCATTTTTGTTTTGTTTTGTTTACATTAGTTTCAGGCATTAGTAAAACAATTACTTTCTTTTTTAATTCTTTTTTATTGAGCTATATATTTTTTTCTTGCTCCATTCTCTTCCTCTCCCCTCCCCTTTTACCCTCTCCCATAGTCCCCATACTCCCAATTTACTCAGGAGATCTTTTATTTTTCTCCTTCCATGTAGATTAGATCCATGTATGTCTCTCTCTTGGGGTCCTCTTTGTTGTCTAGGTTCTCTGGGGTTGTGAATTGTAAGCTTGTTTTTTTTTTTTTTTTTGCTTTATGTCTAAAAGATCATATTGAGTTTCTTTGCTTTTTGTCTAAAACATCATATTGACCCAGAAAGACAAATATTATATATAGTCACAGTGACTATTTTTCCCCAGTCATGTTTCAATCTATCCTAGGTTTCTGGGCTATCCAGCCTCTGGATCTTGGCATTCCAGGCAGTGCTGGTGTGGGCTCCCTCTCCTGGCATGTGCCTCAGACTAGACCAGTCATTGGTTGATCATTCCCATAATTTCTGTGCCCCCCTTACCCCAGGACATCTTGTAGGCAGGAATTCCTTTGATCTCCTTTTGTCATATTATTGCTCTAGCCAGAACTACAAGGACTATGTTGAATTGATATGGAGAGAATAGACAGCCTTTTCTTGTTCCTGATTATAGTGGAATTGCTTTGAGTGTCTCTCCATTTAATTTGATGTTGGCTGCTGGCTTGCTGTATATTGTTTTATTATGTTTGGATATGCTCCTTGTATCCCTTGTCTGTCCAGACCTTTATCATGAAGGGCTGTTGGATTTTGTCAAATGTTTTTTCAACATCTAATAAGATGATCATATGGATTTTTTTCTTTCAGTTTATTTATATAGTGAATTACATTGATAGATTTTTGTATGTTGAACCATCCCTACATGTCTGGGTTGAAGCAGACTTGATCATGGAGGATGATTTTTTTTTTGATGTGTTCATGGATTCAGTTTGCCAGTATTTTGTTGAGCATTTTTGCATCTATGTTCATGAGTGAGAATGGTTTGTAATTCTTTTTCTTTGTTAAATCTTTGTGTGGTTTCAATATCAGGGTAAATTAGCCTCATAAAAAGAGTTTGACAATGTTCCTTCTGTTTCTATTATGTAGGACACTGTGAGGAGTATAAGTATTAGATCTTCTTTGAAGTTCTGGTAGAATTCTCCACCGAAGCCATCGAACCCTGGGCTTTTTTTGATAGGGAGGTTTTTGATGACAGCTTCTATTTCCTTATAGGTTATATATCTATTTAATTGGTTCACCAGATCTTTGTTTAATTTTGGTGTGTGGTACCTATCCAGAGAATTGTTCATTTCTTTTATATTTTACAATTTTGTAGAGTACAGGTCTTTGTAGTATGTGCTTTTTATTCTCTGCATTTCCTTGGTGCATGCTGTTATGTCTGCTTTTCATTTCTGATTTTGTTAATTTGGATGTTATATCTCTGCCTTTTGATTAGTTTGGATAAGGATTTGTCTATCTTGTTGATTTTCTCAGAGTCAACTTTTTGCTTCATTGATTCTTTGTATTGTTTTCTTTGTTTCATTTTTTTTATTTCAGCCCTCAATTTAATTATTTCCTGTCATCCACTCCACCTGGGTGAGTCTGCTTCTTTTTGTTCTAGAGCTTTCAGGTGTGCTGTTTAGTCACTAGTGTGAGATTTTGCCACTTTTTTTATGTAGGCACTCAGTGCTATGAACTTTCCTCTTAGCACTGCTTTCATATGTCCTATATGTTTGGATATGTTGTACCTTCATTTTTTTGAATTCCTGGAAATTTTTAATTTCTTTCTTTATTTCTTCCTTGACTTGGGGAGGGGGGGGGGTCATGGTTCAACTGAACGTTGTTCAGTTTGCGTGTGTTTGTAGGCTTTCTGAAAGTATTGTTGTTGCTAAGTTCTAATTTTAAACCACGGTGATCTATAAGAATCAGGGGGTTAGTCCATTTTTTTGTATCATTGAGCTTTGCTTTGTTACCAAGTGTGTGGTCAATTTTAGAGAAGGTTTCATGAGGTACTAAGAAGAAGGTATATTCTTCTGTGTTTGGGTAGAATGTTCTGTAGATGTCTGTTAAGTCCATTTGAGTCATGTCATCTGTTAGTTCTCTTATTTCTCTGTTAAGTTTCTGTCTTGTTGACTTGTCCATTGGGGAGAGTGGGGTGTTGAAGTCTCCTACTATTAGTGTGTGGGGTTTGATATGCCATTTAAGTTTTAGTAATGTTTATTTTACATATATGAGTACTCTTGTACTTGGGGCAAAGATGTTTAAGATTAAGACTTCATCTTGATGAATTGTTCCTGTTATGAGTATAAAGTGTTCTTGTTCATCTCTTCTGATTGATTTTAGTTTGAAGTCTATTTTGTAAAATATTAGAATAGCTACACCCAGTTGTTTCTTAAAGTCCATTTGATTGGAAAGTCTTTCCCCAACCCTTTATTCTGAGGTAATGCCTGTCTTTGAGGTTGAGGTGTGTTTCCTGTATACAGCAGAAATATGGATCTTGCTTTTGTATCCATTCTCTTAGCCTGTGTCTTTTTATAGGTGAATGAGTCCATTGATATTAAGAGGTATTAATGACCAGTGATCATTAATTCCTGCTAATTTTTGGTGGTCGTGTTTTTATGTTTCCTTTCTTTGGGGTTTCTGGTGTGAGGTTATCTGTTGCTTGTGTTTTTTGTGGGTGCGGTTAGCTTCCTAGGGTTGGAGTTTTCCTTTTAGTGCTTTCTGTAGGCCTGGAGTTTAGAGAGTTGGCCTGCTCTCTGGGGTTCAAGATGGTGGTCTGGCTGCTGGGGTTCAAGATGCTAGCCTCTGTTGGGGTAGAGGCTTTTAATAGAGGTGTGAGATGGGATATGGTGATAAGGAGAGGAGCGGTGGTTGGGGTTAGGTTGCATGGTTGTTGGCAGGGTTGGAGAGTAGCTTACTCAGTTCTCAGGGAGCTGGCCTGGCCTATGGTAGTGTAGGAGGCTTCAGCCAGAAGTTTGGGCTGGGATACATTGATAAAGGGAGGACGAAAGGTTGGGGTCATTCTGGGCTGGTGTGGCACAGTAGGGATGGTGGTTTACCAGGTTTTCAGGGAGCTGGCCTGCCCTATGGTGTGGTAAAAGGATTCCACCAGGGATGTGGGTCAGGATATCTTCCTGTGTTGCTTTTTTTAGTGTTTTGTCAAGACAATAGAAGTGAAACTATTTTTTATTATTTTATTACTTTAAAAAATACCAATCCAAATTCCCACTCCCTCCCTTCCTCCCACTCCCTCCCCACACTCTCCCACACCCTCTATTCCTAAGAGAGGACAAGGCACCCTGCCCTATGGCAAGTCCACGGCCCTCCCTACTACATCTAGGTTGAAGAAGAGATCCAAAGAGAATAGGATCCCAAAAAGCCAGTACATGCGGTAGAGACAAATCCCAGTGCCACTTTCAGTGGCCCCTCAGTCTGCACCAACTGTCAACTATATTCAGAGAAACTAATTTGATCCCGTGATCATTCACTCCTAGTCCAGTTGGAGTTGGTGAGCTCCCATTACCTCAGGCAAACTGTCTCAGTGGGTGAACCCATCATGGTCTTAACCTCCTAGCTAATAGTAACAATTTCTCTAATTTCAGCCAGCTTGATTCTCCTGTACATTGCCTGCTATTTTGTTTTCTGCAGCTAGCACACCTCTTTCTAGCAGTTATTGTTCTGAATTAACCATCCATTCTTAGATGAACAGGAGAATAACATTTTAAACTTCTTCATTTTGATTTAATAACATGGAAAACACGAGAAAGTAAGCCTCTTCCTTGATTATTTCTTCCTTCATTTCTTAAAAGAAAAAAAGAGGTTAAATTTGCCAGAACTAAAAGGCAGCTGAATTTTCTCTAAAATCAATAGAGTGTAGTCACAGTATCCACAGAGAAACTTAAGAAAAGCTCTTGATATTTAATGCCCTGATATGTTAGTCATTCTGTCTTTTCTATCCCCCAAAGATTGCCCTTAGGCCACAGCCTTTAAAGAGCAAAGTTCTTTAGACCTCACAGAATAACAGGAAGGGGCATATCGACTAGTCTGGCTAATTATGATGTATGACGAGAGATTCTACTTGGAAGGTCATTCTTGCCAGAATAACCAAAGATGAGATGCCAGGATTTTCTTTTTTAAGTGCATATAAGCAACAACATTTAATTGCTTTTTGTTTTATTTGTTTTGAGACTGGGTGGCACGATACCAATTCTGGCTTCAAAACCCTTATATAGCTATAACTGGCCTTGAACTCCTGATCTTCCTGCTTCTACCTCTCAAGAGCAAGGATAACATCTGGTTTATTTGTCTTTTAAAAGTGCCTGTGAATATAGTATTTACTTCTTCATTAACCAATGTCAGTTCACAGTTACTCAGTTCCTTATGGATATAAAAAGAAGTTAGGAAATTATTTCCAAGAAGACGCAAGTTTATGTTCATGGAAAAAAAAACAAGCTGTAATGAGGATCCATTTTTTGAATTCATTTTTTAAACTGAGTGAAGAAAAGGGAGAGATTTGGAATAAAATTATCGCTTTAATTTTAAATACGTACTATACCTCTGTGGTGTTACAAAATCCCATGGAGAAAACATCCAGTTAAAACCACCACGTACAGTATAGTGAGTCATTTTTGGCTTACTAGTGAGTCATTTTTGGCTTAATTTGAGTTTGAGTTTGATATTGTTGCATAATAAATCTTCATCATTTCAGATCCCACTGATAAGGAACTAAAATTTACAATATGAATTGGACTGAAATTGAACTAACACTGCTATGAAATAAATGATTTTTTTTCTCAGTAAATTAATGCTATGAAGAGACTTGTATGTAAACCTTTAACCCAATAAATGAGAACAACTTGATTTCGAACAGTGATCAAGTCAACATATTGAGGCCAAAACAAGAAAACGCTGTTTGTTCATCACGTGCTAGCACTTTGATCTGGTGAACTCTAATCCCTCTTTTCTTGAAATGTGGGTTCCCTTGGTGATCATCAGGTCTTATTTCATCGTCTTCCATTGCACTTGGTTATGGAGAGCAGTTCTACTCATTAAGATGCAAATATTAATATATGCACCCACCTATCCTTCTGGTATGAGGATAACCAGCCATTTGAAGTTACATATAGCACTTTCTCATCTTCCTTGTCTAAATGTGAACTAGGCATATGCTCATAGGCACACATGTAATCTTCCTACTCTGCTTCTATACTCCCCTGTGCTCAAACAGGAAGAAGAGATAAAGAAGACATTTCTGTATGTTTCTGTAAAGTTTGTTATAGCAACTATCCTAGTTTGGGTTTATGGATGAGTGATGCTTTCATAGGTCATACTGCGAAAGATTCATCCCAGGAAGTTCCTTCAAAATTAGCAATTCTTATGTTTTTTTCAGTCACATCCTTCAACTGAGCATTATTTGCTATTCCCTGCTTGTTCTGTTGGCTCAAAACCACAATAGTACTCAACACGTTTACAGCCTCAATATCTTCTATCTATATCTTGATCCTTTTATCCATGGAGATTCCTTACAATATGGCTTTACCATCTACCAAGTTTGTTGGGATTAAGCTAGCTCATGACTGAGATCATGTCAAACTTCCCTTTAAGTAGATCATCAGCATATAAAGACATTTTCTTCTAGATTCTCCATGGGGCAGTTATATACAGTAATTATATTAATTAAAACACTTAACATGTATACTTAGTTTTAAAATCATATTAGATATTTGAAATATATACTTTATTATGTTTAAGACAAAAGTATATGCTCAACTATGTTCATAGCAGCATTGTTTGTAATAGCCAGAACCTGGAAACAACCTAGATGCCCTTCAATGGAAGAATGGATGAAGAAAGTATGGAATATATACATATTAGAGTATTACTCAGCAGTAAAAAACAAGGACTTCTTGAATTTTGCATACAAATGAATGGAAATAGAAAGCACTATCCTGAGTGAGGTAAGCCAGACCCAAAAAGAGGAACATGGGATGTACTCACTCATATTTGGTTTCTAGCCATAAATAAAGGACATTGAGCCTATAATTAGCTATCTTAGAGAAGCTAAATAAGAAGGTGAATCCAAAGACAAACATATAGGCATCCTCCTGAATATTAACCTTCATCAGGCGATGAAAGGAGACAGAGACAGAGACCCACATTGGAGCACCGGACTGAAATCTCAAGGTCCAAATCGGGAGCAGATGGAGAGAGAGCACAAGCAAGGAACTCAGGACCACGAGGGGTGCACCCACACACTGAGACAATGGGGATGTACTATCGGGAACCCACTAAGGCCAGCTGGCCTGGGTCTGAAAAAGCATGGGATAAAACCGGACTTGCTGAACATAGCAGACAATGAGGACTACTGAGAACTCAAGAACAATTGCAAAGGGATTTGATCCTACTGCACGTACTGGCTTTGGGGGAGCCTAGGCAGTTTGGATGCTCACCTTACTAGACCTGGATGGAGGTGGGTGGTCCTTGGACTTCCCACAGGTCAGGGAACCCTGATTGCTCTTCGAGCTGATGAGGGAGGGGGATTTGATCGGGGGAGGGGGGGGGAAATGGGAGGCGGTGGCGGGGAGGAGGCAGAAATCTTTAATAAATAAATAAATTAAAAAAAAGAAATATGAAATAAATTCCAAATATTGTAACCTTAAGTGAAAATTTCAGTGGTGTTGTCATTATTTGCTATACCTTATTAAACAGTAAAATGAAAATCAATATTTTGGTAGAAATAAATATCTATGTATTTTGATTGATCCATAAAATAGATCAGAGAAATCATTGTTAATATCCAAATGAGCTATTAGAACACAATTATTAGCTGTATTCTATTTGCTTTATCCTATTCATTATAGACATGTAACAAGGTTGCAATGATTATGCTTTAACTGAGAATGATGATGTTGCTGTACATATTGCTGTATAGTATTTACTTGATTCTGAGTTCAAATCCACACTGTCTTAGAAGATTATTTCATTGTGAGTGGTGCCATCCCTAGGATAGTGGTTCAGGGATCCACACAAAAGCAGGCAAACAATTCATGATGAGCAATCCAGTAACAGCATCCCTCCATGGCCTCTGCATAACTTCCTGCCCTCACTGTTTTTGATGATGAACTGTTATATGGAACTGTGAGTGAAATAAACCCTTTCCTCTTCAAGTTGCTTTTGGTCATGGTATTTCATCACGCAATAGTAATCCTGACTAAGACACAGACCAACTATGGACTGTCTAGCTTACTGACTTTTTGATATTTTTAGTCCTTTCACTGGGTCCATAATTGTACTATATAGCTCTAATAGCAGAAACAGTACTGAGGAAAGAAAACACTGCTCTTAAAAAAATGACATTCTAAACACATTCACTATAGAAATATTTGTCCTTCAGTTGCCATCAGAGTAATGTCCCAGAATTTATCCTTTCTTTAACCCTTCACTGTAGTCATCAATTGCAATAATTTTACTTTCAGTAAGTTCATTTGTGCTTTATTGTTTTTTTTGCAAGGTGGCTGATCAGTTCAAATTTCATACCAATCATAGCTGTGTTTTGCTTCTTCTTATCCAGAAGGCTCCCTGCTATGTAAATCAATGTTTTCTAATCTTTATTTCACTTAGGAGGAACAAAATAGCCCAACTCACTGCATTCATTGAACGACAGCTTTTCCTGACAGAGCCATCATCAAAGGCAGTATTTCTAATCAACTGCAAAAGAGCTTGCTAACTAGAATACTAAGTTAATGCTATTTACGAAGCATTTCCTTGTCCAAATCACAGCAACCTTAAACAATGTGATCTCCGGAAAAGAACAAAAGGATTCTGAGTAATTAAAAGCATGGTGTTATAAAGTTAAAATCAGTGTATCTTTCTCATATAATCGAGTTCCATTAAATCTCCAAGTTTATAGCTTTACTACATGCAAATGAGAATTGAGTAGGTTAATATAGATCTCAAAAGTTCTTAGCTTTATGTATTTTCTATGAACTTCAACAAATGACATTTAACTACGGATGTGAAAGCTCTAGGAGGGAATTGAAACTGCATTTATATTCCTTACTTCATATAGTTCATGACCATAAAGGAAAGGTCATTGTCTCTAACCAAGTTCTCAGTTTGAGGTGGGGAACATGTGGAGAATCAATAGAATAACAGCTCTCTGAGCTAACTAGGCCATGCACTTGAGAGGATGGCTGTAATGGAATACCCTGGATTCTTGGGTTCTTTGCTTTTAAAATCCTTTAATTTTTGAATCAGTTTACTTTGAATCTGCACAATCCTTTTTTAAAAGATGGGTTTATCACAAGACCAACATTTCGTGTAATCTAACCTTATACTTCAAACATTCAAAGTGTGTGGTGCTCTCTCCTTCCCTCTCTCCCTCTGCCCTCTCAGTCCCTCTCTTGTCCTCTCAATTTTCCACTTTCTTCATTTCAGATGCCAGGGATTGATGACTAGGGCCTTACATGTGCTGAGTAAATGCTCTGTCACTAAAGAATACTCTTTCAGAAAGATTTTCTTTGAAGGTGAGGTAAAGAGATTGACTTTCAGAAAACAAGATGTGCAAGGATATAGACAAAGTGAGCATAGGACTCTATTAAAAATAAGGTTATGGCCTGAACCTACCTAAAAGACTTATCTGTAGTTTCTGCTCTTTCGTTTATGGATGAAATGGTTGTGCCTCAAGGCTAAGTATAGATAAAACATGCTCTGTATATGTCCCAGAGACCAAAACAATACAATAGTTTGGCACATACTTATTCAAAAAGAAAACAGATTTAAATTAAAGAGAACACAAACTTATTATTACTAAATGGATTATTTACTAATTATTACTAAATGACTAAACTTATTATTACTAAAAGACTCCATAGAGAGTATTATTCTTAAATCATAATGTACTATTAAAAAGTGGCATCATCAAACCAGTGGCCTCAGTGTCAGAAAAGGATATGGCTAACCCCAAGAGAACAAAGCAAATGCATTCACGCATGCAGGCTATATACACCTGACAGTCTGATTAGCCATGAGCCTTGACCCATTTGATCTTTTGGGCTCTCCATTTTATCAATAATAAAATGAAGAAGCATGTCTCTACTAAGGACAGTCTCTCACAACCACTGTTATTCTGCATCATTCTATTCTAAACAAGTTCATCGTTAAAGCCTCCCATGAAGGCTTTGATGCTTTGCTAACCCAAAAACTTGAAGACAATCAAGTGAGGACATCATGCAAAACAGGTTTCAGACAAAAAGGTCAAAGAAAATTCAGTGGATGGGATTTGACTTTGTTGAAGCATTTTTTTTTTTAGTTGTTCATGTGTTTTGACTATTACCATCTCAATCATTACAGAGTTACAGTAGGGATTTTAAAAACCTTGCGATGTCACTTTTTTTCCTGGAGATACATGAACACATCTCTTTCCCCCTCATACACGGTACCAATGACAGACCAAAGAAAAGACTTTATCCAAGTTTCACTTGGTGGCCCAAAATATGTATTGTATTAGGGTAACTTATAGCAGTATGAGTGTAAGGCAACTCGGAGAAGTATAGGCTGTCTGTGAGTAGTTCCAGCACTGAATCATTCGGCCCAGCATGGAAGACAGCTTATGAATGTACAAGCTGAAACTTCCTGTACAGCTTGCAAGCAACTCTACCACTTCAGGTCCTCTTCTTGCTCAGCAATTGCTTTCTACTCAAGGAATCTTGGGGAGGGCAGTCTTGTGAATAGTGTATCCCTATGCTTCCTGAGTCTCAAGAGTTTCCTTAACTTCCTCTGACCAAAGAGCTTTCCTTCTCCCTCTAAGAGTTGTGATACTTTGAAAGTAATTGGTCCCCATAAGTTCATAGGGAGTGGCATTATTGGGAGGTGTGGCCTTGTTGAAGTCGGTGGCCTTCTTGAAGGAAGTATGTCACTGCAGGGGCAGGCTTGAGGTCTCTTTTGCTTAAATTTAAGTGTCATAATCCATTTTCTGTTGTCATCTGACTAGATATAGCCTGTCATGTAGGTCTATAGACCACCATTTCTCTGCTATGATGAGAATGGACTGAACCTCTGAACTGTAAACTACCACCTCAATTAAATGGTTTCCTTTATAAGAGTTGCTGTGGTTGTGGTGTTTATTCAAAGCAATAGAAACCCTAAGATTGATAAATTTGAATACAGTACCTTTGCAGCATGTTCGAAAACTTGAGAACAGAAGAAGAAGGAGGGGACGGGGTCGGGGCAGGAACAATACTACACTTTGGGAGAACGTTAATTTGAAGTAGTAAATGTTCTTGGGACTAGAGAAGTCTCAGCAGTTAAGACATGATATTTTTCCAGAGGACCCAATTTTATTTTGCAGCCCTTACAGGGTAGATTACTGTCATTTGTAACTCATTTCAGGAGATTCAATGTGCTCTTCTGGCTTCTAAGGGCTTCGGATAGGAATGTGCTGTACATATGTACATGCAGTTAGAGCACCCATATGCATCAAAAGAAAATTAGAAGGCTTGACTTTCAGAGTCCTGTCAACAAATTCAATTTCATTATGCTTTAATATTTACAACTCGGGTTACGATATCAAAATGTTGCCTCTAAAAATCTTACAGTAAAGCTTGAAAATTTAAAAAGCCTGAACTTAAGACTGAGAATAACACAAAGTTTTTATACTTCTTATGCAAAGTTTACTGGATGGAATACCAAGAGCCATTTGAGACAATTTAATGAAGAGAGTTATTTTTAAGCACATGGTACATGTTCCTAAATGTCAGCTAGTCTTATTCCCTTTGTTACCAATCCTGAGAGCGTATAGTATAGCTTAACAAATACAAAGTGTTACCTAGAACAAGCAAAAATGTGAATAGGAGCAAACAAATGAATAAATATGAGTCCTACAAAACTGTTGTTCATCACAACAAAGAAATCATTTGAGAAATGCTGTACTCTTCATTATTTTGTCTTCTGACCTCCTGGTTAAAGGAGGCCCTGGCTCACTGGGCAGCACATCAGTCTCAGAAATGACTGTAAAGCACAGCTGCTACTTAGTGCTGTAGTCTGTTGCCAATCACATGAGAGCAATTTCAATAATGGCCACACCTGTAAATAGATAACGTGCACAAAGCTTCTGAAAGGTCCTCTCACCTTCTTTTCTGTAGCGTGCTTGGGGAGAAGACATCATTTAGTTTATCATGCACCAGACTAGAGTAGACCCAGGTAGATATTGAGGTGAGCAGTGACTGCACCGATTTCCAAGTTCGCATTCCCAGAAGGAATGGACGAGTCATCCCCTCGCTCCCCATCCTTGCCAGCATGAGCTGTCACATGGTTTATTGATCTTAGCCATGCCTGATGGGTGTAAGATGATATCTCAAAGCAATTTTGTTTTGCATTTCCCTGATGACTAAGGATATTGAACATCTCTTTAAGGGTTTCTTGGCCATTGGAGTTTTCTCTCTTGAGAATTCTCTGTTAAGATCTATACCTCATTTCTTAATTGAGTAATT
Organism: Microtus oregoni; assembly: GCF_018167655.1. NCBI lineage: Eukaryota > Metazoa > Chordata > Mammalia > Rodentia > Cricetidae > Microtus > Microtus oregoni. The sequence goes on along the minus strand of NW_024543083.1, from coordinate 6,709,905 downwards.
GGTTTTCATTATATCTAGGTTTTTGGGTTGCTTGATTTATTTGAGTGTTTTAATTATCTATATATTTATAGAGAGATATTAACCCTCTATTAGATGTGTAGTTGCGTTTTTTTTATTTTATTTTTATTTTTATTTTTTTATTTTTTTGTTATTATTATTTTTTTTATTGAGGAAAGGAGAAAAAAAAAAACAAGATTCCACCTCCTCCCAGCCTCCCATTTCCCTCCCCCTCCTCCCACCCTTCTCCCCCTCCTCCCACTCCTCTCCTGCTCCCTCTCCAGTCCGAAGAGCAGTCAGGGTTCCCTGCCCTGTGGTAAGTCCCAGGTCCTCCCCCCTCCGTCCATTTCCAGGAAGGTGAACATCCAAACTGGCTAGGCTCCCACAAAGCCAGCACATTAAGTAGGTTCAAAACCCCGTGCCATTGTCCTTGGCTTCTCATCAGACCTCATTGTTCGCCATGCTCAGAGAGTCCGGTTTTATCCCATGCTTTTTCAGTCACAGTCCAGCTGGCCTTGGCGAGCTCCCAATAGATCAGCTCCACTGTCTCAGTGGGTGGGTGCACCCCTCGTGGTCCCGACTTCTTTGCTCATATTCTCCCTCCTTCTGCTCCTCATTGGGACCTTGGGAGCTCAGTCCAGTGCTCCAGTGTACCTGGTCTCTGTCTCTGTCTCCATCCATCACCAGATGAAGGTTCTATGATGATATGCAAGATATTCGTCAGTATTGCTATAGGATAGGGTCATTTCAGGTTCCCTATGCTCAGCTGCCCAAGGAACTAACTGGAGACCTCGGCTTGGGCACCTAGGAGCCACTCTAGGTTCAAGTCTCTTGCCAACCCTAAGGTGGCTCCCTTAACTAAGAATTGTGCTTCCGTGCTCCCCTATCCAACCTTCCTTTATCCCAATCCTCCTTTTTCCCCAAGTTCCCCCCATTCTCCCCTTCTCCCTTTTCTCTCCCCATCTCCCCTTACCCCCATCCCACCCCACCCCCAAGATCTCAATTTTCTCCCCGGCCATTTTGTCTACTTCCCATAGCCAAGAGGACAACTATATGTTTTTCCTTTGGTTCACCTTCTTACTTTGCTTCTTTAGGATCACCGATTGTAGACTCCGTGACCCTTGTTTATGGCTAGAAACCAATTATGAGTGAGTACATCCCATATTCATCTTTTTGGTTCTGGGTTACCTCACTCAGGACAGTGTTTTCTATTTCCATCCATTTGCATGCAAAATTTGAGAAGTAATTGTTTTTTTTACCGCAGCGTAATACTCTAATGTGTAGACATTCCACACTTTCTTCATGCATTCTTCCATTGAAGGGCATCTAGGTTGTTTCCAGGTTCTGCCTATTACAAATAATACTGCTATGAACATAGTTGAACAAATGCTCTTGTAATATGATAGGGCATCTCTTGGGTATATTTCCAGGAGTGGTATTGCTGGGTCCAGGGGTAGGTTGATCCCGAATTTCCTGAGAAACTGAAACACCGATTTCCAAAGTGGTTGCACAAGATTGCATTCCCACCAGCAATGGATGAGGGTACTCCTTCCTCCACAGCCTCTCCAGCAAAGGCTATCATTGGAGTTTTTTATTTTTGCCATTCTGACAGGTGTAAGATGATATCTCAAAGTTGTTTTGATTTGCATTTCCCTGATCGCTAAGGAGGTTGAGCATGACCTTAAGTGTCTTTTGGCCATTTGAACTTCCTCTGCTGAGAATTCTCTGTTCAGTTCAGTGCCCCATTTTTTAATTGGGTTAATTAGCATTTTAAAGTCTGGTTTCCTGAGTTCTCTATATATTTTGGAGATCAGACCTTTGTCTGTTGCGGGGTTGGTGAAGATCTTCTCCCAGTCAGTAGGTTGCCTTTTTCTCTTGGTGACAGTGTCCTTTGCTTTACAGAACCTTCTCAGTTTTAGTAGGTCCCATTTATTCAATGTTGCCCTTAATGTCTGTGCTGTTGGGGTTACACATAGGAAGCGATCTCCTGTGCCCATCTCCTGTAGGGTACTTCCCACTTTCTCTTCTATCAGGTTCAATGTGTTCTGACTGATAGTGAGGTCTTTAATCCATTTGGACTTGAGTTTTGTGCATGGTGATAGATATGGGTCTATTTTCATTCTTCTACAGGTTGACATCCAGTTATGCCAGCACCATTTGTTGAAGATGCTTTCTTTCTTCCATTGTATACTTTTGGCTCCTTTATCAAAAATGAGGTGTTCATAGGTATGTGGGTTAAAATTCGGGTCTTCTATACGATTCCATTGGTCAACTTCTCTGTTTTTATGCCAGTACCACACTGTTTTCACCACTGTAGCTCTGTAATAGAGTTTGAAGTCAGGGATGGTAATGCCTCCAGACAATCCTTTATTGTATAGGATTGTTTTGGCTATCCTGGGTTTTTTGTTTTTCCATATAAAGTTGATTATTTTCCTCTCATGATCTGTGAAGAATTTTGATGGGACCTTGATGGGGATTGCATTGAATCTATAAATTGCCTTTGTTAGAATTGCCATTTTTACTATGTTGATCCTCCCAATCCAAGAGCAAGGACGGTCCTTCCATTTTCTGGTATACTCCTCAGTTTCTGTCTTCAATGCCTTAAAGTTCTTGTCAAATAGATCTTTCACTTCCTTGGTTAGATTTACCCCAAGATATTTTATGCTGTTTGTGGCTATCGTGAAAGGTGAAGCTTCTCTGATTTCCCTCTCTGCTTCCATATCCTTTGTGTATAAGAGGGCGACTGATTTTTTGGAGTTGATCTTGTATCCTGCCACATTACTAAAGCTGTTTATCAGCTGTAAAAGTTCTTTGGTGGAGTTTTGGGGGTCGCTTATGTACACTATCATATCATCTGCAAATAACGAAAGTTTCACTTCTTCCTTTCCAATTTGAATCCCCTTGATCCACTTATGTTGTCTTATTGCTATTGCTAGAACTTCAAGCACTATATTGAAGAGGTATGGCGAGAGTGGACAGCCTTGTCGTGTTCCTGAGTTTAGTGGGATGGCTTTAAGTTTCTCTCCATTTAATTTGATGTTAGCTGTCGGCTTGCTGTATATAGCATTTATTATATTTAGGTATGACCCTTGTATCCCTAATCTCTCCAATACTTTTATCATAAAGGGATGTTGAATTTTGTCAAATGCTTTCTCAGCATCTAATGAAATGGTCATATGGTTTTTTTCTTTCAGTTTATTTATATGCTGGATTATATTGATAGATTTTCGTATGTTGAACCAGCCCTGCATCCCTGGGATGAAGCCTACTTGATCATAATGGATAATTTTTCTAATGTGTTCTTGGATTCGGTTTGCCAGTATTTTGTTGAGGATTTTTGCATCGATGTTCATGAGTGAGATTGGTCTATAATTTTCTTTCTTGGTTGAGTCTTTGTGCGGTTTTGGTATCAGAGTAACTGTAGCTTCATAAAAGGAATTTGGCAATGCCTCTTCTGTTTCTATATTGTGAAATACATTAAGGAGTATAGGTATTAGGTCTTCTTGGAAGTTCTGGTAGAATTCCGCATTGAAACCATCTGGTCCTGGGCTTTTTTTGGTAGGGAGGTTTTTGGTAACTTCTTCTAATTCTTCGCGACTAACAGGTCTATTTAGATTGTTCACTTGGTCCTGGTTTAACTTTGGTATATGGTATTTATCTAAAAAAGTGTCCATTTCCTTTACATTTTCCAGTTTTGTGGCATATAGACTTTTGTAGTAAGATCTAATGATTCTCTGAATTTCCTCTGTGTCTGTGATTATGTCCCCCTTTTCATTTCTGATCTTATTAATTTGCAAATTCTCTCTCTGCCGTTTGATTAGTTTGGATAGGGGTTTGTCAATCTTGTTGATTTTCTCCAGGAACCAGCTTTTTGTTTTATTGATTCTTTGGATTGTTTTCTGTGTTTCTATTTTGTTGATTTCAGCCCTCAGTTTGATTATTTCCAGTCTTCTACTCCTCCTAGGTGAGTCTGCTTCTTTTTTTTCTAGAACTTTCAGGTGGGCTGTTAAGTCTCCAATGTGAGCTTTCTCTGTTTTCTTTAAGTGGGCACTTAGTGCTATGAACTTTCCTCTTAGGACTGCTTTCATAGTGTCCCATAAGTTTAAGTATGTTGTTTCTTTATTTTCATTGAATTCCAGGAAGACTTTAATTTCTTTCTTAATTTCTTCCTTAATCCAGGTATGGTTCAGTAGTTGACTGTTCAGTTTCCATGAATTAGTAGGCTTTCTGAATGTAGCATTGTTGTTGAATTCTAACTTTAATCCGTGGTGATCTGATAAGACACAGGTGGTTACTAATATTTTTTTGTAACGGTGGATGTTTGCTTTGTTACCGACTATGTGGTCGATTTTTGAGAAGGTTCCATGAGCTGCAGAGAAGAAGGTATATTCTTTCCTATTTGGGTGGAATGTTCTATAGATGTCTGTTAAGTCCATTTGCTTTATTACCTCCATTAATTCTCTTATTTCTCTGTTAGGTTTCTGTCTGATTGACCTGTCCATTGGTGAGAGAGGAGTGTTGAAGTTTCCTACTATTAGTGTGTGCGGTTTGATGGCTGCCTTGAGTTTTAGCAATGTTTCTTTTATGTACGTGGGTGCTTTTATATTAGGGGCATAGATGTTCAGGATTGAGACTTCATCCTGCTGAACTGTTCCTGTTATGAGTATAAAATGCCCCTCTCCATCTCTTCTGATTGATTTAAGTTTGAAGTCAACTTTGTTAGAGATTAGTATGGCCACACCTGCTTGTTTCTTAGGTCCATTTGCTTGATAAGCCTTTTCCCAGCCCTTTACTCTGAGTAGGTGCCTGTCTTTGTGGTTGAGGTGTGTTTCTTGTAAACAGCAGAATGTTGGGTCCTGTTTTCGTATCCAATCTCTTAGCCTGTGCCTTTTAATAGGTGAGTTGAGTCCATTGACATTAAGTGATATTAATGACCAGTGGTTGTTAACTCCGGTCATTTTTTTAGTTGTAGAGTTTGTGTGTTTCCCTTCTTTGATTTGTGTTGGTGAAGGGTCTCTAGATGTCTGAGTTATTGTGGTCATTGTTGGACTCCTTCGTTAGTGATTTTCCTTCTATTACTTTCTGTAAGGCTGGATTTGTGGCTGCGTATTGTTTGAATTTGTTTTTATCCTGGAAAATTTTATTTTCTCCATTTATAGTGAACGAAAGCTTGGCTGGGTATAGTAATCTGGGCTTGCATCCATGGTCTCTTAGTTTCTGAAGTACATCTATCCAGGACCTTCTGGCTTTCATGGTTTCCATGGAGACGTCAGGTGTAAGTCTGATAGGTTTACCTTTATAAGTAATTTGGCCTTTTTCCTTTGCAGCTCTTAATATTCTTTCCTTATTCTGTATGCTTTGTGTTTAGATAATTATATGGCGAGGGGATGTTCTTTTTTGATCCAGCCTATTTGGTGTTCTGTATGCTTCTTGAACCTTCATAGGTTTATCTTTCTTTAGGTTGGGAAAGTTTTCTTCTATAATTTTATTAAATATATTTTCTGGACCATTGAGCTGCATTTCTTCTCCTTCTTCTACTCCTATTATTCTTAGGTTTGGTCTTTTTATTGTGTCCCATATTTCCTGAATATTTTGTGATGAGAGTTTGTTGGACTTGCTGTTTTCTTTGATCAGAGTGTTTATTTTCTCTATGGTATCTTCAGAATCTGAGATTCTTTCTTCTAACTCTTGTATTCTGTTGGTTATGCTTGTTTCTGTAGACTCTGTTTGTTTACTTAAATTTTCCATGTCTAGCTGGCCCTCTGTTTGTGTTTTCTTCTTTGCCTCCATTTCAGTTTTCAAGTCTTGCACCATTTCCATTATCTGTTTGATTGTTTTTCCTTGGTTTTCTAGGGTATCATTCACTGATTTATTCAATTCTTCAAACTTTCTGTTATATTTCTCATCCATTTCTATAAGGGCGTTTTTTACGTGCTGTTTAAGAGTTTCAATCACTTTCATGAAGTCAATCTTTTCTACTTCTTCTTGATTAAGGTGTTCATGTCCTCCCGTTGTGAGGTTGATGGTTTCTGGTGGGTTCATGTTGCTTTTCAGCTTGTTGGGCAAATTCTTGCCTTGGTGTCTACCCATCTCTTCTTCCAAATGCTCCCTTATGGATCTTCTTTACCGAATCAGGTCTCCTTGCCTACCCAATGCTGGCTCTCCCCAACGCTGGGTCTCCCCAATGCTGGGTCTCCTGGTGCCGAGAGATCAGGCCTCCGTGCCCAATGCTGGGTCTCTTGGCGCCGAGAGATCAGGCCTCCATGCTGGTGGGCAGGTCGCAAACAAAGCGCCTACCCTGCTTGGTGCAGGCAGGCCATAGAAACAAAGAGACTCCTGCCCGCTTGGGTGCCCCGAGGATTCGGACCCAGTGCCCAGACAGGCTGGGCTGGGTGATGTCATGTGCAGAAAGAGGGTGGTATGGCAAAGTGGGGAGGGTTCTGGATGGAAGTTGGGTGGGCTAGGAAGAAAGAGGAGGTATGCAGGGAGTGGAGGCCCTGCAGAGAGCTCAAGAAGGATAAGGGGCCAAGGAACCTCTGAACTCCCCTTCCCAGGCTGGCGCTGCGGGGCCAGATACTCACCCCAATGCTGGGTCTCCTGGCGCCGAGAGATCAGGCCTCCGTGCTGGTGGGCAGGTAGCAAACAAAGCGCCTACCCTGCTTGGTGCAGGCAGGCTATAGAAACAAAGAGACTCCCCAGGTTTGGTCTTTTTATTGTGTCCCATATTTCCTGAATATTTTGTGATGAGAGTTTGTTAAACTTGCTGTTTTCTTTGATCAGTGTGTTTATTTTCTCTATGGTATCTTCAGAATCTGAGATTCTTTCTTCTAACTCTTGCATTCTGATGGTTATGCTTGTTTCTGTAGACTCTGTTTACTTAAATTTTCCATGTCCAGCCGGCCCTCTGTTTGTGTTTTCTTCTTTGCCTCCATTTCAGTTTTCAAGTCTTGCACCGTTTCCATTATCTGTTTGATTGTTTTTCCTTGGTTTTCTAGGGTATCATTCACTGATTTATTCAATTCTTCAAACTTTCTGTTATATTTCTCATCCATTTCTATAAGGGCATTTTTTACATGCTGTTTAAGGACGTCAATCACTTTCATGAAGTCAATCTTTTCTACTTCTTCTTGATTAAGGTGTTCATGTCCTCCCATTGTGAGGTCGCTGGTTTCTGGTGGGTTCATGTTGCTTTTCAGCTTGTTGGCGAATTCTTGCCTTGGTGTCTGCCCATCTCTTCTTCCAAATGCTCCCTTTTGGATCTTCTTTTACCGGATCAGGTCTCCTTGCCTACCCAACGCTGGCTCTCCCCAATGTTGGCTCTCCTGGCGCCGAAAGATCAGGTCTCCGTGCTTGTTGGGCAGTTCGCAAACAAAGCGCCTACCCTGCTTGGTGCAGGCAGGCCATAGAAACAAAGGGACTCCCGCCCTCTTGGGTGCCCCGAGGTTTCGGACCCAGTGCCCAGACTGGCTGGGCTGGGTGATGTTATGTGCCGAAAGAGGGCGGTGGGGCCGACGTGGGGAGGGTTCTGGATGGAAGCTGGGCGGGCTAGGAAGAAAGGCGGTATGCAGGGAGTAGAGGCCCTGCAGAGAGCCCAAGAAGGATAGGGGTCCAAGGAACCTCTAAGGTCCCCGTTGCAGGCTGGCGCCGCGGGGCCAGAAACTCACCCCAACGCTGGCTCTCCTAGCGCCGAGAGATGAGGCCTCCGTGCTGGTGGGCAGGTCGCAAACAGAGCCTGCTTTTTTTTTTAATTTTTTTTTGTTTTTTTTTTTTGTTTGTTTGTTTTTCGAAACAGGGTTTTTTTTTTTTTTAAATCCTATCTGCAGGCTTCCATTTTGTGCAAATGACAGTATCCTTTACTAAGCAGAAGCCTTTTCTATTTCATAAGTTGTCATTTATTAGTTATTGTTCTAAGTACCTCTGTTATCACTGTCCTATTCAGAAAATCTTTTCCTGTGTCAATGAGTTCAAGGCTGTTTCCCACTTTCTCATTTATCTGGTTCAGATTTTATTTTGAGGTATTTCATTCAGGTGGAGTTGAGCTTTGTGCAGGATGAAAAGTATGGTTCTACTCTACATGTAGACATCTAGTGTGACCAGTACCATTTGTTGAAAATGCTATCTTTTCTCCAGTTTGTTTTTATGGTTTCTTTATCAAGATTCCATAGGTGTGTGGATTTATGTCTGGGTCTTCAATCAATTTCATTGATCAACATATTTATTTTTTGTCAATACTGTGCCATACTATAGCTTGGCAGTACAGCTTGAAATCAGGAGAGGTGATACCTTCTATAGTTCCTTTATTATTTAGGATTTTTAAAACTTATCCTTTTTTTGTGCTTTTGTATGATACAGAAAATTATCTTCTCAGAATATGTGAAGAATTGTTTGAAAATTTGATGGGCTTGCTTTCAGTATGTAGACTACTATTGGTGGTATGGCAATTTTTACTATGTTAATCATATTTATCCATGAGCATAGGAGGTCTTTCCACCTTCTACTATCCTCTTCAATTTCTTTTCTCAAAGGCTTGAGGTTTTCATCATACAAGTCTTATAGTTACCTTGTTAGCATTAAGATATTTTATATAATTTGAGGATTTTGTGAAAGATGCCACTTCTCTGATTTCTTAGTCTGCTTGTCTTTTGTGTATAGGAGGGCTACTGAATTTTTTTAATCTCGTGTCTAGCTACTTAACTAAAAGTAAAACATCTGTAGGGGTTCCCTAGTAAAATTTTTGGAGTCATTTATGTACAGAATCATATCATCTACAAATAAAGATATTCTGATGTTTTCCTTTAAATTTTCCTTTCATCTCCTCTTGCCTTACTGCTCTAGTTAAGGCTTCAAGCACTATATTGAATAGGTACGGAGAGTATGGACGGCCTCATTTGTTCCTGATTTTAGTAGAACTGCATTGAGTTTCTTTTCATTTAAGTTGATGTTGGCTATGGGCATGCTATAAACTGCCTTTATGATGTTTATATAACCCTAATCTCTCCAGGACATGTATCATGAATGGGTGTTGGATTTTGTCAAAACCCTTTTCTGAATGTAACTCATGAGATGATCATGTTTTTCTTTCAGTTTGTTGATATGATAGATTAGATGTATTGATTTTCATATACTGAATTCTATCTGCGTCTCTGGGGTGAAGCCTACTAGATCATGGTAAATGATCTTTTTGGGGTGTTCTTAAATTTGGTTTGCAAGTTTGTTTTATTTTGTTTGTTTGTTTGTTTTGCATTTTTGTTCAAAAGGGAAATAGGTCTCTGGTTCTCTTTCTTTGGGTTTTTATATGAATCAACTCTTTGTTTCATCAATTCTTCATATTGTTCTCTTTGTTTATATTTTATTGATTTCAGCCTTAGTTTGATTATTTTTCTGCCTTCTACTCCTCTGGGGTTTGATTTCTTCTATTTGTTCCAGAACCTGCAGGTGTTCTGTTACGTTGCTAGTATGAGATTGCTCCAGTTTTTTTTTTAATGTAGGTATTTAGTGCTATGAACTTTCCTCTTAGAGCTGCTTCAATTTTCCCATAAGTATTAGTATTTATGCATTAATTTTCAATTAATTTAAAAAGTCTTTAATTTCTTTCTTGACACATTTTTCATTCAGTAGAGAGTTCTTCATTTCCATGAATTTGCAATCTTTCTGTTGCTTCTGTTGTTTATATCCAGTGTTAGTCTGAGATGGTCTGGAAGGATGCAAGGAGTTACATCAATTTTCTTGTATATGTTGAGACTTGTTTTGTGTTAGAGCATGTGGTTAATATTGGACTAAGTTCCATGGGGTGCACAGAAGAAAGTATGTTATTTTGTGTTTGAGTGAAATATTTTATAATATTGGCTAAGCCCATTTAAATTATAATATCTGTTAGGTCCAGCATTTCTTTATTTAGTTTTTTTTTTCTGGATGACCTGTGAGGGTGGGATATTGAAATCACCCACTATTAGTGTGTCAGAGTCAATAGGTGATTGAAGCTATAGTAGTGTTTCTTTTTGGGGTGCCCTTGTGTTTAGAGAATAGACATTAAGAGTTCAAATGTCACTTTGGAGTATATTTCCTTTAATGAATATGTAGTGTCTTTCCCTATCCCTTTTGATATGTTTTGGTTTGAAGCCTATTTTGTTAGATATTAAAATGAATACAAAAGCAGAATCCATCCTTCTGCTGCATACAAGAAACATACCTCAACCTTAAAGACATTGCTTCAGAGTAAAGGGTTGGGAAAACTTTCCAATCAAATGGACCTAAGAAACAAGCTGGGGTAGCTATCCTAATATCTAACAAAATAGACTTCACACTAAAATCAATCAAAAGAGACAAAGAAGGTAATGGGCACAACACAAAGATAAAAGAATGGAAAGGCTTATGCCTTGCAGGAAGTGAAGTCACATGAAAACTAGCACCTCTTTACACAGGGAAAACTGGGATATTTTATTGTGGAATGTATACATATTTATAAAGCAGAACATACATGGCTATAAGTACATTCCTCCTCCTTCTCCACGCTCCCCTTTTTCCTTTGAGACAATATTTTACTATATAGCCCTGGCTGACCTGAAACTTATTAATTATATCAGGCTGGCTTCAAACTCACAGAGTTCCCTTTCTCTTTGTGCCCTAGCTCTTCGATAAAGGTGTGTATCACCATTCTTAGCATATGCTTATGTTCTTAAGAATGCTCAGCATAGCGTGTACATGTCTGAAAATATTCCATAAAGAGCATGAAGCATGTGTTTATAAAGAAAGGAAACAAATGCAAATGCATCCAGGTTGATAACTTAATATTATAATTGCCAAAATTTACTCTAGTCCTGGGTTTTTAAAAAATTTCCATTCTCTTGTTGATGAAGAAAACATATGCAATTTTATGTATATAGTTGCACAAAATAGGTAAACAAATCAAACATCTATTGATTACAAGTCATAAAATATTTGTTTGGAAACAATTCTTTGGTATACATATAATTTTATCATTTATTAAATATTAAAGCAAGTTTGTATACTAATGAGACATGCTTATTTTTTCATAATAATCGTATCTTGGCTGAAGAATGTCTTCAGTGTTCCCATCAATTGATTAGCATTTTATTTTATCATCATCAGTTCTGAGAATACTGCTGTACATAAATAGGTAGTATAAAACTGGAAAAGTTATTATAGGGATGAAAATTATTAGGAAATCTCCCCCAATGCTAAGTTAAAATTCACTGTGTGAATTTATGAAGCTCAAAACAGTTAAAATGATGACTTTTTTAGATATAACATTTTAGCGCAATATTATCAAAAGATACACTGACAATGCATGTTGAGGCATGGCATAAGGAAAATACTGAGATTTTGTGTTCCATAATAAAATATTAGAGCAGAAGGTTTTATATGAGCAGTAAAAACACTGCAATGCATAACTTAAAGAATTCAATAATTAGAGTTACGGTATTTTTTGATAATTGTCAGGAGGGCACCCAAAAGACAAAAGGCACCTATGTGTTCAGAGCCAAGACTACAGTGAAGTGAAGTGATGCAACATGGGTGAGCATTGTCAGAAATATTAGCCACTTCTGTCTGTGGTTTGGAATTAGTTTTTACCTGTTGTTTATGCAGGGTTTAAGACCTTGCACTGTTGCCAATGTTACTGCTGCCCTACATTCAATTACATGACCCCTCGTTGAGTTGTGGCTTGCCATTTCAGAAGATGCCCCAGGTCACCTTGACAAGAGAGTCAGAGTGACTCGGAAATCTTTTTTCATTGTAAATTTCTTCAAAGTGTTTTTGCTGGGAAGAAAAATAAAATAGAGAGACAGAAAAGGCACCTTTTACAACTTTAAAGCTGTGTTAAGTCTCTTAAAGAGATAGCATATATCCCAAGTATGCATAGATGTTTGGCCTCAAATATACCCCATGGCTCAGTGACTGATACTTTGGGACATATTGCAATACTGATATTGTGTGTGTATCATGTATATATATATATATTTATATATATATAAATTAATTGATATATATGTATATAATCAATGCTGAGATATATAATATGTATATTTAAATATAGATAGATAGATAGACAGACAGACAGACAGACAGACAGATAGATAGACGTATACACTCGATACTGAAACCAAACACATAAACATTTGGTTTTTGTAATTTTATATGTGAGTTAAGGTCTTACCATGAAGCCAGCAGATCTTGACTTACAATCGTCCTGCCACAACCTTTCAAGTGCTGGCATTACATTGAGCACCTGCTGTTCAGTTCATGACTCAAGCATCTTTCTAACTAGTTGTGGTTCCTTTTATGGGAGGATTTATTGTAATCAAGACCCAAATTTCTATGTTATTACAAATCAGAGAGGTTATGGGGGGATCTAGTCAATATCCAAATTTATCTATTCTAAAAACTAACCATGAAAATTGCATTGATGTCTGTGTCTCTAACCTTACCAATATGCCACCCTGCCTCTCCTCTCCTCAGACATTCCACAACATATGACCTTCTTGGGTCTTTAAAGGAGGAACTGTGCCTTTTGTTCCTGGACTGGAGACATTTGTAGTATCTTGCAGCTTTGCTTTTTCATATGAGTGATGGGCTTTGTCATAAAGAAAGACAATAGTAAAATCTAGTTAGCTTAATAATAACAAAAAATCAAGGGACGATCAATTCTTTAAGAAGAATAAGGGCTAAGACTTAAACACACAAAAATGTTGGTCATGTAATTTTATGCTCAGAAAAGTTTACCATGTAACTTGTGTGAATAGCTAGCATTGGCTTATCACGTCCAAGTTTTTCTGTTGGTCATTTTAATTTAAACTGTGTCTTTAAAGCCACATGGATCTAGAGCATGGATACCTGGGAATACATTGATTAAGGGAGAAAATGACTCTTACAGTTAAGAGTGTGTGAAATAATAAAGAGTACTGTTCAATGTTCCTTTGGTGAGGAGACATGCGGTACACATTCTTACTATCTTTAATAAATGAATGGATTTGTTGATAAATAAGTTCATAAAATATCACTGAAAACTTAAAGCTCTCAGAAGTATAATATAGTATTCTTACCACCTTATTATGCAGATGACAGTGCCTTATTTTATAGCTGATAGCTTGATTGTAACTCAGTAGCTCATTCTAGTGTTAATGTTTTAGGCCCATTCCTTCCTTTTTCCTGTAACTGGCAAGTTCTCAATGCATTTCATGCATTTGAATAATATATATTAAACAATGTATATATATTATTTTTATATATAGTGTTTTTAAGATTATTCTAGTTGTTATTGATCATAGAAAAATGAGTAAACACCGTTCTTGTTGGCCAACTGGTGTCCTAAAATTTATTTTACTATTTATTATCAAAAGCTTCAGAGCCTCCAGAACAATGACATATACACAGTAAGTATTGAGCAAACAGCCATTCTTAAAACAATAAGAGTTAATCAATATAATACTGGATATTTGCAGCTTTCTGATGATGATTGTTTAAAGCATTTATATAGTGGTCATGCAATAATGCAAATTCGGGGTTAAAAAAATCTTTAAATTATTTCTGCATGCCTATCACTATATTTGAACTTTAGATACTAAATGTTATAAATAAAAGTCAATCCTGTGCCTTCATGAAGGCTCTTGTTATCTTGTCACTGAAGGAGGGGACATTCTGAAGTAACATTTGCTTGGTTATTCCTACCTGTGGGTAGCATCGGCCTCCCAGTAATAAAGACATACTTGATCTTCTTTCTTTTGTCAAAACGAATATTATATTTCAAACACAAATACTTAAAAACAGATTTTCCAAATTATCTAATTTTACTAAATTTGATATAAAAGTGAAGGTTATATAAATTACTTTAGTCGTAAAATGTCAGCATGCTGTTCCCTTTTTATTATTTGAAGCTCTTAAGGTGGTAATTTTATGTCAGGTCATAACCAACACCAGTGTGGAGTGGCCATGCAAATTATCTTTCCTGTAGTGATCAGTCAGTTACACCAAGTACCTGATTTTTTATATGGGCAAACCTTCTCACACAGCATTAGAAAAATCACATTTCTACTTTTATTTAAATAGTGTATATCAATATCCACCTCTAAGTGCCATGTACTGAATCACAGTCTAAGGAAATATACTCAGAGTTTAGCTAAGACTCTTTAATAGTGGGTCTTTTTATTGCTTTGTACTAAATAAAGCTAATTTCTGTTAAAGGCATTACCTTTAAGGAGCTTCTTAAAGGATTTTACATCCCTAGGTTGTACACCTTTCCTTTTCCTGATTTATATATGTTGAATACATTAATCTCCTTTGTAGGATCCCTACCTCAAATGGATATGGAACATTGCTTTTATAATATCCACAACTGTATGATGTGGGAGTCCCCTCTGTGTGCTGTGATTAACATTAATGAATAAAGAAACTGCCTTGGCCTGTTACTAGGGCAGAACTTAGGTAGGCAGGAAAGACTGAACTGAATGCTTGGAGAAAGAAGGGAAGAGTCTGAGACACCATGGATCCTCTGCCAGAGTAAGATATGCTGCCAAAACTTAGCTGGTAAGCCACTGCCATGTGGCAATACACAGATTAATAGAAACGGGTTAAATTAATGTAAGAGTTAGCCACTAAGAAGTTAGAGCTAATGGGGCAAGCAGTATTTTTAATCAATATAGTTTCTGTGTGATTATTTCAGTTCTGGAAGGCCAGACAAACAAGCTGCCTTCCTGTTATAGCCTTAAGAAAGATTGCTAGAACATTAGAGCATCAGAACATTAAAGGGACCCTTCCAGCTGGTCAACATAAACCTTCAACCATACACTTAAGAGAAAATAAAAGGTGAAGTTAGTCTTCGTGTACTGGTTGGCTCTTATAACTAACATTGGATCCAACTGTAGTTCTTCCCTATCCTCTGTTATCTGTTATTAAAAGAAGAGAAAGAACCTTGGGATTGATTTCTTTGGGGTTGTTTTATGCACATTTTAAAAGTTGAGAAATTTTAGCTGGAGTTCTAGCAGATATTAACACTTTTCGTCATTGTTGCCTTAAAAGCTATGAAGTTAAAGTCAACTTCTTTTGCTCTAAAATAATGTTTTTTACTAAGCTGGAGTGAGTCCCTGTTTATATGAATTTTAGGAGCCTCTTTGTAGGACAGAACAAAATATAGAGAATGAGATCCACAGATTCATCAGGTAGATATGAACTTCTGAGAAAAGTTAAAGGCTGTTGTGAAATGGGACTCAACTTTTGTCCCCTACTTTCTAAATCCTGGTGAATGCCCAACACACAGAAGGTTAAGCCCTGGTCTTTGGTTTGGCGTATTATCTTTCTCTGATCTGACATTTGCACTAAATTCACTGATCTGCAATGATTCCACTCCCCTTTTTGAGGATTAGGTGAATTGCCTCCTGTCTACCAGGAGAGCAAGCTATTAATAACCCCTCACGTGCTTATTTAAGTGATGGGACCTGACAGCAGCCGTATCCGGGGTTAATGTTAGACACTGGTCATTTGCTGAACATGGGAGTGCTCTATTTGAACATTGCCCATATTCTTATCTTCTAGGGATGAAATAGAACAACATTTTATTTTCCCAGAGCATATGAAGCAAAGTGGGATTAGAGAATAATAATCTTTTTTCATCTTTATTTTATTTTTGAAATTAATATATATAATTACCTCTTTTCTCTCTTTGCTTTTACTCCCTCTATTCCAATATATACAATCACTTGCTTCCCCCTAAATTTATGGCTTATTTTTCTTTAATTGTCACACACACAGAAAGGAAAAGAGAGAAAGAGAGAGAGAACTTGTTCACTCTGTTTGGTGTTACTTGTATGTCTATGGATTCAGGACTGACTATTTGATATTTGATAGTCAGTCAAGTGGCTCATCCTGGGGAAGGTTATCCACCCACCTCTGAATCACTTGCTTGCCTACAGTTCTTTCCTTAAGGGTAGTGTTCCCTGAGATTCTCCATTATAATGTTAGCAAGTCTACTGGTTCTGCTATTGTTAGGCTCTTGTTTAGGTAGCCACATTGTTGAGGTGTCATAGGTGAAGCTTCTCTGTCATTTTTTGATACAGTCTCACCATAGACTTTTTGGTTCTCTGGCCCTGACAATCTTTGCAGCCCCTTTTCTTTAAAATTCCCTGAGTCTTACTTAGGCTTAGGAGTTGTGTTGTAGATATAGTCAATGGGGCTATAAACCAAACCTTAAAATAAGGAAGAATGGTCTGTATGACTAGATAAAAGATTCAAGAATGTATGATGAATAAATAGGTCATTCAGAGAGTATTTGGGGCTCAGCAATATCTAACATCAATGGACACACACATTGGGTCTTGTCCTTCTGGCTATTTAAGTGTATCTTAGTTTCAATTGCTGATTAGCTCACAGTCAAGCTTTAAGTTACACATGAGTGAGAGCAGCTACCAGCAAACTTTGTTCTGTGACCCAAATATGGATCACAGCTGATCGGGTAAAGTTTTATTAGGACATAGCCATGAGCATTTATTTAAACACTGCCTGTAGCTACTTAGGGTTACAATGCAGATCTGATTTGTTATGATAAATACCTCGTAGCCAACACTGCCTAAATTATTTCCTGCTGGGTTTTGATGGAAAAGAATTAAAAAGAAGAGTCTGAATAATAGCTGAGGGTGCAGGAGTAAGACTAGATGTACGAACTCAAAGGCATTTGCTAACACAAAGCCAAGACTGGTCCTCCGCCTCCCTTCCATCTCTTCATCGGCTGAAACAGCATCTCAAACCCAGACCATTTTCTCATTTTCACTCTGCAAAGAGAACTCCGTGCAGCACGTCAGGGAAGAAAACAAATAACCCAGCAGGAAGGAAACTGCCAAACAGTTCATTTGACTCCATTACTTTTCTCCACATGAGTGGTCTCAAAAGTCTGAGTCTAGCGTGGACAGCGGCATCCTGTGTTCTTTACAGATCACAGTTAACCATGCAGCAAGGAGACACCGAGGTCTTCAGTGCTCAAGTTCTTACTTCAGAGCTCCCTCTTTCTCTCTCTCTCTTTCTATTCCTCTCTCTCTCCCTCCCCCCTCCTCTCTCTGTCATGCATGGGCACAATGACAGCCCGAGTGGACCAGGGACTCTTCACTCATTTTTCAAGTCCCTACAGGTACTGACCACCAGCTGACAAAAGTGACAGATGATGCTAACTTTCAACAGATGCCTTTCTGACCCCGAAGATAATGGGAATGACAAATAATAACTTTGTAATTACCTTAACTCCAGCAAAGCGGAGCTGAAAAATAACCAGATGAAAACTACGGGGAACATGTGGGACTGACTTCCCCATTAAGCATGTTTAAGTGTCCCCCGTGCTGCGTGGCTCAGGAGCTGTGCCAAGAGAGCAGGGGAGGCAGCCCAATACGCACCCAACCATAAATCTTCCTGGCCCCATGATAAACAAACAAGATTTCGGCATCTGCATGCACAGCTGACGAGAGCTGGAGAAATGAAGATTAAATGGGAACCAAGGCACCATCGGTGCTAGAAGTTTCACAGTGCCTTGGATTATGAACGTCCTCTAATTAAAAATACATTTTAAATGTTCATATTTCATTCTAGTCTCAGTTTTCTGGGACTGGCCCATAAGAAGAAACACTAGGGAAGACAATCAATAAAGGGTATATGAAGTTTGAAATCAGCAATTCTGTTTGTTGGTGATGCTGTTGGTTCAAGGATGGGCTGCGAGTTATTGTCAGGTGCAATGTGTTATCACTAATCTTGACCAACAATGGTGTGACAACTTGGGTGCTATGCTCTAGGGAGAGCACAGGGACTTCTGAGGACAGTGGGGCCTCACTTGGAAGCCACTGGCATGAAGTATTTGAATAATTTCAAAGATGAGATGTGACTGGGTGCTGGTTACCCTTGTTTGGGGGCACTTGCTGTTGTTAGTTAATTCAACTAAAATTCCTGATTATGTCATTTACTTCTGGACTGACATCAACCAACCTCTAGGTAGAAAAAAAATGTTAATTCTACTGGCTGATTTCATGTGTTAACATGACTGGGTCAAGGAATATGTATAGATTTGATCAAATATTACCCTTAAGTATTTCTTAGATGGTGTCTTTGAAAAAAATAAAATAACATTTAAATTAATCTTTTATGGCCAGGCGGTGATGGGTCATGCCTTTAATCCCATCACTCAGAAGGCAGAGGCAAGTGGATCTCTGTGAGTTGGAGGCCACTTCTGGTCTACAGAGCAAGTGCCAGGACAGGCTCCAAAGTTACAGAGAAACCCTGTTTTGAAAAACAAAAACAAAAAGAAAAATAATTTAAGTATACTGCCCTCTCAGACACCACTGCACCTGCACTTATGCCCCGACAGCCTGAGCAGAACAAAACAGGTAACTACTACCTCAGCAAGAGGAACCTCCTTCCTTATGGTCTTCGGACTAGGACATCAATTTTATTCCTCCCCTTGGATAAAACATAAAACCCCTTCCTCAGTCAGCCAAATGAATGACCTTAGTGCAAGAATCCCACTGTTGAGTCTACTTTGCTGTCTCAGCCTGCCAGGCCCCATAAGCATGGGAGCCAATTCGCTGCAACTCATGTCTCTACATGGGTGATCCCCCTATTGGTTACTTGGCACTGGGGGACCATTATTAAATTACAAAATCTACCCTGGTGTCTTCCATGGAAGTGATAACAGCAATCAGATTGTGGGAAATCTCTGTGTAACCTCCCCTCATTGATGCTAATTAGTGTCTTCATAATTGCATTCTTGCAAGCTTAGGAAGACCACCGCCATACTCATCTTTATCAGGGCCAGCAGCACTATTGATCTACCAATTAATTTTGAATTTTCCACCTCAGACTCATTATTTACTAAGTGTCCCTGAGTTCATCTGTATGCCACACAAAGTGTGTTATCAGATCTCTCTAGGCAAGGGGAAGACAGACAACCTCGTTTCGCAGTCCCAGCTCCACATCTGCAAGCGTTTTAGCAGGAGTGGGTGAGCTCCTCAGGCAGGGTGAGGAGCAATTATGACGACAGTCAAGACACAAAACGGAGAAGATACTTTCACACTGGATGCTGCCGTGGTTTGACTCCACCCAAGGTGTAGAGCATATTGAGTTCAGGGCATATTTTCAATGAATTATTCAGTGTACCAGGTTGTAAATGGTAAGAGTGTGTTCCAGAAAAAAAAATGGAGCAAAGTCACACCTGCAAAAGATATTGCTTATCTAGGGATGGGATTCTGAGCCGGGTATGTGGAACTCAAGGCCACAGAAACCTAAAACAAAGGTTATTCTTTATAAAGAGAACTTCATGGGTCAATGGGCTGCCATCTGTCCAGCGTGCTGCCCCAGTGCTCCATTTCTGGTATTCCAGCAAGCGATAAATTACGTGCCTCACACTGGACTTGCTCTGTGTGTCCCACATCTCACATTTCGTACCCTCTCTCCTTCATCAGCAGTAACAGGCAAAGCTGCTGACTTCAGCATGTATTATCTTGTTAACAAGGCTTTCCTTTCAGCCCGACTTCTTTGCACCTCAGGTCCCGATGCTGACTTCTGAAATAGCTTGATGTCCAGATGCACACTCAACATCTGACTCAGGAGCTCTGAAGTCTGTGCCCACAACGTGGAAACATGCTGGCAGATGTGATGACGATTTATGTGCAGTACAATGCCTTCAATGGTGATAACTCTCACTTATGGAAAATGTCCAACATGCCAAGTATTTTTGCAAGCTTTCTGCATGTTATATCACAGAAGCCCTCAGAGACATCACTGAGCCACAAAGAAATTATGAAAACTTTTCAAAACTTTGCAGTTAAGATTGAAGCCAGGATTTTTTTTAAACATGGCTCCAAAATTCAAGAGCTTCATTACCCTGAAATCCTTCTTTTAAATAAACCAAAAATATAGATAAGAAAATATAGCACACTTTTACTAGTTACATTTCTGCCAACTGTGAATTTGAATAAAAGAGAAGCACATGGGACTTGGGTTTGTTTTATTTTGTTTTCCCTACAGAATGAGAACATGTCTGTGAAAGAGAACACTTCCAATACTTTTACTCCGATAATCTCGAAAAACAACAAAACAAAATTAAAAAGCTAAATCTTTTGTTGTATGTTAAAAGACAATCTACATTTTCTAATGAAAATGTTTAAATACTTGTATGAAGATGAATCTTCAAATATTTTATAAATGAAACTTTCTTCTTCACTCTCCTTCCATTAAAGGATCTCACACATAACCAAGAGTACTCTGAAATTAAGGATCCTCCTTCTTCTGTCTCCTGGTAGCTTGGATCAGAGATATTATCTATTGTATTATATATCTGGGGTCCCTCAGAGACCCATCGATATGAGAATTAATATATTTTTAACAAATAAGAGGCTTTATTAATTACTAACAGGACCATGGATACCAGGCACATTGATATCTGAAATTTTTGCTCAGAGTATGTACCCGAACACATTAGTCAGGGACTCACAAAGGCAAAACTCACAAAGCTATGTACTTCTTGCATTTGTGGGATAGGATGCAGTCATGCATTCTAATGCACTTCCTGTCTGTATACTGCATAGCTGTGGTCAAACACACATCTTATGCAACTGAATCAACCAAGTTTGTTTAGAGAAGTGGAAATACTTGGCTTGCTATATTACATGAACAGTCCTTATCATTCTAAGAAGTTATCTGTCTTTGGACAAGTGGGGCTGACAGGTTGGAGGCATTTTGTTTTATAGATCTCTTAAATACAGCATTTTAACTTAAAATATAACATTAGTCATCATGACAATGCACAAGTAAACACAGATTTGTAAATAGAGATTTTCTGTTACCATTTACTGTAAACACCCCAGTTCTCTTCTAGCTACTGTTTTCTCATTATTTAATTTTTGATCTGTTTGTCTGAAACTAAACCATTATTGTTATGTTATACACAGCATATAATTCAGTCTTGCTGTTTAAACTCTGTTCTGGTATTGGAGACATAGCTCATAGCATGGCCTAAAGTGGAAGCATCCCTGAATTCAACCCCAGCACTGCAATAACAAAAAAATCCTGCTTGGAAGTACACACTTGAAATTACACCACTTGAGAGGCAGAGACAGGGAGAATTGTGAGTTCAGAGCCATCTTAACCTAGATGTGTAGACTTTGTCTCAAAGAAACAATAAATAAATACAACTCAAAAGTAAATCAAAACTCCATGGCTGTCAAGACGTTGGGCTGTGCCTGTCATATCCTCACACTTGATGTAACCTTTAATATGGCTAAGATCCATCTGTCGTTCTTGTACTTGTTTCTCAATTTATCATTACCCTTTGCTCTTTTACTCTTCCTGACTTCTTAGTCTTTTCCCAAAATCAATATTTTTAGTCGCCCATTTTAAGTACTCTTCTGCAGTTATCACTATGATTCGAGTCAACTTTTAGATTAGTTTTCAGGAGAAGTTATAACATACATTATGAACTTAATTACATTTCAGAGTAAAACTGACCTAATTCTAGAAAATACAGCTTCAGTAATACAAAAGAAGGGGCCTTTTGAGTAATATTATCATACTGTATTGTATTGGCACAGAGTTTTATTTATGTTTGCTATGAACATGATGGTATAACCATTGCTTTAAATAGTCCTGTATTTTAAGAGATCAGTTCTATATACTTACATATAGAAAGGTGTAAGAAGGAAGGGAGGGATGGTGTGGGAGGTCCTTCTGTCTATGTGCTGCTTTTATTGGCTAATGAATAAAGAAACTGTTTTGGCCTGTTGATAGGGCAGAGTAGAACTAGGTAGGGAAAACTATTCTGAGTGCTGGGAGAAAGAAGGCCCAGTCAAGAGACACCATGTAGCCCCACTGGAGACAGATGTTGGACAGAACCTTGCAGTTGAGCCATAGTCATGTGACAAGACACAGATGAATAGAAATGAGTTAATTTAAGATATGAGCTGGCTAAAAAGCACTTAAGCTATTGTTCAAACAGTATTGCAGATAATATAGTTTCTGAGTGTTTATTTCAGGGCTGAGCAGCCGAGAACAAACAAGCAGGCTCCTACTACAGAGGGCAGAAAGAAAGGAGGGGGTGGAAGGGATAAAATAGAGACAATTTCACACTTACTACATATTTGTCATTTCTGAGCTCTCTCTGTCTCTGTGAGACAACACCTGGTTTTATTTCCATTCAATATAAAAGAGTTTCTTATAGAGCAGAGAGCCTAGCAAGAATCCCTACATTTCTGCTTATCAGAAATTTGACTTACTTGACTTCATTTTTGGTAAGATCATATCGCTAGGAAAAAGATTCTTGACTGGCAGCTCGTGAACTCTAATTATATCCCAAGCAATGGCTCTCTAAGAAGTGCAGTCTGTGGAAACCTGTTTGCTATGAAGTACCCATGGTGCAACAGAATTGGAAACACTGGTTTCTTCCAGTGGGGATTCTCAACATCTGCTGGAAGCTAATGTGTCTTCACCAAGAGCAGGAAAGAAACCGCAGTTTCTAGAATTCTTTTGAATATAAAGAACTTTTTCCATGAACCATCTCACTTTGCTAAGATTCTACAAACTATGGAACTGTGTTAATCTGGCATGGGATAGGTAAACTAAGGTACTCTATAATGCAGTATAATGAGCAAAGCAAAGGCACTGTGAAAATCAGAGCAGGGAGATCACACCTTCAGAATACCCCCAGGAGCCACAATAGCACCAATCCGCTGCAGAAAAAAAAAAATATTCTCTCAGTGGCGTGTGCGTAGCTTACAGAGATTCGCGAGATGTACTGCAGTTTCTCTGTGGTCGGTAGCTGGTAGCTAGTCCTGCTAACCACTGCTCTCCATGTAACGGCACAGCTTGATCTTCAGCTCTGAAACAGCCAGATGTTTCACTGTGACAGTTCTAATCACATTAAAGAACATTCTATAACTTAAACATTCCTGATTTTAATTGCATTTTGGGTGTGGTAACCTTATCAGGGCATCCTGCAAAGTCTAGCTAACACAAACCTAATTCTGTTTTAATATCAACCCCAGGAAAGGTTTAACTCTCAAAGGGTAAAATTTCTTTCTGAATCTGTAGATCATTTAAAATATGTACTTACAAAATTTTATGTACCATATACAAGAAAGAAAAGAGGTGCTTTGCATATGTGTTACAGTTGTGTGGCTTTGGTTCTCTTGTGAGATTCCTAATAGTGGTAACAGGAGCTGTCTCTAACTCTTTTAACTGGGTTTGGGACCCTTCTCATACTGGGTTCCCTTGACCAGCCTTAATACATGGGGGCAGAGTGCTTAGTCTGACTGTTACTTGATATGCCATGTTTTGTTGATATTCATGGCAGACATGCCCTTTTCTAAACAGAAAGAGAAAAGGAGTGGATTGGGAGCTGGGAACAGAGGGTGGGGTGAGGGGATGAACTGGGCGGAGACGAGGGAGGGGAAAGTGCGACCCTGGTATAAAATTAATAAATAAATTTAAAGAAATAAATAAAATGAAGAAAAGAAAATAGATAATCAGAAATTCTAGTTTTCTTAAAAAGTGGGCAAGGAATAGCAGACGAGTTCAGAGGCAGAGATGTAATCTGGGAGGTAATAACAGAAAATCTAAGCAAGCAAACATATGTACCTAAAAACAAAGTATAAATAACTCATCAGATAGACAAGAAATTAATGTCTCCTATAGGATTATAATGAGTTTTCACTGAGCTCCTAATATACAGCATTTCATCCACATAATAATCTTATAAGGTAGATAATAAAAATTATTAACATTATAAAGATGAGAAAACTAAGCTAGCAAGATTAAATAGCATGCTTAAAACTCACTCTAAGTCTTAATAGATTTAGCATCTAAGCTTCTAACCACCATTCCACCTGTGGATAACAATTGACAAAGATTATTTCACTGATCTAAACCTTAATCAGGCTCTGAACCCTATTCCCAAAGAGGTCCATTTGTGATCTTCTTTGTAGAGTTCAGTTTTAACAAGAATCTTGCTAGGTCAGATCAGGAAATGTTCACTTTTTTCCATCACTATGGTCCCCTTTTCATCACTATTACTTTCCAGATGATGTACCACCATGTCCCATCTTCAGTAAGACTCCCAAGTCAGTTAAGCCAGATGCCTCCCACATTTGAGGCTTGTGTCTAGTGAGTTTCCAGCTACCAGAACCTCTGCTAACAACAATGACTCACTTCTTGGATATTATAGGTTGAAATGTCCCCCAGAGATTCATTCATGTCTTGAAGTCTTCTTAACGAGATGTTGGGGATATTTAAAGAGGTAGAAACTATAGTATAGTGATTCTCAAACTGGGGTCTTAGCCCCTTTGGGAGTCAAACAACCCTTCCACAGGGGTCGCCTAAGACCATCGGAAAACACAGATACTTACAATTCTTAAAAGTAGCAAAATTATAGTTATGAGGTAGCAATGAAAATAATGCTGTGGTTGGGGTCACCGCAACATGAGGAACTGTATCCAAAGGTCACAGCATTAGGGTGGTTGAGAAGTACCGCTCCAGGAGACAGGGCTAGGATAGCAGACTTTTAAAGCTGATAACCTGGCTCCAGGTTACTGCCTCTGTTTCCTGATTCCCAATCCAACACAGTGCAAATATTCTCTATCACACACTCCTAACGCCATCCGACCTGATGGACTGAACTTTCCGACAGCCTCAGCCAAAATCAGTCGTTCTTCTTTAAATGACTGACACTAAGTATTGTGATCACAGAATTTCAGAAGTAATGCTCATAGGTTTAAACCCCACCTACTCTATATTTGGAATTGGTCCCAGTTTCACACTAGCCCATATTCTCTTATTGTATTAATTCTTTTGAATTTTAGTTAAAAAAACATAATTACACCATTTCCCCTTCCATTTTCTCTATCCAACCCCATATATGTATGTATGTATGTATGTATATATTACCATATATATGGTAATAATAAAAAGATCACGAATTTGAGAGGTATTATGCAGAGAGCCATGTGAGAGATGGAAAGGAGGATATAGGGAAGGGGTTGGAAGGGAGAAATGATGTAATTATATTTTAACTAAAATAAGAATCAATTCTCTCTGTGGGTGTGTATGTACGTAAACTATATGAACTCAGCATACTGAGACTGTTTAGTATAACTTGTATGTACATGATTTCAGGTCTGAGCCACCAGTCGGAGCTCATCCATGGTACAGACAAGTTCTCATTCTCTCGGCCTATAGCTCTTTGGAGTGAGCCTCCATGAGCTCTTCCCCTTCTATGTTGGCATGCCTGTTGGAATTACTGCTTGGATGTTGATTAGGCAGCTGTATTATTATGGTAGCATGTGTTATAACTTCCTGCCATTTCTAGGAGTTACAGTATCACTAACAGATTACATGGTCCTCTGGGATCTACTATTTTTGTGATATTTATTTGTGTGTGTGTGTGTGTGTGTGTGTGTGTATTCACCACATGTGTGAGTACTCACAGAAACCATCAGAAGACAGTAGATCTCCTAGTGCCAGAGTTAACAAACAGTTGGCAGGTGCCTAACTGGATGGTGAGAACCAAACAGAGTGTCTGTGGAAAAGCAACAAGTACTCTGACCTGAATCATTTCTCCTGTGCAGTATGTGCTAAAATAAAGTCTGCCTTTGCTGCTTTAACTATTCTGCCTCTGAATTCTATAACTGCACTCATCAGTTTTTCGTAGAGCAAGGCCCTTGTCTTTGATTATATATTATGGTTTCTGATTTTGTGTTTTTATGGTTCTCTCTCTCTCTCTCTCTCTCTCTCTCTCTCTCTCTGTGTGTGTGTGTGTGTGTGTGTGTATTTCTTTTGTCCTTTTTATTTCTTTTGCTGTTTGTTTGTTTAATTTTATTCTGATTTTTGTTTGCCTGATTGTTTTCTAAGGAGAAAGAAGGTGTGGAGTTAAATGAATGCAGAAGGTATGGGAAGAGATAAGGGAAGCAAAAATCAGAATATATTGTATAAAAAAATGTTTTCAATTTATGAAAAGAGATACAGTGATAAGAGGATGTGAACACAACAGCCCAGGTTCTTCACAATTCATTCAGACCAGCACGATAACCAGTTTCCTTCCTAGATACCACTGATTCACAAATGCCTCATTCATGTTAGGCAAGTGCTATAGCATCTTATGGTTGAGGTATCACACTAAAGGTTTCCTAACACTCTATTCCTCTGAGTGTATGCTCAGTCCAAGAACTTGCTAGAAAGAGCTGAGGATATAGAGATATGAAGAGGGAGTATATACAAAGTCTTGATTTTCACCTCAGCGTTATTGAGATTTTAATCTGGTAATTGTGTTTTATCAAAATTTTAGAATTTTAGGCTTTGTCTCCTGTGAGAAATTATGTTTGTGACTAAACAGAACAAGGAAGAAGGAAAGACTTGGGGCAGCTTTGCACAAGCATCCACTCTGTAGAACCTTCCGAAGAGGACTGAGTGCTTACAAAAGCTTAGTTTTCTGCTCTGAGCCCTGCTGACTACTCACTACCCAACAGCGGATAGTCTTCCACTGGCAATAGATGCTAATGCTCATGCCACTAGAAATAAATTCAAATTCTTCCCCTGAAGTACCTCACTTGCCTAGGAAAAAATAAATCAACACTCTATAACAAATAAATGAAATTTTAGTCAAGACCTGCATTATTGTTTTATGTTTAATCCTCAATGAAACAACATTAATTTCACCTTTTAAAAAAAATTGATGTCATTCAGTCAGGAGATTCTTAAACACAGCTTGCTACCAAGCATTATTTATGTTCTTTTTCTGAACAGCACCTAATAACTGCTAATTAAGTCTTTTGTAGCCTGACTCTGAACTAATTAGGGTTAATTGAGCCTGTGTGCACATTAGCAGTTCTAGCTCTTGTCCTGATAATCAGTTTTTTGGAGCCCATTTAATATTTTGTCTGTTTGCTCGGACTTCTCTCTACTGGACATTCTGTTGCTGCCCTTTTCATCTCTTAATGGAAAACAGCAGGCCACCCCCCCCCACGTGACTGACAGATAGTGTGTAGAACAGTCAAGGTGTGTCACAGAGGAACAAGCACCGGAAGACTGGACAGGATTGCTGACATGCCAGTTCAACTTCTAAGTTCTGACTTTAGGGCCGTCTCTTCCTGGAGCATGAGTATGTGGTTCCTGGGGATGTGCGTTCACCATTCACAGCACAGATACCCTAAGTGTCCTTCAGAGGGTCTCTGCATTGGTTGTCTGACTACTCTGAAGAATTGATTGGTTTGGGGGTGACTGCAATGTGCAGCCAGGCTGCATTCACTTGCACAATGGTCTTCATCATGACTAACACATTCCATGCTAATGGTGTCCTCTTTTGTACTGTTTCTGATCACTAACAAGAACTCTCTGCTCGACAATTCCAACAAAAGATTTGATTATTTAACAAGCAGTAAAATTGTTCAGCTGCCTTCACCTTAAAACAATTAAAAATATTAAAAAAGTATTTGCTAGTTTTTAGAGACAATTACATTAAACAATAATTAAAGGGTACTCTTTAACCTCTATCAACATAGAGAAAAGTTCTCTAATCCTACACTATATATAATTTTCATATATTTATCTGTTTATGCAGAATGTAGACTGAATAACTGGTCACAGTGTAGATAAGATGGTATTTCTTTTTTTTTTTAACTTTTGATGGGGTGCTAGAGAGGTCTTCCTGCAAACAAGGAGCATTCTCATTAATGTTTGCTTTTTTTTTTCTTTTTTTAAATTTTCTACGTATGGGTAAGACATAGGAATTTAAAAATGCTTAAGCAGCTACATGTGAGCACTGCTTTTGATTTATCGCCAAGTTCACTTCCCAGAAATGTTACTCACAGCTGGATTGGAAGTGTGTTTGGGCGTTTCCACAGGTATCCCATCACACTGCAAGTCTACTGGAGATTTGTGCATTCCAGGGGTATTTGTTGACAAATAAGGGCTGAAGATGAGTTAGAAAATGAACACCTCTGAGAACATAGAAAATTATACAGTTAACATATTTATCTCACTTATTCATATGCATCTCTGCATAAGATTATGCTAGGCATTTCCTTAATTCTATACCTCTGAGTTTAGCAACTATAAAGCTTTAGTTATTTAATTTAAAATTCTCCCTTTAAGAGTGATGAAAGAAAAGATTATGGAGGTCAAATAATAGACCCAAGCTGATTTGTGCCTACTGAAGTCCAAATGGAGGCATTCTCTGTGGGTGGCTATTCTAGATCTGAAACTGTGTGTGCACAGCTACCACCAGCAGCAGCAGCACCATCTCTTACTAGCTGCAAAGCCATCAACCCAGTTTCTCTTAGAGATCTTGTTGGGGTTGCTCTGCAGAAGTGGTAAGGAAAGCAAGTTTACTTATCCAAGATGGACTCCACCTTAACTCTACCTAAAGGCTGGTTGGCTGTCCTTCATTCACTGAAAATCAACTTCAATCTAGTCCTTGGTTGTTCCTCATTGGCTACTTTTGAGAGCTCATCCAAAGGGAACTAGGCAACTTAGGAGATTATTCTCATGAAGTTAGTTATCTCTGGCTGAAATACACTTCTTTCTTAAGATAGGAAGAAAGCTGGTTGTTCTAGTTGATTGAGCAAATTTTCCTGGAACTTGAACATAAGCAGTTACATAGAAAAGACTAAAACTCAGAGAGCTACCTGGAAGTACCTGGAAGTGGTGGAGACAGGGCTGAAAGAGTACGCGAGTGTGTGAGGATGAATGCATGTATGTATGTGTATGAATGTGAATTTAAATGTGTGTGTATGAGTTTGTGTATATGAATGTGTGCAAATATGAGTGTATGACTATGTATGTGTGTGGATGTATGCATAAATATGTGTGTATGAGTGTATGAGTGAGTGTACACATATGTGACTGTATATAAGTGTGTGTGTATGTGTGTGTTTGGTGAAGAGATGATTGAGTAGGACGTTTCTTTTATAGTGTCTGACAGAAAAGATGAGAACTTCATGTTGCTTGTATTATGATGACTGAATTTTAAGCATGAACTCTGAATGAATGCAAACAGAGCAAGAATAGCATTCCATTAAACAACACATTAATAATAGACATATTTTTATTTTATGAAATTTACATGTGCTCGAAAAAAAGCATTCATTGCAAGGCTTTTCATTTTCAATAGAAGGGTCCCTTAAAAATGTATCTAAATAATTTCTCCCTTATAGATGTTGCCCATGGTATACATGCTTCAATAATGATACATGTAAGCTTATACCATAATAGATAATTGGGTTTTCTTTGAGATACAATTCAAAATTAATCAATAGATTCAGTACTTAATATATTTTTTTAACCACAGAATTTTCTGAAACTTCGTGTCAATAGTTTGAAACCACTGCATCTTTTACATGCATTAAAGGAAATACTCCCAACAACTAGCAATACATTGAAATAATCCCTTATTACTTCAGTAGCCATGGAAAGAATAGAATCTCTAATTGGGGCCTGAAAAACTGCAGTTTAAAGCAAGCACACAACTGTTTGGATTTATGTTTATACCAATCAAGTCGATGTCAGGGTTTATTTCATAATGGGGATTTTGTGATTCAGGAAAACAGCTATGATGGCTGAGAATAAGTTAAATGAATTTTTGTCCAAAGAATAGTTCCAGAAAACGATGTGGGCACATACTGCCGTGTTTCCCAGGGAATTCTTTCATTTCTTTTTCTCTTAGCTCCCTGCCTTCTAGTAGATGAATATTGCTAGCAATTCTTGATTTTTGTGGTTTGATTATTATTAGGCACAATACTGGAGGGAGAGGTGTATGTGGAATACTGATAATTAAAGTTAATCAAGTGGTTCAAGAACTCGTTCTTTGTTCTTGTTGTACTGGTAGAAAACCATTGACGTGATCATAACTCAGGATTTAATTTCAGAAGTGAGTGAGGACACAAGAGGTTCTTTACTCACAGGTCCTAATAGGACGAAAAAAAAAAAAAAAGCCAGGCAGCAGAGGTACTGCCTCCTGACTGTGAGGTAGAAGGAACAAAGAAGAAAGCATGACCTGGGAACCTTCCTGTAGTTTCCTTGGGAAGTATAGAAGGAGACAGGGGTCAAGTCTGAGCAAGCTAAGGATTCAATTATTTGGAATAACACTGGCAGACTCTCAGCTCATGAGGTAGCCTTTGCTTGCTAGTACCTGACCCCTAGGAGCTAAAGCAGGGGGAATACCAGCTTGGTGCATGATTGTGTGAAGGAGTTACCTGGAGCAGACTTTGACTGTATTTTTCTGCACAGGTGGTAGGTATGTTAACAGGGAGCCTTTTGCTAACTCCAGGGAGCAGATACTTCTGAGAAGAACACTCCCTCCTAGATCATCTAAACCTATCAGATGTGGAAGTCTTATGTAATTTTGAAGGTGAAAACATTAATACAGACACCCACTAAATGTTTGCCATACAGTACCATGAAAAATGAGAAACTATTAAATCCACAAAGGAAGAAAAGCTGGGCAGAGTGAGTATCTGACTGGAGGGTAATAAAGGCAAAGATCTTCCACAGCGAGAATCTGTGGGCAGAGGGAAAGGGCAAACGGTTGTCTGTACAGAACTGGGGGTGGCTAAAGCACTGAAGCTTGGTGGCTGAAAGAAAATACATATAATTTCCAGATCCTGAAAGACCTTGCTTCTCATGCTTTATAGAGGAGTTCATATTTTATCCACCGGTTTCAACAATGCTAACTGAGAATTTATTCTAAACAGCATCTTAAAACTTGGGGAAATGTGAAAATAAACAGGATGTCTAAAGTCTTCTTACATTCTAGAGAAAAACACATTGGTGAACTGATGTATCAAAATTAGTCAGTGGTGATACATACATGGGATGTGATTCACTGTGATGTGAGCGCTCATTCCAATAGGACAATAAAGAAAGCACCAATAAAAACAAAGGTTTAAGAACATGTTGCACTTGGACAGACCAGAAGGAGGTGAGGGAAAAAGAACATGAAAAGTTTGTCAGTCAAGGCAAAGATGGATTCCCAGGATTTGAGATAACTAGGAAAAGCACAGTCACAAACTAAATGAATTAATTAAAGAATGGTGAAGAATTGATAGAGGTAGACTTGACCAATCTGTGTAACTATATAGGGAAAAATATGATGCCTTCATCATTTTCCTCCTAGGTTGCATTAGCTCTTTGGAGTCTTTTGTAGTAGCAGTCAAAGTTTAGGCTTTTGCCCCATTTATGGTACTTCATGAGGCATTATATATTCTAATACTAATTCTTGCAACCCATTATAGTGAGCTCTTTCTATATGTATGTAACTTTTCAATGACATTCATCAATGTTTTGTTCTTTCCCATGCACCGGCCATTAGCCTTGATGATACTTGTATTCTTAAGTATTTTGCTAAAGTTTGTTTTGTGATAGCAGACTTTT
This sequence comes from Microtus oregoni, assembly GCF_018167655.1. NCBI lineage: Eukaryota > Metazoa > Chordata > Mammalia > Rodentia > Cricetidae > Microtus > Microtus oregoni. Next base: position 6,678,513 of record NW_024543083.1, on the reverse strand, counting down.
TGGGATTGTTAAAAGTAAGGTAATATGATTTATGTTTGCAAAACATGACTCTGATGGTTTGTTCTGCAAATACATACATCTGCCAAAATTCATAAGCACAGACAAACATAATATATGAATGCTTTATTGTATGTTGACTACATCCCCGAAAATAGATTTAAAAGGTAATTTTTCTTCCTGTATTGTCAAATAGAAGTAGCAGCTTGGCAGCCTTCATTTTTTTTCTTAAGATCAGTTCAGTGTCACTGAAAACTGACAGAAGATATAGTCAGTATTACAATTGTGAAAATGAAGTCAGAGAAAAGAGTGTTGAATCTGAAATATCAAATATGGGTGCACTGCTGCCATTGTCTATGTAAGAAATGACAAAGGACAGAATGTACTCATGTGGAGGACAACATCTAATCAAAAAGTCTCTCAAGACACAGAGATGGCATGATTTGACCAACTCATTGAGAGAGAAATTAAAAAGAAGGAAATGGCTCGAGGAACACAATTCTGTTTGCAATATATTGAGTTTGGAATGTTTAGGAAGTAGAAATGACTCCCTTAAAACTAGGTTGGGTTCAAGTACTTAGATGTCATGTAATTTTCATATGTAAGTGTATGTGTTTAATAAGAACCTTATCTAAAACTATGAGTATGACCATTAACATCCTGAGAGTGTCTTTACAATAGTTAAACATGTCTGCAGTTTGAAGGCATAGAAACTTCTCTCCATAGTACATATCAAAGAATCTAGATAATATGTTGATGACTACTTTATATAGAACTGTCTTTTCTAGAACTATCACATAAAACTGTTATCAGAATTATTCTACCCTAAAAATCTATTAAGCCTCATGAAACTGTAGTTTATTATTTGCAAAAAAATTTGCCTGGAGTTTTTTTTTTTTTTATTTTCATACAAGTTGGATTTTTGTTGAATTCTAGGGTGTCCCTTAGATTTTTCTAGCACTAAGCTACATACTCTGCACTATCTTTGATTTGTGAACTTGATAAAGCATTCTCTCCTGTGATTGGGGTTCTATTACATGGCACAGCTGGCCTTGCCATGAAAATATCCAAGAAGGTCTGGCCTAAAGACAGAAATTGTTTAAAATTGCAAACCTTTCTCTGGAACAGTAGGAATTCATAGAAATATCTTTTGCTTTCCTGATTAAATACGGTGTACACACTGTGTACTCGCCACGGGGCTCCAGTGAGGGCCTGCAGACAGGCTCCAGGAACTGAGAGCAGGACTGGACCAGAAGTTAGCAAAAACCTAGACCTCAGTGCTACAATTCAATGTCAATGAAGAACCAATTCAGTGTCTAGAAGAACACAAGGTCATCGAGAAGAGATCTGCAATCAAACCAACACCTTGTTTTCTGTCCTGTGAAACCCAGAGTCTCACTGTGCCTTGGCTTCTGAAGTGCAGTCACTCAGAGATGAATGGATGTTGCTTTAAGCTGCCACACTGGTGGCAATTTGTTATTCAGCAGTAGGAAGTTAGTATGCAATATTTAACAACTCCATGCTGAGAATCAAAGAGGCTGAAAAGCATGGTCTAGTGCTTAATGCTGCTAAATGGAATAACAAGAATTGCAAACCCAGTATCTCAAACTCCAGATCCCCAGCTTCCTTCCTGTAGTCCCCACAAAGAGCACCCAGAATCAGTATGCAGGAGACCCCCAACTGCAGCTTAGCATTCTCATTGAAGCTTTCTCTTCTCTGATTCTCAGATATCTGCCTCTACACCTCTACAATACAGAGTATGCCTCATTTCTGGATTTTACTTACCTGATTCCCAAGAAAGCAATGAACAACAGCTCTGTATCTATTCATGACCACTAAGACTGCCTACCAGATGGAGGAGGATGAAATGGAGTCTTGCTTTTAGTAACCAAACTGACACCCTGGTTTACTTCACCTTATTTATGAAATATCTAATGGATTTGGTTCACTATCCCCTCTACTAAACCCAGGGAGAGCTGTTCTAGTGGAGTCATGGGGCATGCACAAGCCAGTGTATGATCATCTTGGCTGGAATTCATTCTTCCTTAGGTTTAATGGACTGGGTAATCATGGGAGCTCCCTTCCGTCCTTACAAAAGGGTTCCAAGGTCTTGATGATCATTTATTCATGGAAAGCTGTATCTTTCAGCTCTTCTGTACGCCATATAAGCCTCTTAAGTATTCATTTTTATCAAAAATAGTATAGTAATAATCTTTGATCATTATATTCCTTATGTTTTAGATTAATATAGTTATGCTTTATGGAAACGCTGTAAAGATCAAGTATGAAATACAGAAATAGACTTAGACTCAGAATGCTACCAGATTAGCTACAATTAGCTCTATAAAGAGAAAATTTTTTAGATATTTGTAGCTTTAAGCAAGTAGAAACTGATAAAGTTGGTCAGAAACCAAATAAATTTTCTCAGTGTTAAATTTCTCTCTTTGTGTATGTATGTGAAAGCTTATATGTAAACATATATCCGCAGACATATACAATTATACACATATACATATACATGAGCAAAGTGATGTGAGCAAATATACACATTCCTATACATATTTTTATACAGTAAAGTAATCAATTTTGCCATCTTTGGTAATACATCCATGTGGAAAGCTGCCAGGTGGTTTGTTAAGTTTACTCAGTTAAGACTCTGTCTCATGGCATCCTCCCTGAGACACGAAAGATGTTTTCATTTAATATATGTAAAGGTGAGAGGCCATATCTGGGAAACCCAGAATTGCATTAATACCCTTTATATGAGAGGAATATTGGGGGCTACAGAAAAATGCCAGAAGAGAAGCTGAGAATGGTTTTTAAAAAGAAGGTGTTATAGAATTGTTCAGCTTCTGCAAAACCATTAGCCACATTAGTGACTGAAATAAAGAAATGAATAAGGGGATTTTGAAGAGTTACTTAGAGTGCATTTTTATGCATTGGATAGCACTGGGCAGCATTATGGTCTCTTTTTAGAGCCACAAAAAGGTTATACAAACAGAAACGCACAAGGAATAGAAACGCATTAGAATTTATACTCCTAAATTGTTCACTATGTAAATGAAGCTTTCAAATATATATGGTTTATGGAAATTGATGTGTTGTATTTATTACTCAGCTCCCAGATTAAAATTGGAACCACACTGATTAGGTAACAGTACAAATCAATTCCCATAGAGAGAAGCAATAATAATACATCAAGATACAAATGTTCTGATTAAACATGTTGATGCATGAGAAGAAAGAAGATGCGGGCTTTCCTTGACTCTGATTTTGAATGCTAGTGAGGTCTGTCCTTCGTCTCCCTAAAACAATAGTCTGGAAGAAAACAGGCAGACTGGTTATGGCACTTGCTATTTCAGGGAACATGTTGGTAGAAAATGGAGGGAGAGAAAGATCTGGGCTCCTTTCCCCTGAATTAAATATCAAACCATGGGAAGCTTATGCCACTGAATGTAGCAACGCCTTATCTGCAACAATAAATGCCACATTCAGCCCAAGAGAAGACAGAGAAGCATACAGACTGTACTCATGGGTCCAGGTTTCTCTTCCTCCAGCTCTTTCAGACTTGAGTGGGGGGATTGAGAGAAGAAATAGATCATCCTAAAGGACTGAAATATTTTTTGTTCTACTGACTCAGGCCAGAGACTTACGAAGACTAGCAGTATCTCAGATAGCACTCGAAACATTTGTCCAGGGCTAGGAAAACATTTTATTAAAGGATGGCAGAAAGGCCAAAGAAATCCTCATGTTTTGGGGGGCTCTACTCTAGATGTGCAATGTTGAAGCCTTGCACAGGAACATCCTTACAGAAGCTACTCTTAAAGGCCATCTCTCAATGATTTGAGGCCAGGCATCCTCATATGAACATATGCAGTGGCCCTGAAAGGTAGAGTCCCAACAGATGACACAAAATGGCAAATCGAGAAATAAGTTTTGAAATTAGACAAGAACTCCCTTAGCATGTTATTTTTACCCAGACCAACCCTGAGGGTTCCTTTCCAGAGAAAGTCATGAATGCTTAGAGATGAATTGATCTAAAAGTTTCTTCTACTTACTACAGCATTTATAGTAGAGTCCAAATTTCATATCAATAGCATTTTGTCATCAAGTTCTTCTTTTACTAAGATGAGTATATTGAGGCTATTCATTTCACTTGGGGTTGAGTTGGATGTCAGATATTATTGTCCATATGTCAACTGTGCCTACAAGTATTGCTCCAGCACACCAAAAGTACCCCTCCATCACACATGCATCTGAAGTGTCAATGTATACTTAGAACAGAGAAAAGAAACACAGTACTTTTTGTCAGAAGGCTTACACGACACTGTAAATTAGATCTGGTACCTTTAAAGCATTGTCATTCCATCTGGGTACATCCAAGTGCTGCAGAAATATTTGCTGGCAACTCACTGATCTTTGGGTGTAATATGGAGAGTATGCTTGATAGGGTTAAAACTTTTGAGGGTATGACTGCCTTGATGGCTCCATTTGTAAATGAATGAGAATTAAGCACAGGGTACTTTGTTAGAAGGAGGATGAACTGAGCCTCCAAGGAAGCTAAAGTTCAGCAATGGAGTCAGGTCAAGTCAATAATGTGTTTATATTATCAAGAATATTAGCATTTCTAAGAAAATAAGGAAAGCATATCAAGAGTTCTCTAAGTCACTGAAGGGTGTTTGTCCACTAGTACATTCAAAGTGAGCAGTACCAGCATTTCTTAAGGTTGGAGATGAAAAGATCCCTGGGGTCAACAACTCAATCAATACAGTAAGGACTGTGTTCTCCCTTTCAATGCTCAACTGGCTTTATAAAAGCATAGTTGTCACTCTGCCCCTGAAGATCTCAGTCATCACTCTGTCCCATCTAACTGCCCACTTAGGTCTTGCGGACTCAGATCTGCTGTGAAATTTTTCACTACACATTTTGCCACATTCTCTTTCCAGCCATACCAACTGCTTTCAGTTTTTGGTTTCACTATTTCCTGGGGCTAGCTCCCACAGAAAATCACAGCATCTTCCTGAATCTAATAGTACAGCATTTGATCATCTAAAATGAACAAACTTCGCTTATGTGCAAATCAGTGTAGAGGAAGTGAAGGGCAGTTCCTACAGAAGAAACGTCATGAGCTGAGACATAAAAGGAGAAAGCAGCTATGTTGTTTTGCACTTTGATCAGAGCACAGAAACATGAAGGACAAATGGGGGGTTGAAAATTGTACAAAGAGTGTTAGTGCCAACATGGATATTTAAAATATTTAAGTCATAAGGACTTATTTTTATCAACAATGGAAACCCATGAAAGCCTGGGGACAGAGATCGTAACTGTAGAGCTACTTCAGGAAAAGAGAAATGTGCCAGTTGTGTGCTGGTTAGAATCTAAAAGGAAAGGAAGAAAAGTTACAGCAATAAAAATGGTTTTTAAAACACCATGATGGTCTCAATCAACACTACACAAATCGTATGGAGGGTATTCACCGTCACTGTCTCAAAGAAAAGGTGACTGGACTGAGAAACAGATATATTCTACAAACTTCAACTTTGTTTCCTAAAACCTAATCTAGTAGAAAGCAGGAAATAGTGTAGAAGGGACAGCAGAGTAAACAAAAAGCAAGAGAGAGAAAGAGATTATGTCGGGGCTATGAAACACATTTTTCTGGACAACTATGAAGTAGCCAACTTGTAGAACCAAGGCTTCAAAGCAGTATGATGGCAGGGGCAAGGTCAAAGACGAAAGCAGAAGCACCAGAGTACCTAGCTTCCCAGCAGGTCCCCTCTGTGCATAGCTGAGGAGAACTCAGTGACAACAGACAGAGAGAAATGTCTAGTCAACACAGATCTGTACAGATGAGACCCCTCCAGAATCCCCTCATCATGGATGCTTGGAACTGCATGCGGCAAGACTCAGAGTAACATGACAAGGGGAAAATGGACATACCAAGCCTGAGTTTCTTGACAACGTACATAGAATAAGCCCTAGGAAAGAAATTTGATTGATTTTGAGACAATGTGTAAATGTTCTATTTATCATCCACCTGGATTTGTATATTGTAGCTTATGTATTCTTAACAGCTTACACACTTTAGTATGCGGGGCATATAGCATACCATGTGCTAAGCAATCTGTACTCGATAAGTGTGAGAAATATAAATAAGAGATGAGACTCAAGATGAGTACAATTTATAAAAAAACCTTTCTTATACAGAAGATAATAGATATATTTGTCTATGTTCTGATAATTACTTATTCTCATCCAAGTGTCTTATTTCTTTGTTGTGAAAATTACATTATCAGAACTCCGACAAATAAAATTCCATTTGCTCATCTAAAAGTTCCTGGGTTTTGTGCTTTCTTTCTACTTGTTTTACTCTTTTAAAAATTCACAAGTATAATATTGTTCACAGAATTAAATCCCAAGAGCTAACAATTATTCCATTTAGTTACATCATTAGCAGATAGGGAAAATAGAGTAAATAACACAATAAAAGAAAAAGCAAAAGGAAATGTAATTAAGGCTTAGCAGTGATATAACTAATTTTTAAAGATCAGGCACTCACTTGTTTTTCTTGTCAGGTTACATCCTCTGTTACATTCAAGTGATATCAAAATTGAGTATGTATGCTGACAATATTTGTTTATTGACATGACAATGTTACATAAAGCCAACCTACTCCTTTATTCTCATGCAATGAAACACCCAGGAAATACAAACTGTGGTCCTGCTGAGAACGCCCTCTCTGCTCACCTATCCATTTTTCTGTTGGCGAATGGCCATATCAAGGACTAGACATTTGTCAACAGAAAAATCACGTCTGCCACAGTGAATTAATACCGCCCTATAAAATTCTGAATGAGAAGCTGGGATTGTGCATGCGAAGTCTTTTTGAAACCAATCACACTGACCCCAGAAAACAGAAGTCATCTTAATCTGGACAGCAGTGAATAACCTAACCCACCCTAGGGACACGGAACTGAGGTATATGGTGGTAAAGGAGGAAGCACAGCACTGTTTCTCCAGAATTAGAACCTGAATCTGGATAGCTATCAGGAACTGGAGAAGGCTCTCCCTAGCTGCCTTAAGCGTCTGATTTTCCACATTGCTTATTTAATCATGCTTGTCTCTTGGTTTGTTCTGGTTCCCTGTGCCCAAAACAAATTACAGAGAAGAATTAAGATTATTTTATTTAGGACATTGCAATGGAGAAAATATCTACTAATGGGAAACACACCAAAAAATGTAGGACGTGTAGGGCTATATAAAACAAGGGAATCATTGAGAAAGACTGGTAGTAGGCATGATCATAGAACAGGCAAGGTTAGGTAGGTCCTCTTTGGCTAGCTTGTTTTCTCTAAAACAAAATAGTTGTGGAAGTCTCTTAAAGCAGCCAGAGCCCAACTTTTGATTAATGTTTCATGGTGGAGAGGGTTACGAAGGGTCTCAAAGCTCAGGTTCTTCCAACAGTACAAAATCTAGCAAAGACTTGGATAGGGGAATAATGGCAACAAAGATTCATGGCTTCTGATGCGTTAGTAAGCTTGGGGATGACCTATAAAAGATGGAATGAGAAGAAAATGCAAAAATAATAAGTGATAGTTACTCAGAAGATAACTACAATCACCATAGTGCACTTTCTTGACTACAATTATTGTGAGAGTAAAGAGAAAGTGGTGTGTGTGTGTGTGTAAGAGAGAGAAAAGATATTAGTAAAATTTTTGATTCTGTAAATAAACCTAATTTATGTCTACTAAAAATTTTGTGAAATGACCAAAAGCATATTTAAAAAAGTCAAAGTAAATCTCAAGAAAATATGCCAAGGACAGTTTTAAAGACTTCCTGGCAGGGGCGGAGGGAGCAGATGACTCTGGATCAATCCACTAAAATGACAATGAGTCAGTATTTTACAAAAAGTATCAGGAAGATAGGGGTGATTAGTATTAGGGATTATACTAATGTATTTCACAACGGAAACTTGAAAAAAAAAACTAGTAGAAGCTGAAAGATATGTCTTCAAAATATTCAATTGTCATTCTCCGAAGTTTCATAATGAGCTAAGAATAAAGGAAATCATCCCAAATGTGTTTAATAGTGTCTTTTAGAAAACTTTAGCAAGCATCATTCTCAATATTAAACGCTGAGCAAGTTCCCAGTATGACAGGATAACAAATTGTCCCCTGACTTTCATTTTCCTGAGATGTTTTAATTTCTCTGGTAGCCCCCAACTGGTAGCAGGAACTGAGGTGCTTAATTTAGTACAATTTAATTAAAAATACAATTAGACCCACTAATTTAATAGTTTTACTAGATACGAATCACTGTCAATTCTGTAAGATATTTACTCAATTCTCTTGGGCTTTCTCCTCTTCAGCTTTGAATTTTCAGCTTGTTTTCTTTTTCCCTAGCTCTTGAGATGGCAGCTAGAGAATAAGGTTTCCAGTAACTGTGTGACACTGGAAACAAAGTCTCCTTTCAGTTTCAGATGAGCCCCAGGCACCCATACTGTGTCCTCTGAGGTGTGCATTCTGTTCCTGTCTCCATTCAACCTGTGCTCCTTGACTGTGGGTCCCATTTGCTGTACCATGCCCATTGAGTGTTCTTACAGCTCTCTTTGGTTCAGTGTCTGTCTCTGAGTGCACCTTCTATCCTTCTTGGTTTCTGGGTTAGGATGCCTGTTCTTCAGCCTCTCACCACAGTTCTTGTGAAATGCTTTCTAGATCTTAGCTCCACCCTTGGGTAATGCTACAGCTGGAACCCTCCACAGAATTTCCAGATGAGTCCATCTCTACCAAATCAAGCTGCCCTTGACTGTGATCCCTATTGCTCCAAATTCAGCCTACAGCCAAACAGATGGAGAAGCATTGAGAATCTCTGTTTCTACCCAACAAGAATAACAAATTGGAAGAAAGATCATGGCAAGGGAGAAGGTTAATGAAATAGGCTGGGAAATACCTCCATAAAAAGAATTTAATTGGATAATTCAGCTGGACTTGGTAAAGGCAAAAGATGATGAAATGAGGAGAGAGAGGGAGAAAGAGAGAGAGAGAGAGAGAGAGAGAGAGAGAGAGAATGATGATATGAGACATTTTGTTTCAGTGGTTAAGGGTGGTTTCTTAGGAAGGGTTTCAGTTGAGACCAGAATGATACAAAGAAACCCGACTGACAACAGATGGAGAAAACGCTATACAAGGAGCAGAACAGCAAGGACAAAGTGCAGGGTGCCTCCCCAAGATTTTTTTTGGCAGCTGGACTGATATGACCTTTAGAAAGGCCATCTGGTGGTGTCTGTCAGAATATGCACACTCCATGACCCAAAAATTTAAACTATCAGCATATATTCTACTGGAAAAGTACACAAAAACCTATGCAGATGTGGCTTCGTACTATAATTTTTATAATAGGAAAAAAACCAGAAGCAATTGTAGCAATTGTAGAAAAAGCAAACAAAGAAGTACCTTTGGCCTAAAATATGAAACATCAGTCAGTAATAAAAAAAAAAAACAAAAAAAAAGGAAACACACACACACACACAAAAAAAAAAACCCAACTTGGGCTAGAAACAGCTCAGCTTATAAAAAACAAACAACAACAAAAAGTAGGGCCATAGGGTTAAATAATGTCCAGCCTGCAGGACGTAGGCTTAAAAAAATTCCAGGTTTCTAGTTCCTGGAATCCAGGGAGAATTCCCCTCGCACCAGTGGGCCTTATCTGCTGGCTTTCCTGTGGTGGCGTCACTCACTGGGAATGAGACACCCTGGGAGATCGCTGAGATGCCCACAACCAAGCCCAAACTGGTTTGAGCATCGCTTGCTCACAAGCCCTAGTCATTAGTGGATGGCCACGGAGAATCTACAAGGGAGAGCAGATGAGTTTTTTTTGTTCCAGTTTTTGGTTCTATGAGTGAAATCCGAGGAGAAAAGATCTCCATAAGATGAGCAGAGATACCATGTGTATGGGAATAATCAAACGACTCCAGTTAAGAAAAGCCGAAGCCCAATAATAAACAGCTGGTTTCAAACCTCAACATGAGAGTGAAGATGACGGCTGAGATAAAACTGACCAATCCAGCTTAGACTGGAGCCAGCTAGTTCACGAGGATGGTGGGAAACCATTGGAAAGTACATTTCTTTAGTGAATACCAGCATATAGCAATCTGAACCTAATGAGTTTGAGTTAATGATAAGTGGGTGGCTGAGTCTACAGTTTGAAGTCTCTTCTTATTAGCTGGGTCTAAGGAAGAAAGAAACGCACAAACCCAGTGTAAGCCACTTCCCTTAGCAGGAGCCAGCGTGTCATGACTATGCTTGCTAAGCTCTTTAGAAATGAGCCAAATAACACTGAGGTACCATGGGAAACTTTCTTCTTCCCACAAAGTCCCTCACTCCATTCCCTCCTCCTGTCCCCTGCAAAAGCACAATTTTTAAAACTGTGATAATAGAGTGTATCTCCTAAGAAGCAAGTAAGTGGGTTCCCTTGTTCAACCCCCAAGCACAGTGTTATACTGTGACCAAACCAAGAGGGCATGGCCACAACTGACCCACAAGAAATGTACCCCTTCACGTCCTGTGGTGTTCCAAGGAGCAAAAGTTAAGAGATGGTTTCAATGGCCATTTTATTAAGCAAAGCCAGGCAGAGCATGTTGGGAGGCAACCAAAGAGAAGAATGGATCATTCGAGACCTTGATAGAATATTGGAAGTCAAGGTCTTCCTAAGACTTTGTGCTTTGAATAACAGGAAGGATGTTATTAGAATACTTGCTATCTTCTACCACAGAGATCCCACTTTCTACTGTGTAGAGAACCAAGAGGGAGAAAACAGCTACCTACTGCCAAGAGCTTCCTGCTGGCCTTTGTCACCAGGACAGGTGTATCGACTGCTTCAGTCTTTGTTCACTGGACTTAGTTTCTGCTCAGTCTCAGATGCCTGCACACCCCTCCCTTGGTGGAGGGGATTTATTGAGAGTCACACACCAGCTCTCAGAAGTGTCTCCTAGCCAATCAATATGCTGAAAGGCTGTGAAACAGGCGGCAGCCATCACAGCATGTCCAATTTCTTTGTGTTTTCACTTTTACATTTGCTAAAGGTCAGAGACTATATTTATCACCATCAGACATACGTGGATATGGAAAAGAGATCTTTGCCAGCGCACTGCTTGCAACGGGGTGGCGTGCGGAAAGGCTTTCTCTGGTTTCTGGAAACTTTACATGAATGCACATTACACGTTTATATGCTCTACTCCGTCAAAGGATTCCAAAGTACTTAAACAACTTTAATTAAGTTGCTCTAACAACACTTAGGAGCAAATCGATATTTTTCATACTACTTGTTACAGGCTAGGGAAATAAGCCCTGGTCCCCCAGCTCAGATTTAACATTCATTCCCCGAAATATGGAAAAATCTTCTTGAATATATTTAATTACAAGAGAGTGAAGTTTTTCCTGGTAATGTACCTTAAGTTTTCTCCTCACAAATTGGGGTCGGGGGGGAGCAATCGCTGAATAAGAAATATGAGAAAATAAGATTTGGAGAAGCCTGGGTATTGAAAGCAAAAGCAAACATATTTTCATCTCTTGCAGCACGGGAGGATATTTGGTGTCGGCTTTTATTTCTTAGTGGGTAAACAAAACAAGCACAGTCCTATTTTCAGGACCTCCTCCCAAAAGGTAAAAATTCCTCATTCATAAAGGCAACAACATCAAAAGTATACCCCTGCAACTGTCCGTGCTTAAACACGAGTCTTCTGAAGGCTTCAGAATGGTTCTCTTAAAACTCTGGGAGGTATGAGGGACGGGGTGGCATTCCCTTCTGTTCCTTTGTGGGATAATTGAGATCTCCGTGGTTTAGGAATGAGCAGCGACATTCTCTGTTCACAAAGGGTCTAACTATCCTATTGGACTTCTGCTTTGGCCAGAAGAAGCTAAACTGTATGGGGAATGTCAGGGAGACAGGGAAAGGGAGGTTGGCCTGCCTACGGGTGTGTTGGGGACTCAGGGGAAAAATAATCGAAGAGAAAAAGGCAAGTAGCCCACTCACATCTCCACCTGGGGGCTGCCGTGGGAAGCAAATTGCTGTAATAACAGCTACACTTCCGCCACCTTCCTCAATTCACCATGGAGACTGATTCATACTCTGGAATTGGAGGTGTTTTGCTGTGAAAGTGAAGTGCATGAGCAAGCAGCCCTCCCACAGTGGCTTTGGGAAGCTAGCCCTTTTGCATTTCCTGCTGGGGGAAGCACTGAACCTGAAAGCATCCCAGGCCAGCTGGATCTAGACTTGCACTAGACAACAGCTTCCCTAAAGCTGAATGACATCACTTTTAATTTGCATGTCCAGCCCAGGGCACAGAGAGAGGAGAAGTGGTCATCTGATCATCTGATCATCTGATATTTTAGGATTGAACCCAGTTTAGGATTATACTCCTGGTTGATGGCTTCATTGAATTTTCATCCCAGGATTCTCTAAGATAGGGAGCACAGTGGGCAGTATCCAAGAGGAGGAGGTTGAAAATATTGCTAGTGCATCTGCATTGTCCTAGTGCAGGACAAGGTAAGAGGGCAGCTTTCTCACCTGTGTATACCAGCGTGATGGGATGAGTTAATGGCAGGGCTAACAGAGGACAGCTTTTTTTTTTCTGTTCAGAAAAAAAAAAGAATAAATATTGCATCTCCACAAAACTATTTGTGAAAGTCTACTCTGAAAGATACTGGGGAAACCCAGTCTATTCTCACTTTGTACAAAGAGAATACGTTTGTGAACATGATTCCACCAACACCATGCAATCAGGTCTGGACACACTAGCGGGCTGCTTTATGACCCAATTTAATTCTGACTGTATCTACCTGGAAGAACACCAAGGCAGCTCAGGCCAAGAGCTCAGAAGCAAGACTGCTTTCCTCTCCAAATGCCCCAGGTCATCCTACTCACCAACTGTCTGCTAGGTTTAACACAACCCTTCTCAAGGAAATTAATTTGCTAGGAGAACTAAAAGAAGTCGTGGAAAAGGGTACTTATGATTACCTCTTATTATAAAGAATATTGCAGAGGATACAGAAGTGCCTGATATATAGATAGATGAATGTGGTCAAGCAAAGTAAGGGCAGTGTGAGGCTTCCTACCCTCCCTGGACTCCACCCTCCAGGAATTTCCATCTGTTTCACACTCTAGAAACCTGGAGTCTGTATGAATAGAGTCCTCTGGACTTTTATTAAGGCCAGACACAGTCAGAATTGAGTAAATCACTGGCAATCAGTAATCAATTCATATTTTTGATGTTTTATTTTTTGAAAATTTTATATATGAACTGCTGTGGGATAATGCTTTTGTATCCTATAAAGATTTGTCACTTGTGTTGGTTTAATAAAATACTGGCTGGCCAATAGCTAGGTAGGAAGTATAGGCAGAACAACCAGAGCAGGAGAATTCTGGGAAGAGGAAGGACTCAGTCTGCAGTCACCACTCAGGTGCAGAGGAAGCAAGATAAAACTGCTGCACTGAGATAAGGTACCAAGCCATATGGCTAAACACATATAATAATTATGGGTTAATTTAATTTGTAAGAGCTAGTTAATAATAAGTCTGAGGTAACAGGCCAAATAGTTTATAATTAATATAAGCCTCTTTGTGTTTCTTTGGGATTGAACAGCTGAGGGACCAGGCAGGACAGAAACTTCTGTCTATAATAAGTACTATATCTACATCTGTTCCATCCCTACTTTGGCCCATTCCAATTCTTCCTGCTCCTTTTCTAATATTCATATCTCTTATTTAATTATATATTTTTTCTATGTATATGTAGTTAAATATTTCTATGTATATATCAATACACATACCCACTCACACACACATACACACAGACTACTCATACAATGTATTAAATCCATTTATCTTTGCTTATATGTGCATGTTTCCAGGGCTGACCATTTGGGAATGGACCTCCTATGAGGGTGTTAATTTCTTGAGACAACTAATTGTCCATTTCTTAGTGGCCCTTGACCTATGGATCTTCATTTTCATCTAGGTGACATAGTCTCTCAACAGGTGTCCTAAGACTCTGACTCTTACATCTTTCTGCCCATCTAGGATTTTCTCTGAGCTTAAAGGTTTAGAGATTAGTTGTGTGATGTATCAGTTAGAGTTAGATACCCCAATGTAACTAATACCTACATTTGGCCAGCTGTGTAGCAACTATAACAGTCTTCATCTGTTGCAAAATGAAGTTTTGCTGTTTTTTAATTAGGGGTAAGAACTACATTTACATTGTGTCCATAAGGATGGGTACTGAGGGAAAAAAAAGCAGAACGAAACAAAATAAAAAGATAGATTGTTAAGAATAAGAAGAAAGACGAACCCTTTTTCACCATTGGTGGGTTCACAAATTGGTACAACTTTGTGGAAATCAGTGCATAAGATACTCAAAAAGCTCAGAGTAGACCTACCCCATGATCCAGCTATACCATTTTCTAGCATATGCCAGTCAACTTCCCACTGCACAAATACTTGCTTATTTGTGTTCATTGCCTTTCTGTTCACAATAGTGAGAAAATGGATAAAACCTAAGTGTCCTTCAAGTTATAAATGAATAACAAAAACAAGGTATAAACACACAATGGTATTTTTCCCACTGTAAAGAAAAATGAAACGGCATTTGCAGGCAAATGTATGGAACTAGAAAATACTATAACCAGTATAGTATAGTCTGAGTAAAACCAGACCCAGAATTTTTTGTGTGTGTGATTTCTGAATCCCAGCCCTGAATCTTTAGTTGTGAGAACAGAACTTGTAGTAATCTAACTGCAGAAACCAGGAAAGTGAGAAGGGACCAGAGGTGGGGATGCACTAGATTAGGGAATTGGCAGGACATGGATGCTATGAAGGCGAAAAGGAAAAGAAAGGAGGGCTTTAATTGGGATGGGGACAGGGAGAGCAATGCAAGTGCTCTACAAGTTACCAAGAGGGAAAAGCAAACCAAAACAATCAGTACTGCTTCTCAGCTATAAAGCCACAACACAAATGACATGGCAAGTCATCACCAATGATGCAACTGTGTCACCTTTAGCTTGTGGTAAACAACCATCAAGTGTGATTAGACTTAAGACCCACTAAATAGGAAGGAATTCATGCCTGGTAAACCTAATCAACCACATATGGGTGAAGAAAATAAACTCAAGAAGAGAACCAACTACTGCCAGTTGCAACTCAACTTTTAGTCCCACCTCTCCCTTATTATCAAGAGATAAAGAGGTGAAAGGCCCAAGCTCTGTAATCATGTCCCCATTCACAATCTATCTAGGAGCCCCCAGTAACCAGTCATCTCATTAGCATAGCAAAGTCAGCTATCACTCTCTAGAGAGTCTAGGAATTTAAAAGATATATGCTAGGAATCATAGGCAGACTTAAAATATGTATTTCTTATTTTATCAGTGTATCATATTTACACATTAGATAATCATGTATCCTGGTTAATACTTTCTTTTCTGATGAAATAATGGTCTCGTGTATCCACACAATATCTATTTAGGGTGATTGTGTGTGTGTGTGTGTGTGTGTGTGTGTGTGTGTGTGTGTGTGAGAGAGAGAGAGAGAGAGAGAGAGAGAGAGAGAGAGAGAGAAATTTGAGTCAGAATGGCTGCATTAAAGAAGGAAGGCATTCATAATGAGTGGAAAGGAAGTAGGGATTGGAGAGGAAAGGAAGCTGTTTTTTCACAATACTCTGGGCATACCTAGTATGCTTAGTACAATAGAATGTCATGCCACATATAAGGATTCAGACTTCATCTAGATCCCTGGGCCCCCAAATGATTAAACAATGATTGTGTGTGTGAGGCCCACATATGTCAGAAACAATCAGTAGTTTAAAGACGAGATTATCATGTCCTCTGTTTTCTTACATAAATTCTCATGTATGCCACCTATCTTCAACTGCGTATTACTGGGTTTGAATTTCTCCCAATTATGACTCATGTGGACACAAAGTCATAACTAATTTGATTTAGAATAATTAAACAGTGTGACATTTCTTACAGTCAGGTGCAGAGGTAGAAATTCGTATGCAGTCTCCCAGCAGTTAGGGACTTCTGTTTGAATCACTGAAGTAATTAGTATGCAGGTGGCTATTAAGCCTGGGACCAGGTGGTTAAATCACGGTTTTTTATCTCCTTTCGTAAGCATGTAAGTTTGGGCTTTTCAGTGGACTGGGATTGCTTCAGAGACTTGTAAGCTGGAGTGGGAAAAATGAAGGGAACTGCCCATAGAAGCCTGCAGAAGTCCTGTGGGGTCATTAACTTATTCAATTGATTCCACAAATATTTACTAGGCACCATTAACTCTTCCATGACTCTTTAGATTATCTTCAGTGTCAACTGTGTCAATACCAGACTAAGTCCCTCTCAGGGGTGCACCTCATCTCCAAATGAAGAGTCATCTATGACAGAGAGGCCTCACAGTAGGAATGGTTGGGGGCTTAAATCAAGGGACTTCTACTCACTTGGACTGAGGGATTCATCTAAGACAGAAAGGCTGAAATGCAAGAAGCAAGTATCTATTTAGGATGAATACAATGAAAATAAACAGCTATGGTCTAAAAGTGCCCATGGAAATGAGAGATTTAAACAAATTATCTAATTGATTCATGTTCTATCCCTTTCTACAAAAAAGAGTAAGAACAAAATGGTAGAAACAAGGCAGAACAGTTAAGGTAGCTGGAGAGAGTACACATCCATCCCTTATCAGCTGCTTCCTTTATTTAGGTATAAGAATGCAAAAGATATTTAGCTACCATAGGAGACTTTTAATCTTGTTATAATAAAGACTTCAGGAAGGACTATAGAGAAAGCCATGTTCCCAATAAGATATCTGAGTGCTGATATCAAGCTATGATTCATGAATCAGTGGACCAATAGACCGCTTTAATGTCCTAACTGCTATTTCCCACTTGAGTATCATGAGTAGGGTGTCAACACAATTTAAAATTACAAGTGATTACGAACCATAAAAGAATACATGAATAGCAGAAGCAATTAGAATTCACAGGACTTTATAGGTTTACAGCCCTGGACAGCTCTGTAGTAGGTGGTGAACTTAGATGGGTATGGGTATAAGGACTTGAATAGAAGAATGGATTTTATTCCCAATTATGTGTTCAACTTTTGCAATCCTGCCATGTCAACTAGTGATGCTATTGGGCTTGTTCTTTTATGCATATTGGTATTCAACTTGCTGCTTGTCAAAGACTATCTCACTGTAACAGCAACAATAATAATAATCAGACAACCCTAGACCTCGAGGAGCATAGTGAACCGTCCCTTTACTATCAACAGCAAACCTGTCTGGCAGTAGTCCTGAGTGGTTACCCAGGAGTTAATTGGACAAGTCCTCTGTTTCATTTACTGGGGCCACCAAAGAGCGTCAATGGGAGAGTGACCTCTAGCCATAGTCAGGTTTGGGTAGACTCACACCAGTGACCTTGAATAGGAGGCAGTAGCTATATACTATCTTCTCTCGGACAGGCTCCAGTGCTCTTGGCACACCGTTGATTAAGTCCTGCAGCTGTTGTATTAAAAATGTTTGTGCTATCACTAAAATCCCCTTGTTCTTGCCCCTTTCTCCAAATAATTATCAGCTACAGCACAGATATTAAAGCAGTGCTGTAAAAAATTGAAATACAGTTCTACAAACAGGCCTTATAAATGCAGAATTAATTGCTGTATATGCTTCAAATTACCAAGAGACTTCATTTTATTTCTGTCACAGCAGAAAGTGCTTCATCAGGGGGAATTCATGTGGAGATCCAGCCATGTCCTAGTTATTTTTTGTTTAATATGCTTAAGATGTTTAATTATTTTTGATTAATTCACTTACCATTAAACTGCCCAAAGACTTTGACATGTTCTGTACTGCGTGGTGTACCAGTGGATTTGCTGTGTGGGCTCCTTCAATGAGTCAACGTCAAAGCCTAGTAATAAGGGTCAAACCAGGTTTTGATGAAAACCCTGGCTCCATTACTTACCAGTTGTGTTAATTTAGATATTAAACAACTTCAAGCTATGTTTTCATCATTTGGAAAATAATGAATCCGACTTCACAGGGTATTATGGGAATTAAATGAGAATATGAACCATTTAGAGCTGTAACTGGTCCAGGCTTGCACTCAACAAATGGTAATTATGGTTATTATTGTTCTGTGGAAGTGTGAAGTGTGCTACATACAGAAGCAAAATGTGTGCAGTCATCATTGCTTTGCCCTAAGGTGGTTGTGGACCTCTTGAGATAAGCCTGAGTCCTAACTTATTAGGTTAAACTGAAAGAACTCAAAGTAGCAAAAGATGTTAAATTGACCTGGATTACCTTTGGACTTCAGCTCATTTTTGGACTTACATTAACATCCCCAAACAAGATTTAATAGTTGTAAAAATGGTTTCCTTAGCCTCTGTGGACACTCTTGCACCCTATTTATCTTCCACACAATATGAGAATTCTTCTGAGACCCCAGCAGTGGAAGTTTTCAGAAGGCTTTAGCCTTCCCCTCTGGCATATCTCACGAAATAAACCCATCAGATAAAGACAGCTGAGAACAGGGGGGAACTCACAGTATGAAATGCCATCCTGAAAAAAGACTTTGGTGATCCATGGAACTTCTTTGACAATCAGGAAAGCCAAGTGCTCAAGGCTGCACAGGAAGGTAATGGCTGGCTAGCAGGACCCAAGATGCCCAGTGCACCTTCACTCTTGCTGGCCTTCCTTGTCGCCCTAGTTTACCAGTTCCTTCAATGCAGGTGAAGACTTAAGTTAGGAGTTAGGGAGAACCTTGTTGCCAGGGTAACCCCCAGGAATCCACAAGGACGACTCCAACTAAGATTCCTAGCAATAGTGCCTACCCTAATTGTTATCAGAGATACTCTATCCAGTAACTGATGGAAGCAGAGGCAGAAATCCAGACAAGCCCTGGGCTGAGCTCTGGGAGTCTTGCAGAAGAAAGAGAGGAGGAATTGTATGACCCAGGGGGACTAACAGTTAGGGACTGACCTCTGCATGTTTGTGATAGTTGTATAGATTGGTCTTTTTTGTAAGGTTCCTAGCAGTGAGAGCAGGACCTGTCCCTGGTATTTAGCTAGAGTTTGGGAACCTGTTCTTCTTACGGAATTATCTCGCCCAGCTTTAACACAAGGGGAGGAGCTGGGTCCTGTCTCAACCTGATGTACCATGTTTTGTTCAAGCCCATGGGAGGCCTTCCCCTGAATGAATGGGAGTGGGGTGGAGATGGTGAGGGGAACTGAGAGGAGAGGAGGGAAATGAAACTGTGGTCGGTATGAAAAATAAATAAAGAAGAAGTTATTTAAATAAAACTTTAAAAAGGAAAAAAATTATTTGAAGCAAGATCTTGGCAGTAGTTGAAGCCATGCAGAAATGAAATGGAAATGTCATTGACTATGGATTGACTACTCGTGTGTAAGTGTCTCCAAAAAGAAGAGAAAAGAGGTGCTGATTACAGACTTCTTATTATGTAGCCAGCACCAAGCTGCCATGTACTTTGAAAGCTCCCTACATTATAGGCTGCACTAAGCTGCATTTAAAATCTCAAGATGGTGGGAAGCATTTGGTGAAGTCACACATCTGCCAATGAATGTCTTCACAGCTGCCAAATGGTGTCCACCCTTTTTTCTTCAGTTATTATAGTGCTTGGAAATTACCTTTTTTAGTACCATTGACTGAGTGACCTGACACAGAGTTAAGCTACCACAACGTAACTCTCTTTTGGGGTGCCCATGTTTTACTAATCATGGTGCTATTATTGCCCACATTGTACCATGTTCCAGCAGTTCTAAAAGAAGGGAAGCAGACTTTCACAGAGGCACACCACACAGTTATAACAAAATGAGTTTTATACACCGAGTACTCTCTTTAAAACTATTCTTTGCTGATAACAACCTATGTCCTAAGAGCAAGTTAGTTCCACACCCTGCACAGGTAACTTATGATCATGAAATTAGGTACCCACTACAATATTTCTTTTGTGACCACAAACAAAATTAGTCTACTGCGTTTCTCCCTGGCCTTGTAGTAGGATACACATCCCTAATCTTCCTAAGACCCTGTCTAGGTATAGTCCTTTTTTAGGGTGTCCAGACATATTAGAATATTGGCCTAAATTTATGTAAAACTTACAAATTATGCCTCATTTTATTTTTACAAAACTCTTAATACAGGTAAGAAGTACTGCTTCCATTTTTATTTTTTCAGATACTAGTACATGACTATAAAATCAGTGGCTTTAAGTCAGGCACTGGAGTATGAAATTGACTCTATGCTGACTTTATGTGCTTTGGCACCGTGATTCTCATAGGGTTGCAAGTGTCCCATTCAATAGTTTCCCAAGAAGAATCCTCCCCCACCATGATACTTCTCAGGCTGTGGTACGTGGTGGTATTTTACAAGTTCTTTGAGATCCTTATGGTCAATATAATTTCTTGTTATGAATTATGGCATACAGGATTCTATGTTGCTTCCATTTCCCTGAAACCTACTTAGCTACCCTCTGGAGTCCCTGGTTTTCTTTCCCAGTGCACCCAGCATTGATCATGCAGTTTATGAATTGAAGAGAAGTAGTTACCAAAGATACTGTACTATGTTTCTGAGTATAGCTTATTCCTGAGTAGGAACAAGCAGGTAAAGCTCCTTCGTGTCTTTGTAGTGACTAGTAGAAGCTTGAGATTCTGGCAGGTTGTTAAAAAAAATAAAAAGGACATGAATTTGGGAGGGAATGAAAGTGTGTAGATGTGCAAGGCATTTGAGGGAATGGGGTGGATATGATAAAATATACTGTATGCATAAAATTCTAAAAGAATTAGTAAACATATGCTTTATAAAAGACGACTTCCTATATATCTTTGCAATTTAAACTTAGAATGAATTCTGTGCATCAAAACACATGGCTTGTCTCCTATTTCTTCAAGAATCCATTCTTAAAACAGGTCATTAATGAAGGAGCGTAAATGAATTAACAAAAGGTAGGATGATAAATTGGAAATAAAACTCCCATTCAGATACTAAGATATAATTAAATACTCACAAAAACCCTTGACTCTGATTTAGCCTAATGCCACTACAGGCATCTGTCACTTACCGGGATTCCTCATGTATTTTCCAAATCCTGAGAATTTTAGCATGAATAATCTATACAAACAAGAGTCCTTAACATACTCCTACGTCAGCATTTGAGCTTCAGGCATAGGGATTCTAAGAATTTGTGCTCTCTGAACAATTTTTCTGAACAAAATATTATTGAGAAAGGCAAGGTCAATAACTGTACTTCATTTGCCTTTAATATTCCATGTGGCTATAATAAAGTTCTCTTAATATCCTGAAAGTGGTGTTATACGCAGCCAATTTTATTTTATTTTATTTTATGTGGATGGGTGTTTGTATCCATATATATCTGTATACTATGTTTATGCCTGCTGTCTTCAGAGGTCAGAAGAGGGCATAGTATGCTCTGGTACCGAGTATCATTGATGGTACTGGGAAGTGTAACCCAGGTCCTCTGGAAGAGTAGCAAGTGTTCTTAAATATACTGAACTTTGTGGGTACTCTAGATTCCCCATCCTAGAGCCCAGATCCCAGATTTTTTCTGTGTTCACTTGTCTGTCATTTTTCATTTTTTTCATTACCCCTAGTCAAGGTTCCAGCACCCAAAGCATGCAGGAACATGCAATAGATTGTCTGTTAGTATCTGTTAGAAGATACACACACATATGAAATATCAACAATATGGTTGCCTAAACAAGACCAGGACAAGGAGATATGCCAGCCTAGTGGAGAACCCTCAAAGCCCTCTATTCCAGATGAAGAAATACATATAATTAAGTATACTAAGAGAGGGGAAAGAGGGAAGTGTGGAAATAATATGAGTATGAAATTCCCAAATATTTCCTAGTGAGATTTTTGTTTCTTAGTAACATCAGAGCTGTGCACATAAAGTCTCAGCAACGTGACTGGCTAGACATGAACTAAACAAGGACAACAACAGACATGCTAACACGGTTGAGGAAAAGCCTAGGAGGCCTCAATCTTATACAGATGAAGTCTCTCTCCCCAACACAAGTTCCCAAATGTGAGTGGAACAAGAATGATACCAGTGAATATGTCAAACTCGATGGGGGAAAGTCCACTAGTCCTTAACCCTACACATAGAACTATAGACAACTGAGGAAATCTGGGAACAGAAAAGGTTGTCTTCCCTATGGAAGAACAAAAGCATAGCAACTGGTTTTCTAGTACCAATGTTGAGCTGTGCAAAATACCTCCCAGTATATTTTACAGATTGAACATATGTATATATATGTTAGAAAATATGTATAAAATTAATTATAAATATATGTATTTATAATTATTTATATGTGTACATGCATATTGTGTATGTATAATACATATTAGAAATATGTATGTATACATGTACACATATATGTATACAATAACACATAGCAAGAAAAGTATGTCTTGATTACTGAAGGTATTTATGAGCTGTAGAAGTTCCTTTGAAGTTAAAAACTTTTAAATGAAAAAAGAAAGCATATTCAACAAATGATGCTGGCATAACTGGATATCAACATGTAGAAGAATGAAAGTAGATCCATATCTATCACCATGCACAAAACTCAAGTCCAAATGGATCAAAGACTTCAACATAAATCCAAACACCCTGAACTTCATATAAAAGAGGAATACTTGAGTGCATTGGCCCAGAAAAAAAATCCTAAATATAACTCCATAGCATAGACACTGAGAACAACAGTTAATAAGTGGAACCTTCTGAAATTGAGAATCTTCTGTAAAGCAAAGGACATGGTTAACAAGACAAAACAGCAGCCTACAGAATGAGGAATGATCTTCACCACCCCACATTGGGCAGAGGGTTGATCTCCAAAATATACAAAAAACTCAAGAAACTGATAATCAAAAGAACAAATAATCTAATAAAAATAGGGTACTGAAAAGTATGTCATAAATTTGAAGGAGAGCAGGAGGGGTTTATGGGAGGTTTTAGAGAGAGAAAAGGAAATAAAGAAATTGTAATTATATTATAATTTCAAAAATAAAAAGTGAAGAAAAATAAAAAATAAATTTTAATTAAAAATTATAATTTTTACCATTTTCAAAAACAATTTCAAAATATTTGTAATTCAGTCACACATCATCAAGTTTGATAATAGGCAAAATATGAAACCAATATAATTGTTCATTGGGGGATACAAGGGTAATGAAATTGTGTTGTGTATATAACACAAAGTACTATCCACTATCCTAAAAAAACAAGAAAATCCTGATCTTTGTTATAAACATGAATGAATCTGGAATACATTATATTAAGTTAAAGAAAATAGGCCCAAAAAGACAATACTGCATGATCTTACTTATGTTATTTACAAAACCAAGTTGAACTCATTAAAGTATAGTGCAGATTGGCATTACAGGAATCTGAAATTCACTTTGCTAGAGATGAGTTGAGGAGCTGTGCTGCACAGCATGGTAAGGAGGCTGTCTTCTTCAAGACTGAGAAGAATTTTCATGAAAAATGTGACAATCATGTGGGGAGGTAATGTTAATTAAATCTCAAGGTAGTCAGACAATTAATGACTGACTATAATGAATCATGAATATGGCATGACCATAATGATTAAATAATGTTTTAAAACAAGTACATAATAAATTGATGGAAATTTGACAGCTAAAAAAATGCCAGATTTCCCAAGGAACTAAAAAATTATGACCTATAACAATATGAAACCAATCAAGTAAAACAAACTACAAAATGCATTCGTTTGTGGAATTCTCACACAAGACTGTTTGAGCAATTATCATTAATATGCTCCATATTACCAATAGAATAGAAGAAGGGATGAATATGACGTTGAGAAAATTGGAGTAGCTGAATGGAACCCAAGGGAAACATTGAGAGATTGCAAATGAGATATCTAAGATACAAAGGTGTGGATTGTGTAATCAACAGCAGGTTGTACACTACAGAAAAAATTCAGTAGATGTAGACAGAAATAGAATTTATCTAAGGGAAACAGAAAAAGAGTAAGACAGAACATATGACTACATCACATAATTAACGCACCATAAATTTGGGGTGTTGGTAAGAAAGAAGTCAAAGGCAGAAAGAAGAGATGATGTCATGCTTCCTTAATTTCTGAGAACTTGGAACCTACTAGAACAAGAACACAATAAACATAAAGCAAAATAAGTAAACATCATAACTATATGGCCGACAGCCTGACAGAAAAAATCTGATGATCATCTGGGAGAAAGGACACAATAATTACAAAGGACTAAAGAAAGAATTTCATTAAATGTCAGCTGTGAAATATGCTAGCTGAAAGACACTGAGTAGCACCCTCAGATCCTAGAAGAAAAATAGTGGCTGGTCTATTCAGAATTCTATAGTAAGCAAAGATAGTTTTGAAAAGTGTAGGTAAAGATTTTTTTCCTGATAAACTTAAGCTGAGAAAAATTTATCTCCAGAAGGAATCTACTATAAAAATTCAAGAAATTTCTTCAAGCTTAAAAAAATGTCATACCAATTATAAATTTGGATCTATTCAAAAGAATGTATTCTCAGAAATCTAAGTAGATTTTAAAGTTTCTGATATATTTAATCTCTTTCTACTATAATTGGCAGCTTAAGAGAAATCAGTAATGTTATATGATAGGACACAGAACACAGTGGAGCATTAAAACATATTTAAAGCATGTCTTAAATTAGATACACTTTGGGGCCAAATATCTTGATACATGAAGCTATAACATTTTATTCACAAATAGACTATAATAAGCCGAAGATGTGTTGTAACGATCAGAGGAACTACTAAAAACAGTTACAGAAAATGAGACAATAATGGAAAAGGAAATAATGGGAACAGCAGAAATCGATAAAGCAGGAAATACAAACGTGATAGAGAACATCACACTTCATTCAGTTTCTTTAATCCGACTAAGAAAATTGAAAATACTCTCCAGGCTGACTGATCAAAAAACAGTAGAAACCATTTCAGTTGAGAATGCGGGAAGCCATCACTACAAACTCTTTAAATACCAGAAGTATAATCCAAGACTCCGTGAATCACTTTATAGAAAATGTAGATATTACTGAAGACAAGTAAAAATTATGTAAAGGACACAAAATACCAAAACCTGCTAAAAAGAAATAAATGAACAGTCTTATATCTAATTTAAAGATTAAAATCAGAGCTTTTAAAGGCTCCGTAGCTAAAATTCCAATCAAATAGCATATTTGGTGGGTTTTCCCACATAAGGAACAGACATCAATTGCATGATGAAGCATCCTCATCTGATTTTATGAGGCTAACATTACCATATATCTAAAGGCTGAGGAAAATATTGCAGTGAAAGAAAATGCAGGCCAGTATTCTTTTTGAATATAGAAGTACATGCCCATCTTATATTTTTAGCACAGCACATCCAAAATTACATGCTTCATTGACATTGGAGAACTATCCCAGGAATTCAAAGTTGGTCTAATACTTATAAATTGTTATTCATTCTGTTGGCAATCAAGAATAAAGAGCTTTTGACTGAAAGAAACTGTTTCTCAAAATTGAGCAGAGAGCAATTAGAAAAAATATCTGATGTCAACCTATGGCCTCCACATGTACCTAAATGTACATATGCACACAGAATTGTAATCACAGACATACTCCTCTTTCCCAAATTAAAAAAAAAATGAACAACTATATGATGACTTTAAGAGGGAAAATTTGACACCACATCCCTGAATTTTCTTTTCAGAAAGAAACCCTTGAATCCTGTCACTGTTACTCAGTGTCCTCCCTTACCATGACCAATAACAATTTACAACCAACCCCCCTAAATGATAACAAATATCCATAGCCAACCAACCAATCAAAAGCCACCCATCCACCTCTTGGGAATGTGGACGTCATATTCTTAAAATTACTTTTTGCTGTCTGGGGGCAGTGACATTTTTTAGGGCATTCTTGAGATAATAGTCAAGACCTGGGGAGTCTAGCTGTGTACCATCTTGGTGTGAAGGAATAAGATAAGGCTTATTGAAATCCTAGCTAGAGTTGTCTATGAGGCTGAACCATGTTAGTTAACTCAATCGAAATTGTTCTAAGCAATTTGTAGTCTAAAGTTGATCTTTGAGTGGTGTTTGTCAGTTTCATGGCTTGACCACAATCCAGATGGAATCACTGTTGTGGTGCCCCATCGTCTTTTTAGAGACTTCAAAGGTCATTGTTAGGAATGGTTACAGTTTACTGCAGAAAACTTTAGGCATCAGATGTCAGAGAGGTTAAAGGATTATAATCTATTAAGTATATTTGTGGTACACAAACTAATTTCTAGTTGCCTGCTTTAAACTCAAATCTGAAATTAAGTAACAGAAGATAGATGAAGCCTATTTCTAGAATTAGTTAGTATGAGCACTAGTATCACAACAGGAAGTTTTTATATAATATATACATATATAAATAATATATTGCATATAAATAATGTATTTTATATATAGACATATGATTATATAGATATATACAGTATATATTAATCCCTTAATTTTGGTTTCCTTCTGTCTCATAATTAACTGAGAGTCACATTCCAGAAAACAATTAAAGGCTGCAGGACAGCTTGCAGTGAAAAATACCACCATGACCTTCAGAGTAGGATGGGCTCAGATGAGGGACTTGCCAATAATAACAATAACAATGACAGCAACAGAGCTAGTAGTGATGAGGGCATCTCTCCTAGATGATTGGTTGGTGCCCTCAGTTTCCAAGCCATGATTTTAACGTGAGTACCGTAGAGGAAGTAGACTACCATGCCATCTATGCAGAAAGTACATTGGAGAGCATGTAAAATAGACACTTCCATGTACTATCACCAATAAAGCACCCATTAAAACTTATATCCTTTTTAAAATTAAAAGAGACCCTTTTTTAAAAAAAGAAAGAATGGATCTCAGGAAATACCATTATTTTGAAGTATTCTCTCCCATGCTCCCAAGGTATTTTCCCCTTGAGCAGTCACAGAACACCCCACAGTCGTTTTTCACATAAAGGATCAATTTTTAAAAATAAGCAAAGGGTTTGCATGTGTTTGCCAAGATTGGGTTATAGGCTTTTAGAAACAGGCATTTGGCCTAGTCTTCTGATTCCAGTTCTAAGTAGCAGACCCTTCTAATTTAAGTTTCTAATGAAGTTCTTGGTGCAGTTCATGCTACTGGTTAGATGATCAGACTTGGAAGGGAGCCACGTCTTGAGAGATTCTCCAACCTCATCACCTAGTTTTGGGAGGCCCTGCTGGTCAGAGGTTGCAGTCTACCATAGCCTGACAGTTTTCTTTAAACTTGTCAATGAGGAGGACTCCACCCCAGCCCATCCCCTGCCCTAGCAGGCTTCCTGCTCTCTACCTGTCTTTAGTAGGAAGATATCTCCTAGACCTGGATGCATGACTTATGTCAAGCCTAACCCTTGACATAGATCTCAGCAAGCGCACTTCCTCTATGGACCACATGATAGTTCTCTAGCTATTTTTATAGGCCCGCTCTGCCAGTAACCCAGCCTTAAGATAGGACCATGCAACTTTTAATGGAAATTAAAAGTTGTCCCCGGCTTCCCAATCTGATGTATTCCATATACTCTGGAATAAAGTTGAGCGGATTCACTATACTCATCTCCAGGTGGGTTATCTCCACTGTATCCACAGCCATCCAAACCCTATTCCTCGCTTCTGCTCCCTCCCACTTCACAGACCTGCAGCGAAAGATTCCAAGGAAGTAGGGGGAACCACAATGGAGTTTTTGTGTTGTGAATGACAGAGACAGCACACAGGCACCTCCCTCACAGCAAATCTTCTTCCTTCTCTGCCTTGCATAAAATGGCACCTGAAAGTCAGGACCCCGAGTCAGAGTTATAAATACTAACTGAGTAAATAAATAGACAGTAATGAATAGATCACATTCAGAACTATGCTAACATAGTGTAACAAAGCTCTGAAATATCAAGAAACCCAGACAAAGCATTATACCCAGTAATAAACAAATAAACCACCTGACCTAAAGGACAGACTCTCAGCATAACCTTTGGACCACAGAGAGGAACTTGTAGCTTGTTTTAATAACCTCATTTTCACTATTTCTAGCTTTGATCATTTTTATATAAAACACAAATACTTAAAGCATAAATCTTAACGTGAACAGGCTGAATCTCTCCCTTATGGAATATGGTAAAGTCCTTGTTTACAGACTGTGGAAGAGGGACATCACCAGAAACAGAAGGCCCAGTAGAATTCAGAAAGATAGGAAATTGTGACTGACAGCTGCCTTGGCAAACTAGAGACTGGGTCCTGGATGGCTGCAGAGAGAGGGCTACAGCAGTATTCTGACAGAACAGCGGCCACAGTGAAGGCTCCGAATCTAGGGTCCCGGATGCTTCAATGCTGTACAAGCTGAAGTGAAATTGGGGCAGTTGAAAGCTGGGTAACTTGAATTTGACTTTCAAACACTCTCTAGCCCCTTTCTGTAAATTCATATTTAAGGTCTATAACACACAACATCTATTTAAATTATTTTTCTGTTTATTCCCATGTGCACACCTGTGTTTAGGTGCTTGTGCACATGCCTGGTTGTGTGTGTGTGTGTGTGTGTGTGTGTGTGTGTGTGCAAACCAGAGATCAACTCCAAGATTTACCCCTCAAATGTCATCTACCTCTTTCCAATTTTCAGAATCCAGGGACTCCGTGTTTCTTTGCTTTAGCTGACTCCAGATGCAGTCAAGCTGACAAGAGCTATTCGTCACTCAAGCCTTCATTATGTCGTTTCCGAGAACTGAGCTCAGGCCTTCATGTTTGCATAGTGAACATGTCACTGACTCAGTTATTTCTGCTGCATGTGTTTATTTACTTATTGTTTCCCTTTTCCTTTCTCTACTTAATAAATTTATTTTTTGAATGTTCCATACAAGTATATAGTAGATTCTGATTCCTGTTACTCTCCACTATCCTGTATCTCTCTCCCATCCCCTTTACTTTCTCCAGCAAGGCCATTTTCACAGTCATGTCTTTTGGTTGTGCTTGTGTTCTACTGAGGTCAACTAAGGTTGTTTGGGTAGTCACGGGGGTGGAGAAGACTAGAGGGTGGCAGGCTAACCGCTGGAGTCACAACTTAAGGTAATAGTTGCCCCGCCCCAGTTCATGATTGGCACTTGACAGACAAGCCTTATGCAGGCCCAGTGTAGGCACCTTCTGTTGCCCTGCTCTATCATGCCCTGAAGATAACACTTCCTAGACTTTCTCCCTATTTTCTATCTCTTACAGTCTTTTCTGTTCCTTTCTTCTATAGTGTTCCCTGGACCTTAGGAGGAGTGGTATAAATGTCTTGTTTTTGCCTGATTGCTTGGCTGTTTCTTACTCCCAGCACCTTGACCAGCCGTTCATCCCACACTTGTTGCCATTAGGAATGAAAGCACCTTGGGAATTCTTAGTCTAAAAGACCCTGGAGGCCCCCAAAGCAATGCAGTCTCTTGCCATTCCTCTGGATTGGCCATTCAGAAAAAGTTTATAAGAGACTATTGCTGAAGACTCCGTACATCCTAATAAAAAGATAGAGGACAAGATGGAATTTAGGCCTTGGGTACTCACTACGACTATTTTGCTAGGTTAGCCTGTTCCCAAGCTGCCTTCTAAATATGTATGCTCATACTCACAGACATATGCTACTCTCAGCCTTAATCAGAGATGTCACTGCTTAATTAATTTTCATAAGCAACTATGTTGCCTGTACTGGTCTTGAACTACTTCAGTGATCTTCCTGCCTCAACTTCCCATGTATCATGTACGACCCAGATGTTACAACATCAGAAAAGCTATCTTTTCACGAGACATAAATCAGTCAAACATGTAAAGAAAATGTGGAGGGAGCATGGAAAACAGAATAAAGTTTTATGTGATGCACTACGTTCAGAAAGCTGAGGGGAAAAATGTACTTCCTGAATAAGTCAACAGAACTAAGATGTTTCATAACTGAATAATACTTGAATTAAATTATAAGAGAAGATGGATTTGAAGAACCGAGTAAAGAAAACAGCCACGACAGCCAGGCCTGGTGCGTGTCTGCCTCCACCTAGAAATGTTCAACAAACATCCATAGCAAGTCACATCTAACAACCCAGCCCAGTCTCAAGCACCTAGTCTGGGTATCTCCCATGAAATTACTGGATATCTCAAACTGTGATTGGCTTCATGTTTACGAAACAAAGGCATGTCTATGTAGAATGCTAGGCATAGTCACCCTACGTGTGACAAAGCAGTCAAGATTCTGCAGGCAAATATGGACCATCACAATCACAGCAGTAACGGCAAGTGAAGCATCTTTATTTGCTCTACAGTATAAGTAATATGAACAGACAGCTCCTCAAGGACAGACGTCAAACAATCAGAAGCAATTTAAAGAAGAAAATTACTGGGGTGGGTCACTAGACACTCCTGAAATTCTATCAGAACCACAGCCTCCTGGGCCACTCCAGGACAAACAGAGACAAAGCTCATTTGTGTTAGCCAGTGACCTCTTCATTACCTTAGAAAGCTCGGCTCCTGCCTCTCCATCACTCATCCCAGGACACTGGCTCTACAGTCTGAATCCTCCCCAGTGACTAGAGCTTTGTTTTAGCACTACTGTGTCAAGGAGGAGTCTTACAGTTACTATCCAGTGTTTTCCATCATCTGCAGAATAAAAATCCCAACTTCATACTATGATATAATGGGCTCTCATGGTCAGGTTTTCCTGTCCAATTTGATCGTTCTCCAATGCGTTTATCCATCCCTAGCACCATAGCCCAGTGTTCCAGCCCTAACACAGCATCCAGCTTTCTAAAACTCCTAGGTTTTTGAACATATTTTTTTTTCTTGACAATTCTCAGCTTTCAAACCCATCTCAGGTCATTCAAACCCCGGAATTGTTTGCTTTGCAATAAAAATTCCCATTTATATCTGTAATTACTTACTATTAATTACTAGATGCCGGACAGTACAATGGGTGCCGTGTTTATATAACTGCCTTTAACCACCACAACCCTGTTACAAGGCTTAAACAAATGTAGCAATTTCTTCAGCCACATAGATAGACCAAACAACTAAGATTTGAACGGCTGATAGTTTTTGTTTTGTTTTTCCTTAGCACTGTGAACTGTTTACATAAATGAGTGCAGATAATAAACCTCTCTCTGGTGTGATAGCTGCATCGTATAGCATAGGGGCCGTCTTACACAAAGCACTCAATAAACCTTTGTTGAATGAGTACAGGATGGTGTGTTTGTCCTAGGCATTTGTCATCATCTGTGTGCTTCTTAAAACAGTAAATTAGCCATGTCTGCATCCTGAGATGCTACACTGCTCTGAGTTGCTTGACTAAATGAATGCATTACACTCCTCCCCACCTCTCAATTTTGCCTGCTCTCACACTCTTTTAGCATTATAAATGTGTTAATACAGACCACACACTTTTCAAGACAGTGAGCTGTTTTTACCATCTGCCTTGGGTAACACAAGACCTGGCACATAGTATATACTTAAAATAAAAATAAAATGCTGTTTGCATTGCTCCTTTTGCTGACTCAGGATCAAAAAGTATGGATCCCTTGAGTAGACTGCACAGAAAGCTTGGTACCATTTACTCAGTACCTGTAATCTATCCCTTCAAGGGAAGCACATGTTTGGCTGTGGAGATTTGAAAGCCATCCCACATGGACTGGCATAAATGATATGCCAGGGACACAAGACATTCTGCCAGGTTGCAACCACTGTGCTTCTTTGCAGTGACTGTTCCAGAAAAGGGCATACCTGTTCCTCAAAGCGGGTGGGGGCCAACATGCTGGTGAGTGAGGAGAAGCGACATTTTAGGTCTGGAAATTAGAGGTTTTGGCATCCTTGGGAAAGAGATGATGTGGCCTTTTAGCGCCTGCAAGAACCGCTGCCAAATGTCTTTCCCCTTGAAACAGAAACCATGTTCAAGTCTAGATAATTACCACTGAGCTGTGCCAAGCCCACAAATCCTTCTCAGCCAAGCAGCCCCGCGGGGAATTGAAATTTACATTTATAATCGTTTACCTTTGGAAACTGCTAATTTCCAGAAGCCAGATTCATGCATATAACCTTGGGGTTACATCTGATTGAGGCTCCACCTAGCAATGTCTGCTTAGGAAACATGCATAAGAGTGGCAGATGTTTCCTGCTGTGATTTAACGGAGGATGCTTGAAGGGGAAACAGAGACTAGCTGACTATTAGAAGCAAGTCAGCCTTTGGAGGACCATGTAGCCTGTCTGTCTGGGTCTCCCTGATCCTCAAAATGAGCAAACTGGTTTTTTATCTGATCCCTAGAGATTCTCAGAGACTCAAGAGAGAGAGACACTTCTAGAGTCCATCTGTTCTTTGTTGCCTATCTAAGCAGAATCCAAACATACTAAAGCCAAAAAAATATTTAGCCAAGCACCAGAAGTAGCCAAGACCAATAATTCAAATAAAATAATAACCTACTAAGAATGCAGATTAAGTTGCCTGACTTGTTATCTGATAGTTTAACCAGTGATCAAAAACATTCAGTAGTATTATTCATGTCTGATTAATTCAGAATAAGTTCTCTGCTGTTTCAGATCCTACGGCTTATAAATTCTGAATCATTAATAAACTGCCCATGCCTTAAGCTTCTATTTCTTTTGCTTCCTGGGGAAATTCATGTCACTATTACTTGATTTCTCTAATCTCCATCCAGCAGAACAAGAAGCTTCACATTAGTGATAACTGATTGCATTGTCTACGGCGAGGGAGTGGATGCTGGCAAATTAGGTGGAGACAGAGGAATACTGAAATTTCTGACAGGACACGGGCCAGCTAATTGCCCCTCCCTCCTTCCTTAAGCGCGACGAGGTTAATGCATTATTGCCAAAGCTTCCGAGGATGTTAAGCAACAGCATCCCGGCTGCTGCGGTCAGGAAGGAAAGCCATGCGTCTTGTCAAGTCCTCTTGCTCCCTCACAGCATAAAGCTGCCACTTCATTAATTAGACGAGCACGTTGCCACACGACTCCCACGTGCTCACTCTCCATCACTGATCTTTGTCAATTTGGGCCATAAAACAGCAATTTAATAATCCCCCTTACACATTAGTAACTGTTTTATGATGGAATTTCACTTGCCTGGTGGCATTTGATTAATCAGTCTGGGGAGGCCTTAAGTAGATGTATTAGGAGTTTAATTAAAAGGCAGTCTGTGAAGAAACTAAGAGTAAGGAGGACGGAGCTGAAGGAAAACAAGTTCACACAGCCCCGGAATAAAATTAAATGTACTAGGTCGGTGGTAGATAAAAGGCAGTGGGCAGATTGCCTCTGGGCACTAAAGAATTCATGCATGTTTTAGAGGGTTATACAGTTAGTTCATCTTCACTTCCCACCTACCAGAATCCTTCTTTTTTATCATAAACAGTGATCCCAGTTACTCAGATGCTTCCTTGGGAATCCTGGGTAGGGTACCTGGTAAGAGTCATTCTTATGTCTCTTTGCAGTGAAGACTTACTCATTTTTCACTGAAGAGATTTGGAAGTGACCAGGAAGCTTTCATGTGGAGTCATCATCCAAGCAGACACTAGAAACTGTTGGTGATAACAGAACAGCAACAATGGCTGGTTTGCTCTTAGATTTATATAGTGAGTATAGACTAGCAAGATGAAACAGAAGTGCCCAGTTCTAGATCTGCTGTCAGACAAAAACAAACAGCTATCTAATTGATTCCCATATCAACCATGCCATCCATTGGACAAGGACTTTCATCTGCTCTTCAGTTTTCTCAGTTTCAAGAACTCTAATACTCTTTCCATTTCAAACACCTTTACCTCTATCCTAGGGCATGACGCCTCTCTTCTTTATTTTAGTATAATTTGACAAGCACCTTGAGGTCTTCAGAGGGAAAGCAGGTGTTCCTCATAGTCTAAGAAAAAAAAATATAGCCCAATTTTAGTGGTGCAGACAGATATTTTCAGTGCTTTGGAGTCTGCGGAAAGAGGATCAGAATTCAAGGCCAGCTATGGTCACCTAGTGAGTTGTAGATGATCCTCAGATATACAAGATTCTGTCTCGAATAGGAAAGAATAGGCAGGGTATAGGTTTTCTGATACAGTTAACTTGAGAATCCTAAACTAAATTATATATTTTCATTAGATCAAAATCCTGAGATAAGAGTGGGAGAATCTTTCAAATCATGAGACAGAAGTAATGAAGACAGAGTCCATGAGCTTGAAAAAGAGGAAGGAGTGGCATATGGGAGGGTTTGGAGGAAGGAAATGAGAGGTGGAGCACAAGACATTATATTATAATCTCAGAAACATAAATAGTTTTTACACGTCTAACAGCTACATTGACAGGCAAATCTGTAAGCCTTTGCATGAGAAATAAATAATTTGACTTAAATTTCTAATAGTGACTAAATTGACCTATCTCCCAGTGGACATGACTCTGTGCTTTTCCAGGCACATGTGTGTGTCTTCCACAGTAATTCTCGCTGGAATAGTTATCCTTCTTTGCCATCCTCTCATGCTACCGTACGTTTAAGTAGTATTATGAACATCAACAATTCTTTGTGAAATGAACGCTTTCTCATTCCAATATTATATTGAAGTTTCTCTTATACCCTAAAGAGCCAGTGACTGACTTCCTTAGAACTGTTTGTGTTACAGAATAAACTTTTCAATTTTCATCTTATATTTTCATTTTTCCCACTCTCCTTGAGCATTTTTTTATTATAAAGAGTTTGCTTTAGAAAGAGTTTCATGCTTCTATGCCATCTCTACTGCCTAGCAAACTTTTAAATTTTGACTTTGGCTGTTGTGTTGTCAATGTCTGAAAAACTGTCCCTCCTGATGGGACATGCATATCCAATTGCCTGGTCACAGGAATACAGTAATGAAGTGCAGTTCAGGGCTGGAAAAATAAGAAATGAAACTGAATTAATCATAGGTGATTATGATTGTTTGTTTAAAGAGAGCCCTATGCCATCAACAAAGAATTGACATAAAATATATTACAGAACATAGGACAAAAATTATACATACAGATAATAGAGTTGAAGAATTTGAAATTACTATTATGTAAAGATCTTTTATGATCCTATAGATCCATAATAAATGATAAGAAAATATAAATGTTCTAACAGTCACACAGCAAGCAAAAGTGCAAAATACTTAAGAGTTAATCTTACGAAAGGTAAGAGATTACCAAGAGATTAACCAAGAAAAAAAGGCTAAAAAAAACCTCACTAAGATATCTTAGAAAGAACACAAATAACTGGGGGGGGGGAATCATGTTTGTAATATTATCATAGCACAGAGGTGTCAAATCAATCCAAGCTGTTCTACAAATATAGTGAGACTCTACTAAAATTCTCATGTAGTATTTTTCCATGCTGATTATTAAATTTTTTAAAAATATATGATGGTCAAGACTACATGGGGCATGTTTAAAGGCAGGTAACGGAGGAGACATGCTTTGGCTTGTATTTGTGAAAAAACTGTGCATCAGAATATTATCACATTATAAAACATAACTCATAAAAATGTGTACTATACGTAACACATATAGACACCAGCATATAAACTATCATGAACACAAGGAGAGAAAAACTGACAAATGACATAGACTAGGGAACACATTCAGAGAGTTCTGCATAGATTACTCAGTGATTAAGAGTACACACTGACTATCTTTGAAGAGGATGCAAATTCAGTTCCCGGGACCCATGTGGTGATTCTCAACTCCATCTCCAGAGGGTGTGTTGCCTTCTTCCAGACTTCATGGGTTCCAGGCACACACATAATGCACATGCACACATGCGAGCAAAGCACCTATCACATAAAACAATTTTTTAAAGAAGGAAAGCCCACGTAGAATTTCAAAAGAAGACAACATGGTGCAGATTTGGAATCTGGGGAAACCGCTAATTATAATGGAAACAGAACTGGGGGCGGGGAGTTACAGTGTAGGCAGGTAGCGATTAGTTTAATGTCATTTAATTTTTGGTCGTGAGTATAGCCTTTAACAGCTGAGCCATCTCTGCAGGCCTAACTTAATTTCATTTATGTAATAAATTGTTGTTTATTAAAGTTTTTCCTTCATTAACAATATGCTACTAGAAGTGTATTTGGGGAAGATTCTAAATATTAAAAGGAGGCTAAATTAAGGTCTCTTGGGGACATATGCTTTAGTAACAAAAGGTGGGACAGTAACAACTTCACCTTGGAAGAGAATGAGTCTAATTAAATGGAAGCTTTTGGGTTGGTGAGTACAATAAGCAATTTGAGAGCAAAGTTGAGCTCTGAAACAAAAATTGAGAAAAGAGAAGGAAAGAAAAGTTGAATGCAAATTCTACCAGTCAGGCTCTATCTTCCTCCAAGAAATATAAAGCATGTCTGTCATGGTTTGCTTACCTGAAGCATTCATATATCCTGGTCTTCCTAGCCCACAGTGGTTAATAAAAGCATGGCTCATTTGCTTGAGCCCACATTTAAGTGCATTTTCAACAAGCCTATTCATCACGGACACGGCAGTCTCTCTCTTCACCTGTGAAAGTTAACTCTTTGTTGTCTCAATGTCTGCAAGCCAGTTCCCATTAATCTATTTCAGACTGCAGTGTTATCCAGATCGAATCATATATATTGCCCATGGAAACACTCATTTTGACATTGCTTCACTGGTATTTATTAAGGTGTCTATTCAAGGCTTCCTATATAGAACCCAGCTATAGTAAGCCCCAAAGATTTTCTGTTTTTATCACCTGTGTCCAAATTCACCTGGTTTATTTTGTAATCTACTGCAGTTCTTTGGACCCCTATGTATTGTTTATTGTTTTGGGTTTTTTTTTTTTTTTGCTTGTTGACTATAACCCTCATCATTAATGTGAGGCTTATATTACTGTAACATTTCACTGTTTACATCAAATGAAATTGAAATTTCTCTTTATTCCCATCCTACACTATAAGAATACTTTTTAGATTCCTCTCTAAAAATGGAGCCTTAGCTTCCCACCCAGAAGTTACTCAAGCAACTGACTGAGTGTCCTCTGACAGAGGAAACAGATCACATGCCCCTCCCTATTATGAACCTTCAAAATGTATACAGTTTAGGAGAAAAAGTTATTCATACTGAGAACTTACAGTGTACCTTAATTAAGGGTTTCTTGAAACAGGGTCTTTCCACATAACTCTGACTGTTTTGGAATTCACTATGTAGACCAAGTTCTCCTTGGGCTCACAGTAGTCTGCCTGCCTCTGTCTTCTAGTGCTGGACTTAAAGGTGTGTGTCTCACACACCCAGTTTAATTAGGGCTTGCATCACTGTGATAAAATGCCTCACCAAAAGCAACTTGGGAAGGAAAAGGTTTATTTCAATTTGTAACTTTCAGGTCATACTCCATGACTAAGGAAAGTCAGGGCAAGAACTCATTGCAGGAATCTGGAAGCTGGGACTGAAGCAGAAACTATGGAGCAATATTTTTACTGACGCAGTCTCCATGGCTTGCTCAGCCTCTTTTATTTTAGTACCCAGGACCATTAGCTTAGGCATGGCACTGCCAATACTGAGCTGGGCCCTCTCATATCAGTCATCAATCAAGAAAATGCTCCACAGGATAATCTGGTAAGGGTATTTTCTCAACTGAAGTTACTTCTTCCTAAATAACTCTAGCTTATTTCAAATTGACATGATACTATCCAGCAGAGAAAGCAATTCAAGTTAGCAAGTGCCACATCTCAGCCTACTCAAACATATTCAATTACATTCTACTTCAACTACTTGGTTTTATGCCACTTCTCACGAGATGTCATAACTTAACTCATGTATTGGATAGGATTTCGGCATCTGTCGCAGAATTATGGGAAAGTCATTATAACTGATCTCAATATTTGGAGTCCCTTCCTGCATGCTGGGATCCGTACAATGATTAATACTTGTTTCATGAGTGTGACATTTGCGAATGCTTTAAGGAAAATCAACATTAGATTCTAGCCTGCATATTTCTCTTGTTAGATTAAGACTCCATAAGAGCCGGTCTGCCATTTTCAACAATCATTTCTGTATCAGCCAATGTCACAGGGAGAAGATGGGATGGTTCCACTGAAACAACTTGATAAAGGAATTGTTTGTAAACCCTGGAGGAACTGCAGTGTGCAGAGGCAAGCTTTTACAGGGTTAATTCCCCAGGAAGCATAAAGGAGAGCAGCTATAAGAAGTCAGCTTGATAAACTTTATGTAGCATGCTGACTGATCTTTATTGAAGAGGAACACTCAATAGTAATGCCCCTGTGAGGAGACCATTAACCCGGCCATGAATACCCTCTACCCTCCAGTTCCCCGGAAGTGTTTTCCATTGGGGAAAAAAAAAAAGCAAACCCAGTGAAAGAGAGCGCTTTGCCAATGATCAAGCAGTAGAGGAAGGGGAAGATCCATGGGAATGAAAGGAAGACAAGACATACAGCACATTCTCTGAGGCTCACATGACTTGTTTTGGGAAACTGAGCCACCAAAATGAGCCTGAACTAGGAACAACAGTCCAGATGATGCAATTCATATACGGAGTTCTCAAAAAGGTTTTCTTTTTTACAGAATTTTTTTTATTACTTTATAAATAATACCAATCAAAATTCCCACTCTTCCCACTTCCTCCCCTCCTCCCATGTCCCTCCCACTCCCCCCACACCCTCCCCCTCCAGTCCTGAGAGAGGGCAAGGCACCCGGCAGTGTGGAAAGTCCAAGGCCCTCCCCGCTACATCCAGAAAACCTTCATGTTAAAAACCTATATATTAAGAAATACATAAACATAAAGCCTGTCTTGGTGGAACCAATATTTCTAAGGAGAGAGAAAGATAGATCATTGACACATAAGCACATTATTGACCATGTGACTATTTATTTGGTTATTGCCAAATAAACACACAAGGTGGAAAAGAGAAAGTTATAGTAGGTGAAAGAGGAAGGAGGAGCTCCTTCCGGGAGCAGAATCAGGAAATCTTGGAGGGAGTAGCATGTGACCAGAAACCCACAGGGTTGAGGCTGAGAGTATCCCAGGAAGAGAATTCTAAAGTCTAAGAGAGTGAAGTCAGAATTAGGAATGAGATAATTAATGAAACCTGAATCTGTAAAGAATGACTTAGATGTTTAGTAATGACCCCTTGGGACTGGATAAGCTATCAGGGAAACTCATCCCTGGAGAAAATGGATTCTTCCTCTCTCAGAAGACATTAATTAGTTG
This sequence comes from Microtus oregoni, assembly GCF_018167655.1. Taxonomy (NCBI): domain Eukaryota; kingdom Metazoa; phylum Chordata; class Mammalia; order Rodentia; family Cricetidae; genus Microtus; species Microtus oregoni. The sequence continues at coordinate 6,639,207 of NW_024543083.1, read as the reverse complement.
CCTATGCTTGGAGCTCTGTGAGACTTCCCTCATCCACACTGGTGTGTCAGCTGCTGTTATCATTGTGCTGATCTTATTTAGGAGATCATATTGTTGAGATTTTATGGGTGAATCTTCCCTACCATAGGTAGAAGGCACTATCTCCCAGCAGATTCTGTTAATACCTAAGTCCTCAGTATCTAGAATAGTATTGGCTCATAGCACATCTTCAGCCAATATATTCAAAAATTAAAGTAGTGAATCTTTTGTACCAGGTCACTATACTCAATTATAATCAAACTATTATTAGACCTGGTTATTCTTTATGTACACAGTCTTTTTTTAATTCCATTCTAACACAAGAATGAGCAATAAGTAATTTTATTAAAACAAAAAATTCAAGGCAGGTTTGAATTTAAATATTAAAAACACCAATCATAATAATTCCCAAGGTTTCATTATCACTGATTACTTGGTTCATTCTTTTATAATGTCCAATTTAATCTTTATAACAATCCTTTATCATTAGCTTCATTTTGCATCTAAAAAATGAAAACTCAGTGGGTCTAAGGAACTTGAACAAGTTCAAGCTTCTAAAAATGTCAGAGGAGACAAGATTAGAACCTACGCTTACATAAGAGGTTTCATTAGGGTTTGCTCATTAGATCTCAATCCCAATACTCACTGAATCCTTCACACCCTTGCTGTGCCAGTCCAGCACAAAAAGAAAGTTGAAATTGATATCCATGGTTCATATTATAAAAATGTATGTTCTTCTTAGAAGTCAAACTGTCATTGCAAAATACATTTTCTGATTCTGGAACTCTGAAATTCAGCAAGAAGGGTGTCTTGGCTCCGCAAATATGGTGGTCAGTTATATACATGAGAAACTACATGGGTGTCAGTTGGAGGGGATCCACTGGGGGTGACAGAGGCCCATGTGACCTCTGCTTGGTGGAAAGAGCAACAGGCAGGCAGAACAAGAGGCCAATGAATTGAAACAGAAGGGCTGTGAATGTGTAGTTTATAGATATTTCATAGGGTTTGATTTGAATTTTGATTCAATAGTAGAACATTGAAATTTGAATTTATTTCTTTGTGTAGAACTAGTTTACAAATTATTATATAGTCTAGGTATTTACTGTAAAAAAAAAAAAAAAAAAAAAACCTTGGATTTTCCAGCCTTAATTTTTCTCAAGATTGAAGAGCAGGTAGCCGATTTTGTAAATTTGTGAAACATAGGACATTGTTTATTTACCATATTTCCTGAAATATTTTCATAAATATTACTCTTTCTGCTTTGCTCCTTTACACTGTTTTCTTGATTTCAAGGTGAATATGAGCTGTGATGTCAGACTTTGGCATGCCCAGCAATCTGAAACTGGTGCGGGAGGATCTTCTGTCTGAGTGTTGCTTTTCTTGGTTCATGAATAAAGAAACTGCCTTGGTCTTTTGATAGGGCAGAACTTAGGTAGGCAGAGCAAACTAAATAGAATGATGGGATAAAGAAGGGTGGAGTGTGAGGATGCTATGGGTCCAGCGCTGGAGATAGACATGCTGAGACTTTGCTGATAGGCCACGACCTCATGGTGATATACAGATTAATAGAAATGAGTTAAATTAAGATGTAAGAGTTAGCCAGTAAAAAGCTAGGACTAATGGGCCAAGCAGTAATTTAATTAATAGAGTTTCTATGTGATTATTTCACTTCTGGTCAGCCGGGGACAAACAAGTGGGCGTTCCTCCTACATGAAACAAGTGTGACAGACCAGTTAGTCACCGTGGAGACGAAGTGGCACAGATGAGTTGTGGTGACCTGTAGACACAAACCATGTATCGCTTGTGTGTGTAGGTTTTCCTTGAAAAGAGTGTTGTTAGTAATCCTATTGTACAGGACAAACTGGTGATCTAAGAGGAGTTTATATCACTCACTCATTATCAGAGAAACAACTTGCAGTAAATGGCCAGTGATAGAGACCGACTCCTGGTCAACATACAGAAAATGAGAGACTGCAGAGTGATCAGCCCTAAATGGGACATCTACACCACTTTCCTCTGCAACAGGACTCTGAGATCGTTGTGGAAGGGCAAGGGCTGACTACAGGGAGGCTGTTTTATGGACCCAACATGACAGGTACATAAATGAACTCACAGTGGTGGTGGTGGTGGCATCATGTACAAAACCTGTACAAACTCAAGCCAGACAAAAATCCCAGCATGGAGGGGAAAGTAGACACAAAGACCCACCTCTGTCTGGGATGCTATTTACAAATGATAGCTTGCAGGAGAGGGAGAATCAGTTTCCTTTAAGGATATGCCCCCATCAGGTCAACCAAAGTGCAGAGCAGACTCTACACCAATGAGTTGTTGATGGGGAGAAAGGAGGATACAAGTTATTTCCTCAGCTCATTTCTGAGTTAGAAGTTTGTTTCTTCTCATGTAATTTCTCTTCTGCTTATTTCTACCTCAAAATTGGAAAGCTCATCTTCAGATTTTTCTTTTCTTTTCTTTTCTTTTTTGGAGGTGGGGGGATTCTATTCATTTCATCAGTCATCAGATTTTATAAAGTGCATCATCAATGTGTCTAGAATCAGCTTCCTATGCTCACACAGAATTACAGTCTTCGAAGGTAACGGTGCTTGTTATTCTGCTCACAGGTTCTCCCTTCCTAACCCATGCTAAGTGCTGCCTAAATGAGCTTCTTCAGGCTTGATTTTGCCATTCTTCTGTTTAAAACTGTTCAACAACTCCAATTCATCTTCAGAGCACAGCGAGACATTCACATTATTTAAAATGTCATTTAAGATATTGTATGTTTTCCTGCACTTGTGGATCTAAGATGTCGTATAGATACGTAAGACCTTTTTTATGCATATATGACGGAAAAGTGCAAGTGAGGTCAATGAGACATCTCAGTGGGTACAAGCACTTGCCAGTGAAATGTGACAACTCGAGTCTCGCTCCCAGATTCCACAGAAAAGGAGAGTCGACTCCCAAATGGGTACATGCACACACAGTAATAATAATGATGATATTAGTAATAAGAATAAGCAACTATAATAATAGACAATGAGTAACCTTTTAATGTGGAAATAAAAGAACCTCTGTATCACAGCCAATAGGTAGCACATCTGCCTCATTAATTTGTAGAAGGGAAATTGTCTAAGGGAACAACAGAAACTAACAAGAGTAGGTATAAGCTATGTTTTTATATTATAAAACTACATAAAATGAAATGACACTTTAAGTTTAATAGCACTTCAATTATCAAGATAGTTCCCCAATTATATTGTAAGCACCACAGGATATGTCAATCTAAGCAACTATCAAACTTTTCAGAGTATAACATAATACATGTGATCATTTTTGTGTCTGAATACCTCACATATATTTATCCAAATTTTTGGCTCATATTAAAAGCATGTTAATGCTCACCTTGCTTCCATGATGCTTCTTCCTCCAATAAGTAGGACTGGGTCATTCTTTTCAAATATTCAGACCTGATGTATGTATTCATAACCAGTCAGACAGTTACAGGGGACTGTTGATCTGGTGCCTTTGAATCATGGGCCACATTTCCCAAGATACTGGTCATATGACAGCCATTCTTAGGGGGCAAAATTCATATTTGCCACTTCTAGACACAAAGATATTTATTTCAGCAAACAGGAGGCATCAGCTAGTATTTAAAACTAATACTAAGAAATTATAATTTGGAAACATGATACCATACAGCAATTTATTTAAAACAACTAAGCTCCTTTTCTGAAATGAGATCATATAAAAACAAATTACTTCTATATAACTACATTAAAAATGATTGTGGCTTTGCCATCAGCCTCTATTTCCTTTTCATAAAACACCAGTTTAACATATCTAATCACAGGGCCAGAGGGACATCTTTCTGCTGGAACCCATTCCTGCATGATGATCCATACTCTCATCCCACCAAATCTGGTCCTGCTTAGAAGTATTGCTACTTATTTTAAAGGTATAACCACCACTTTAAGAATTTGGGATCTTTTCTGAATAGTTCTTGAAGTGGTTTGTCAGCCTGCAGACCTTACCACAGCCTCATCTTGAGTATGACTCTTCTTACCGACCAGAATTTTTTCATCTTGACTTTTATGTTCTATTATCTCTGCTTTGATTTACATGCTGTGATGTTGAGATGTGGTTTTAAACCATCTTACAAAGATATATTTTTCCTCACCTGCTAGAAATGAGAACTGAAAATTGATCTTCCTTCCTGTTTACAGCCCATGAAGTTTCTTGCGCTTCTATCATAAAAATAGTGACTCAGAAAATTACTTCGTAATCACGTCATGCTTAGTTCAGTGATTTCCAAATACCTTCATGTTGATGAAGCATATCAGAGTTGCCTAGGAACTATGTTAAAATTAAGATCCCTGGGTCTCAACTCAGCGATTTGAAGCATCTCCACAATTGATTGATGCCCTTCATTCCGTGTTTTGTACAAGAATGAAGGCAATCCTGACCCGTTTTATAAATACACAATGACAAATAAGGATCTAATGTCAGTAGTAGTCTCTATTTTTGAACTTAAAAGATATCAATGGATAGTTAGCAGGAAAAAAAGACCAGAAAAAAGCACTTTTGAGTCTTCTAGAACTCTGACTATACTCAGGGGCAGTATTGCCCATCTGAAGACTAAGGAGGATAAGACTCATGCAGTAGTTGACTGTAATAGACAACAGCAAGACATCACATTTGTGGACAACAAAACTGGTCAGACATAGTTTAAACATTTACACATTTTAAGGCAAGAAAGAGCATGGAAGCAAAGAGGATTGCATGTTTAAAACCCCAGAAGGGGTCAGTACCTTCCAGATGATCTGACAATATTGCAATGCCATACCTTGGTGCATTGGCCCATCTCATACACGAGCTTAAGCTTCTTACTTCCTGAGAGCCTCTTTGAGGGAATTTAGAAACTAGTAATTTTTTTTTTTTTTTGGATTTTCGAGACAGGGTTTCTCCGTAGCTTTTGGTTCCTGTCCTGGAACTAGCTCTTCTAGACCAGGCTGGCCTCAAACTCACAGAGATCCGCCTGCCTCTGCCTCCCGAGTGCTGGGATTAAAGGCCTGCGCCACCACTGCCTGGCAGAAACTAGTAAACTTTTAGAGGTTTGTTTTATAATATCAATGCATTAGTCAGGTATAAGTCACTATGTAAAAAAATACATGAAAATTGAAACAGAATTAGATGAAGACTAAAAATGAGCCTAACAGACTTAATATGCTAAAAAAAAATTCTAAGTATGTAGGCTTAGGTTTCTACTAAGGGAGCAGAGCCACATTAAAAGGGGATCATTGCTAAAAATTTTCCAGCAATGAATGGCATAAATCAACTAGCTAGTTTCTTTTTTACAAAGTATAATTGAATGATTCTAATTTAAATTAGATTTAAAAACTTCATGATTTATTTTCTTTTTTAGTTCCAGCTTGAATCTTCAAATTGCTGCTTGATCAGGGTCAGGGATTTCCGAGTTACTGATAATGTTCTTAGTGTGGAAAGGCTTTTCTAGGCTCCCTCCCTACTTGGAAAGCTGACTCTGGACAGAAAGCGTCTATCCTTACTGCATAATTTCTTAATTTAATTCTTTATGAAACAAGTAATGAGTTTTCCTATAACATTTTCATGCCATTATACTGGGTTCAAATTTAAGGTCAGGAAAGCACTAGAGCACACACACACACACACACACACACACACACACAAGCACACATTGCTCTATGTAAATTAAGATATTTAATGAAAATCTGGAAAGTGGTGAAATAAAAGATCTTAAAACTACATCAAAATACTAACAAACAAAACTGATAACCTGACTTCTTGAAATAATCTAAATGGAAACACACATATATATTTTATTTATTTTGTTATATATTTTATGTATAATGGTTAATTCTTGAATATTTCATATATAATTATGGTATTTACTTTATTTACCCCATTTAATTTTCTTCTACCAACTCCCCTTTCCACTCTCTCTCTCAAATCCATGGTCTCTTAATCCCTATTGCTGTTACATATTCATAATATACATGTATATATGTATGTGTGTATGTCCATGTGTGTGTGTGATTTGCTCATATGTGCATTTGTATAGGCCTTACTACTTAGGATAGAATAACCTATCAGGGTACTTATTCCTGGAGCATCTTGACTCTCGCTTGCTCAACAGTCATTAATGGTCTAGAGATCTTCTCCCTCCACATTGGTATGTCAGCTGTTATCATTTTCCATGTCTTGTTTAGGCAACCACAGTCACAAAATTTCATGAATGAAGTTTTCCTGTCATACATAGAAGACACTATTTTGAAGCGAATGCATTGGTCTGCTAGCTCCTACAATCTTTCTGTGCATCTGTTCTGGGATGTTCTTCAAGTCTTTGGGGCAGGGGTTGTATCATAGATGTATTAATTGGTGTTGGGCACCCCATGGTCAATTGTGCTCTGCATTTTGTCCAATTGTGGATTTATGCAATGGTCTTCATCTGCTACAAAAAGAAGCTTCGCTGATGAGGGGTGAGCATTACGCTTTTGTATCTGTGGATACAGGGGAATGCATTTGGAAAACAGTTAGACGTTATTCTGGCTTGGAAGAGTGGCAGTAGTCATTTCTCCTCTACGTCCCATGACCTCACCAGCCATGGGTAGGGCTAAGTCTATATTTCAGACACGAATTTTTCCTATTGAGTGGGCTTTAAGCTCAACTAGATGGTTGTTGGTTACCCTCAGGATGTAAGGGCCACTATTGCACCTTGCAGAATATCTTGCTATCCAACTATTGTGGTTCACAGGTGTTACAGTTTGGTAGGACTATTGATTGCTTTGCTCCCTTCACAGGTTTAATAGCTGCTTCCAGTACTATGAGAGCTAGTCCCCAGGGAGTCCTTCAGGTCAGTTCCAGCTCAATTCCTCTGAGACCTCAGCCCTAAGTATGTGGTGCCTTGGTACTAGGCTTTTGTTGACAGTTTCTGGTAAGCGACTAAGGACCTTGACAAAGTCTTATATTGTGTTGGGGGTCAATCAGACTTTCCTGACCAACAACTTCAAGAAGGTCCCCCATAGCAGGCACTGGGATTTTTGTTAGATAATAAGTGGAATACCTTCATTTAAACTCGCTAACTTTAATTATTGAATTAGCAGGTTATCAAAAAGAAAAAAAAAGACATTAAGTTGGACACAGGCCATATTAGAGGGATAGGGAAAAAACTGGAAAGTAGAAATAGGGGTTAGGCATAATCATGACTCATATATTATATATATGCACACATATATGTATGTGTTATTGTAGGTAAACAAAAATATAAATCTCTATGGCATCTTTGGATCCCCTTTCCATCCCTCTTCCTCTTTGCTGCAATGATATTTAAAATATGTAATATTAAATATTACTACTGAGTCAGATGCAATGACTGAATACACACAACACTTTCGTTATAGGACAGAGGGAAACCAATACTAACCAAAGCAGAAAACTTGTTCCCTAATGACTAACTTTTATAGCACCAGAAGGTACCATGCAGGTTGCTGGGATGGAAGAGACATGAATTGTTTTACCTAGTGATGGACCCTGATGCAACAGCGCCATTCTAGCAGGCAAGATGTGTCCGACATTGCAATAGTGACATAGCTCTTATGGGGTGATATATTTCTTACTAATTTGGTTTGAAGTCCACTTCAGAGGATGGAATTTCAGCTTTCTGCTGTAATTTTGGTCACAAATTGTGGCTTGAGGAGGTTATATTCTTAAAATAAAATCTGCAAAATATTGTTTTATTTGGTTGAGCTATCATGTCCCTTCTAACATTTTACTCATAGGGCCATGTCAACCTTGGTCAGAGAAGTTTTTTGTTTTATTTTGTTTTTTGATACCTAACTGGCCAAAGTGTTAAGAATAAAAAAACTGAGTTCACGAGCTTAAATAGGACATCTTTGTTAACCCCATCGTCCCCACGGCCCAACAGAGCGTCACAGGAAAGGAAGCAGCAAAAAAAACATAGAAGCCAGAGAATAGGGAGAAGTGCTATGGTGTGCCTTCTTCTTAACGAGGTATGGCCATCCCATTCACTAACCCACAGCATCTGTAGTTACTGCCAGAACACCTATAAAATCCAGCCAGTTGAGGAGAGGATCCCCATGGCTCCTACTTTACTGAGGAGCTGCCGACAGCTGACAACTGCTAAGGGGACGAGACTAATTCCTCCTGAGGATCTGGTCATGTTCCCCAACACTTGTGTTCCTGAGCATGGTTAAATTGGATCTGTTTTGTCTTGAAACAGATTGAAAAAAATGGAATAATTTTTGTCTTTCAAATACATATTTTTTTTGAAAGCTATCAACATCTTCCTCTCAGCCTTTGGCTGTAGCTTTCAGTGTGAATATTGGTTTATTCATTGCTATTCTTGTGAAAATATTTGTTCCAGTGGATGACTCCACACCCATACACATAGGCACATCACTAACTGGACTGAGTGGGTTATCGAAAATTAATTTATCAATCAATCAATTGATTAAAAGTTTATGAAGTTCTTAGGCAGGCAAGTTGAGGGGATATGAAAGTCATTGGAATGTGAAAATAAGGTTTAGATATGAATATATTTCAATGTATGCATTGTGAAATTCTCAAAAAGTAATAACTTTTAAAAATGCTTCTAGAATAGAATCTAACTGAGATATTCTTTTAAAAATAGGTTAAAATAAAGACATTTTCTGATAAAGTATTTGATAAGAGCACACCTGACAAAAATGAAAAAGAATACAAGAAACTTTTCAAGTAAGCAGTAATTGATCCTAGAAAAAAAAAGTTACCATGCAAGAAGAAATAAAGAATATGAGTATTTATAAATACAAAGGAATATTGCTTTTACAAAGCAATAATTTAATCTTTAATATGGTTTCAACTGAAAGTTGAATTAAAATATATTATCAATACATAGATGAGAGATGTTTGAAAGAATTTAAAATAGCATTGAGAATATAAAAATAATACATGGTTTGTGTTAGGCTGTAATTAGTCAGAGAAATATCAAATCTCCAAGAGATTGTCAGCTGGCAAGACAACAAAAATTATAAAATATTTTTATTCATTAAAAAAAATCAAGGAGGAGGTGGTTTCTCAAGAGGAGGTAAGAAGGCTTGTGTGAAAATAAGAGGGCCTGAGTTCAAATCCCCAGCACCCAGGTAAAAGTCAGGCATGACCACGGATGCCCATAATCCCAATACTGGGAGGATGAAAATGGGTGGAGTCTCCGAGCTCACTGGCCAGCCAGTCTAAACAAAACTGTGAGCTTTGGGTTCTGGAGGAGACCTTGCCTCAATAATATAAAGTGGAGAATAGCAGAGAGAGGCACCGTAATCTTTTCTTCTGGTTCCCACATATTCGTAGATGCATGCATGTTCACACACATAAACACACATACATACTCACATACACTCACATAGCACACATGCATAGTCGGATACATATAAAAGAAAGCAGGAAAATATTTTTTAAAACTAAACGCAAGGATGAATTAAAATATATGGCCTGGGGAGATAACTCAGTCAATACAGTGCCTGGTGCACAAGAGTGAGGACCTGTGTTTGCATCCTCAGCACCCACACCAAGAGCAGAGTGGGACAGCAGGCTTCTGTAACCCTAGTGGTGGAGGTGTGGCAAAAAGATGGATAGCTAGAGGTCGTTGGCTAGCTAACTCGCCTAAACTTATATATTTCTGGTTCAGTGAGAAGCACTGTCTCAAAAAATATAAGGCAAAAAATGTTTAAGAAAGTTATGCCTGCTTAAAATTTGGTGAATTAATATCCAAATAATATTATTCATAAAGGACAAAATGTGGAAATAACCTGAGGACACACTACACAATTATCACGGATTTAAAACAGAGATCACAAAATATCAAAGTAAGCAACACACTGAACTGGCATTCTGCCCTTGGTAATGGCATTTTTAAGTGTACATAAAATCATGAGACTTTTATAGATATGAAGTTAAAAGTAGTAAAACAATTGAAAATGTTACTGTCCCTTACTATTTTTTTCTAGTTCTTAAAATACAGTCTCAGAAATCTTATTTGATAGAAATGAAAGAGCACAATGCTATTCTCGAAATTATCACAAGAATAACTAGAACAAGAACTAGGAAAAATGTGTTGAAAAGAAGAGCAGTGAAGAAGCCAACATCCACAGTGTGAGTTGCAATCAAAGGCTAAAAGGGAGATGCTCATGCCTTTCCAATGAGTATTTTAGAAGGCTGAAAATTGAACGAATTTTGCTCCAGACAAAACAGAACCAATCTGACCACACTTGGGGAACACAAAAGAACAGAAGGCAAACAGTGAAGAAGTTGATGGGAGACAAAGATGCAACAAAGAAAAGCCTCAAACCATAAATGAGTTCTTTCAAGTAAATCCAAAGTGGATGAAATCCTAAAGGTAGCTAATCAAGAAATTCTATGGGCACCGTCATGAGTAAGAAGAATTATAGCAGTTGCTACTTCGGTGGACTCGCTTCGACAGTGGAAAGAACACCATGACAGAAAATCAGAAAAAGAAAATTAAACAAGATACCAGACCACACAGACCATAAGTAAATAAATATTTATTAAGTAAATGAAATTAATGAACCATTACATACACTAAGGAAACAGAGAAAGCAAAGGTAAACAAGAAATGAAAACGGAAGACTATTCCTTAATAAAACAATAGGAAATTTAATTCACATTAGAATTGCAGAATCTGACCTAGAGGACTCTTCCCAGGATGATTCTAATGTGCAAATCAAATCAGTATGATGTACCATGTCAATAGGAAAACGGAAACCACTTGATCATCACAATGGATGCTTTCAAATAGTGTTTGGAAAAAGTCCAACATCCTTTCATGAAACAAGAAGGGTCAACAAGATAGGTGTACAGGGAACTTATCATAATAAAGGCTACATGTGGAAAAACTGCACTAATAGCATCATCAATGGAAGAAAATCGACATCTTTTCCCCCACTGTGAGGTACAAGTTAAGGATACCCACTCCTAACTCTTAAATATACCACAACATTTAGACAACAACTGGGAAATCCAAATTGGGCAGAGAAGTAAAATTAAGGGTTGGAGGGAAGACTCAGTACTTAAGAGAACGTGATGCTCCTCAGGAGCACCCCAGCTCAAGTCTGTTTTGTTTTGTTTTTTTGGTTTTTTTTTTTTTTTTGGATTTTTCAAGACAGGGTTTCTCCGTAGCTTTTGGTTCCTGTCCTGGAACTAGCTCTGTAGACCAGGCTGGCCTCGAACTCACAGAGATCCACCTGCCTCTGCCTCCCGAGTGCTGGGATTAAAGGCGTGCGCCACCACCGCCCGGCAACCTCAGGTGGCTAACAACAGTAACTCCAGATCCAGAGAGAGCCTATGCCTCTGGCGTCCACAAGTACCAGCATTCGTAGGCAGTTATCCACACGAAGGCACACACATACACATAATTAAGAATAATAAAAATAAATATTTTCAAAAAAGAAGTAAAACTACCCCTATTTACACACAATGTGAACATACATCTGAAAATCCCAAGTCTCTCTCTCTCTCTCTCTCTCTCTCTCTCTCTCTCTCTCTCTCTCTCTCTCTCTGTGTGTGTGTGTGTGTGTGTGTGTGTGTGTGCGCGCGCGCGCGCGCCTGAGGGGGGCTGAGGTGGCAGTAGAGGGGAGGGGAGGAGGAGGAAGGCGAGGTGGAGGAGAAGATAATGAAAAGACAAAAGAAGGAGTAGAGGGTAGAGGAGGAAGAAGATGATCACTAGAAAGAACTGGATTTGGCAAGGATGTAGAAAAAATGTACTCTTGTGTCCTGTCTTGCTGGGAGAATGTGAGTTTGTATAGCCAGCTGGGAAACATTATAAAATTTTCTTTAAAGATAAAAAGAAAACTACCATGATTCAGTCAGCTCAGTCAGAGATTGTTAGCATAAAGGAGAGACGAGTGGAGGGAGGGAGAGAAGTAGGGAGGGGAAAAGGAGGAATGGGGAGGAGGGGAGGATAGAAAGGAGGATATAAGGAAAAAAAACTGGGCCACTACTAAAGCAAGCCCACTGAAAATTGCATAGAATAGTATTCAGGTTGGAGACCTGGGAGGGGTGGATTGTACTTTGTCTTTGAAAGGGATGTGAGGAAATAGAATTATATTTTAATTTAAAAATTATACATATGAGTATATATAATTATATATACGCATATATGTGTAATTTTTGAAGGGAGACATGGCTTGATAGAACATCTAAAGAGGCTCTGTAGACAGTCACCATATGGAATTGTTTCTAGGGACTTAGGCCCCAAAATTATAGCTATGGTTAGTGGTGAAAAATCAGGATCGCTGCATCCTCTTTACCCACTAGATGGTGTTTAGGCCTTCCCTGTGGGAGATAAAGGCTTCAGATGGATGCAGAACCTTAAAGAAAAGGAACTAAGCACCCTTATACCTTTGAGAGTACATCAAGCTAATCTATGTGGAATAACATTCCTTCTGAGTCAGAAAACAGCTATTCTAGCCAGCACTAGCTCAAGGTCATTACCAATGCTCAAGTGGCAAACAAAACACACAGAAACAAAAAACTGATATCATCAAACTTCACTCATGATAGGGGATGCATAATCCAAGAAGACCAAGACAGACAAAAGCATGGATTCTCAACACAGAAAGCAGTGTGGATTATCAGTTCGAAACACCCACTACTGCTTTCTCTATTCCCAGGAGAGAAGCTTTTTTAAAAGGAAATTTTTTTTGGCATTTTGTGAATATATACTTGCCAATCGGTTTGCTCATATATGTTTGAATGTTTATATGTTCATATTCCTAATTGTGCTCATCCCCCACTTTCCACAATTTCTGCTTTTTCCGTTTTCATTTTTTCAATATTTTAAAATTTTCCCATTTTTTTCTGTTTTAAAATTTGCTCTTTTTTTCCATAATATTTAAAAAGATCTTGCCTTATAATATTTCTGCCAGCACAATCCCTTTTGTTAGAAAATATATCATAATCAGTGCTTAGCTTTTCCTTTATTTCTGTTCTGATTCATTGCTGTTATTGTTCTTATTGTTACATCTGTGCATTCTCTGTTGGGCCAGTGCTGAAGTAAAATACCTTAACTGCAGTTAAGCTACAGTCCTGGCCCAATTCAGAGTCAGTCCTGGCCCAATTCAGAGTCAGCAAACCTTCTCTTATATAAAACTCACCCCACTAGAACTCCAGCAACCCGTATACTCACAACAGTGTGTTGATTATTATAATACAGCCCAAAGCGAGAATCTAAATATCCATGGATGAGGGCGCATAAACATCCACACCCTTCTATTCATATCTACAAAGGCAAAGAGAAATGACAGAAAGCCTGTGAACATTACCAGAAGTATAGCATGGGTATCCCTACCCTTTCACAGCCTGCAGCTTGAGGCAGGTGAGAGGCATAAGCATAGAGATCAAACTCAAACACTTGACATCTACAATATATCAGCTTCATCTAGATGGAAGAGTCTTAGGCTTGAATTCAGAATATATATTTGACACATTTAAAGAATCCAGTATCTCAAGAAGCATCATCAACAGAAAGCTTTTCTTTACAAGGTTCTATATGAAAGTGGAGGAGGGTTTAGTAGATAAATCAGTCAATAAAATGCTTGTTCTACATGATGGAGGACCTGAGTTCAGTTCCTAGAACTCCTACAAATGAAGGTGTTGGGTGCATGCTTGTAATCCCAATGATGGGGAAGGAGAAGCATAGGACTAGACAGCCAACAAGCCTAGTCTACTTGAACATGTGCACACACACACCATACACAAACACACACACACAGAAATATGAAAGATATCCAACCCAATCAATGAAGAAATATCAACAAATATCTGACCCCTCAAAAATATAGAAATCTCTAGCAATTGACTCTCCAAAGATAATGAAATAGATGAAATTCCCTATAAAGATTTGAAAATGACTTTTTATTTCCTCTTTTTTTAAATGGTTTCTCCATAGCATATGCTCCCCTCTAAAGATTTGCAGCTACAAACCATAGATGAGAGAGAACATATAGAAAATGCCTTTCTTAGTCTGGGTTACCTAACTCAGTACAATAGCTTTCAGTTCCATCCACTTAACCCGTAATTTTCATGATTTCATTTTCTTTACAATTGAATATAACTTCAATGTTTTGTGCCAGATTTTATTGTCCATTCATCATTTGAATGTTATTTAAGTTTTCTTTTCCCCCATTTCTTAGATATTGTGAAGAGACCAGCAATGAATATGGCTCAGCAAATAACTGAGGATGTTGAATCCTCTGGTTTTATGCCAGAAAGTAGTATAGCTGGACCATACGGAAGATTTAGTTTTAGTGTTTTGTGAATTTTCCACACTGATTTCTGTAGTGACTATGCAATTTGCAACCCTACCATCAGTGAATAAGGGTCCTTTTTTCCCCATAGCTCCTCTAACATTTGCTATAGGTTGTTTTGTTGGCCTTAGCTGGTCTGAATGGGAGTGAGATAAAATCTCAAAGTTGTTTTAATTCCCTTATCCTTAGTTGACAAGGATGACAATCACATTTTCGAATACATTGTCACTTTAAAATGAAGAAGTTACTTTTAATGATTTATAATATTTATTTTGTTCAATATCAGTATGAATCGTTTCTCCCCATTCAAAGTATAATTTAATTCTTATTCAAAAGTTCTGTGTGCTGAAGTTTTTGTAGCCAATTTTGTTTCTTCTTTTGAGCTCTCTCTTTTTATATATCTATTGCCTGTTTTTAGTTGGGTTGCTATTTTCTTCATTCATTGGTTTTGTTTTTTATTAGTTATTTATATATTCTGGATATTCATTCTCTTCATGATACAGAGCTCGTAAAATTTACTACCTGTCTGTGGGCTTCCTCTTTACTCAAGTGATGGTTTCCTTAGCTGTGCAGAGCTTTCTAGTTTTATGAACTCCCGCTTGTCAGTTGTTTGCCTTAATTCTTGGGCAAATGAAATCCCAGTCAGAAAGTTTATCTTGTAGGGTACAGAATGTACCTTGAATCTATCAGATTCAAGATTTTGTGTTTTACACAGAGGTGTTTTATCCATTTAGAGTTGATTTTTGTTTAGGATGATAGGTATCAACTAGTTTCATTCTTCCTTATTATAGACATTTAGTTTTTTCCACTTATTAATTGGCAATAATCCTTCTTTTTCTCATTGTAAGTTTTTGGCCTCTTTGTCAGATCTCAAGTGGCTGTGATCTGTGTACTCCTATTTGGGTCTTATATGTCATTTTGTGGCAGTACCATACTATTTTTAGTACTGCAGTTCTGTAATATGCTTTAAATTCTGGAAATAGAGTTCATAAATTTATTTCTTTCTGCTGAGGATTGTTCAGCTATCTGTGGCCTTTTCTTTGTTATAAATAAATTTTTGATTGAATTTTTCAATTCATATGAAGAATTGTAGAATTTTTATTTGAGATTGTGTTGAATCTATAAATTGTTTTTTTGGTAGAATTGTCATTTTAATTCTGCCAATCCATGAGCATAGGAGTTTATTCCATTTTCTAGTGTCTTCTTTAATCTCTTCAGGAATTTAGTTTTTATTGTAGAAGTCTCTCATTTATTTGATTTGGTTTATTTCTAGATGAATCTAACAGATATCTACAGACTATTCCATCTAAACACCAGAAATTATGCATTCTGCATAGCTGCCCAGGGAAGCTTGATATAGTGACATGGTGCTGTCATCTATAAATATGTTGAGGCCCTATTAGAAAGTGGGATCAAATAGGAGCCCACAAGTTGTGTGCATTTGACAAGTATCAGATTCTCAACAAAGGTCTCAAAACAGTTGCTGTATACCGTATATTATATGCTTTGGGGACTGATGTTTTGGTGGTGGAGAAATAACTGTGCACTTACCTCTGGTGAATACTATTTCACCCATTCTCAGCATTCGTTAGTTGCCTTTACTTCCTTGTCTAGAGTTGAGGCTTCATGGGTTTTCCTCTTCCATAGTGGCATGTCTATTGGCATTCCTCACTGGGTCATTTTTAGGCAGCCATGTTGGTGAGACTTCATGGGCGTAGCTTCTGATATTTATAATAGACCATCTCACAGCAAACTCCCTATTACCCTGACTGTTATAATCTTTCCACACCCTCTTCCACAATGGCCCTTGAAACATAGATGCAGAAGTTGTATTTGTTGGGACTGGGCTCTACAGCTCCTCATTTATGTTGGAATATATTTGGAATATATATGCATATACACACATAAGCACACAGCATATATATACAAAGAAATAAGAAAAAGAGGCCATGAATTTGAAAAAGAGAAAAGGGATAAGTGAACAGATTGGTAGGGAAGAAAAGGAGAGGAAAATGATATAGCTATATTAATCTCAAAACGTATTTTAAAATAATGAACTGGAGAGGCAGTGGAGTGGAATGAGACCTCTCTCTCTTGTGTTGTGTAAAAATCAACTCGATGTTGATGAAATACCTTAGTGTAAAGCCTGAAACTTCTGCAGGAAATAAAGGGAAACATCTCAAGTTAGTCACAGCTGATGCTTTTCTGAAAGGGACTCTAACAGCTTGGGAAATATTAGAAAGAACTGACAAATGGTTTTGCATCAAACTGAAAATCATTTGCACAACAAAGGAAGCAATGGAGCAAAGAAACAGCTTACAGAAAAGTGGGCAAACTGTACCAACCATTCACCCAAGAGAAGCTGAGTATACAGATTATTAATTGAGACATTAATATAACAATTTAAGACTCTTGAAGACCAATGGGCAAATAATCCAATCTAAAAATGTGCAAATGAACTACAGATACATTTTTCAAAGGAAATGTGAAGACCCACAAAATATAAAAAGCATTCACCATCTTCAGCCATCAGGGGAAAATACAAATCACAACTACACTGAGATTCTCATTCACTCCAATCATGATAGTGACATGAATGATTGTTGACCAAGATGTAAGAGGAAGAGAAATCTCTTTACCGCTGGTGAAAATGTTAACTTACTGTGGCCATTATGGAGGTAAGTGTGGGCTTCCAGGCTTCCTCTAGAAATAAAACTGCCAAATGATCCTCAGGTATCCCCCTTAGGAGTACACCCAAAGGAATCAAAATCAGGATACACTACAGAACATGCACATCAATGTGCAATTCAGTACTATTCATGATAGGCAAATCATAGAATTCCTTTTAACTGGAGATTTTTCTGCTTCCACCTCCAGAGACCTGGGCTTATACATGTTTGATTTAAGGTCTGTCTTAAGAACAACAATATAAGTAGAATACTATAAGCCTGCTTCCTCCAACTTGATTTTTCCATATTTTATTGTTGCAATCTTAGCCTTATCATATATGATTAAGAATATGTTCACTGACATACTAAATTTTCTAAATCTCAAACTTCATGTTTTTAAAGTTATTAACACATATATGTATGAGCATCATCCCATGTCCAATTCTGCCTACTTCAAACCACCAAATAAAGGGCAAGTGAATAAATTGACTACCCTTTGCAGTGCACAACACCTGTCTGTGCTCTATGAGCTACCGTACAGGTCACGAGCTTCGGGCAAGGGGCTGGAGGTTGAAATATACAAACACACACCAACAGAGACACAGGGAAACAGAAACACGGACCTCTAGTCACCGGTAAGAAGCCCTTTGTTCAATAGCACCATGGAGGCTTATATACCCAACAGTCAAGTGGGCCAACAGGTGAAAGTCTTATCCTCTGATCCTCATGGCAAAGGCAACATGTGCTTGTGAAGCAGAGCTGGTAAACAACTTTGACACAGTTTTCAGTAACTCAAATCAGAAGGAAAGTAAAGATCTCTAGTAGGGAAGAGCAGATATAGGCCAGGACTCCAAATGGTCCCAACACTCCTTACCTTCTGTAAATTAAGGTAATGTGATCCATATGAATACAACTCAGTGGATGGGTGCTAGCATTCCAATGTAGCCTAGCAACCAAGAAGGGGTTGTAATACTCCTAGCTTAATTAATGACCAAGAGGAAATGGGAGAAGGAAAAGACATGTAAACTAATTCTACCTTTTCACATTTCTATAAATTGCTGAAAGGTGCTGTTTTTCTTAATGAGTAAGAGTCAGGGAGAGAATTGCCAGTTAGCCAATAGACTCATTTGGGTACCTTCCCAAGACTAATCATGAGGCAGTGCCAGCTTGGTAATGCATCACTTCTAACTTCCTGCCCTGATGTGGGTTCTCCCGTCTGTATGCTGTGAATATGTTCTATTGCCATTGGTTAATAAAGAATCTGCTTTGGGAGTACGGACATGCAGAATAGAGCAAGGTGGGAATTCCAAGTAGAGATAGACAAAAAAGAAGGTGGAGTCAGGGAGACACCATGTATCTGCCAAAGGAGAAAGTCAGTCTTGTGATAAAACATAGATTAATAGAAAGGGGTTAATTCAAGATATAAGAGTTAACCAGGAATATGCCTAAGTCATTGGCCAAGCATTGTTGTAGTTAATATTGTTTCCATGTGATTATTTTATGTCATGGGTGGCCAGGAAACGAACAAGCAGTCTCCGCCTACACTGCCCTACTTCCATCTCTCTTGTAAGTGCCATTATTGTAACTCCCAAGCAAATGATCAGTATTTAGCTCTTATTTTAAGCTATTTTCTCTAAGTGCACGGGAACAGAATATTATTAGTAAATGGTGTGGGGGGTACAAACCCACTGCTATAATTTTTCTCTTCCCACTCCCATTGCCTATCCTTGGTTCACCAAAATCTCTCTTGTCCTGCTCTTCCTGTGGATGAAGAATAGTGACTATCTTGGCAACTCACTCAGGTAATTGGAACCTCATTTTCTAAACTCTACTGATCAACTAAGAACTCATGAGAAAGTAACTTGACAAAAATAATCAAGCATCAAAGCTAGGATTCTAAACAGAACCTGTCTACCCGAAAGGCAGGTCTTACCTTAAATATAATGGTGTTTTATCCCAGTCTGTTGCCACTCATCGGTGACTTGGGTCCAGTTCCTATGCTCACAGGCCATCTTAGTCAAGAGAAAAAAATTTATCCTAGGTACAATGGCCAAGGGCAAAAGATACTTGAAAGAGGAAGACCAGAAAGTCTTTCCTGAGGATGGCCCTTCACTAATCATAGAGAAACATCTAATAATAGTGCAACGATTGTAATAAACTGGCCAGGTGAATGAGAAAGTTAGGACATTGCAGAAAGTGAGGATACTGGTCAGTGCTCAGAAGAGTCCACGTGCTTGCTCCACAGTATAGTATAACCTGGACATCCAGGTTAGAAGTGCATATCCAACAGTAGGACGAATGAGGTAAAAAAAGACTCCTCAAAGATGCCTCAAAGCAAAGCGTTATTCTGAGGTTAGATGTGCCTCCATCACCCAGCTGTGCACCATGGTTATACCAAGAGCTGGACACTAAAGAGTCAAAAGGCCTCCTGCCTCTGTTGTGGAATGGAAAGTCTACAGAAAAAAATGTTGAATGTGTTTAGTTGTTCCATGCTTAAGGAAAACACTTCTACAACTTCAAATTTATTCTGTGCCTTAAAGACTACAAGTTGACTGTGCAGGTTCCATTCTTCATGTCTACATGAGTATACTGCTAACAGACAACACATAACTGAAGTGGGCTACTAGATAGCATTTACCCAAAATTAGCATAAATACTATAAACTCAAAGAGAGTTCTGGGTGGGGATGTGATGTCTATTAACTGGCCATTGGCTCCAGGAACTGAGGTCTGAGGTACTGGAAATCTATTCCATTTTCAGCTAGGTCACATGCCTTTCACTGAGCAAACTATATTGGGTTCAGTTGGAAAATCCTGGTCTCCATCTTATTCCCAGTCTTGTTCTAGCATAACTTTCCAGGTAGTGCCAAATGCCAGAATAGTGGTTGGGATACAAGAAGAATGATCTGTTAGGTGACATTCAATTTCTAAGGAATAGGGACATGTAAATAAATCAGAGTTTACAACAGTGGCCAAAATAGGCTTCTATTGTCTATTGGCATCACTCTCTAGCAGAGAAAAGACTCTATCAAAACTAGCTTGGGGTATCTATCTATCTATCTATCTATCTATCTATCTATCTATTCATCTTCTATCTATCCATCTATCTATCAATCTATATGTGTATGTGCATGTTTTTGTGACTGTACTATGTATGTTCGGGTATATGCAAATGTTATAAGAAGATATTGGATCTCTTGGAGGTAGAGTTATAAGTGGTTATAAGCTACCTACTCTGAGAGCTGAGAGCCAAACTCAGGACTGATGGAAGAGAGGCAAGAGCTCTTAACCATTAAGCATTCTCTTCCATGCTGAACTGTGTTATTTTAAGAAACAAAAGAAAGATGTAATTCCTTAGTTATTTTTCTGTGATACCTATGACATGGTAAAATGGTATGGCATTATAAGTCATCTAAACAACAACATGTATTTATTTTCCATTTAGATCACTAAAAGAAAAGAATGTGCTAACACATTTAGAGCCCTTCTGTCCTTCTCCCCAGATACAGTCACTCTTAAATTTTGGTAAGTATTGTCTGTGTAATAGTTATTATTTTGATCATATATGTATCCATTCTTAAATAATATAGTAGTTGCTTTTGTGTTGTTTGCTTATTTTTCTGTCAGGGATACAGTAATCCTATTTGAAGACTTATTTGTAATCATAGAAAAATTTAGAGAAAAGAAGAAAGAAAAGTCTGATATTTGTAGCAATGTATAGTAACCTGAATAAGATTTTGCTCAGTGAAACAAGCAGATAAAGAAAGAAAAATACCTCACGGGCTCATTTCATGATCATTCTTCAGATGCTTTGAAACAGACTCACCAAAATGGAAAATAAAATAGTGATACCAGAGGCTGAATGTAATGAACAGAGATTCTGCTGAAAGGGTAGAAGGTTCAGTAAATGCACAAAAGCTAATGTAGATCATAGTCTCTGGGAGACATGATGGTGAACAGGTAATTTGCTAATGTGTAAGAACTCAAAGGTTCTTGTGATAAAAATAATTAAATAAAAACAGAAAGAGGAAGGAAGAATAAGATAGCAGTAAAGGTCTTAACTGGTTTAACTTTAGTGATAATTTTACAAGGCATGTATGAATACGCCAAGTTGTATATTTTAAATATGTGTAATGTTTTTCTTATGTTAACTCAGTAAAGCAGGTAAAAGTTTTTAAACATAAGCCAGTCTTTTGGGTGTTCATAGTAACCAAAAGGTAACATTAACATTGTTAATAAATTTGTACTAATATATTTGAAAGTTTGAATGAATTGAGAAAATTTCTTAAGAAATAAAAACTGACAGAGAAAATAAGTATATGAATAGTTTCTGTTTAATAAGGAAATATTCTTTTGTCAAAACCTTTTTACAAATGAATTAATGTATCAAATGAATTAAACTAATCTTGCACAAAATCTAAGAAAAAAATAGGAGAATAGTGAACATCTTGGCTCCCTGATGTTAGCATAAGCTCAGATCTAAAACTTTTCAAACACATAAAAACAGGAAAAATGTAAAATCCTTTTTCACATGTAATCTGTAGATTCAAAAATCTTTGGCAAGGTAGGAAGAGCAGTATACGAGAGTTTCTGTTGTTCTGCTAAAACACTATAAATATAAAACGATCTAGCATATGGACTCCTTGTCAACTTGATACACAGACAGATCACTATCCATGTAAACTCTTTCTGTTCTCATTTGTTCCCAAGATATATTGATATTAATATGATAGTGTAAAACCCTGCTACTTTAAAAAGTCTCAGATTTTAAACAAAAATCACATATAAAGTTTTCTTTAAAACATCGAAAGTCTTTTTCTAAGTTCATGGCCTCTACAAAATATCCAACGGCATTCTGACATATCTAAAACCTCTAAGCCACCCAAAGGTTCTGTAAATTTTTCAAAGTCTCCATGAAAATCTATTTAAAACTTCAAAGCCTCTCAACTGGGTGTTTCTGAAAATGTTAAAAAAAAATTACTGAACACTTCCATGTTTCAAAGAGAAGAACCAAGGAAGGGTTATATCCAAATCAAAGCAAAACCAAAGTTCAAGAGTATAAAAAACAATGGCACCTGATGCTAGGCTCTACTTCTGATCTTCTGGGCTCTGAAGGGCTCTATTTATATAGCTGTGTTATTTATAGCACAGATATATTTTTCTCTCTGGATTAGGCTGTCTCTACTCCACACAAGTTTCTGTCACTGGTGGACATCCCATGGTACTGAGATCTTCTGGGGTCTCTGTCCACAACTGTGCTTCGCGTTCACCAATAACCTTTTCTAAACTCTGACAGTGCCTTGTGGTGCCAAACCACTGAGCTTGCACCTTCACCATTGGCCTTTCCTGACCTCTCTTCAAGGATTCTATTCTTGCCAAGCAGTGCCAAGTCTCAGATACTCTCCATGACATCTTCATATTTTAAAAACTGGTACTCCCTGCCTGACTCATACACTACCAAGTTCAGGTGCCAGCATGAGAAACAGCTTTGACTCCTCTGGAACACATTTTCTTTGTGCTAACCCTGAGAACATGTCCTGAATAAGATTGCTAAGAAAAACGATTGTTATAGGAAAGAATTCCAGTGTAAAAACTGTAATACGCTGAGCAGTGGTGGCAAATGCCTTTATCCCAGCACTTAGGAGGAAGAGGCAGGTAGATTTCTCTGAGTTCAAGGCCAGCCTGGTCTACGAGAGCTAGTTCCAGGACAGGGTCCAATGCAACCCAAAGAAACCCTGTCTTAGAAAAAAAGAAGACTATATATAATATGCTATTCCCAAATATACAACTTTAGAAAGCATCAAGATTTTATTCTGATCTGAGGAGGATTGAGAAAAAAAGCAAAGGGCAACTTCTGTGTTCCCTATAATGGACTAAAACCCAAGGACATCAGTCTTCAGGCACCCACTCTGTCTTTGCCAGCACAAGTGGTGGAGTATCCATAGACAAATCCGGATAAGTCTAATAACATCATGCTGAGTTCTAATGATTTTGGTGTCTCCTGAAGTCTTCTATTATACTTGCTAAATATTTAGATTTCTAGGAAATGACTTTGTTTAGTGAATTTGTTTTGCTTGGTTTTTTCTTAAATTTTTTAAAAATCAGTATCAGAATAATAAAGCAGACAAGATTGGGTATATCTAGGCAGAAACAGAGTTACTGTATACTCTGCCATAAGTTTCTTCTATTCAAATCACATTGAGAAAAAGCAGGCTATAGGAATGCTATATTGAAGAGAATAAGGTAGAGTTATGAACATCTATCTGGTTCTTGATTAATTGTAGGGTTAAGACAGCCCCTTTAGGGGGCGGGGTTTGCCTCGGGCATATGCCTGCCAATTAATGGGCGCTCGGCTCAGCGGCTAGGCCCTTTTATTCCCCGCCCTACCTCCTGTACTACACTGCAACTTTGGTTCTGTAAGTTTATCATTAAAGTGGTAAATATTCTTTGATATCTGCATTGCATTTATTTTGAGCGGATACAACTGGCGCCCTCCCCATGGGGCTTTGCCGAGAACTGGCCCAAAATCGGTGTCTCTTGCACCCCAAGCCGCTGCGGTGGTCTCTCTGGGCGTGCACAGAAGCAGCTGAGATTCTGAGCAGTCTCTCTGGGTGTGCGTGGAAGCAGCTGAGATTCTGAGCAACTCGATTTTCCCTGCTGCTTGCTAGAGAATCAAGCAGCGGGTTTGAAATCTACAGAGCCTTTTTAACACCGCCTAAATCTCCGTTCCCCTCCCACCTCCACCAGCGCTCGGGTCACATGACAGCGGCCTGCAAGCCCCGGCACAAAAACGCCAGCATCCCTTTGATTTGTTTACTTTGCTGACTTTTCTTTATTCCCTTTCTGGCCCAATTGCTACTTATCAGCCTGGTGTCTGTTTCAATTTTGTTTTT
The DNA here is from genome assembly GCF_018167655.1 of Microtus oregoni. Lineage (NCBI taxonomy): Eukaryota > Metazoa > Chordata > Mammalia > Rodentia > Cricetidae > Microtus > Microtus oregoni. The sequence goes on along the minus strand of NW_024543083.1, from coordinate 6,615,277 downwards.
GAGTCATTTTATTTCAGATTTAGGACACGTAGATTCAACTGGAATCTTTCACCACCACTGGCAGGAACCAGTCATTACAGGTAAGAGAATTTTTTCTTTTATAAATAATGTCTGACAACGTGACAATTTCGAATTTCAACAATTTTTTTGAATGCACCATTTGGGAGATCTTACAAGAGGTGTCTACCACCCCACACTTATGGATATTCCTGGGATTTTTAATTTTCCTTAGCACTATTTGGTTTGATAATAGGAAAATGATCAAATCTCTTAAGGCAGAGGTTGAACGTTTAAAAACTATTGAGAATGACAACAATCTTCTCAAGAATCAGTTTGAAGTTCTCCAGGAAGAAAACAAATCTTTGTTTAACATGACTCGGTTAACTGAGCAAAATCTAGAAAAGGTACAGGCTGATGTTAAGGAGAAACTCATTACTATGGAAGAAGGAACAGCTGAATTAGATCGTAAGTTCCAGCAGTCCCTTTCTGTAGGAACTGAAACATTAACTGAGAGAATCAAAACTGCTGAATGTGACAATCGGATTTTGTCTAAAGCTTATGACAGATTGGGGGAAAGATTGTCAATACAAGAAGGCACGGTTTATGCCATAAAAATTATGTCCAAAGATGACAAGTTATCTCTACTGGACAAATTTCATACTTTAGAATCCTCAATGAAGGCTTTAGAACATAATTCTGGGCAGGAGATTCAGACATTACAAAAAGCAATGGTGAATAGAATTGAAAAGATTGAGGAATTTCTAAATTCTGATGAAGAAGAGCAAAGGGTAGAAAGGCAAATTTTAACTACATCTGTGGATAAACCCCTCCGGGACAATTTCCACAAAGCTCTACCTACAGCTCTACATGCCTTTCCTGTAATAACAACAGAAAAGGTTGTTGGTTCCAGAAACCCTAGGGTCATCAAGGAAGATACATAGGAGCCTGTCCGTATGAATGATCTCAAAGAAATTAAACAGGCCGTCATGACTTTTGGGATGCACGCCTCTTTTGTTAAAGAGATGCTAAAATCTTGGGCCACAACAAGCAGAGCAACCCCCTCTGACTGGCTCCAGCTGAGCTCCGCGGTCCTTGAGAGTGGACCGCAATTAAAATGGAAATGCTTATTCAGGCAAGAGGCTAGACTTTTAGAACAGCAGGAAAAGGCGAAGGGAATTGACGTTTCCTTAGATAAAATTCTAGGTGAAGGGCTCTTTTCCAACCCTCAGGAACAAGCTAATTTGGATGAAAACATACTCTCCATGTGTACTACAGCAGCCTTAAGGGCTTGGGACAGAGTACAAGACCCAGGACAGAGAATGGAATCATTTGTCGCAGTTAAACAGGGTCAGAGAGAACCATTTAGTGACTTTTTACAAAGATTAACTAAGGCTGTACAAATAGGGATATCTGACCCAGAAGCAAGACGTATAATAATTGAGTCTTTGGCTTACGAAAATGCAAATGTGGAATGCAAAAAGATCTTGGGGCCTTTAAAGTTCAGATCAGCATCCTTGGAAGAATGGGTCTTGCATACACTAAATGTTGACACATTTGACTATGGCACTGAAGCATGGGTAGAAGAAGCAATTTCCAATGGTAAAAGGAGACACCAGAATACCAAATGTTTTAATTGTGGCAAAATGGGTCATATGAAAAGGAATTGTAAACAACGGGTTTTCAGAAATAATAATAATGCATCTTCTAGAAATAACAGGAATAGAAGGACTCAGCCTTCAGGTTTATGTAGAAGATGTGGAAAGGGCAGACACTGGACGAATGAATGCAGGTCTACAAGAGATAGACAAGGCAACCTGATACAGACGGGAAACGTGAGAGGGGGGGCCTCTCAGGCCCCCATGGCAAACATGGTTCAGTCATTTCCAGTTTCTGCAGAGAACATGCCTCATCAGGACAATTAGAAAGCCACATGCCTACTGTTACAAGCAATAGTAATCAGAAAGATGAGTTATGTGTGTTTTGGCAAACTTCTATAAATGAACAAAGACCTAAGCTGAGAGTGTGTGTAAATGGCATTTTTATTACTGGTCTGCTGGACACAGGTGCTGATGTAAGTATCATTACCCCAGAATCTTGGCATCCATATTGGCCTCTTCAGAATGTAAATGTTCAGCTCCTGGGAATTGGAACCCTTTCTCGAGTAAGGCAGAGCACGAGATGGGTTGAATGTATAGGGCCTGAGGGACAAATAGGAAAATTAAGGCCATATGTAGCCAATATTGCAATGAATTTATGGGGTCGTGACCTATTACAACAATGGAATACCCAAATTAACATTCCTGCTACTTCTAGAGCCCATATTTCTGAAAATAATATTAAAAGTCATTACAAATGGAGAAAACCAGCCATTAGGGCTGTGCAAGAACAAGCAATTGATGTCCCTTCAGAAATGCCAACAGCCTTGCCTCTAAAATGGTTGACTGAGAAACCAATATGGATAAAGCAATGGCCTTTAGCTGAGGAAAAGTTACAGGCTTTAGAACAGCTGGTACAAGAACAACTAGATGCTGGACATATAGAAGAATCTACCAGCCCTTGGAATTCTCCTGTATTTGTGGTTAAGAAAAAATCAGGTAAATGGAGAATGGTGACAGATCTCAGGGCCATCAACAAGGTTATTCAACCTATGGGCCCTCTGCAATCTGGAATTCCTTTGCCCTCTTTATTACCAAAAGGATGGCCTCTCATAGTTATTGATTTAAAGGATTGTTTTTTCACTATACCTTTGCAAAAAGAAGATAGAGAAAAATTTGCCTTCACAGTGCCTACTTATAACAATTCTCAACCTTCAAGGAGGTACCACTGGACCATCCTCCCCCAGGGTATGTTAAATAGCCCCTCCCTGTGCCAATATTTTGTGAACAAACCATTGCAAATAATACGCAAGAAATTTCCCAAATCTATAGTATACCATTACATGGACGACATATTGTTATCTGATTCAAACATAGATACCTTGAACAGACTGTTTGAAGAAATACAGATACTGTTACCTAAATGGGGATTGCAAATTGCTCCTGAAAAGATTCAGAATGGAGATTCTGTTAATTATTTAGGTTATAAAATAGGTTTGCAAAAAATTAAGACACAGAAGGCACAAATTCGGAGAGATCGCCTACGGACTCTTAATGACTTTCAAAGACTGTTAGGAGATATTTCCAGTTTACGACCAGCTATTGGGATAACACCTGATCTAATAATTCATTTGAACAAGACCTTGAATGGTGATAAAGATTTGAACAGTCCCAGAGAATTAACAGTTGAAGCAGAAAAGGAACTGACAATGATTGAGGAGAAATTACAACAGGCACATGTGGACAGAGTGAATCCAGAGCTCGATTGTATTCTTGTCATATTACCATCAAAAATTTCTCCTACAGGAATTTTAATGCAGAGAGATGATATTATCTTGGAATGGATCTTTTTACCACATAAACCAAGTAAGAAACTGAAAACTTATGTGGAAAAAGTCTCTGAGTTAATTATAAAAGGCAAGCTGAGACTTCATCAACTAGCAGGCATAGACCCAGCAGAAATTATAGTGCCTTTCAATGCTGATGAACTAAAGAAATTATGGGAAGATAATGAACCATGGCAAAGAGCTTGTGCTAATTTTTTGGGAGACATTAATAACAACTATCCAAAAAGCAAGCGGCTCAACTTCATAAAGAGAACTTCTTGGATCCTTCCTCGAATCGTCCGTGATGCTCCAATAACTGGAGCCCGTACATTCTATACTGATGCCAATAAATCGGGGAAGGCAGGTTACAAATCAGAAGACTTGGGTAAGGTGGAACAAAGTCCTTATGATTCTGTCCAGAAGGCAGAATTATATGCCATTCTTATGGTACTAAGAGATTTTAAACAACCAATTAATATAGTTACTGATTCACAATATGCAGAAAGAGTTATTTTACATATTGAAACTGCTGAATTTACACCTGATGATACAGAACTAACCTCATTGTTTATCCAGGTTCAAGATTTGATCAGGAACAGGCTTTGCCCTATGTACATAACACAGATCCGATCCCATACGGGTATGCCAGGTCCTCTAGCACAAGGTAATGCAGAAATTGATCAATTATTGATTGGTAGTGTGCTACAAGCCTCTGAATTTCATAAAAAACATCATGTTAATAGCAAAGGTTTGAAGAAAGAGTTTTCTATTACATGGCAACAAGCTAAGGAGATTGTGAAGAAATGCCCTACCTGCTCTTTCTATAACCAAACGCCACTGCCAGCAGGGGCTAATCCAAAGGGCACCCATAGAAATGAAATCTGGCAGATGGATGTGTTCCACTTTGCAGAATTTGGCAAATTGAAGTATGTTCATCACACCATCGACACTTATTCAGGCTTTCAGTGGGCAACTGCTTTAAGTTCAGAAAAAGCTGATTCAGTAATCACTCATTTATTAGAAGTCATGGCTATCATGGGTATACCTACACAAATAAAGACAGATAATGGTCCTGCTTATGTCTCTAGAAAAATGAAACGGTTTTTTGATTATTACAATATCAAGCATGTTACAGGTATACCATACAATCCTACAGGTCAAGCAGTCATAGAAAGATCTAATCGAACTATAAAGGATATGTTGAACAAACAGAAAGGGGTGGAAAACACCCCCAGAAATAGGTTACATAATGCTTTGTTAACCTTGAATTTTCTCAATGCTAATGAGAAGGGAACGACAGCTGCAGAAAGACATTGGATAATGGAAAAGTCTGCTGAACTAAATCAACCAGTTTATTTCAAGGATGTGCTGACCTCACAATGGAAGCCAGGAGATGTGCTGCGTTGGGGAAGGGGTTTTGCTCTTATCTCCACAGGTGAGGAAAAATTGTGGATACCGTCAAAATTAATAAAGGTTCGGTTTGAGGAAGAGAAGTCACTTGGAAAAGATAGATAACAATTCATTCACTAGGATGACCGGCATTCAGATGGTAAGGATTACTGATAGAATGGGGGCAGGGTTCTTTTCTTATCTCCACAGGAAAATATTCATCTCCAAAGAATTTAAAGGACCCTGAATATTTAATTACTGATGGATGGAAAATAGTTACGACCCATTAAACATCAACAATAAAATTCTATACATATTGTAAGTATTGATTTTTTTATATATATTTATATGTTTTATTGAACACTTCTTTATAAATGTGTAGAGCTGGTTTTGGAGTTGGACTATGGCTCAGTCCCTCTTCAATTCCAAGCCTGTTAATAAGGGATATTTCAGAGTTTCTGTCTCAGGTCAGGAGCCATGACATGGGACAGAATAAGAATATTTTGATACTTAATAAGCTTTCTTTGCCTTTCCTCATATCTTTATCTTTCTTTATATGTCGGTATATGTCCTTGTTGTTAATGTTTAAATTTCCCATAACAAGCAACATATTTTCCTACAGTAATCTTTGAAGTTTCCAGGATGAAGATGGGGCCCCACAACATCAACTCAATCTGGTTTTTATGACGTCATGAATTTTTTTTTTAAGGACTAATTTTAGACCTGTTTTTTGGTACCAACTGCAAGAGACAATTTCGTATGATGCACATTTTTGACAACGCTCTGGCCGGACCTTCTCAAAACACTCAGAGACTAGTTATAATTTTCTTAAGTCAAAGGTTAATTTGGGAATTTTACCATCATTTGCCTTCACAGGGGGCCCTAAGAGGAACGTCGCCCCCATGTCAGCTAGAAGCAATCTAAGAGGACGACGTCCCCTCTCCCAACAGAGTTTGCCCACAGGGTTAGGGACATCTTTTAGTGGTTGGTTTAGGGTTGAGGGGATGGGGAGATATTGTATGGAATTAGGGGTTTATTCAAAAAAAAAAAAGAGAGAGGGGGATTAACTGGTTTGATGGGATGATTGGTATTTGTGATTTACTGTTTTTAGAAAATTATATTGGTGCTGTTTTTTGTATATTGATATATTGAATATTGAATATGAGTGTTCCTACCTCTACTTTTGTATAAGAGTATGCTTATATTGTATGGATACATCTATCATATCACAATGTACATTTCTACCTCTGGTACTATTTATGTAATAACATTGTTTACATTCGATAAGTAATGACATTGTTTACAGGTGAAGATAATTGTCTTCATATATTGCACAGTTGTTTATTCTCTTAGTTTCAAATTAGATAGGTATTGAGAATTATATGTTTGTCATATTTATTTTTAGGATAATCAGATCTTTTAAATACATAGAGATTCCTTTTAGTATAAATAGTATAATCTTCAGCCTCTTTGAAGAGCTGTAGAAAATCTCCTTTAATCTAACCTAGAATTCTGTGCCAACGAGACACAATTACTCCTGGCAACACCACTCTACTCCCGAGAGAACGTTGAGCACCAAAGACACTCCACTGGGAGCTTGTCTTCTTGGCAGAACTGGCCTTTGGGTTAAGAAAAGCCCATACCTCAACTACTGACTAAAATATGAAACAGGATTGTCTTATCTTGCCAAGACAGGGTAGGATAATTCTAAGAAAGTTCCTTGCATTTGATAATGGTATGTCAGTTATGTTAGGCCTTAGCCAAAGTTGGTTGACTCAACATTGCAAATGAGATTTTGGGTGATTGCCCAGGTAGTCAGTTGTCTCTGTCATTTGTTGCACATTTTGGATATCTCTCATTTTTTAAGTAATATTTACTCCCTTCTCAGATCTTTGATGGAGTTGAAGATTATTTAATTGTAGTTACTCTCTAGCAAAACTTTTGTTCTCAATATTGTTTGTTATATTTATCATTTGTTATTATCATTTATAGTTATATTTGGTTTAGTTCTGCCTTATTTAGACAAAAGGGGGAGATGTCGGATTAAGACAGCCCCTTTAGGGGGCGGGGTTTGCCTCGGGCATATGCCTGCCGATAAATGGGCGCACAGCTCAGCGGCTCGGCCCTTTTTTTCCCCGCCCTACCTCCTGTACTACGCTGCAACTTTGGTTCTGTAAGTTTATCATTAAAGTGGTAAATATTCTTTGATATCTGCATTGCATTTATTTTGAGCGGATACAATTAATGAAATAATTTGACTTTTACTCCTTTTAACAAGACATTGGCTGTGTGTATACATTGCTATATCTTTAAAAATTGATGCTGATCAAACTGGATAGCTGCATTTAAATGAATGAACCTTGATTCTTATCTATCACCCCATGCAAAATTCACCATCAAGTGGCTCAAGTACCTCAACATAAGACCTGGCCCTTTGAAGCTAAGAGAGGATAAAGTAAGACATAGAAATGAACTTACAGATACAGAAAAGTATTTTCTGAACAGACATCCAGTAACACTATCATTAAGGACAAAAATGGTAGCTCAGGAAACTAAAGCAGCTTACAAACAGCAAAGTGTACCATCATTTGGGTGATGAGGCAGCCAACTGATAGAGTTTTGTTTTTGTTTTTGTTTGTTTGTTTGTTTTTTAGAGGACTAGTATCTAGAATATACAAAAGACTCAAAAGATAAGCATCAAGAAAATTGTTAATCCAAGTTTTACCTATATATAAGGGACAAAAATTCCCCTACTAGATACCACAGACTAATAAAAAAAAAAAAAGGCTCAGTCCCAGGAATGGGTTAATCTTTTAGTGTTATTCGTAAGTTCCCATAGACACCCAAACATTACAGACTATTGCCAATATTATTGGTTACCTCCAGGATGTAATAGTAAGACTCTATATCTTAAGACTCTCACGCCTTTAAAGACAAATGCAAATAACAAGCATCTGTCAGCTATCTTGACTCAAACAAAATCCTTGCGAGAGAAAAGCCAAACTGGGCGGAAGTGAATCCAGTACTGGGCAAATACCCAAGGGCATAACAATTTGCCTTTTAATTAGGATTTTTTTAAAATAGAGATGCACCGAATAATTTAAAAGTTATAATAATAGCCCCAAATTGTAAATTTTCTCAAAAAAAATTAAATGCATTTTTTAAAAATTATGAAATTAATAATAATGGGTCATACCTACAGTCCGAGTACTTGGTAGGCTGAGGCAAAAGGATTGCTGTAAGCTAGCCTAAGCTTTGGAGTCATATTGTACGACAGCCTGGACTACAGAGTGAGACTCTTCCTTAAGACAAGCAAACAAAAACAAAAAACAAACAAAACAAACAAACAAAAAAAAACTCGACCTAAGAATAGATAAGGAAAATGTGGTACATAGCAGAAAAAGAATGACATCTTGAAATTTTCAGGCAAATGAATGAATCTAGAAAACAACATATTGAGTGAGGTAACCCAGATCCAGAAAGACAAATATCATATGTACTTACTCATATGTAGTTTTTAGACACAAAGCAAAGAAAACAAGCCTACAATTCACAATCCTAGAGAACCTAGACAACAAAGAAGACCCTAAGAGAGACTTACATGGATCTAATCTACATGGAAAGTAAAAAAAGACAAGATCTCCTGAGTAAATTGGAAGCATGGGGACCATAGGGAGAGTTGAAGGAGAGAGGAGATGAAGGGAGGTGAGCAGAGAAAAATGTATAGCTCAATAAAATCAATAAAAAAAAACTAAAGAAAAAAAGTAATGAAAGAGCCGGGCGGTGGTGGCGCATGCCTTTAATCCCAGCACTCTGGAGGCAGAGGCAGGTGGATCTCTGTGAGTTCGAGACCAGCCTGGTCTACAAGAGCTAGTGCCAGGACAGGCTCCAAAGCCGCAGAGAAACCCTGTCTTAAAAAAGCCAAAAAAAAAAAAAAAAAGTAATGAAAGAAAGAATCATTACAATAGTTGCATAAGAAAAGAAATCTTGGTATAAAAATGATAGTAATAGTGCCTGCACTGAAAAACAGGGCTGAACAGATAAAGCCAGCTAACCTGTTTGTGCTTCAGAACTCAGAATTGTGCCACATACATGAATGCAATGAACAGAAAAGACAGAAAATGGCTTGGCTGTATTCGTAATAGTGAGTGTTTACACCTGAGCTCTGGACCTACAATTTTATCAGGCTCAAAGCTGAGGACTTACGCCAGGGATGCAACTTGGCATGCATAATTAAATTAAAAAAACTTAAACAAAAACCATGTTAATTGAATTTAGAGCAACCTAAAGGATTAAAGCTCAAAGTCAGTTATTTAGAAGCACCTTTAATGTTTAAATAGTAACAGATTCAATGGAATATATATATTTATATATAGGCAATTTGACAAAAAATTATGAGAACCTAGTGTCCTAATACTGTGATGGATAACCAGATGAATTTTCATTATCCCTTTTTTCAAGAGATTACAAGAACCCTTAGTGTCATTAAATGATCTGATATAAGAAAAGGCACCTGATAAATAAAAATAAATCATTAAAGGATCTTCTAATCAAGAGTGGGAAAAGTGAAAGACCTTGACCAGAGAATTGTAAGCCATATTGATAGCTTGGTGAAACTTCACCAGGCAAAAGTAAAGCAGCTCAGTAATTCAGGCTTGTTTATTTCAGTTTTCATGTAATATGTTATTCAGAGATAATAGTTGATAGCATAACATTTTCTTGCAAATTAAATGTCTACCCCCTTTTCCCATCCCACTTATACGTTGCAGATTTATATCTCCTATTGAACCTCCATAGTTGTATCCACAGCTCAAATTTTCTCCTGAGACCTCCTTCCTATTAATTCTAGCTTATGCTGAATTATTTTCATCCTTCAGAATGTTTATACTTGTCCTAATTTATACCAGGTCAGCAAGATGATATATACCACATCATTCCCATTTCCACATCTTTAATCATTTAAGTGATTAGCCATACTAAGTGATCAGTCGAAATTATAACTATTCAGCAATTTTGATCACTAGTTCTGTCAAAATAATTTTTATGTTAAGGTTTATATATTTTTATTGTCTGGCTTTAGTTTGTAGTATAATTACAATATAATGATAATTTAAGGATGTATGTCTTTTTCCACTTAAGAAAATATTCATTTCCTATGAATTTCTTATATGCTAGGCTCCTTCTCTATCTGTGTCAGATAGTTGATGAGAAATATTGATGGCAATATTAGTCCTGTTTGAACTTCCAGGCAATGTTTATACGTTTTCTGCTTCACTTATATTACAAAGAATAAAGAAGCTCTGAGATGCTGGGGAAAGGTTAAAGGGTAGGAAGAAGATAATATTCAGACCATTTCTCTTCCTTTTCTCCCCTGATATATCACTCTCGGTTCAATGTCCAGGGAGATGTAGCCTACTCACTATGTCTTTCAACTGGAATGCCTGGTTCCTGCCTCTGGTGATGACACCTACTTTCTCTTTCTTCTTGATTCATTCTGGGTACCCTTAATTCCAGTACTTGGGTATTTATAATTTTAGTTATGGTTAGGATGTGCATATGTGTAGAAATATGTGGACTCCAGCCAGTACATTACTTGGACAGGCTGTGGACCTTCCACACATGAGCATAGATGTCTGATCCAGGCTGCAAGAAGTGAGCAATGGACATTATATTGCTCTTTTTCTACATTTAAGATGACATATCTTTTACTCACAAGCATGAGTTGACCACATTTCATTAATGTCATAAGGAATAATATGTCAATCTTTTTATTTGATGCAAGTAACAGCTCATGGCTCAGAAATGAGGGTCGGTCAAATAATCCATGGAGGCTTTGTTTGGTATGAACCAACATGTCCTCATATATCTATTACATTTGCTGTAAGATTTAAAAAGAAAGCATGAACCAACAATTCCCTTTCAATAGACACAAAGAGAAGAACTCATCATATTCACAGACTGCTGCAGCTGAGTGATGGAGGAAGGTCATTGGCTAATAAAGGAACTGCCTTGGCCCATTTTATTGGTTAGAAGATAGGTGGGAGGAATAAACAGAACAGAACGCTGGGAGGAAGAGGAAGTGAGCTCAGACTCGACAGCTCTCCTCTCGGGAGCAGAAGCCTCAGAGAGACGCCATGCTCCTGGATCCTGGGCAGACGCACTCTATGAAGCTCCGACCCAGGATGGACATAGGCTAGAATCTTCCTGGTAAGCGCACCTAGGGGCGCAACACAGATGATTAGAAATGGGCTAAATTAATATGTGAGAATTAGCCTAGAAGAGGCTAGATAGAAATGGGCCAAGCAGTGATTAAAAGAATACAGTTTCCGTGTAATTATTTGGGGTAAAGCTAGCCATGGGGGCGGCCGGGTGCTGAGGATGCAGCCCTGCCGCCCTTATTACTACAGCTGAGTGGTTCTGGAAGGACGCAGTTTCTTGGCTTAGAAAGGCTGCCACTGTTTAATCCAAAATATTTTGAAGGGGGATACTTGGTAAGAGAGAATTTGCTTGGCATCCACAGTGTCTTACGTTTGATCCTCAACACTGCCAAAGTAGCAATGAAACAAATATTTGCCAAAATGCTCTGAGAATTCCCGTTCAAATATCTTGTTTTGTACATCCATAAGCAGAGAACCAGGCAGATGAGAAGGCTTGGCCACAGCCAATAATCAGGCTCAAAAATACTATGACTCTTGGCTCTCAAAACAATACTCCCCTAAAACCAAGAGTTCAAATGTACTATTACAGTATTTTCTAATTATTCCCATTCTTATCCTGAAGTGAAAGAATTAAGAAACTGTGATCATTTGTTTCAGGTTTTTATTTCATAATGGAACACCTATGGGTCACCTGGCTCAAAAACCTCATAGATCAGTCAAAATTAAATGCATTCAGTCTCAGTCAACATGTGTGAGCAGCTCAGCTTTAAATGATGGTTCCTTTTGCAGCTTTATTCAGCTATATGAACAGATAAACTGGACTGAATGTTTATTCAGGCATGATCATTTACTGTTATCATTTATTCAGTTACTTTACAAATATACTTTGAGAATCATCAGTGATATTACAGTTTGGGGGTGGGTGATAGAGCAATAGACAAGAAAGCTGTCTTCCTAGTTTCCTAGATACTTTATGCCACACATGGAAGTCATATATGAGATATAGCATAGTCATAGATAAGGCATAAATAACTGACAAAAATACCTGCAGTATGAAGGCATAAGTCACAAACAATGCCACACCAGTTTGGAATTATGATTAATAGGGTGGTATTTATTTAAAGGGGAAAAATCTTACAGATCACTGTCCCAGGCAACAGTCCTCTACACAACCAGGAAGGGAGTCTAGTTGCCAGTGGAGCAGGAAGTGAAGAGAGAGAGGAGAGGGAAGTGGCTGCTTTTTTAAAGGGAGAGAGACCACGCCCGAATGGGCTGGTATCTCCGCAGCTATAGGCTGGAAGAACGGGAGGACCTCCCACAACACCTTCCCCTTTTGTTTAAATAAGAGAGTTCTAAACCTACTATGAAATTATATACAATAAGTACAAATATCCTATTCTAACTAGCTTAGGTCTTGTATAATAAATAACTTGACCAAGTCATGAGAGAAAGTAACTACATTTATATAGTCTTCAACCCCATCAAAGATCTGAGAAGGGAAATAATGTTACCTGGGTAATTAGGAAGTTCAGTAAAACAACTTCCAAAACATGCAATAAATCACAGAGACAACTAGCTACCTGGGCAATCACCCAAAGTCATGTTAGCAGCGTTGAAGCAACCAACATTGGCTAAGGCCTCACATAACTGACATACCATTTTCAAAGGCAAGCAACTTTTCAAAACTATCTTACCCTGTCTTGGCAGGATATGACAGTCCATTATCCATTGATGCATGCTCTGTATCTCTGTCAGTGGTTGAGGTATGGGCATTTCTTTGCCCAAAGGCCAGTTCTGCCAAAAAGAAAGGCTCCAGGTGGAGTGTCTTTGGTGCTCAACACTCTCTCGGGAATAGAGTGGTGTTGCCAGGAGCAATTGTGTCTCACTACCACAAAACTCTGAGTTAGATTAAAGGCCATTTTCTACAGCTCTTTGAAGAGGTTGAAGATTATCTATCTATACTGAGTATAATCTCTATATATCTAGAGAACCTGATTAGTCTAATTATAAATGACAAACTTAGATGACTATTTATCTATACAATTCTCAATATCTATCTAACTTAAAGACTAAGAAAATAAACAACTGTGAAACAAATGAGGACAATGACCTCCAAATATAAACAATGTACAAATATACATTGCAGTAGGTAAATATATATCAATACACAAACATTATATAAGTATCTTAATCAGAGGTAGAAATGTACACTGAAATATGGTAAATATATACAATATATATATCAATACAATATATGTCAATACATAAAAAAATGTTTTAAACAGAGGGAGAAACATGCATGAATACAATAGTCATTATAATTTAACTTTGTATCAATATACAAGAATCTATACCAATATATTTGTCTAAAAACAGTAACTCACAATTACAAATCTATTATCCCATCATCCCTCTTTTTTTTAAAATGATCCCTGAGCTAATAAAATTCCTCCCCCAACCCTCAATCGTATACTAATTATAATCAACCCCTAAATGATGTCCCTAAACCCAAGGGCAAACTTTACTGGGAGAGGGGACGTCGTCCTCTAGAATTACTTCCAGCTGTCATGGGGGCGACGTTCTTTCTGGGGGATCCTGTGAAAGTAAAATGATGGTTAAATTTCAAGATCAATGTCTTTTAAAATTGCCAATAGTCTCTGAGTATTTTGTGCAGGTCTGGCCAAAATGTTGTATAAGATGTGCACCATTTCAGCTAACCAAGTTGGAACTGTCTTGTGCAGCTGTTACCTAAAGCAGGTCTTATAGTAGCGCTATCAGTATCATGACGTCATATCAAACAGATGGAGTTGTTGTTATGGGGCCCCATCTTCTTCCTGGAAACTTCAAATGTCACTTCAGGAAAAACTCATTGTTCATTGTGAAAAACTTAAACATTAATCATATAGACATATATGATTATATATATATTCACTGAAAGGCATGATAGATATATTCAATGAAAGTATGATAGATATGAAGAAAAGCAAAGATGTTTTCTAAACTCATATTTCTTTCTGTCCCATATCATGGCTCTTGACATGAGACAGAAACTCCAGAAACCCTGGGTTTTTCTCTTACTAACAGGCTTGGAATTGGAGAGGGACTGAGCCAGAGTCCAACTTCAAAACCACCTTTATAAATTTAGAAATATGGTTTAATATATTTTACTTACACAACTCATTCAGTTTTCTTGATATTTCCTATTAGGCAGGTATTTTTCCATCTGTCAGTATCCAAACATCCAGGGTCCCTTGAATTTTTCAAAGATGAGTGTTTTCCTGTGGAGAAAAGAACAGAACCCTGCCCCCATTTTATATGTTTTTCTTACCACCTGTATGAATATCATCATTGTGGATGAGTTGTCATTTCTCCTTTCCAAGAGGTTTCTCCTCTTCAAATCGAAACTTTATTAATTTTGATGGTATCCACAATTTTTCTTCTCCTGTGGAACCAAGAGCAAAACCCCTTCCCCAATGTAGCACATCTCCTGGCTTCCATTGAGAGGTCAGCACATCTTTGAAATAAATCGGTTGATTTAGTTCAGCAGACTTTTCCATTATCCAATGTCTCTCTGCTGCTGTCATTCCTTTCTCATTAGCGTTAAGAAAATTCAAGGTTAATAAAGCATTATGTAATCTATTTCTGGGGGTATTTTCAGTCCCTTTCTGTTTGTTCAGCATATCCTTTATAGTATGATTTGATCTTTCTATAACTGCCTGACCTGTAGGATTATTTGGTATACCTGTAATGTGTTTTATATTATAATAATCAAAAAAGCATTTCATTTTCTTAGATACATATGCTGGACCATTATCTGTCTTTATTTGTGCAGGTATACCCATGATGGCCATAACTTCCAATAAATGTGTGATTACTGAATCAGCCTTTTCTGAGCTCAGGGCAGTAGCCCATTGAAAACCTGAATACGTGTCTATGGTATGGTGTACATATTTTAATTAACCAAATTCCATAAAGTGGAACACATCCATCTGCCAGATTTCATTTCTCTTAGTGCCCTTTGGGTTACTCCCTGCAGGCAATGGTGTTTGATTATAGAAAGAACAAGTAGGACATCTCTTTATAATGTCCTTAGCTTGTTGCCAAGTAATGGAAAATTCTTTCTTTAGGCCTTTACTATTAACATGATGCTTCTTATGAAATTCTGAGGCCTGCAACACACTTCCAATCAATAATTGATCAATCTCAGCGTTGCCTTGGGCTAGAGGACCAGGCAGAGCTGTATGGGACCGGATGTGTGTTATATACATTGGACAAAGCCTGTTCCTGATTATGTCTTGTACCTGGATAAACCATGAAGTCAACTCTGTGTCATCTGGTATAAATTCGGCAGTTTCAATATGCAAGATAACTCTTTCTGCATATTGTGAATCTGTACTATATTAAGAGGTTCTTTAAAATCCCTTAGCACCATAAGAATGGCATATAATTCTGCCTTCTGGACAGAATTATAAGGGCTTTGTTCCACCTTACTCAATTCATCTGACTTGTAACCTGCTTTCCCTGATTTATTTGCATCAGTATAGAACGTATGGGCTCCAGCTATTGGAGCATCACGTACAATTCTAGGAAGAATCCAAGAAGTTCTTTTTATGAGGTTAAGTCTACCACTTTTGGGATAGTTGCTATTAATTTCTCCCAAAAATTACCACAAGCTCTTTGCCATGGTTCATTGTCTTCCCATAACTTTTTTATTTCTTCAGTAGTAAAAAGCACTATAATTTCTGCTGGGTCTATACCTGCTAGTTGACGAAGTCTCAGCTTACCTTTTATAATTAATTCAGAGACTTTTTCCACATAAGTTTTTAATTTTTCCTGTGGTTATTAGGTATAAATATCCACTCTAAAATAATATTTTCCCTCTGCATTAGAATCCCTGTAGGAGAAATTCTGGAAGGCAATATGACTAGGATGCAGCTAAGATTTGGGTTCACCCTATCCACATGTGCCTCCTCTAATTTTTCCTCAATCATTGTCAGTTTCTTTTCTGCTTCAGCTGTCAGTTTTCTTGGACTATTCAAATCTTTATCACCATCTAAGGTTTTGTTTAAATGAAAAATTAGATCAGGTGTTATCCCAACAGCTGGTCGTAGACTGGAAATGTCTCCTAACAATCTTTGGAAGTCATTAAGAGTCTTTAACCGGTCTCTCCTAATTTGTGCCTTTTGCGTTTTAATTTTCTCTAACCCTATTCTGTAACCTAGGTAATTAATAGAATTTCCTCTTTGAATCTTTTCAGGGGCAATTTGTAATCCCCACCTAGGCAAGACATTCTTTACTTCTTCAAACATCCTTTCTAAAGTATCTTTATTTGAATCAGATAACAAGATGTCATCCATGTAATGATAAATTATGGACTTGGAGAATTGTTTACGAATTATTTCCAATGGCTTACTTACAAAATATTGGCACAATGTAGGACTATTGAGCATACCTTGTGGGAGGACAGTCCATTGATATCTCCTATTAGGCTGAGAATTATTATAAGTAGGCACTGTGAAGGCAAATTTTTCTCTATCCTTTTCTTGTAACGGTATAGTGAAAAAACAATCTTTCAAATCAATAACTATAAGAGGCCTTCCTTTTGGTAACAGAGAAGGCAAAGGAATTCCAGATTGTAGTGGGCCCATAGGTTGAATTACTTTGTTGACAGCTCTTAGATCTGTCACCATTCTCCATTTATCAGATTTCTTTTTTACAACAAACACAGGAGAATTCCAAGGGCTGGTTGATTCTTCAATATGGTGAGCATCTAGTTGCTCTTGCACCAGCTGTTCCAATGCCTGTAGTTTATCTTCAGCTAGAGGCCACTGTTTGATACATATAGGCTTCTCAATTAGCCATTTTAAAGGTAGAGCTGTTGGTACCTCTAAAGGTTTGGTATTTGCTGTATGTTCTTGTACAGCCTGAATGGCTGGTGACCTTTTTCCATAATACCTCATCATATCCTTCCCAGAATTATGAGTTCCTGGAACTACAGGAATGTTAATCTGGGTATTCCATTGCTGTAGCAGGTCATGGCCCCATAAATTTATGGCAATATTGGCTATATATGGCCTTAGTCTTCCTATTTGCCCTTCGGACCCTATCCATTCAACCCATCTTGTGCTTTGTTTTACATGAGATAGGGTTCCAATTCCCAGGAACTGAACATCTACCTCTTGAAGAGGCCAATTCGGATGCCAAGATTCTGGGGTAATGATACTTACATCCGCACCTGTGTCTAATAAGCCTTCAATAAAAGTGCCATTTATACAGACTCTTAGCTTTGGTCTTTGATCATTAATAGAAGTCTGCCAAAATATATGTTTACTCTGACCTATTGGGTTTTGTGACTCATCCTCCACACGTAATTCATCATTTAGACCAGTATTACTTTTTACAGCAGAAATTGGAGCTTTTAATTTTCTTGGTGAGGCACGTTCTCCACTGTGACTGGGAATGACTGGGCCACTGTTGGCTTGGGGGCCTGTGAGAGGCCCCCCCCAAGGAGTTTCCCGATGATATTGGATTGCCCCGTCTGTCTGTTGTTGACCTACATTCGTTGGACCAATGCCGGCCTTTACCGCATCTCCTACATATACCTGAAGGCCGAGGACTCCTATTTTTGTCATTCCCAGAAGAGATATTATTCCTAGAAATTCTTTGCCTGCAATCCCTTTGCAAATGTCCTAATTTACCACAATTAAAACACCTGGCATTTTTATGTCTCCTCATTGCTTTGGAAATCGCTTCTCCTACCCGAGATTCATCATTATAGCTAAACGTCTCAACATTCATCGTATGCTGAATCCATTCATCCATAGGTGCTGATCTAGACTTTAAAGGCCCAATTATCTTTTTGCATTCTATGTTTGCATTCTCAAAAGCTAGAGATTCAAGAAGTATTCGTCTAGCTTCTGGGTCTGTTACCCCTATGACCAGAGCCTTAATTAATCTTTGCAAAAAGTCAAAAAAGGGTTCTCTCTGTCCCTGCCTAATTCTGGTATATGATTCAACCCTTTTTGCTGGATCTTGCATCCTATTCCAAGCATTTAAAGCTGCTTGATGACATCATAAAGAGCTTGGACCTGTGGATCAGCATATTCTCCTGCACCAAGAATTTGATCTTGGGAAACCACAACACCTTTTGCTCTTCCTTGCTGTTCCATATGTTTGGATTCTTCTCTGAAATAAATTCCAAACATCAAGGAAGGTCCATTATCTAAAACTGCAGACAATAACTGATGGAAATCATAGGGGGTAGCTCTAGCATTAGACGCCCAAGTCCTTATCATTTCCTTTACATATGCATTGTACAAGCCAAAATTAACAACAGCTTGCTTAATTTCTTTCAGATCATTCATTGCTATTGGCATCCATCTAGCTTCTCTGACTCCCTTTGAGCCTTTAGAAGTTGACGCTTTGTCAGAATTAAGTATAGGGTATGTCGCTAGAACCCTGGGTAAACCAGTTCTAATAGCTGGTGGAGGCATTGTATCCTGTCCCTGTGCCTCCTTACTCTGTTCACCAGCTACAATAATTTCTCCAATCTTTTCAAATCTTTTTATCATTGTCTCTCTTAAATCCTGAATCTCCTGATTTGTATATATTTCCAGTGATTTCAGTGAGGTATCAAATTTTTGGTCCCTTATGGAGGAAGGTCATTGGCTAATAAAGGAACTGCCTTGGCCCATTTTATTGGTTAGAAGATAGGTGGGAGGAGTAAAAAACAGAACAGAATGCTGGGAAGAAGAGGAAGTGAGGTCAGACTCCACAGCTCTTCTCTCGGGATCAGACGCCTCAAAGAGATGCCATGCTCCGCTCTCCCGGGCAGACGCACGCGATGAAGCAAGCCGCCAGGTTAGACATGCTGATCTCTGAGAGTTCAAAGACAGCCTGGTCTATGGAGTTACTTCAGGTCAAAGATACAGAGAACCTGTCTCAAAAAGCAAAGAGTTAAAAGTAAAAATAAACAAAATAGAGGTTAAAACAAAGCTGCACAAAGATGGAAAATACACAGAGACTTTTGATACTCTATGCTATTATATTCTCTTTAAATTATTTAAATGCTGAGGAAGGAGCAACAGACGCTAAACAATATTTATTTATAAATGCTGCTGAACTAATCCAACATAGATATTTTGATGCCTTGACTTTGAAATTTGGATCTAAGGACATGATGCTTTGGAAAGGAGTTTCTTATTTTGTTTTCACAGAGGATGAGACGCTGTTCATTTCTTCTATTCTGATTTGGTATGATGGACCACGCCCTCCTGAAGGGTTGCAGTGAACATCTTCAGAAAATTGCTTCGCTCAACTGCCAACTGAGCACATAGGTTATACCATGAAAGACCTAATTAACAACGCCCCCATTCAGCAGGAAGCAGTTTGGAGAGAAAAAACTGCGCCCATGTTCCCAAATATGGTTTATAAATGTTCTTTTACATTTAAAGGGGGATATGATATAGATATGAACAATTTACATTAGTATAGATATTGCTTTATTGATAGAGATTTAAGGTCAATTTTGTTATATATATATGTGTTTCTGATTTTGATTAAGGTATTGTGATTGTGTAGTTCATTTAAATATGTACTGTATAATTAAGAAATATAGGTTGTTAATGGATAATCATCATTAATAGTAAAGCTTGTAGTCATGTTAGTTAGATTTTCTACATATATAGAGATATATTTTAGATAGACATTCTTCATGTCTTTCAAAGATTACAGAATAGGACATTTAATGTTTTAATAACTGAGGACTTTTCATGACAATGAGACACTCTGCTCCTGGAAACACCAATCTACTTCAAGAAGAAGATGGGCATCGAAGAGGCACCTTATGGAGTTTGATAGCCATTTGGGCAAGAAACTGCTCTTGCCTGGACTATTGCATAAACTGGACACAGAGAACCCACAGAGAGAGGACTACTGAACTTGCCTAAGGTGAGATGATCTTTTGGGGTTCCTGATTCATGAAAGAGTCTGCGAGACATTCTGCAGGACACAACAGATAGTGACTGAACTGACTTTGAATTTTCCTGCTTTATGGAAATGTCTGCTGGATACCATGGGCCTGAAGGCTGAAGATGGATGCCCCAACGGTAGAGGAACTTTGGGTGACTGTCCAGGTAGCGAGATGTCTCTGTCATTTCTAGAGTTTTAAAAGTTGCTTTTTTCTTGTTTGCTTAGGTAGTATTGTATCTTTCTGGAGTCTTTGATGGAGTTAAGAATAGCTAGTTATAGTTTTCCTTTGTTATGATAAAGATTATTGTAACTTTTACTTGATAACTGTTTCGTTATATGTAATTTTGCTTTGTTAAAGTTAAAGCCTTTTTTTTATTTTTGTTTAAACCGAAAAAGTGGAAATGATGGAGCAAGGTCATTGGCTAATAAAGGAACTGCCTTGGCCCATTTTATTGGTTAGAAGATAGGTGGGAGGAGTAAACAGAACAGAACGCTGGGAGGAAGAGGAAGTGAGGCCAGACTCCACAGCTCTCCTCTCAGGAGCAGACGCCTGAGAGAGACACCATGCCCTGCTCCCAGGCAGACACACGCCATGAAGCTCCGACCCAGGATGGACTAGGCTAGAATCTTCCCGGTAAGACCGGTGCTCACAGATTATTAGAGATGGGTTGATCGGGATATCAGAATTAGCCAGTAAGGGCTAGAGCTAAAGGGCCAAGCAGTGTTTAAATGAATACAGTTTATGTGTTGTTATTTCGGGGCATAAGCTAGCCAGGTGGCTGGGGTGCCAGGAACGCAGCCCCCCGCCGCCCTTATTACTACAGGTCCCCATTCTGCACCTGTGATTCCAAAGCTTTAATTTTTTCCTTCAAAGATAATACGTCCTCCTTAAACTTTTCTTGTATATCATGTAGATTCCCATCTTGGAGGTACATTCTGTCTGTTACCTTATCAAAACTTTGTGATAAAGTCTGAACATCAAATTCAACAGCCTGAACCCTTTCAGGTAACTTTCTAATACCCTTGGATATGGAGTCAATTTTGTCTGTCATAGTATCCACTTGTTCAGATAACCTCTGATTTTCAATAATTTTAATCCTGTCAATTAGTTGTTCATTATTAGTTCCTAAAGATTCTATCGTTCTTAGGAGTGCCATATTCTTCCTTAATGATAGAATATGGAAAAGAAAACTGAAACCTAGTAACAAGCAAATTAAGGTATCCCCATAATCATATAAACCTTGTATGATGTAATCCATTGTATTAGTAAATATAAATTTACTAATCCATTGTATTAGTGAAAACAAAGCAGTAAAATTTGCGTTAGAAACGAAAACTGCCATATTAGCTATTATCCAGCAAGTGGCACTGTTACCGAGTCGCGATGAAAACGGGGTCCTGTTTCAGTGCCTTAGTAGATGTTAAAAACTGGAAAATGCAAGTTTCTCAACAAAGTAAATGTAATTAAATCAATTCCAGAGATGGAACCAGAAACCCAGAATCCAGGGGTAGAGAAGAGCAACCTGGAAGCCGCTTATGCCTCCACGTGACAGAGCCACCCTGAGGGGTTGCAGCTTTCAGCAACGGTGTGCTCTGGTTCGCGCCACTTAAGAGCTGTGCTTGCAAGGGAGATTTAAAAACGACTCAGAAAAGAGAAAACCACACGGGCAGAGACTACGCAGGCCTGTGGAGTTTAAATCCACATGGGGAGGCCAAGGCCACCACTGCAAGGCACAGGTGGCGGCTGAGGAAGGGAGGGCTCCCGCCAAGCCAAACTCGCGGCTGGCAGCTGGGCCGGGAAAGGAGAGGTGCTAAAACCAAACGTTGGGCGCCAACTGAAGGTGTAAGTCACAAACAATGTCATACCAGTTTGGAATTATGATTAATAGGGTGGTATTTATTTAAAGGGGAAAAAACTTACAGATCACTGTCCCAGGCAACAGCCCTCTAAGCAACCAGGAAGGGAGTCTAGTCGCCAACGGAGCAGGAAGTGAAGAGAGAGAGGAGAGGGAAGTGGCCGCTTTTTCAATGGGAGAGAGACCACACCCCAATGGGCTGGTATCTCTGCAGCTATAGGCTGGAGGAACGGGAGGACCTCCCACAACAGCAGTAAATATGATAAATGAAACCAATGAGATGCTGTGGAGAATGTAAAGTAAAAGAATGTTGTGTATAATCAGGTGTGAATTGTACAACGCAACTTCAGGAAGAGCTACTCGTGTTACGAATGCTGCAGAATTATTGCAAAGAACAAATTCTGGCAGTTAACAGGGAAATGTCTTTTTCAAACAAACTTTATACTAAGGCTCCTTTCTGAAAGATGGAAGAGCAGAGTCTTAAGAAATGATGTTTTCCCCTCAATTTGCCCAAGGCACCATAAGAACTAATGAAAGTCTTGTGTAGCAGAAGTAAACTTTTATACACCTGCCAGGTGAGACCACTTGCACGGAGCAACAAGGCAATTGAGGATGGATCAGCTGGTCATCTGGAGAATGAGTGAGAACACCGCAGCCTCTCTCCTGTTTGGTTGAGTGGCATTGTATTCTAATGTTGACAAATCATGATGCTCTTCACAAAGGAAGATGACTTCCTTCAGCACTTTGTTCTTCGAACACATTTTGTTCCCTCTAATGAAGACATAATCGCCACTTCCCCTCCAGCACACAATTATAGTGGTTTTCATCAAGGTTGGTAATGTAATCTTGGGCTGCAGTAATCGAATTGACAAACTTTAGCAACAAGATGGCCTGAGTATCTTGCCCTTTGACCTAAGTAGGTCAATAAGAGAACCACCACTTGGTATATTTGTCCCTTCTCTTCTCTTTCCTGTGCACCAGGTATGATACATTCAACTATCAAACAGAATTGGCTTCCCTTATTATTAATGCCATTATGACAATAATGAGTACTAACATTTGCAAATATTGATTAAACTGCCAAGGACTATGTGAAGAGAATTTATAACCTCAGATGCTTAAACTTTACATCAATCTAGACCAGGTATTTTACTTAATTTATAGAAAAGGCTGAGACTTAGTACACTGTGTTGTGTTGGTTTTCTCAAGTTGACAGAAATAGAAACACCTGGGAAGAGAGAGCCTCAATTGAGAAAAAAAAAATCTCCATCAGATTGCAAGTCTGTAGAGAATTTTCTTGATAATTTATGTGACGGGGCCCAGTCCACTGTGGGAAGTGCCCTACCTGGACCCTGAGTTGTATGAGAAAGCAAGCAGAGTAATCTAGTAAGCAACATTTTTTTTTTCACGGCTTCTGTGTCAGCTCCTGCTTTTAGTTTCCTGCTTTGGCTCTCCCTGGTGGACTATAATATATAAATCAATTAAATCATTTCTTTCCCAAGTTGCTTTTGGTCATGGTGTTTTGTCACAGCAACAGAAACATAATTAGTATGCATATTTAAGAGTTTGAGTTTCAATTCAAATATCCAGGCTCCAAATGCCATACTCAATATTTAGTGACACATATATCCATAGACAGGCCTTAGGGAATGTTCTCTGTTGTGATAACCAGAATGGTGTGGAGATGGTAGAATTGGTTAAGTGGAGATTCCCACTCCCAGGTTCCCTTAACAGTAAGAGGAAATATTCCAGCCTTTCGGTGGTTCGGTGTACTCCACTGTACTTGTTTGCCCAGGTTACTCACCTTCTTGATTGTAGAAAGAAGTCTTCATGTTCCCTTATTCTTTAGAATGCAACATTCTTCATAATCTCATAGAAGAGTCTAAGTGCAAGGAAAGGGAAGTACAAGGTAAACCTAAAAATTTTTTCATCCATCTAAACCCACACTTCCTATAGAATTCTAGTGTGGCTCCTTAACCATCTGAAGCATAAGAGAGTAAGAACATCTATTAGCCAGAAAGCAATTTTTCCTTCTCATTTATTACAAAAAAAAAACCCTGCTAGAATATCTAAACTTTTGTGTTGCTGCTGACTACAGAAATTTGTAGACCTCACACAAAAAAGCTACATTATGATATTAATTTGATAAAAAGACAGTTCAAAGCCAAGAGAGTATTTAGACATGTCATTTTATTAAACATCACAAACTGCTGTGTTATAGGCACAGCGGAACCAATAAAGCCTTAATAGAGCATCATGCAATAGCCAAGAGCAGAATAACAACCAGTTTTGATCAAGAACAGGTGTGAGCACAAAGCAAAAAGCAAATTGTTCAATTAATGAGCACACAGTTAAACACTCTTCTCTATCAGTAGGTAATAAATCATTGTATCCCAGTGGGGAAAGCTATAATAATTCCATAAAAAAAAACAGCTCAGTGATTGCACAACGCTCTGTAGTAAATCTTTTTTCATCCTCATCTTGGTACCTCTGTCCTCAAGATAACTGATATTCTGTGTGTCCAGCCCCAAATCAATGTCCAGGAAGGAATATTTCAGTGAGCAGATTGATGGTTCACATCAGACTGGTGCACACATCAGGAAGTCAGTGGCTCATGCTGACTGCTGTAATGGGGCAAGCACAGGAAATTGCAGTGGAACTGCATAGATGTTCAAGGGAAGCCAAGGAAAATTAATAGTCACTCAAGAAAATATGCAATCAGACACTTTCAATCTTTTAAATTAGCATGGGAATTTATTTTCCCAGATAAATGTGCTCCCTAAGTCTCTATGACTGAAACCTCCTCTAAACTCCAAAATAAGCAAGCACAGCAAAATCATACTTGAAAATCTAGAATGTAAAATATAGAAGCTGGGCCTGGTCCCTGTGTTGGCAATCTCGGCACTTCTCTCTGTGACAGAAGAGCAGCAGAGAGGGGCCAGCCTAGGCTTCAAAGTGAGTGCTCGGCCACCCCGGCCTATAAAGTGAGAACTGGTCTCCAAAAAATTATGTGTGTGTGTGTGTGTGTGTTCGTGTTCGTGTGTGTGTGTGTGTGTGTGTGTAGAATAAAGCACCAAACTGCAGCTGAGATAAAATGTAAATGAGTTTCCTTTTCTCTTGCATTTGCAGTATTCACATAGCTTTCCATTTTTACAACTATAAACTTAATGTGATTGCTTAAATGCTGCCCAGACTCTAGGACACATTTATACCCTACTTGAGGGACACATATGAATATTCAATGAAGTAATAAATCGCTAGTTCAACAGCAAGGTCATTCTTACTACTTTTTTCATGTTGTTGCTATATGAGTCACGGTATCCCTCTATATCCCAGGGTGTCCTGTCAAACTCAGGATCCTACTGCCTCAGCCTTCTAAAGACTATATTCTAGGCAGGCTATGACTCCCAGCTTTCCACTCAATCTTTTTTATTAACCTTATTGATAAGTTCAATATCTAATTCTCCCTGTGTTGCCCAATTGAGCTGGCACATTGAACACCTGTATAAAATGGCTTGATTTCCGCCTCTGAGCTTTCATTTCTCCAATATTTATCTTAAATTTCTACCTATGCCAATTTGTAAATATTATGTGGTATCTATTTAGGCTCTGTGTGATTTGACCTGAGAAGGTTTTTCTTCCTAATCTTAATTTTCTCCCCTTTTAATTGATATTCTTGTCTTTTCTTTTCAAATACTCACTGAGCACCTATTCGGATGGAGGCTAGCGAAAGAAAAAGGAAAAACAATCTCTAACCTTAAAACCCTCGAGGAGTTCACGTTTGAATAAATATAGAATTCATCCCTAATTGACCCATTATTTTCCCAGATCTCGTGTTTCAGTTCCTAACTGCCTATTGAGCTCTAACGAATCAAGGCTGAGACTACAGAGATACAAAATAGACCACTGGAAGCTGAAGCCCACCATGTAACAGGCTGTTATGCCTAGTGGTGTCCGTATTGCTGGGAGATGGGACCTGATTGATTAGTTTTGCAATGGCAGGGCTAGCACTCCATTCCTCTGTTGACATCTACATAAGGAACACTGCTCATTATTACGATAATGGATGCTTACACTTGACTCAAAAATGGGGTGTGTGTGTGTGTGTGTGTGTGTGTGTGTGTGGAGAGGGGAACATTTGTGAAAGTGTTGAAGCCAGAGGTTGACATGCAAGGTGTCTTTCTCCAGCATTCTCCAACATCTTGTTTGACCGAACAGGGTCCCTCGCTGAACCTGATGATGAGAACAGAAGATAGAAAATGCCCAGTCATGTAGGAGAGAGGATGCTGAAAGCAAAACAGTTTGGCTATGAAACAGTAGGAAATGTCCTTGGCCTTATTAGTTGTTTCTCCCTCGTCAGAGGCCAGAGATGCCAGAAGTATTTAAGCCTTTTGGTTATGCCCCAGCCAGAGGCCAGAGATGACAGAGAAGTGTGTGATTTCTTCTTATCTCTCTTCTCCCCTGTGTAAGATTCCTTCCTGGAAACTACTCGAGGACTAAAGCTAAGAGGCACCTGTAAGTTGGCCAACTGTACTGAACAGTCTATCCTTCTCCTTGCCTCCATTCACTAAGACCTTATTAACTCCAACGAGATAAAATGGCATCCCCTTTCCAGGGACTCATCAATAGTATCTACATATATTCTGTTTTCCAGCTTTCATCCTATTGAAGAGAAACCAAACATCTCACCTCAATAGAATGAGAGAATGAGAGTTTATTAAGAAGCCAAACCTAAGTGTTCATGGCCTACAAATACAGATTCAGGTTACCCCAAATACCACGTTCCAACTAGGTAGTAGTTTGTGGTGGTTTGCCTAGGTATAGCTCCCATAGACTTATGTGTCTGAATGCTTGGCCTATAAGGAGTGGCACTCTTAGGAGATATGACCTTGTTTGAGGAAGCCTGTCACTGTGGAGTGACAGTCAAGCCACGCCCAATGGGGCAGTTTGCTCTCTGTTGCCTGCAGGTTAATATGTAGAACTCTTTGCTACCTCTCCAGCACCACATCCCTCTGCACACTGTCATGCTTACCACCATGACGATAATGTACAAAACCTCTGAAACAGCAAGCCAACCTCAATTAAATGCTTTCTTTTATAAGAGTTGAGTGGTCATGGTGTCTCTTCACAGCAATAGAAACCCTAAGACATATTTTCACAATGTTTTTATAGTGATAGAACAATGAAATTCATGAATCGAGACACTTAAAAAATTCACTGTTGGAAGCACCGGGCAGGGGAATTTGCAGCTAAGTAGGGAAATCTGTCATAGATCTCAAAAGATAACTGATGATATTCTTAGCCTTTGTGTTGGTGGAAGCTAAGGGTCCATTTATACAATCCCAAAGGAGGCTGAGTTCTTGCTTTCTTGTAAGCTCCTACTTACGAATCCATAGTAAACTTCCTTCAAAACCTCACCCTCTCTTTCCAAGGAGTTTTTTTCTTTAAATTCGTAATATAAGAACCCGTAGGCTACTGGCTCATTGCATGTTCTGACTGAGAGCATCGAGCAACCTTGCTCCTTAGGTAAAACCCATCTGAGGGGCAAGATAAAGCGATCAAATTCAAAGATGCTTTCTGTGCCATGGTTGCTCACCAGTTAGTAAGATGGGCTGAAAAGTGAGCTAAGTCACTGACGTGCTGGCATTCCTGGCTTTTGACGAGAGTGCTAGAAATACAAACCACAGGTGTTCATGCTTGGGTAGAAGGCACTTCACCCCTGCACCGTCTCTCTGGTCCCTAAAAGAGTTCTTTATTTCAATTAGAATATTCTATTTTGAGTTGTGCCATGCCTTTGCTAAGTGAAAACTTGAGGGATATCATAGAGCTGTTCAAATGGCTCGGTTTTACAGTAGCCCAGTAACACCATGCAGGTTTTTTTCCTGATTAACAGTACACAAATTACAGTTAAACTGAGAAAAGGTGTTCCCTCTTAACTGAAATGAAAGCGCCACTCATTTCCTTGGTTTTATTCCTTGTTATGCGTATTTGTCAGCATTTTTCTAGCCATTTTATAGACTATGGCCTATGTAAGAAAACTCTCAAATAAAAACCAACCAAGTGTTATAAATAATACAAATTACACACCCTCATATATATTACATTAATATATGTATATATGCATATATATATACATACAAACACACACATATATTATACCTGTAATTTTTACAGTGAAAGAGAAGACATTTGGAATTGCAGATTCTAATGCTAGAATAATATCAATTTTTTAGCAGGAAACTAACATCACAGTTTAATGAGAAACGCGTATCATGCATCAAATCTTTAATAGTTACCTTTGAGAATTATGGATTTTACCAATTAGAAAGTTCTTGACAAACATATTACATATTCATGGTCTGAATTTTATTTATTTCATCTAACCATCAGCTCTCTTTTTCAATGACCTTAAGAATGTTAAGTCTAGGATTAGTCTGTGCCCTGGGGTGGATTTATAAGATGTTTTGTATTTCTAGAAAATAAACCGACTTTTTTATTAGAAGCTGTGGTTTGAAACTTAGTCCCCATACTCATTAACTGTATACTGTTGTCCAAGATATTTAACCTGTCTGTGGCTTCGCATTTTCATCCATTTAGATGGTATTAGCAATATTAATAATAACTGCCCTCAATTTGACAAGGCTTTGGTAAAGGAGCAGTTTAGTATTTGGGGTTTTTGTTTGTTTGTTTGTTCAAGAATTTCTTAAATATAGTCTTTTCTCATTTTACATAGCTATTCCCATTTCCACTCCCTCCCCCTCCCTCCCCACTTTTCCCCCCACAGCACCTCCCCATCTGTTTCTCAGAAAGGGTAAGCCTTCCCATGGAGAATCAACAAGTCTGACACTTCACTCTGAGGCAAGATCAAGGCCCTCCTGCCTATATCTAGGCTGAAATCCCTGTATAGAAAGTGTGATTTTTACCTATTTTTGTTTATTTTTTATTTTTATCTAATTTTAATGCAAAGTACTGTAGCATTAACTTCTATCTTAGGGTTTCTATTGTTGTGAAAAGACACCATGACCACAGCAACTCTTATAAAGGAAAACCATTTAGTTAGAGTGGCTCACATTTTCAGAGGTTTAGTTCATTGTCATCATGATGCAGTACAATGGTGTGCAGGCAGGCAGAGTGTTGGGAAAGCAGCTGAGTGTTCTACAATCTTATCTCGCAGAAAATAGGAAGTGGCCTGCCACGGTGGACATGACTTGAGCATAGATGAGATCCCAAAGCTCACCTCCACATAGACGAAATTCCTCCAACAAGCCCACACCTACACCAACAAGGCCACACCTCTTAATAATGTCGCTCGCTTTGGGGGTTATTTCTCTCAAACCACCATAGCTACATATATACTACTGAACATTTTCTTTCTGTTGATAAGAATTTAAATCTCTCAGCTCAGCAGGAATGAAAGGGGGAGAGTTTATTAAGAAGCCAAACCTAAGTGTCCATGGCACGGGCACATAGATTCAGCTTACCCCAAATACCACATCCCAACTAGGTAGTAATTTCGCAAAGTTTTTAAACAGTAATAGAACAATTAAAGTCACAAACCAAGACACTTAAAAAGATAAACTGTTGGAAATATCAGGTATGGGGACAAGATGATGGCAAAGTAGGAAGTTCTCTCTCATGGTTTTTAACTGATCCCCGATGGTATTCTTAGCCTTTGGGGTGGTGGAAACTGGAGGCTCATTTGTACATCCCCAAACAGATTTTATCTGATAGTCACAAGGCTATCATGTGACACACAGAGGTGGTCAAGAAACAGCACCGAATGCTAAACTTAGCTGGGGCGCATTTTAGAAAATACAATTTGCTACTTAGCAAATCCTACAGAATCTATTAAAAAGTCCCAGAGCATTGATAATTACAAGATATGAGATAAACATAAAATATAATTGCATTTTTGTCATAAGTAAAACATGTGGGGAGCAAAAATTAAAATATAACACCATTTATAATTGCTTGTAAAAATTAAACACATAGTTGTGTGAAGATGAACTCATATATGTAAGAATTTCATGATGCTAACAGAGAAACAAGAAGTAAGTAGAAGTACGTACTAAGTTTATTGACTGGAGGAATCAACCTGATGAAGATATTATTTCCCCCCAGCTATTATATGCAGGTTTGATGCAATTCTATCAAACTCTTGGCAGCACTTTTTCCCTCATGCAGACGCTACTCTGAACTTTAAATGGAAAAGCAGAGAAACTAGAATAGCTAAATCAGTTTTTAAAAGAAAAATTAAAGTGGGAACGATCTGGTCTCAAGACTTATTATATAAGTACCAGATTGCAGTTGTTTGAAAGAAAATGCCCCCAGGCACCATTAGGAGGTGTGGCCTTGTTGGAGGAAGTGTGTCACTTTGTGTGCAGGCTGAGAGGGCTCTTTTCCTCAAGCTTCCCTCTGTGTGACAATCAGTTGACTTTCTGTTGGCTGGGAGATGTAGCACTTTCAGCTCCAGCACCACATCTGCCTGCATGCCACCATGCTCTTCATCATGAGGATAACTGTAGGGGAGGCCCAGCCCAATGGGGAGCGTGTTCGCCTTGGGCTAATGTTTACGTATAAATCTGGTGGGCATGAGCCCCGCTGGTCCTTTGTTGCCCATCGCTGGATCCCTGGTGTTGAAAGCTATCCCTTCATTAAAATTTGCTGTTTCATATTAAGCTAGCCTGGTTATTATGCCGCATACAGATAATAGACTGGACCTATGAAACTGTAAGTAAGCCATCCCAATTAAATGTTTTCTTTTTAAGAGTTGCTATGGTCATAGTGTATCTTCACAGCAATGAAAACCCCTAGACACAGATCATATTTATTTGATATGACAAAATTTTCTTTTTGCTGTTTTTGTGAGATATGGTCTCACTGTGTAACTCTGTCTGCCCCAAAACTCAATATGAAGACCACGTTGGCCTGACCTCACAGAGATCTGCCTGCCTCTGCCTAAAGAGTACTAGTATTGAAGACCATGTACCACATTCTAATTGGAAATTTCTTCTAGGATGATACATTTTGTGACATCAGTCTAGTGTCAGAACCTTATCCGGAATGAATATATTTGAATTAAGATCCTCAACAAATTATTAAATACAGCCAGAATACTGAATTTTGACTCTGAGAAGACTTTTTGTATGTTTTTGTAAGCATCATAGATAAATTAGAAGTGTTAATAATTAGGGGTATATTGTATAACAGCACATAGATAATTTTATTTGATCAACTCCACATATTTAAAAAAAGTCTATTTTTCTATGCTCTCTAATGCATCATTTAGTGATTTCATCCAGTGTGTTGAATGGGTTTATTGTAGATACTGCCATTGAAAGACCCTCCAAGAGTGTCTTTCCTCTGGGGAGACCCTTCCCAAGGAACAGCGAGACCACTTGTACGGATGCAAACAGCAAGAGGTTTATTCAGATACACAGGTACCTGGGGCGACAAAGTCTCTCAGAGGACTTGTGCACCTTTAGGTCGGGGTAATGGGTTTATATATGTTTTGGGGAGCAAAAAGCGCAGTACAGAAGCGAGAAGCATAGTTACAGGGTTTTCATTGGTCAGTTTGAATGTGGCCGAGTTCAGGTCGGGACAAGGTCTCTAGTTCCCGAGAATTCAGATATGGGCTGCCTTGGCTCTTATCTAGGGCAGACTTCACCGTTCCTTCCCGCCTGGGACAGACGGTGCCTAGCCATATTCTCGGTATTCCCGTTCCTCCCCCAGCCCAGCCACAGGTGTCTCTAGCTCGTTTTGGCAGCTTTTAAACTGCCCTTTGTTCAAACCCTGAATATTCAGTACAAGCCTTGTAAAATGGCGTTACCGGTGCTAAGTCATTTAATAAGCTGGGCAGGGGGGTCTTTCACCATAAATATTAATAAGCAGGACATAGACACGTCTATATTGAGAATGATTGCCCAAGTGAGTGGTAACAAAAGTCTATCTGCCAATGAAGACTCCCGGCTCACTGGTTCTCTTTAAACTCTATTGTTTTCTTTAATTTAGTGTCAATGTAATTCATGAAATAAATTTTCAATTGCAAAATGTTAGAAAAAATAGTGTGCTATGTAACATATACAATGGAACTGAATAATCTAGAAAGAGTACCCCAATGTGCGGCATGCTGACACTCTCAAAGGCACTAAAGTAACTCTGTTGCAAGAAGAGCCTTGGCAACAAATTGTGTTTGACATTTCAGTTCCTCCACTGACATCCCTTCATGAAGGACTACAGCTGTGAGCTGAAATAATCCCTTTCTTCTTGAAGTTGCTTTTGCTCATGGTGTTTATCACAGACTAGAAAGCAAACTAAGACTTCAGTCAAAATTTAAATTAATGAAGCAGCAGCTCAGGGATTGAACACTTCTATGACTTATAGATAGGAAGCCCTATATTTACCCCACACATTACTGAACACAATTGATTTGAAATAGTTTGCATGAATAAAGGTAGAACTGCAACCCTGTTACAAAGAATATGTAGGAGAGCCTCAGTAGCTCAGCTAGACAAAATGACCTTGACCTTCACAGCAAAAGAACAAACCAAACAAGGAAATAACAACTTGGTGGATTTCCTTGTTAATGACACTTATTTTTTGAAAAGCTGTTAGGAGGAGGAAGCAACAAATTACAGACTGGCAGAAAAAACTCAAGACTGTATCACCTGACAACAACTAGTATCTAGAATTTGTTTTAAAATTAAAATATTAACGTGACAAAATAAATATTACATTCAGAAAATGAGCAAAAGATGGAGATATATTCCAATAATGTAGATATGTAAAAAGCAAACATAAAGATGTGTTTTGAATCATTTAGCTCTCAGAGAACTCAAATGAAAAGAGATAACATCACACACCTTTCAGAAGACTATACCAAATGTTGGAGCCGGTGGTGAAAAATGGCTCACTTGCACAGTCTGACTCTAGGTGCTAAGCATTTTTAACATTCTGATAACAGTTAGCAGTTTCTTTAAATACTTTGTTGTTCAGTTTTGTTATCTTGCATGGCTGTTGGCTCCTCTTAGTTCAGTGGAGCTGCTATGTCAACACCACAAGCCGGGTAGCTAAGCCACAGAATTCACTTTCTCACAACCATGAAGACTGAAATTCGGAGATCAATATATCATCTGGTTTGATTGGCTTTTAGCTCCTGCTGTTCTTGACATTCATGTGTCTTCCTCTGTCTGCAGTGTGTATGTCCTCATCTCAAAAGCCACTGATCCTATTCATCCTTGGGCAGCATTTTTAACTTATTTAGCACGCCAAGTGCAGACAACTTCTAAGGTACTTGGGGTTAGAATTTCAATTAAGACACTGAGAACAAAATCCAGACATAACACAAAGTTCTATTTTCTCAGTGCATCCTTTCTATAATTGTATTGTTTTCTCTTAAAGGCTAATACAATATGCTTGTGAAATAAGGGGGGGGAGATTTTTATTTACTTAAAAATCAACTAGTCAACTCCTCAGCTTTTACCTAGAAGAATAAAAATGCATCATTATATGAACTTATACAAAAGCTTTGAAAGCCTCTTTAATTGTAACAACAAAAAAGCCCTTCCATGAGTGAACAAATTATGAGACCAGCTATACCAAAAAAGAAAAAGAAGAAAAAGAAAACAAACAAAAAAAAAAACACTTCTTATATATAAAAGAAAACAACTTGGTACTACAATGACCTATATAAATATTCACAGAATTTTGCAGAACCAAAAATAATCCAATTTCAAATAATTATATGATCTTTGAGTGCAATATATCAGTCTAAAATATGAAATTGTAGATATGAGGAACAGATTAGTGGTTGCCAGCAGAGCAGCAGAGGTGAGACTTCAATGTTGTTCTGTATCTTGACTGAGCTTAAGTCTGTGTCTTGGTGGTCATTTCCTAATGCTTTTAAGTAAATTACTTGTGGGGAGAAGCAGCAACTAGATCAAGGATACAAGGGAGAATTTCTTCATATTTCTTACAAATATACTTTAGTCTATCATTTTCTTAAATAATTAGCTTCGTTTAAAAAGAAACCATAAAAATCACTGACACCCACTCAGGGCAAGCTCCTTGATGGACAAAAAAACAGCAAAATCACCCAAGTTTCAAAATCACTGCCTGGGCTGGGGATCAGAAACACAAAAGGCAGAGTTAGGGAATCGAAGAGAAAGCTGAAAGGATGCAGGCAAGGTTAAAAGGAGGGGCAGAGTGAACGAGAAAGGAGGGAGAGCAGACTTCAAATGGCTATCTCAAATCAGCAAAGCCATGTCTCCTCAGCTACAGTGACTGGAGTATTTGCCTTACTGAACAGACCCGAGGCAAATGGCAGAAAATATTTTTTTTTTAAATTCGAGTTATTGCTGAGATGTGGGGAAATGAGATTTGGCATAATCTAGAATTGAAAGCATGCACCACCATTACTCTCTGTAAATGGAAAAATTCAACAAAGTGCCTCAGTGAGGAGGTAACAAGATTCAGCATGTGGTGTGGCTAAGAATAAAAACTAAAGGCTGGTGCAACTGTAACTATTTCCCTGAAACGTCACTGCAAAATCTGAGCAGAAATAAAGTTTCTATTTTAGACTCCTGGAGCACGAATTTAGACCTCATGTAGAAAACACCACTTAAAAAGAAACAAATGGAACAGAAACTCACATCTTCTTTTTTACAAGGAGGGTAATTTGATTCTAAGTACACACCAAGAGCCTCCGTGGAAACTAACACTGTATATTTAGAAAACTGGTTTATTTTTGCATCTTGTCTTGGCATTTTTCTGACCAGAATACCGTAATCAGAGTGCCTTGCTCTCTTACAGAGAGAGGGGGGACCTCTTAGATGTTCAGTATTATGTCCCAACTTGGCAGAGTCAGAGGACACAGATATTTGGTCAAGCATTATTCTGGATGTTACTGTGAATATATTTTTACACAAATTAATATTTGAATCAATAGGTTTTGAGCAAAGAAGATTATTATCCAGTCTATCAGTGAGTCTCAGCCAATAAATTAAAACTGTGAGTCTAGCAATAGAAAAATCACCTCCCCATGAACAGGGAAGTTTTGTTCCTGTCCTTCCTCTAGACTCAAGCAATACCAGGTCCTCCCTGATTCCAACCAGCTGGCCTCTCCTGTATGCATTGAGTAACAGTGGGGTATGTTCTGAGAAATGCATCATTTAGCAATCCCATTATTGTGTATGCAACAGCAGGTACTTTTCCACAACCCCAGGTGGTACAACCCATCACACACCTGGTTACCAACCTCTACAACATGCATCTGCACAGGAGACAACATCATACCTTCACAACACTTCTGTTTTAGTTAGGGTCTCTATTGCTGTGAAGAGACACTGTGACCACAGCAACTGTTATTAAGGGAAACATTTAATTGGGGCTGGCTTACAGTTTCAGATGTTTAGTTCATTTTCATCATGGTGGGACATAATGACCTGCACGCTGGAGAAGGGACTGGAGAAGTAGCTGAGAGTCCTGCATCTTGCAGGCAAAAGGAAGTGAACTGTTTCATTGGGCATGCTTGACGAGACCTCAAAGCCCACCTCCATAGTGACAGACGTCCTCCAACAAAGCCACACTTCTTATAGTGCCTGCCATTGGGGGTTACTTTCTTTCAAGCTACCATAATCTCTAAACATAGGTACAGCAACAATATTGCTACAAGATAAAGCCTATAAGCTAGGAAGGGCACCCACTATTCACAAAGCTCAAGAGAGCCAGTATATCATTCTGGAACTCTTCCAGTATCAAGCTCCTACTGCATATGGCTCCTTTAGACTAAACACATGAAACAAAATGAACTTGAGTCACTTATTCTGTGTTAGTAGA
Organism: Microtus oregoni; assembly: GCF_018167655.1. NCBI lineage: Eukaryota > Metazoa > Chordata > Mammalia > Rodentia > Cricetidae > Microtus > Microtus oregoni. Next base: position 6,579,647 of record NW_024543083.1, on the reverse strand, counting down.
AACAATTCAATACTTAGAAAATTGGTGGTAGGCTACCACAAATGATTTTATTTTCAAAGATATAAGCACCAGTTCAATTTTACAATAGACAAAGAATGTGGAAATAAATATCATTCAAGCCAATCAGAGTTCACAGAACTAAAACACAATACAGTCAGAGGGAAACAAAGTATCAGGGACTGCACATGACTGATTTTCAGCTGGCAGCTCAGCATCTCTAAACACATAGATTACATCATCGTGATGGCTGCACCGCTAGTCCCATTGCAATATTCCGGGACTGCCATCATATACACAATGCATAAGTGACAGAGACATTGCTGTGTACGCACGACTGCACACATATACACTCATGTGCATGTACAAACAAAAATGGTTCTTTCTCTGGGATAGAGATTTTCATGTTGAGGTTTAGTAATAGAACTTGGCAATCAGAGGGGTTTTAGAGAAACAAAATGTTAATGATGGGTCGTGTAAATTGGTTCTGGGGTTTCTAGGATCCCAGTGGAAGTAGAATACATTGATTCTCTAATCTAATTAGATTTAAATGCACCAGTTACTCTTTCCAAAAGTAGAGGAAGTGCATATAGTCTATTTTAGGATGTAGCAAGAGGGATATGGTATGTGATCATTAGATACTTCTATTTGACAATGTACAAATTTATAAGGAGGGTCTGGATGTCTATAGACATGATAGCTTTGAATGTATTTGTCATACTAAGGAGTGTAAAGTGAAACAGACTGGTTATTCTCAGTTTCGCTGAACAAACTGGGGAGAGATTGGAATGAGCTCAAGGACTCACATTCCTGGCCAAGCGTTCTATAAATGATTTGAAACTATATTTGCCTTTCCTGCAGAGAGACTCAGATTTGTAACCACTGGGGTTGAGCTTGCAAAGCAAAACAAAACAAAAACAAGCAAAACAGCATAATTTCATCATCCACACAGTTGAAACACATCGTTACAACACCAACTGAACTCCCAGGCCCTCAAACTTCCTGTTATTTAATTAAGACATCAATTAAGAATGCACAGGATTAAGAAATGGGAATGGGGGTATATGGGAGTTTGATGAGCTTGCAGACACTGATGGTTAATTAAGACATCCTGTGGGGTTATAAATTTAAGATGTGTGTGTGTGTGTGTGTGTGTGTGTGTGTGTGTGTGTGTTTGGGGGGGGGGAGAAGGGAGAGAAAGAGAGAATATGATATAGCAAGAAAAGAGTCCTATGCACGCGAACCACTTTTCCCTATAACTTCCTGTATCCTTAGGAGGAGCAGGACCCTCTTTTGTATATACCACTCCTATTGGATAATGCAGGATTGCTATGTCTGCCTGAGTTTTAGCTCTAGATGAGCAAACTACATCTTGCCAATGATGTACAACCCCAGGAGGAAGGTAATTTGATGATTTGTGCCATAACAGTGATCTCTAGTAAGGTCAGTAGCAGTTCAAATCTGCTTCTCAAATGGAAAGTACTCGTCTACAAAGGGTAGGAGGGCTTTGTTCCAGAATCCTAATTCCGTTGAGCTTCATAGCCTGGAGCCTAAATGTCAAAATAATTTATGTGACAACTAGAACTGAGTCTCTAGATGTTGGCCAGTTACAAAGTTCAGTTCATTTATTTCTCAGTGAATAGTTATGGTCATTTAATATCTTGTATCTTTTTAATCTATAATTTTCTTCTTTTTACCTACCATTCATTTGTTTTAAAAGAGAAAGTAACTCCGGTGGCTGTATTACATTGCAGTCAGAAGAAAGAGGAGACTTCTATGTTATCTTGAAGACTGTCAATATTGTTAAGGAATGCCTTTGGACTTGGAAGCAAGCCATGAAGCCTTTCCTACACTGTAAGATAGAAAAAAGACATGGACTTGAGGACGAAGTGTAGCTGAACACAGATTCACCATCCATCCTTCAAACACAGTAACCTATCTCTTCAGAGATCCTTTTGGAAGCTCTGTTTTCATATTGTGCAAGGAGCATGCTTACCAGCTTGTTGCTAACTTTGAAGCATCACATGTGTGGTCCATTAGTCTCTGAATCCCCAAATTCCATAGACCTATCAACTTCTCTCACTTCTACCCATCTTAAAATCGACAGTTCTCTGTGAATATACTATGTGCTAATCTTCAATGGAAGAATACATTGTTGACCTTGTTTTGTGAAACTTAGAAGTGATAAGCCTGAAGTTAGAAAACCAGTCTCTCAAAACCTTCATGCATTCTGCATAGGCCACCCTGTGGTCATGGACTTAGTTCATTTTAAGCCCTGACACCCAGACAGCTGAAAATGTGCTTTACCTATTTGTTTCAAACGTGTTTTTCACACATAGAACATTTTTTATTTTCTCCCTTTCTCTGGTTTACTCTCTGTTTCTGTAATAAAGTATTCTGGCCAAGGCATCTTGGGAAGGAAAGGGTTTACTTTAGTTTATACTTCTGGATAACAGTGTGCCACTGAGGAAATTCAGAGAAGAAACTCAAGGAAGGAACCTGGAAATAGGAACTGAAGAAGAACCACACTGGAAGGCTGCTTACTAGCTTGCTTCCCGAGGTTTTCTTATATAGCCCAGACCTATTCGATCCAGGGTGTCACTACTGCACAGTGGGCTGGGAACTCCAAAAACAACAATCAAGATTATATCATATCCACAGGCCAATCCAATCTGGGCAAACTCTCAGTTGAGACTGTTTCTTCCTGAGTGATTTTTACTTAAACACATTGACAATGAAACTAACCAGGATACCCTCCAAATTATGCAGAAGGCAATTACAGTGTTGCAGTACAAGTTCTGTTGAAGAAATAAATACACTTGGGGTCACTCAGCTTTGGTAGCATGTGATTTTATTTGCCAGGGTTCACGGAAGTTTAATTAGTGACAGAAAAGTACATGAAACTCATCAAAAAATAAGCTAAACTTAAAAGAATAGCGAGTCATATTGACACTGACAGAATCACAAAGACAGAAGAATGCAGACACCTAAGAAGATAACTACCCTCAGTCTGAAATTCTGAATGCAGACTGGTTGTCACAAAGGAACAGAGGACAGCAGCGGGGACACGGGACACAAAACAAAACAAACAACAACAGAAACAATTGGTGAACACATGATAATCAGCACATTTACAAACACCCTCAGTAGAAGGACTTTAGAAAGGGCTCTATTTCATTCACTGGGAAAGAAAATGGAAGCACAAGTAAATGGGAATTTATAAAGATGAATGCAGGAGTGCCAGCTACAATATTAGAATATGTGAGGTTTGGCTAATCTCAATCCTGATAATGATGCTATTCATCATATCTAAAAACAAGAGCAAACCACCATAGTCCAGGCATTGATAATAGAAGTGAACTTTACACTCTGTTCAAAGAAACTAAGTGAAGACCTATAACAGAAAATAAAATGGGAATTATTTCAAGAAGATGGGGAAAATAAAATCAATAGATTAAAATTTTAAAGTGAAAATTTAAAAAATAATTGACTTCATTACATGAAATTCAAATACGATTGTGAGGGGAAAAAAAACACCCACTAAGAGACAGGAGTTGATGAGACAGTCACCAGCAAGCCATATTGATAAAGTAGATCTGGCCCAAAGTAAGGCTCTGATGGTTTCATGTTGGACAGAATTAATCTCACAGAAAGCAAGCATTGGGCATGATCACTGTGAGCCATAAAAATTAACCACAGAAATCAGACAAATAAAATAAATACCAATCAGCCTCCTCCCCAGGCACAAAGGAGGGAATGCCAACTCTAAGATTTTTGACCAGTCAGTCTTTACTTTACTGACCTTAGTAAGGCTACCATTTGCCAAATATTTAGTTATTAAAAGATCAATTTTCTCACAGCACTACATCTGAAACAAGCCACCATCCTTAAAATCTGCCCAGGAAAAACATGAATCTAGTAATAGGTCCTTAATACAGTCACCTACCAAGATGTACCCCAGTTTCCAAGGTACACTTGCCTGATGATCCACTGTTGTCTGAGAGCACTGACTTCCAGAATCACAGAAATTGAAATGGAATTAGCTCACATTCCCGTCAACTTGTTCATGGATCAGGTTTAAAAATAACCTCACAAAACCCAATTCCTCATAATTCCTGGTGATTCCATTTTTTTCAAAAGTGTAGAGTGCTGTAATGAGGATTTCCAAGGGTGAGCGAGCATCCTCTCTCATAAATGTGATCCTTCTGTCCTTTCCCACACACCATCGTTACATAGTTTAGCAATTTTATTCATATTGATGAACATACAGCTTGTTAGGTTTACTTCTGTATATTAACACAAGAAGTTATTCCTTAGTATATATTTTAAATTAATATTTATTATAGATGAGATTTTATGTAGGTGTCTATGTATATATAATCATGTATATTTAGTTTTCATATGTGCATTTAAAATTTAATAAAATATTAATGTATATTGTACTAATATGTACAACTATTCTTTTTCTGTATTATTCACTATTTTTTTTAACTTTTTCTTTTTGGCGTTATCATATAATTACATTATTTTTCCTTTCCCTTTCCAGCCTCCAAACTATCCCATTTACCCATCCTTGCTCTCCTTTAAATTCATGACTTTTTTCATTAACCGTTCCTACATGCATATATGGATATACACATATACCTATATCCTAACTAAAACCTACTCAGTCCATGTAATGTTATTTGTATGTCTGTTTTCGGGGCTGACCATTAGATACTGGGTGGCCAGTTGGTCCACTCTTTCTTGGGGAAGACTCTCCCACTCTCTCAACATCAACATTCCTTGGTTATCTGCAGGGCTTTTGGGGTGGTTTTTGTTGTTGTTGTTGTTTTGTTTTGTTTGCAGAGCTGTAGCCTCATGAGATTTACACCATTCATTGGAGCTGGGATATAGGTTAGATTTGGCGGGCTACCGAGAAGTTGTGGATGGGGAAGTCAGAGAGACTCATCAGGCTAGACGCTGGAAAATAAAGGAGGGAGGTCTCCTAGTTCACAGAAATCTATGGCTTACATTCCTCTTGCTTTCCTGATTTCATTCTCATACTTAGAACAAACAAATGGATCTTTTTCTAGTGAGCATTTTAGAACATGTGAGAAAATACGTGACCACATTGTAAATTGTCATATAGAATACAAAGCTCTCATCCTTACTACCTAAGGAGCGCAAGCTTGCAGTTATTTCATTTTTTTCTAGTTGTTTATTAAAGTTGTTTTTCCAAGTAAATAAGGCTCTCTCTAATAATCTACTACTTTTAGAACATGTAATAAAAATTATCATGTGTGATAATGATTTTTCTCATTTTTCTTCATTTTAAATAATTTCCCTAAGCTTCTTAAAATGAGTCCATCCTCCAAAGTTCTCTAATGGATGCATGTATGCATTCTCTTTTTTATGCATACATTCTCTCTTTTTTTAACTTCATGTGTATGACTGTTTTGCTTACATAACTGCCTGATGCCCTGGAAGTCAGAACTAGGTGGTCAATCCCCTGTAATCAGGGTTATGGGAGGCTGTGGGTCTCCATGTTGGTGTTGAAAATCCAGTCCATATCGTCTGAGCACATGGTCTTAATCACTGAGCCATCTCTCCAGCCTTCAAACATTTTAACACCTACAAATTATTACAAATGTGCTTATCTGTGGACTAAGCCCTAACCGCACAAGCATTTCCACTATAGCCACACAACGCCAAGCATACTCAAAGACGAATTGTAGTCGATTGAAGCATTACCTTCGTTTATGACTTTTCTGAAAGCACTGTCAAAACAAAAAGATGTGTTAAATATCCCCATTACTATTGTTCTGTCCAATTTTCTGAACACATTTAAAAGCATTTTTGAGGGAATGCTTATTCTACTTTAACTGGTGTATGGACATTCATAACTGTTATGTCTTCATTGAGAACTTTTTCATCAAAATGAAATTACCATCTTTGTCCATTTGCTTCTTTGGGAAATTGATTTTATTTTGATGCATGTGGCCACTTTCCCGTTCTTTGCTGTTAGCATTGCACGATTAATCTTTGTCTGAATTTTTAACTTTTTATTGAAATTCCTTTACAGTTGTTTCTTGTGAAAACATATTACTTTTGTGTTTTGGTTATTATAACTCATTTGAGCCTTTTTTCCACTATACAGGGTGACATATCATAAATATTTATTAAGCTTTGGATTTTTGTGCTTCTATTTCCTTTATTATAAAGTACCCATTTTTAAAATTTCCTTTATTTTCATTGTTTTTCCTTTTCCTAATAAGTTGGTAGTAGGCACATTGGATTAACAGTGAATACTTTCAAATATTATATATTCAAAAATCATACACTTATTCAACAAACCAGTGTAATAAAGGAAATAAAATAGTCCCCTCCCCTGAAGAAAGTAAGGAAAAAGCATTATTTTACAACCTGTGTACTCTGGAGGTCTTCTTCTTACCCATACTTTGAGTTAATCTGGTGAAGAACTAGGCAATAATATAATTTACTCCATAAACCTTCTTTATCAGAAATTACTTGTTATATTTAATTATGATGTCATTTGATTTACAAATTCTCTAGAATTAACTCTCTTTTTTTTATTGGTTTCAAGTTTTTTCTAGAATTTATACTAGAAAAAAATGTAGCTTTCTCATTTTTTATTTTTAGTTCTTTGTTTTCACTTATTTTTAAGAAAAAAATGAAATAAAAAAATAAAATAAAAGGGAAAAACTTAAAAATCTTGTCATGGAATTTACAGTGTTTCCGTGAGTAATGCCATGTACCCCGTTTGTCCATATATCTTTACTTACAGGTATCCTCTTATTAATATTTTATTTTCTGATTCTTTTATGTATGTGTGAGTGCACACACATAAGAATTGTTTTCTGATATTTTATGTCTGCGTGAGAACACTGTATGTAGTATATGTGAATTTGTGTGTTGGTGTAGGTGCACAGAGAAAAGAAAGGTATCTGCTGTCCTTCTCTGCCACTTTCCCCTTTATTCTTTTGAGGGAGGTTCTCTCCAGTATCCTGGGTTTTGCAGTTTTAATTTAGTTGATAGCTGGCAAGCTTGGTTTTTCTCTGATATTTTGGCAGTATAAGCATACTTAAGACTATGGCCGACAAGCTTCTTATTTGGGTGCTGAGATCTGGTCTTCATGGTTTTACAGAAAGCACTTCTAACCACTGAACCTTCCTTCCAGTTACCATTAGGAATCATTTTAAAAATACTTTTATTTATCTTTCATATCTTAGACTTTTATTTGTTATTTTATAGAATATTTTCATAGACCCCCATCCTTGTATTTGTTTTATTTTCCTTTGTTCCTTTGATATTTGCTACCTCCTTTCAGGAAAAGTAGATCAGATCCATTCACATAAGCACAAGAGTATATATTGGCCATTTTAAGGTATTGAATACTTTTTGCTTCATTGCAAATACAAGTTGGAAAGCTAAACAATATGCATAAGCCTGTATTCAACATCCGGTGTGATATACCTTTCTATTTAGCACAGCTGTTTTGAATAGTCTTTTCTACTTGACTTAGTTACCTTACTATTAAGAGCATTTTAATATGTCTGATTTGAAGCAATACATAGTCCTTCATTTACTGCCTATAAGAGGAAAATTCTCTACATGGAAATCTCCTAAAACTTTCAGCCTTTTCTTTAGAAAAATCTGAGGTTTAACTTGGAAAAAAAAAAAACAACCACTTTTCATTAACTCTATCAATCATGTTATATATTTGATAGTATTTGGTATAATCATATCAAATGACAAGAAAACAGATTGTTGACCTAAAACTGATAAATAAAAGTGAGATTTCCCCCTTTAAGGAATGAAATGGAAGGTTTCTCTTCTGTGAGAAGTGTTGATGTAAGGATTTGGTTGACCAAATGCCCATGAACATTTCCTCTACATGGCCCTGTCATCTGCCTTAATAATGTACCTGAACTGCTCTACATAGAAATGTATAGCAAATGATCTGTGTCCTAGAGTTAAAGACCTAAAATGTTGTCTTGAAATTCTGTGTAATGTGTTCTTTATCAATGATATAGTGAAATAGTAGACAGATTATAGAAGTAGCTGGAGTTACTCTCCTTCCAATTGTAATAAAATGCATAAAAGAAATCATCTTGGGAAAAGATGGTTTCTTCTGTCTCATGGTTTGAGGGACTGTCATTCATTACAACAAAGAAGCCCTGGTAGTTGAGGCAGGAGTCTCAGGAAGCAGAGAGCCTGAGCCAAAAATTGTTCCACCTGTCACCAATAAGACTTGTCTTTAGCGAGTCCCTTCCTCTGTCTAGAACTCCACCCCTAACACTCCACTACAGCTGTGAAGCAAGTTCACAAACACATGAGACGAGGGAGCAAATTTCACAGTCCGAATCACACTGGCTTTATGGTACTGATAGAAGCCAGAAATCTGGTCAGGCAAATGCAGTTTGAAGATTTTCCTTACCCTTAGAAACTTGCCCTTTTTTTTTTTTTTAAAGAAAGGAACCAGGCCTGTATTCTTAATTGTGAATAGGAGTTGAGCTCTGCTTCAGCAGCTCTGAAGGAACTCAAAGAAAGGCTCTCTGTATATTAACGGGGCTCATCTCATCACCTGACAGTTTTGTCTTTTGGTAATCACAGTTTAGTACAGCGTTTTTTCTTAAGTTCTATGTTAGGTTCTGAAGATACTATAATCACTACTGCATGGTCCTCACTCTCGTGGTATGTATACAGTCTAGTGAGAAGACAACTTGATTCCTACGGCGTGGTCCTCACTCCTATGGTAAGCTTATAGTCTAATGACAGGAGAACTAGCAAACAAGGAAATGAAGAATAGAAGAAATGTTGGTGAAAGCCTCTATGGGGATAATAAAGTGTGGGTTATGTTTCAGAATGCATTTTGGAATGATTTAAAGGTGGCTGAGACCCACTCTGTACACACTGAGGAGAATGAAGCCAGTTTCAGAGTGGTACAGGAATAACAGACTTCCTCTCAGGCTTCTGCTGCTAGAAAGACTTTGATGTGGAAATTGGGAAAGCAGTTAAAGGAGTGTGCAAACAGATCAGGGCATGAGGTGTGGAGAGTTAAGCACATGCCACAGCACCCAAGGTTTCTTTCCTTTTAGAGGGGGTATTATTACTACGTATCCCAAGTTGATCTCAAATTTGTGACCTGTTACTTCAACCTCCTTAGATCTGGAATTACAAAATACATTATTTTGAAGGTAAAATTCTGAAATTAACCCTAAACAGCATTTTTTCCTATTAAAGTACTTTAAATAGGGAATGATGTGGAATGTTTGTAAAGTACGATACTAAAGTGAAGACTGGTTTGGATGTGTAGCTAGAGTAGAAGCAACGATAGTTGACGTTTGTGTAGTAACAAAATGTGACACATTTGAATACCTTTCAGGGGAAGCACTGAGAGTTTCAGACGTAGGACAATTTGCTTGTAGTTTATACAGCACAAGAATAAGCAGAAATGCTCTTGGGGTTCCTCTAGACTCAAGCAAGTGACAGTGCCGTTTACTAAGATACAGAAGACTAGGAATGACAAACATTATAGATGAAAGAAAAGATCAAATGGTCCCATTTGGACATGGCACTGTTAGACCTCTTAGATTCTAATGTGTAGTTAAATAGATGTGGCTGAATTTACTCTAGATCTTTGGACTTCTAAAGTGCATGGTGAATACATAGAATTAAAGGCAAGAGAAAAAAAATACATGCCCTCTAAAAAGAAATAGCAAAGAAATAAAGAAAACCCTCAACAGGCTCAGTATTTAATCTTCAGAAGGAAGAGAAAGAGTCTGCAAAGGAGGGGGAAGGGCAGGGAATTGTGAAGCAAAAGGAAAATTAATATAGCTATATGGAATTCAAGGAAAGAAACATTTCAGAAAGGGGGGGCAGTACATGAGCTGGAGCCACTGAGAGACTAAGGGAAATCATGAGTTGGAAACTTGTGACCACACTAGCCATTGCATTCTTGACAATTTAATTTCATTAAGTCATAGATTTGAAGAAGAATGAAAGGACACTGAGGAAAATGTCAAAGTTAATTTAAAATGAAGAAAGAAGAGGATAAATTGACTAAGTAGAGATAGCATCTGTAGGCAGTGATTCCATAGCTTTGGAGGAAGGCAGACTGGCAAAGAGAAACTGCTAAACAGGTAGTAAGTTACGGACAGGTAAGAAGAGAATGGGTTCTAATGTTCTGTTCTCCGTAGCTGTAGCTATTGTGAATATGAATTTACTTTTTTATGCTATGATGGTTGAAATGGACTTTTTAATTCACACCATGAAGATGTTCAGGATACTGGATATGCTAAATATCTTGTTTTAGTCATTCTACAACATATACATGTTTTAGAACATTATGTCATATAAATTAAGCACATACAGCTTGTATTTGTTAGTTAAAAATAAAGTAAAACTTCAAAAAGCTTTGGTTCTCCTGGAGGCTAAAGAATATGACAATAGCTCAAGAACATGGGAACTGCAGTTGTGGAAAGGGGTAAGCTGCTTCGAACAATTTCCCCACTGATCCTGATGGCATCATGAGGGTGGGTAGGTGGAAGAGAATAGCAGGGAATGTGTAAGAGAGAAAGTCTGTGAAAGCAAACTTCTGAGGAAAGTGAGAAGAAACGGGATCCAGAGAAGAAACAAGGGATTCGATTTTATAAGCTAATGCTAAGGAAGATTTAAGAAGACAATAGATACGTGTGTGTTTGTAGCCTTACTGAGATATTTCAGACCACCAACTCATCTTTCCCAGTTTGCAACTGAAATAAAGATGAAGACATCCTCGGGTCAGCCATCAGAACTATCCTAACTCTATCAAAAAGAAATAAAGTCATAGAATGACTAAAACGGTCAGATTTACCCCTGCTACATGGCTGGCAAGACAATGGATTGCAACTTTTTCTGGAGGACAGATGTCAGACTTTGGGTAGTAAGCAGGAGGCTCTAGTCAGCCGCTGGATTCTATTTATCTCTGATCACCCACAGAGAATGCACCTGCTGCAGTGCCATTTCTTATCATTTCTTTAAATATTATAAAAGTCCATTTGTTTTATCCATAAGAATTTCAGGTTGTCATTCTTCTGTTTTAAATGTATAAAAGAAAGGAAATCCCCACCCACACACAGCATGGAAGAAGAATACAATGCCATTTTGAATACAGGATAATACAGAACAATTGTCCAAAAATGCCAAAGAGCAAGAAAACAGTGTGGCTTGGGGTGCCATATTTTGGTATATTTTTTTAAGTATCCATTTTATGTTATTTTCAGAGAAGTTCCTTGGATTTAGGTCAAGCTGGCCAAGCTGGCTGACATTGACATATCCCCCTAGATATATCTGACAGCCATAGCCCACCAGTCAACAGCTTAAAGTAGTATTTATGAACATCTCTGAACATGGTCACACAGTAAGCAAGACACAGAGGAGAAGGAAAAGCAGTATCAGCTGTGAAATAACACTCTCTGTTTCCATATTTCTTCACCATAAAGCCAGGAATTAAGTGAGCATACAAAAGGCAGGGAGTATCTGCCACTAGAAAAGAGTGAACTGTGTTATATTTAAGGAAAATTTCAAGAGGCATCACATGGGAGAGGATTTTCTGTCATTGAAATGAAGTGTCATCTTAGGTTTCCTCCTACATACGTCAATTTAATTATAAAACAGATTTTGTACATCAGAAGCAATAATGGGGTGCTGGATGAGTAGGTGTGTGTGTGTGTGTGTGTGTGTGTGTGCATGCATGTGTAATTTTTAAATATTCAACATGAAGTTTTCTGCACTCCAGAGAATTAATCAAACTGTCAGATCCAAGACCAAAAACTGAGAAGTACACCCAGTGGTGTGTCTTGGTAACTTAGCAACCAGAGCTGAAGAGGGTAAGACAAGAATTTCTGTCATTTTCTAATATTTGAGAATGTCTACCTTATACTCACTCTCCTTGCTCGTACCCACACCCACACTTTGATCACTCTGGATTATAATTCACTAAATCATACCTTTCATAATTTTAATGATATTATGCATGACGGTTTCTACTTAGGGGACAGTGAAAACCACTTCCTGGAGACTGAACTGTAGAGCATCTGTGAATCTTTTGTTAACCAAGACTAAGTCATTGCAGGTGATGGTAATGGGGCTGATAACCATATATAAGCTCAGCAACTCCTTTATTTAAGTACACACCTAGGGGCTTAGCAATTCCCATGATAGGCTCTGCACAGCAAGTTCTTCTGTCAAAATTACAATGTTGCAGCCATCCATGTATGGGCATCAGTACAGAATCTTCCCATAATGGGTCCAAGTTCTCAATTTATGGCAGAGAAATTAAGCCCTAAGTTATACCGATTAGTTTTTCACCTTAATGTCTGGGAACCATCATAAGTGAATTGTCTAAAAACAAGAAAAAGAGGCCTGGTTTGAGTCATTAGCAATGCACACAGTATCCCAAATGGCCTTGAGTTAGTAGAAGATAGAGGGTGTTCACTACTTTGCTTCTGTTTTTGTCAATATTGACCAGCCATACTGAGTAGTCTTCATAGCAGGCTCTTACAAGGCAAGAGGCTTGATGGTGGGCAACAGTCAGGGTGAACACCAACACTTCCCAGGATGACCCTCTGTGTTGCTTTGAAAAGCATGTGTTTCCTGGAGAATGATGCACTGGTGGCCATTTCTTTTCCTCCCACGTGAGGTATTAATAATCACACTATGGAGGTACTGTTGTCCCGTTGTATTTTTGTTCCATTTCCAGTTGTTGCTGGGAATACTTTATACCTTTCATCTCAGTGTGGACATGTGACTATTTACTTAGGAAACATTACCTGAGTTCCCTTAGGAGCAGTTCCCTGTGCTCAGAAAGGAACAGGTAATGTTCCTTACCATCAGAGATCTCAAATAGATCACCTTCATAATACAAAATATTGCACATCAACACTGGACCATACTTTCTCTGAGTCTCATTACCTTTAACCTTCAAATATTGATCCTAGGACGCACCAATAATTCTGCCTGGCCTCGATGTTAGAGCTGTCTGACGAGAGATGCCGAAACCTGGACTGTGGGAAACAATTCTTTGAAAGAGAGAAAAAAAATATTAGACTTCTTTTATATTTTTTAGAGAAAGGAAAAAAGATTATAAATAATATGGTACTTAAACATTCTCATTTCTATCTTTCTTTCCAGAAATCACTGTGTGTTTGTGTGTGTGCGTGCTTGCATGTGTATGTGTGCACACATGTGTGTGTGCGTGTGTGTGTGTGTGTGTGTGGCGAGAAGGGAGGCAGGAGTTTACCTCACACATTAACTGTGACATCCTCAGGGATGCTGCAACGTAAAACATCTCACACTTGCTCACATTAGTATATTTATAAGCTAAGTATCTAAATTCAACTAATCCTCAAAATTGGGCTACCTTAATACATTCTTGAACAAAATCAGCACTAATTACAGACAACAGTGTAGCAAGTAAACAAAACGTATCTGATCGAGTTGACAAGATCCCCTCCTGCCCCTTCTCTGCGAGCTTTACAAGGGTCAACAAGTGCAAGGTAAGGGCTCTTACAAGCAATACTGGAATTTGCAGAAATTGTATTTACGGTATTTTGGAATGTGTGTCTATTTATTCTTAAGTAATATAAATTAATATAACTCTCTATGGAACTTCAGCCTAAATGCTTTTCATTCTTATTGTATTACCTAATACCTTATTTATGTGTGTAAAATATCTGTGTATTTGAGTGAGCCACATACTTAAGTACATCATGGTGTTAACGATCAGAAAGTTTTGAGGCTGCATCTTGAAGTCATGCTTCCTGTTTAGGTTTGAAGACCATCCAGGTCTCCTGGCTGCACACAGCCACACACAGTCATATGGACCCATTTATCCCTCTAGTCCATATTGATCTTCCTGTTGCTTTGTCCTCTTTTCTTTGAACAAAGCAAATAATGTATCAAATCTGGAGGGGAAATGCTGGATTTTTAGTGAAAAACAGCATTTCATAAGCAACTCACTGATTAATCCTTTCTGTTAAATTTGCAATTTGAAATATCTCTATAGTATTTCCTTACTTTTACTTTAAAAGCCTAACAGCTGTGTCAAATACAGCTGGGAACTTCCAGATCAGTTGTTCACTGAGTTGTTTTTATCGGCTGTAGCTTTGTGTGCTGGTCTCTGTCTGCTGAAGGAGGGGCTCCTTGGATGAGGGGTGAAAGCTACACCTCTCTGTTTGTAAGGATAGGTGATTACAATACAGTCAGAATTAGAAATGTTAGAGAACTGGCAGGGATACATTTCCCTCTAGGGTCCAGGACTCCACTCCTTGTCCACGGGCAGCTGGCAATGTTTACAGTTCCTAGTTGGAGTGATCCTTAAGTCCAACTATACAGCTATTAGTTACTCCCAGGATACAAGTGCCACTGTTTCATCTTTTGGGACAACTTGACATTCTGTTTGTTGTTGGTGTTCATAGGTACAACAGCTGCTCTTCTCTATTAGCTTGCATAGTCCTTTCTGGTACTGTGAAAGCTAGTCCTTGGGGAGGAGGCTTCTAGGTCAGTGCCAGATCATTTCCTCCAAGGGTCTTAACCTTAAGTTTCTTGGAAGACAGCAAAGGTAGCAGCAATAACCTCCGTTGATTTGGGTGTCTCTTAGAATGCCCTGTTCAACAACTAAAAAGAGGTTTCCCATGTTTGGCACTATGAGGTTTGATAGATAATCTATGGCTCTTAGTAGAGAATTATTGCTACCAAGTTTTATAATATATATATTATACATATACACATGTATATACATACATATATGTGCATATATACACATGGTACATGTGCGTGTATGTATACATGCATATGATATGTACATGTATATTATATATACACATATATATCAAATATGTATGTGTGTGTAATTTTAAGTAGACATGAAATAACACGACTTCCTATGACTTTTTCAAACAATTCTAGTGTTACTTATCCCAGTTTCCTTGTTCTCCTTCCGTGTGAGTCTCTCCCCTTCCCCCCACAGGTAAATTGCTCCCCCATTGTTTCCACTTCCCCTTCCTAGCACCTGTGTCCACCTACTCCCCTCTTTTGAGTCCTTCTATTCCTTTTGTTGTCCCCCTTTCACTTCATGGTATCTGCTGTCATTCCAGTTATTATACACACAACAAGTTTTAGAGCTAGAAGCCAAAACTTATTGAGAACATGCTGTGCGTGCCTTCTGGGTCTCAACTGCCTCACTCAGGACAATATGTTCTCTGATAGAGGGCTAATATTCAAAATATATAAGGAGCTCAAAAATAGAGTTAAAAACAAATTTTTAAAATAGATTGTAGGTCTGAAGAGAGAATCTCTAAAAGAAGAAACAAAAATGGCTAAGAAATCTCTCAAACTTCAACTCTCTTAGCGATTGGAGAAAGGTAAATTGGAACTACTTTGACATTTGTATCCTATCCGGTTCGCAGCAGCTAAGGCCAACCAAAGAAACCAACAACAGATGCTGGTGAAGGAAAGTTGTTGGTGAGAAGGACAACTCACACAGCCTCTATGGAAATCACTGTGGATAATTCCCTCAAAGCTCAAATTAGTTCTATATAACCCAGCTATAACGCTCCTTGGCTTATGCCCAAAACGATTCATAGGATAATGAAAATGTTACATGATGTGGGATGTCCTTCTGTATATGGTTGCTTTTGTTGGTTAATGAATAAAGCTGTTTTGGCTAGCTTTTATATGTTAAATTAATTCATTTCTATTAATCTGTGTATTGCCACAAGGCTGTGGTTTCCCAGTAAATTTCCGGTGTCTTTCTCCTTTGCCATTCACACACACACACACACACACACACACACACGCATGCACGCGCACACACACACACACACACACACACACACACACACAGAGAGAGAGAGAGAGAGAGAGAGAGAGAGAGAGAGAGAGAGAGACAAACTTTGGAATAGTATTCAATTTTAAGGAAAAATAAAGTCGTGAAATTTGAAAGTAAATTTTGTAAGGTGTTTGAGGATATAATAGGCAGAAATCCTGAGTGAGTTTTTCTTTCAAATAATCTGAGAATTTCAATGTAGTTACAATGCTATTTAATGTATAAAAAATTTACAGAGCAAAGATTTGGTTTGTACTGTAACTAGATCATTAGTTACTTTTATAATTTCATTTTGATGTCTTTAAAATGTGTGTGTATCTCTGTGTATCTATATCTCTCTCTGTGTTTGTGTGTGTGTTATTACTATAAATGAAACACTGAGGAAGGGAGAGAATTCCAGTGCCTCTGCTGCTACTTAGGCATGGCAGAGGTGATCTTTCCAGGAGTAAGTATATTTGACCAAAGCAAGTCACTGTTGATTCTGTTAGAAACCTCAGTCAACACCAAATTGCTATGTTTACCATCCTTTTTGAGGCAACTGCATACTTTCACCTTATACTACCTGTAATTCAGTTCCTTAATTTTTAAATTATTAAAATATGATTGAATGGATGTTATGAATGCTTTACTTTTTAAATTTCTTTGCATAGCTTACTTCTTTAAAGTAAATAGGATTCCATTTTTAGTGAAGTTCTCGGGGCCAGGTAGAATTAATTGGAGAAAAACGACCCCACTGCGCATCACATAAATATGTATTTTGGATGAGATCTAGTACCACACTGCCTTTTAAAACTTATTACTTTGCCTAAACCTGAAATTGTCAAGTGGCCTTTGTCCTGTACCCAGCAAAGACAGAGCCAAGAGCAATTTGCTGTAAGAAACGAGGAAATTTTTCTTCTGCCAAACTTCCTTATGACTGCTGTTCTTGGAGGCAGAAAAAAAATGCTCTATAAAGGCAGATATAAAAAGAAACAGCTGCCCTTGTCCAAGTTCCTATCACATGTGACCTGGTTTTCCAAATCTCTGGGATGCCTGGACCCTTGTTTCCCAGCAAGAGCCATAACTAACTCTGCTTTCATGAGACTCCTTCTAGTTCTGTTTGCAAACCATACCCAGTATGCCCATTAGGCGGACATCTGGCATGGGGACCACTGCACAGCATCCTCGTGGACCTTCAATCTGAGGCAGGAACCAAACTGTCTTTTGTCAGAATTCATCTGAAGATGCAGAGGTCAACATCGTGGGATAAATGGGCTTGTTTCTGACACTAGAACTAAACAGAAAATGTTCAGGAGATGGTGGGTGGCCTGAGGCAGATTCAGTTTTCTGGAGAAAGGCAAAGAGTCCAGTAGTATGTTGATTGTCCTTGTAAGAGTATTGTAAGGGGTGAGCATTGTTGTGTACAACTGTACGAGGATAGGAGGGTTAGACGAGCATGCAATTAATACCCAAAATGATACTATCACTAATTTGTTCTTCAAAGATTCCTATGCTCTTTCATCTCCTTTTTAGTGTCTTTTAAACAGAGAAATCCAAGGAACAGCATGGACCTCCAGTCTATTTCACTATCATTTGTACTTACTCTTTGCTACAGTCATTTATTGAAGCTACTTCCTGACCTTTTGAGTAAAATCAATACTCTTGGTGCTAAATTAAAAATATTGAGTAAGGATGCTTCTGTAACTCAAAAAGAAAACCTACAGCTATTCCCTGTGTATTTTGAAGAAATTACAAAGCCTCTGCTTAAAATTTCAGGTCCTTAAAAGTTAAAACATTGTAGTAAAAAAATTATTTAAATCAGCATGTTAATATTTTGATTATCTCCAACTTAGTGATTAAAACAATATCTGCTGATTAAGTTTATATTTCTGAGGGGTGGAAATGAGGGTGGATCTCATTAGGACTTTTGGTCACGGCTAGATACTGCATATAGTCAAAGTCACGTCAGCTAAAATTAACTAAGGAGCATCACCTGTCTGTCACATATAGCGATTGTGAGAATGAGCTTCTTTTCTTTACTTTCTAGCAAACTTGTCCAAATTTGTGCATGTGCTTCCAAAAGTCTAAGAAATCCAGTAGTGACTTTCTCTTAGCCCAAACAGACAGAGTTCAATTCATAAGGTAAGAAATCTCACCCTATAACTCCATTGGAGGGGCTATGGGCCTACTACAAATGGGAGTCATTTTGGAATCCACACACTAATCATGATAGAGACCACATGTTTGATTCGTTGTAAACGTTTCACCAATTTTAACAGCTGAGCCATTGTGTTCTTGTTTCAAGGTTGATAATACTGAAGCTTAGAAACCCTAGGTGACTTTTCCACAATCAGGTATTAGAAGCTGACCAGCTTGCCTTGAACCAGGATTTGTGTGGCCTAAATCTTTTCATTTAAATGTTTTACTTCATGGTTTTCTATGTTCATACTTTCCAATTATTTTATTCAGCAATGGTATTTCTTTTCCTCTTATTTCAAAGCCTCTTAAGATTTTATTATCCCAATCTTTTTAATTTATTTCAGTTTTACAAATAAAAGGAAACTGAGATGTCCGGATATTTTCTTTTTAAGAATAAGACACACTTTATCTTTCTTAAGTTAAAACCAAATAGTCTCTATTCTTGATTTACGTAATATTAAAGACATTTATTGGGATGCAGTAGGAGCTACTGTCAGAAACCCATTCTTCACTGAGGACTTTGACACTGAGTATCACCTCCATAAAACAGAATAAGTGGCCTCTGGAGATAATTCAGTTGGTAAAGTGTTTGATGCGCAAACAGTAGGTCTTGACTTTGAATCTCCTGTACCCCTGCAAAAACCTTTGCATAGCAGTGAACACCTATGTCTTAGCACATGTGTGTGGAGGCAGGAAGATCTCTGGGGCTTTCCACCCATCCTGTCTAGCATATCAACGCGGTCCAGGTTTAGTAAGAGAGTCTGTCTCAAAACCTGGGCTAGAGAGGCTACAGCTGTGACTCAGAGGGCAAGAGCACTTCCTGTTGTTTTCTGGAGGTGCAAATTCAGTTCTTAGAGTCCTTGTTGAATGTCTCCCAACTACTTGTAACTCAAGCTCTAGGGGTAGTGAATGCCTCCCTCACTGACTTCTGGAGCTATTCATACACATATGACACACATTTACACACACACACACACACACACTAAGAATACATATTTAAAAAATAAAGTGGAGCCAATTGGGGATAACACTCAGCACTGATCTCTGGTTTCCACATGCAAGCCCACATGTATGCAAATGAATGTTCACACATACGCATGTGCACTCTCAAGTGAAAATAAACAAACAAAATAAAAATAAAACAACACGTTGTTTAATTGTTATGCATAATGAGGGAGGAGGTTGGGAGGAAGAGTGGTATTCAGAGACAAAAATCCACGAACAACAAGAAGAAAGCAAAGATGGTGGATGTGCTAAAATCAATGCATGATTTCTTTGGCTTCTTGAACCTTAATTCTTGTTGAGAAGATCTTGCAGGGTCCTGGAAATAAGAACATCTGTGTCCCATGGTCCATAGATAGTTTCCTGTTGGATCATCACTTCATTTTTCCAGTCCTAGAGTTCTGCACTTAGAAGCTAAGAATTCTGGAGTTTAAAGCTTTTAATTATGCCACAATGACGTCTAGAGCAGGGGTCTAGGAAGGAGATTTCAGCAGCTCAAGGAGCTGGGTCCTCCCTGTTGCTACAAAATTAATAGTCTTTCATTTTTTTCAACCTGCTAACCTTTAATAACAATATAAACACTTCATTTGACTGCAAAAGGGAATGCTTTTCTCCATGCTCCTGAATTCCCTTACAGTGGAACTGATCTATTGGGAGCTCACCAAGGCCAGCGGGACTGGGACTGAATAAGCATGGGATGAAACTGGACTTTCTGAACGTGGCAGACAATGAAGGCTGATGAGAAGCCAAGGACAATGGCACTAGGTTTCGATCCTAATACATGAACTGGAGGACAATGGCACTAGGTTTCTATCCTAATACATGAACTGGCTTTGTGGGAGCCTAGCCTGTTTGGATGCTCACCCTCCTGGAACTGGATAGAAGTGGGAGGACCTTGGACTTCCCGCAGGGCAGGGAATCTGGACTGCTCTTCATTCCAGATAGGGAGGGGGAATGGAGTGGGGGGGGGGAGGGGGAGAGGGGTAGGGGAGTGGGAGGAGGAGGTAATGCGTGGGAGGAGGGGGAGGGAAATGGGAAACAGGGAGGAGGCGGTAATTTTTCAAAAAAATAAAAATAAAAACAAATAAAATAAAATTTACCCTCCAAAAAAAAAAAAAAAGAGAGAGCAGCCTTGGCATTTTCTATAATGGTCTGTCCTTTTCTCTAGGAACATGTAGGAGAGACCTGCGTAGGTGTTCCACTCTTTTCCTGATTACCAAGATCGTCATTTCCTTTTAATTGAGTTAAAGTTCTTGGAGACAGAAGCTTTTTCTCAGTCTCATGAAACCATCACCTAACGTTCATGACATTCTCTCCCTGTATCTGGTGGCACAAGGGAAAAAGTCAAAGATGTCCTGGTTTGGAGGTTGCATTAAAAAGACAACGAAGTCAACAGCTTTGGGCTATGTTTTAAGTCAAATACTTTATACCTTTGCATAGATTTTCTTGCCACATTCTATAAGAAGGGCAAAGTCTGAGCATTCTAGATGAATTTGTGAGCCCAGGGTAAGGGCACAAAGAGCCTATGTTTGGTTAGCTGCTTTGCAAGGTGTAGGGCACAAAGAATAGCCAGGCTCAGCAGATACTGATCAAGGAACCAGATCACTGAGGTTGTGCACAGTGCTCAGGGCCAGAAATTGTGTAATATCTGTCTGCTGGATTTGTACTTGGAGCAGATCTCAAGCAGGAATGAATGCGTTAGCGGACTCTTAGGCCATTCAGTGTCCCAAGGAATATGAAGGAATGCTCAAAGAGCATTTGTCAGGACTGTCTCATTGACTTCTTACTCCTCCAGTCACTACTAATGCCGAGCTTTCTACTATCTATGGACCAAATATTTCAAATATACAACTTACTTCTGCCATCATTACTTTCTCTCTAATGAGGCATTAGGCTATTAACATACTGTTAAGAGTTGGAATGCTTGTTCTAAGTTCTGTGACAATGCTGTCCAAAGACAAATGCTTAGCTGTCAATGACAATAATTATAATAATTATTACTGTACTATTTTGCTAAATCATCTATAAGAAATCTAGAGTCTGAAAATCAGGGTGTCTGAGATTTGATTGCATTTATGATTGTCTCTCTGTCTTGATTGGCCTCTGTTGTATCTTTGCCATGTAGTCTTTCCTTCATAAGCAAATATGACTTCTGTTTCTACAGATGTCCCAATCTCCCCTTCAGTTGCAGACCACCCTTCAAATCTCATTGTAACATAAACATCCCCTTTAAAGACATCTGCAAATATAGCTGCGTTCTGTGGTACTGGGGACACAGTTCAGTCCATAACAATGACCATGCTTCACTTCTGCCCCACGTGATACTAATTACTTAATATGAATTCAGTTCAGGATTTCTCAAGCTCAACACTGTGGGCCTTTGTACCAGTTAATTCCTTGGGAAAAGGGGAAAATGTCAATCAGAAACTATCTCATGTGATAAATATGTTTGATGTTATTCCTGTTTTTTACCTGTTAGAGGACGGAAATACCTGTTCCCAGGTAAGGCAATGGAAATTGTCAGAAGACGTTGTCACACACCCACGTTCCTCTTAAGGAACAGAACTTCCCTACTGAGAAGCATTGATTAAGTGTAATTTTAGTCCAAGTATTTCAGGATAACTTTCATTATCACCACTCTGTAAAGGAAGTCACTGTAGTGGAGAAAGGTTGAAGGACTGACCAAGGCCCCATACAGAGTGAGTGAATTGAAACCTAGTTATGATCTCATGACATTAATCTGGTCCTTAGAGTTTACCACAAAGCTCTTCACCTCCACCACTGTCTCTAGCCCAGTCAAATCAAATGAAGATTCTGTCCTAAAAGTAATCAGATTAAATTTTGATTATACCTCCCTCAAATAACACACTCTTATAGCCATCCACTCCTGAAGTGCATGGCACCTGCTTTGAAAGATGAAAATGAAATTCAAGAAGATAATTAGAGACACCACCTTTGACTACATAAAGAATCAGGTATAGAATTAAGGCTGAAATTCTACCTTGTAAGGGATTGTTAAAAACTGAAAAAGGCTTTGATCCTGCACCCCCATGACAACTGGAGAGTAATGCTAAGTTATTCTTATGAGCCCATGTGTTCATCAACTATAACCCGTTCTTTCAACAACCTCTAGAATGGAAAGAAAGATAAGTAATTGGGTGGCAGTGGGTGCCTCAGTGGTGTGGGAGGGATCCTTCCCTAACTTTGGGAAAAAAAATCTTTGCTTCCCCACCATGAAGCTCAAGACTTGATTAACTTTATCCTCACATACCAATAAATGTTGCATTGCACATAAAAAACAGGCAGCCCAAGTATAAATCCAACACCAGTATTTAATTCCTTGACCTTCCATGTCAGAGATTCCCAGAAGCAAGCTACCTGCTCTGCAAAGTGCTTCTTTTTATTGGCTCTAAATTTACCATCTGATCACTTTGCAGCTCCTATACTCATCCTGTCATGAGACAACATAAAACACGAACTGTTCCAGAGACCTTCGTGCTGTGGGACATCTTTATCTATCCAGTTCTCGCTATTTCCCTCTGCCCCAACACTCCCATGTGGTAATGAATCTCCTGGGAAAGGTGCAGAATGTTTTTTTTTTTAAATTCAAAGTCAAAACGAATGAAAGAAAAACCCTCATTTCAATTGAAAATGAATCTTCAAGAATATTACTTCATCATTATATATTACTTTATTAAAAGTATAATACCTTGCAAAATGTCTAATCCCCATTGTTCCTTTTTATAGCATTTTAAAGATATTATTTCCAAAAGAATGAATTTTTCAGAGGTATTTTAATTCCCCATGAGACTGCAAATAGAATCGCTGTTTATGTATAAGCACTTATTTTAAATGGTGTGCAATAGCAACTTATCCCTAGTCCTTCCCTCCTGCAAAGATTTACTGCTCTGAAATGTTTGTTTCTCTTTTCTTACACTGTAGTTTTACTATAAACTTAACAGGGAAGGGAAGATATAGTGGTCAGTGTGCCCTGGCAGCATCTATATCTGCACTGTCTAAACTAAAAGCTGTGATGTATCTCTCTGCAGAGATGCAGACAGAGTCTGGTGTGTCACAGATTGCAGAGTCGGTATTACCAGGGTGCCCCATTCCATCTCTCAGGTGGGTACGGGCTATAAAGTTATACTGTTAACCACTGGTCTATGTTAAAGAAAACTTGTTGGGTTGCATGGGGCTTCTTAGAAGGTAAGGTTTTTGTTTTCTTCTTTAAGGACCTTATGTTCTGCCTATTTATCCTTATTCAAGTAAATCCCTCATCCCAAATGCCCTTGCCCATTTTTCATACACAAATTTAGGCTCTGCCTCAATTGCTTCCACTATGCCTGCAAGGCCAGGTCAGTTTTCTAGTTTTCCAATGTGTTCTCGTAGCACCTCAACATTTTCTATTGATGCTTGGCTCATAATCATTCCAAAAAATTCCTCCTCTTCTTACAGGACTTTGAACTTCATGGTTGGGGGTTGATGCCTCACCATCGCCATGTTCCAAAAATCAGATAAAACATGTCATATCATGGTATCACTTGAACTTTTCAGTGTCTAGGAGGCTGTCTAGTTCATTTTGTTGAGTAGTCAGACAGTAAAACTGGACCACATGTGGAAGTACTAGCGCTTCTCATGGTCCATGATTAGCCTGGAAAGCCAGACAGGTCACTGGCAACAGGCTCAAAATAATAATAATACTGTTGGGAAAATGATGAGAGCTTCTGGGCAAACATTTTTTTTTATCATCCATGACCACAGTAACATGAAAATTTGTTGGGAGCAGTGAGACCCCAGATCCTGAATTTCTTGTAATCCCCTGATCTGAGTGCCTACAGCTGCTCTGAGCACAAGACCTTCAGGAGTTCCTGATGGCAAGAGAGTGGTTTCTGGTGGGTTTTCCTGGGGCGTGGCTGTCTCTATATAATCTGCCCCTGAACACAATAAAAGGGCATTCTTGGGGAATTCAAGGATGACCCCTGTTGCTGTCTCTCTGTGTGTTTGTGTATTTTAACCGCTAGCTCCCTTGCCCGAAGCTCGCGAACTGGGTGCCAGCGCACAGAGCCATAGAAGTTACAGAAAAATGACTAAAATGTTTTGTGTTCTTGATGATGGTAATGGTAAGGCATGTTGTCATCGAAGTCAATCTACATGGAAATGGTCGAACAGTTGTCATGAAATGCAAAATCCTCAAAGCAGTTCTTCCTTCTTGTTTTGTATGGGGAAGCAGTGTGTGTGTGTGTGTGTGTGTGTGTGTGTGTGTGTGTGTGTGTGTGTTTAGAGATCAACTTTGTGTGCCATTCCTTAGAAAACATCCTCGTTGCCTTTTGAATCAGACAAAGAGAGAGGTGTACAACCTGTTTTCTGCCCAGAAGGCTGGGAGTCAATGTGGTTAATAGCCTGGTGATTTTTGTAATATCTGTGTGGCTGACAACATATCATATTCTTCCCAAGATCCTTATCATGAGCTTGTTTTCCTCAGTCAATCTATAGAACCTATCTTTATTGAAGGTGTCACATGTACTT
This sequence comes from Microtus oregoni, assembly GCF_018167655.1. NCBI lineage: Eukaryota > Metazoa > Chordata > Mammalia > Rodentia > Cricetidae > Microtus > Microtus oregoni. The sequence goes on along the minus strand of NW_024543083.1, from coordinate 6,555,073 downwards.
TACAAAGAGTTTCAATATAATCATGTCTTAAGCTTCTTATGCACACAGGATTTAGCTATTTATTACCAGAAAAAATATCACCAAATTGTGCTTAGATGTACCTAAAATAAAGGGCTGAGGATAAAACTTTTGAAGTTTGTGCCCACATCGGCTACTAAATTGTGTTGAAAGAACTTCCCCCTTGCCTCCAATGGACTGATATTCTGCTGGCTGTGGCAGTCCCAGAGGCCCTACACCCAAGGAATAAATAGTGTAAATCGGAGAGTATAGGGTATGTGGAAATCCAGGAAATATGGAGAAGGTGAGGACTGGCAAGTGATGGCTTTTATAGGTTCCCGACTTGTGTCTGGCAGAGTGAGTGGGGGCTGAACTGTCAAAGGGAATGCTTTTTCCCCCGCACCGATAGACCTTCTATCTAGAATCATCAGACTGAGTAAAATACCTTGCTAGAATTTGGGTTAAGTCGTCATCACCAAATTTAATAGAGTAATGACAAACTCACATGGCATTGAGATGTCCCCGTCAGCACTCAAATTCCCAGATACAATCAAAACTCATTTTGCTTTGCTGTTATCTGGCTGTTTCCTAAATCCTTTTGAGAGCAGCAGTGACTTTTAGAATAACTTGGTGGATGGTGAAATAAATAGAATTTATGAATATACCCTATCTTGGAGGAATACTCCCAATCCTAAGAAACTGAACAAATGAAATCTAAACTCAGGGTTAGGTATGGCTGCTAGCAAAATTGAAGTAGTGGAGAGCTGGGTGGTGTGGCTGGTGCCTTGAACCTTTGCATTTGGGTGTCTGAGACAGGGTGATCACTGAGTGTTTATGAGTTTCCTAGGCTGATGAGATCAAAACACTGCTGGACAACAGAACGAGACCTTGACTAAAATAAATAAATTCATAAATAAATAAGTAATAAATAAAATTAGCCTGACAGCAGAATGATTAGTATGTCCTGTGATTGTGCCAATGACAACTAGGTAAGTTCCAAAATTGATCTCAGTCTTGCCAGGGTATAAACAAAACAAGATTTGTTACATTTGTAGGTTAAGTGTACACACGCTTCTGAGTGCTGGCCAATGGAATGGGTCTAAATGAGACATTTTTTCACTGTGAATCCTAGCCCATAAAATTGAGCTATCTTGTTCCCTAGATACTGGCCAAGAATGTGGAATCCCCTAGAAGGTACTGGGACCTGAAGGGTTACAGAGAGTGTCACCCTTCTCCCCAATTATTACAAGTATATGTACTTAAACAATGAATGTGAAAAATTGTTAACCTATGTAAATTTAGGAGTTGTCAGAAGATGTCCTCTTATACACCCTGGGTAGTTTGAGAATTCTTAAATAGGTTGAACCTCATGGCTTCAGCACTTTCAACTATAAAATGGGGCAGGAGGTGGCTACTCTCTGTGTCAATTCTCTTCAGCAGATTTGGGATATATATTATTTACATAATATATTATTTATATATAAGTAATCAAGGATCTGAAACCTCCAAAGTTGGCATCAGACATTGACACTTTAATGCTTGATGCGTTCTAGCACAAACCTCCAATATCCCAAACATCCCTCTCTCATCTGCCAGCAAAATACGTTCCAGCTTCCATCTAACTTCTTTGTCACAATGGAATCAGTCAGATCCTCACCATAGTCAGGAGAAAGGAGTTTCTACCCAGTCTTTTTCAGGAGACCTGAGTATGAACTCATCACACTTCTTCCCTCCTCATGGCTTGCTGTTTTGATTTTCTGTTTTGAAGAGAGGAGGAAAAAACACCTAGATCAATACAGATAAGAAGTAAAAGACAGACAGGAAAAGTGGCTTCACCTGCAACAGATTAGCCAGACTTTGGGGAACGAAGTAGAAATCTCTGGGATTTAATTGGAAGAAATCAAACCTGTTCACCTAACACCGTATGTCTGCATAGAGCTGCCCTGAGCTTTTGCTAATAACCAAGCACTTTGGCTGTATATATTTCTTATCAGAAGGCATTCATATCCTTTGTAAACTGTTGTCATAGCTCAGTATACTAAGACTAAAGGACCTAATGGGTTATTTAATTCTTTTTTTCTCCTACATTTATTTATGAGGCCCAAATGAAAACTTTTGTTTAGTTTCAGGGTGTCTCCAGAAGAATCTAGATCTTTTGAATTCCCTTGAGAATTCCTATTGCCACAGCACACGTTCTACTATCCATGAATGAGTAATTTTCTGAAATGCAGGGATCAATAAAAATTCATTTTGTTCACATTTCCCTTGAAAATAATATTTCTGAGCCTACAAATGCCAAAATACCACCTATACCGTAGAAGACAGAATGTGCCACTTTAGGTAGCTTCATTTTGGAGGGAGAGTGGGTTGGAAGAGAGGTAAGGGACACAGCAATCATTCATAAAATTAGCATAATAGTGCATATTAGCATAATAGAAAGCAACCATAAGCATAGAGATTCCATAATTCCTTAAGATCCTAGCAATATTTGCATCACCAAAAATATAAGCCTAAACATTGGATTTGGGGTGATGACAATATTTCTACTCAGTCATAGAGATGCATGTGGGATTCTGTAAACTTTGTTATTATAAGTAGATAGATAGAGATCTCTTCAGTATAATAACATAAGTCACAGTCAATAGCACTGTCTCCTACCTTAGGCTGCTACATGCTAGCAGAACTGAAGAGACATGACATTACCATGGGTGCATCCTTTTACACGAGGCCAAAGGAATGCTCAAATACTAAAGATGCTAAAATCCTATCTTCTTTCTGCTTCACCCGGACCCTCCAATGTCAGCAGAAGGTCTGCTCTCATCATGGTGGGTTTACATTCAGTGAGTCTGACTCTAATTAAGTTACCATTTAACAATAGCATTGATATGCTATTCCCACCCACATGTCTTTCCCTTGGTCACTGAATCACCTCCCTTATCTGCCACCTGGTTCTTGAAGACATTTGCTGATATCACATTAAGAACTATACTGGAGCATAATGTTACAGAAGCTTCTCATAATTTATGGAATTTTTTAATTAATGTAAGCATTTTTTATTACCTAGGTTAATACCTGAGAATCAAAGATGAAACCTCTTCTAAAGGGGCTAAATTTCATGAGACCTTACAGAAAGTCTTAGTTCTACCTCTAGGGAACTGATAGCTATAACGAGACTCTTTTCTTCCCTGGAATAACATGTTCAGAGATAGAACTGTATCAACATACACTATCCTTGGATCCTTCCTGTCCTTTTATCTAAACTAAATAGTTGGTTTCTTTCTGGGGAATTCTTACAGTAGCCAGAGTCTCCCATGTCTTGTTGTGGGCTCTTTGTCTATTGGGTTAGCTGTCTTTATGTATCAGAACCCATAGAGAGAAGAGAATGATCCCCAGTGCAGACTTGGCTCACCGCCTATACATCACAGTTTACTGGAGATTCTTGTTATCAAAGGCACACTCTATGCTCTGGAACAACCACAATCACAATGTATCTGCATTCATAACCAAGGGACTCTGTATAAAGGTCACCTTGCTTCCAGCCTGGGCCAAGGCACTTTCTTTATTTAGAGTCAGTAATAGTTCATTCCCAGGCATTCTCCTTCTCCTGTTCTACAGCCTGTATAACTATGAAGAGTCTAGAGCCTTTTGTATGAGGTTGTTCCTAAGGAGGAGATTCTTTACCTACAGTATCCACCTGATTCTTGAGGCTAATCTGGAACTGCTTCCTTCTTCATTTCTCTTCCTGCTTGGCCCTTGCTTGCCATATTGCAGAAAATGAAGAAAGGTGTGGCACTTACTTTAAGTTCAGTGTGGTGCCCTCATTTGCCTCCCTAGATCATACCTGGTTGATCAAAGATGGTTTATGGGGAAGAAATACAAACTCTTACTTTTCCTATGTCTCCTTCATTCCCCAAATTTCCTTTTCTTCATATCATGAGGCCTGTTGAAGGCATAGCACTATTTGGGCTTTCCCATTTCATTTTGAAAATATAACCTACACTTCACTTTAATAATCTTTGTCACATTGAATTAAGTTTGTCCACTGGAAGATATCACTGCATTTCTGTTGTCCCTATAATGGCATTTAAATTTTTCTGATAGACAGGAATGCCTAGAGATGTGACTTCCACCTCCTCTCTTATTTTACCCATCCACCATCATGATGTGGAACATCACATTCCACCCAAGCTAAATATTTTGTCTCCAAAGCACTGCAAATGCTTCCCTGCCTCAGGGCTCTTGCATGCATCTACTCTTTCCTGGAATGTTTGCATGGATCTTGACACAGCAGTCTTCTCCTAGGGCCTGAGCTCAGATACCCCCCTTCCACCCATAGTATGCCTATGACCCTTTCCTTTGCATTTGATAGAAGTCATCATCACCTAAGATATTTTGTTCATATATTCTATTTGTTTTGGGGGGATTTAAGCTCTTATTCATCTCACATTTCAGGCTCAGACAGTACCTGATATGGAAATTGTAATAAATATTTCCTTTTATACCTTCCGAGCTGGTAAATCCTACTTACAGCCATTTGTGTTCATGACATTCTGAGCATATGTCCAGAACATGTTAATGGTCTAGTCAACACTGTATAAACAGTTCCTTGGATTCTCCTGAAATGTATTCCATCACTACTTGTCCTCAGTGAACCATTCTCAGGGCCACAATCTGCCATCAGCTCACAGTACTAAGTCAAACCATTGCCCGTTTTTTATATCCTTTTTAAATCCTTGTGATATGTATTAAAGTTCTTATTGAATTTTATAGCCTTGAATCTTCTTATTTCTTTTTCTTTTTTTTATTTCATGGCAAACTCCCTAAATTTTATTTCTTTCTCATCTGCTCAAATGACATTCTTACAGCTAAACATTTGGGTGTACTCCCCAACTTTTTAAGAAAGTTCATTTGTTAAGTGACTGAACACCAAAGTTACCTTCACAATGCACTTGGAGTTCTAAGAGAGTTGTAATGGATTTTATGTTGACAACACTTTGCTCTGTCTTGTCCAGGGCTGATAGTACAGCTAGACTCTCAGTTCTCCTTGGCAACCATTTAATTCACATCAAGTGCCTAATATGTGCTTGCTATTTCTTCGAAGCAATTCTTCTTTTCCTTGAAACTATTACCATATATCTCGCCAGCCTTGGGCTCAAGACAGAAATCATCTCCTCTCTTCTGCACAGAACAAAAACAATGTTACTAGCTCCCAACAGATACAGCCTCTTCCAATTCACCATTCTTTAGCTAGGAAGTGATCCAAAGCATTTGGCATCCCATTTTCTTCCATGCCATCTCATTGGACAGGACTTTGTTTGTTTTCAATTCCTATTACAGTTTCCAGTTGGATTTTTAATTCATTGACTAAGTGAAACAGCCAATGAGTAATTAAAGGCATAGTAGTGAAAATGTAATAGGATGTTTTCATATCACAAAGTCTCACAAAGATCTGCTGCAGTTACACTTAAGTGATGTGGGATTCCCCTCTGTAAAGAAGCCTTGGAGCCACTGCCGGAGACAGACGTGCTGAAACATTGCTGGTAGGCCAGGACCCCATGGTGATGCACAGATTAATGGAGATGGGTTAAATTAAGATGTGAGAGTTAGCAAATACGAAGCTAAAGCTAATGGACCAAGCAGTGATTTAAATAATATAGCTTCTGTGTGATTATTTTGGGCCTGAGCAACCCAGAACCAACAAGCAGCCTCCTGCAATACTTAAGAAGAGAGCAAAGCTAAACACTAAATCCTTTTGACATTGTAAGATAGGAGGAGCATTTAGCTTACTGTCACATTGAGTCATTTATGGCTGCATGAGACACACTTTTCTAATCTTGACTCTGCTACTGTCTATCACTGGCTCTCTAGCCTTCAATAATTTCTTCTGAAAATGAGGGCTCTGATGGTCTCTAATTTCTCTAGCTCTAAAAATGCAATTCTTTTATTCCCTTGTCACTGTAACAGATTGAAACCTAAAACTGAGGATCTTGTTATAGAGCATGTGAATTTAATGATGGAACAAAATATCTACATGGGGATTCTAGAAAGGAAGACACTACCAAGGATGCCCTGGCCTGACACATTGCGTTTTTTATATCCTTTGTCTGAGCCTAATTATAATGGGACGCATGGCAACTTGAGGTCTGGACCTCATTTTATGTACTTTTATTTTTCTTCAAGGTCATCAGTAGCAAGATAGACTTAGAGAAATATATGTATTAGGAAGAATATGTGACTCCTATAAAAGATGTACTCTTTTGTGCTTTGAGACAGAGTTTCCCTGTGTAACAGTCCTAGCTGTCCTGGAACTCACTGTAGACCAGACTGGCCTTGAACTCACAGAGATCCTCTTGCCTCTGTCTCCCAGGTGCTGGGATTAATGGCATGCACCACCCCCTCCCCGTTCATGTGACTCCTATAAGTGATGTATTTTTATGTTTTGGGTCAAGCGAAAACACAAAGAGGGTTTTACATAGTGACATGCCATTTCCCTTAGGTAGTGCCAGTAGTTGGACAATAGTAAATACAAGGAAGCCACTGAGTTTTCCAATAATTTACAATGAACGGCATAACAGTATGAATTATTTATTTTGAATACAAAAGCTCTTAATTCACTGTAGTTAATCACTTTTTAATTGCAGCCAAGGAACATGAAGGAAAGAGCTGAGGAGGGGCAGTGTCACTGTCTTCTAATTCTCCGAGAGTATTAATTGCTGTTCCCACCCACCACAGACTGAAAATTTGATTTTAATTATTACTTGTAAAACCTGTTGCATTTCTTTCTGTCACTTTGTCTATGCTGATGCCTCATATTAAGCCCTGGAGAAACAAATAGAGTGTATCATGTGTTATTACTGAAGAGCTCCCATGTAAGCAGAAGGCCACAAATAAACATCTTTGCTTCTTCCTCATGGATGCTGTGACCTTCAACAAGTTCTAAGGTTGGTAATGGATTTAATGGCAAAGTAGATGAGAAAGTAGCTATTTTTGACAAAAAAATATTTACAGTGCATGTATAGTCTGTGTTATCGTCTTGAATCACAAACACAACTCAACTGACCTTCTGTACAATGCAATGCAAAATGAAAGGCCCATTAGTGCTTAAAGAAAAGGACTGAGAGGTAGAACAACCCTGGGTCTGTGGATTCCGAATACTTTACACAATCAGGAGGGGCAGTTCCATTCTCATGTGGAATACCTGTCATAGACAGATATAGTACTCTTACTCTTTTGGGTGCCTAGAAGTCCTAAGAAAAGTAAGATGAGAATGGATTGGTCTGTCCATGCAGGAGGCAAAGGTGTGTCAGTATCCTATAGACTTCAGACAAAAATGACTGTCCACTAGCCTTTTGTCGACTGGGCTGCTTACTAAAAAACGGATTGTTTAAACATAGAGACAGAATAAATGAGTAACATCACAGAAGACAGACAGGTAGAGGCCTGGTCGATGACCTTTTGAATGACCTAGACTGACTTCCAGTATCATCATTTAGCTCATATTGGTTTAGTGGGCATGGAGTTTCTAGTGCTTTGCCAATGGCAGAGCTATATTTCTTAGTGGAGAAATGGCCAAACTTGGACAAGTACGGAGCAGGTAGTTCCACATAACTTAGAAAAGGCACTTCATTAAATCTCACATGGATTAATCAGAGCTCTCATCAACTATGGAAAGGCTGAGCGTGGGAGGGGGAACAAAAGCAAGCATTCTTCAATGGAGACAAAGCAAATCTTTCCCTCCAACATCACAAAAAGTGATGGAGCATGGATTCACCTTTTGTTTGCTTGCATAAACATTTGTGTCACCACGCTGAGGTATTTCTGTCAAGTTTCCATGAGCCATGTATTTCAAAACACCTATAAAATTACCCCGGCCCCAATCTTTCAGCCCCATGTGATATGAAACACAAAGTAAAAAACCCAAACAATTTCCAGTTTCTTTCTTCCCTAACAAGCAAGAAAACCTATTTTCATACCTGAATATTCTGTTGTAATGTGTGTAATTTTGTAGTCCCGCTGGAAAGAATATTTTCCTCTTTGTACAAAGACATAACAGATGCAATTAGAGGATATTATATTGTCACATGCATCAAAGGAACAGAGTTAGTATTAAATCTTCCACATGGCACTTAGACAGTAAGGCAGCCAAAGAAAAATGGCATTCATCAGAACTCTTCTCCTTTCAGCCTTAGGGACCTCGTTATATCTGTGGGGAGGCTTTAGCAAAAGTGGACGGTGGAGTGAGCCACAAATTGTCAGGGGAGCTGAGGGAGGGCTGCTCACTCCTGTCTCTTTAAGCTCTTGGTGAAGGGCAGGTTCCTCATGCTTTGTTGATCCTGCGCATAGTGTGGGTATGAGAAAGGCAGGTTTGATTGATGAGACAGCCCCTTTCAGACTGCAGACAATGAGAGGTGATGATGCAGAATAACAATGACTCAAGAATAGCTCATATGCAATCAGTTGCAAATCTTGATTACAGCCCCGACACCTACAAATGACTCGGATTCTGAGGAAGCACGGTGCGTGTTTTATCAGCAGCATGGTGCATCCTCTGTAGGGTCATCAACTGCCAATCTTCATTGTATTAATATTCCAGATCTTATATTCATTCACATGAAAAAATAATGAAACTTCAAAACAATGAAATTACATTACAATACAACTAAACCCACCTGTTCAGACACTCCCTGTGCTTTGGATAATGCTTCGTGTCACTCAACAAGACATGCTTTTATTCTCCATTAGATGCTTTAAAAATAAGAAGAAGCAAAAGCCTAGAGAAGTCACAGTGCCTGTAGATGTATTCTAATGGAGGGGTCTCAAGACCCCAGATATACAATTCCTGCTTAGAATTTTGTCCTCTAAGAATAGAAATAGAAACTGATTTGAAAACAAGTAGAGTTTGTTCTCACTCTGAATCAACTTATGTCCCCAAATGTATTTTTTGATGTATTAAGCACCTATTAAAAGTCATATATTTTATATATGTTATTCACTCCTGTAGGATCAAATTATCTATTAAGTGCCAGATACTATTTAGCGTACTAATGGAAAAATAGTAAACAAGGCCACCAGACCCTTTCATTCATGGGACTCCTCTTGTCTTTGTGGAAGATCACTATTGAATATAGAGATAAGTAGCTAAAGACAAATACCCAACTTGAAACATACTATAATGGGAACCAACTGAACATTCCAAGTGAGTTGAACCGCCTTGATGCATAAAGAAGCTATTAGGTATTTTTAGAAGACAGAAATGAATAACAAAGCCCTTGCAGTCCAGCAGATGGCAGAAGTATAGCAAAACACATTTGGTGCTAAAGCATCATGCCTATGGAGAATCACAAATTTTCTATAGAAGTTCAGTGGTTTCTATCTTGCAGTTTATATGTAATATTTGACTAGTTTGGGAGCTATTTCGATAGACTCGATGAATGAGTGTGACAGCATTAACTTGAGTGCGGTGGTGGGGATGGGGAATGCGGATGTTCTGTGCTCCATGAGCAGATAACGAGCCTTTAGGTGGAAGGGGAATGCAAGAAGAAAGGAATGAGACTGCACTGAGGAGAAAGGACAGGTACTTATCTTAGACTGCATGACAGGTAATAAGTATAATTAAAGAGAAATCTGCGGAAGCTTTAATCACCGTTCTTACCTGTGAATGCTTTAACTCTTGGTCTTAGATATGAGAGGTTCCCTTAATTTGAAGGACAGAGAGGTGAGGTAGAAATCTTGAAGGAAATGCCAAGGACACAGATTGTCTGGGAGGAATACGGATGAGAAGAAATAAATACCTTAAGGTAATTACAAGCTTCACCTACTGTGGATTTGTAAGGACATTAAAAGATCTGTTTGGCTAATTGAGCTCCACCACTACCCAGCAGCGAGTAAGGTTAAAAAAGAACACAACAGTGGTTGATAAAGGAAAGGAACAGTGAAAATGCTGGAATTCCAGGGCATTAAAAGCATTGATAAGCATATGACAGACATGATGGATGCAGTGTAGGCAGGGTAGAAGAATGAGGGAGTCCAGAGGTTCTGATGGCAAAGTCAAAGGGACCCTCACTCTCTGTAGCCAGAGTCCTTAGAGTGCAGACACAATGAATCAGAGCTAAGCTTAGAAGGCATGGGATTCTGTTGCAGGCCTCTGATTCCATATAGCTCTGATTTCTGGGTAGTGATAAGGATTGAGATAGGAAATGTGTACTGCTTGAGGGTAAACTCTTCAGAGTCAAACAAAGTTGAGAATAATCATGCTTGGATAATCAAAATTACACACCGAAGTCATTTGTGATTATGTCCAAGATAGAATTAATTGGTGTGCCTTTGGGGGAGTTCTTACAAAGAGAGCTAGCAAAGGATAAGAAATAAGTGAAGTTTTTATTCTGAGCTGTGGATAGCAGCCCTTGGCTGCAAGGAATTCATACCTTTGAGAGTATGTCATGCCTTTGTCTGTAGAAGAGACCTGAAACTTGCTTTCTGACCAACAGAATATATAAAAGTGATGGTACATTATCTACTTGACTCTGTTAGGTGATGTGGATTAGACAAGGGATTCTAAAGATGTGTCTAAGTTAATCAGTTCACTTAAAAATTTAAAAGGGAACCTAAAATGTGTTGCTCAACTTATTAGGTGGGCCATCAGAAGAAGACCTGGTTGGTGTCAATCTTTTGCTCATGTGAAGACTTGAGAAAAAGCACTTAAAAGAAAGTTATTAATTTGAGGACATGTTTGTAGAGGCCTCAGTTCATCAAGGTAGGGAGGATGTGGAGGAGTAGAATATTTCTCATCATGGAAGCACAACAGAAGAATGATTGTTCTTGAAGGCTTTCTCTTTTTTCTCCTTTATTCTACTTTCATCCCTAGTCTATGGAATGGTGCTTTGCACTTTCAGAATAAGATTTTTCCTGCTTTACTTCATCTGCTCCAGAAATGACCTTACAGATCATATCCGGGGATGTCCTTTACATCTCCAGAGCACAGCACAATCTAATCAAGTTGACAAGATTAGCCATCAGAAAAAAAGTCATAAAATGTCCTTCTGTTGGTCTATACATCCCCAAGAGCCATGTTTAATTATTAACTGAGAAGAAATGAATTTTGCAAACCACCATGTGGCATCAGAAAAGGATCCCATCAGACAGAGGTCTGATCTCCAAAATATACAAAGAACTCAAGAAATCGGGGTCATCAAAAGAATAAATAATCCAATAAAAAGCAGAGTACAGACCTAGACAGAGAACTCTCAACAGAAAAATCTAAAATAGCTGAAAGAAACTTAAGGAAATGTTCAACATGTTTAGTCACCAGAGAAATGCAAATCAAAACAACTCTGAGATTCCATCTTACACCTGTAAGAATGATCAAGATCAAAAACACTGATGACAACTTATGCTGGAGAGGTTGCGGGGGGAAAAGGGAACACTATTGCATTGCTCCTGGGAATGCAAGCTCATACAGCTCCTTTGGATACCAGTGTAGTGATTTCTCAGAAAATTAGGAAACAACCTTCCTCAAGACCCAGTAATACCACTCTGGGGTATATATCCAGAGGATGCTCAATTGTGCCACAAGGATATGTGCTCAATTATGTTCATAGCAGCATTGTTTGTCATAGCCAAAACCTGTAAACAACCTAAATGCCCTTTAACCTAAGAATAGATAAGGAAAATGTGGTACATCTACATAATAGAGTACTACACAACAGAAAAAAAAAATAACATCTTAAATTTTGCAGGCAAATGAATGGAGCTATAAAACATCATTTTGAGTGAGGTAACCCAAACCCAGAAAGACAATTATCACATATACTCACTCATAAGTGGCTTTTGAACGTAATGAAAAGAACACCAGACCACAAATCACAATCCCAGAGAACTTAGACAACAATGAAGACCCTAAGAGACACATACAAGGATCTATATGGGTATTAGAAAAAGACAAAATCTTTTGAGTAAATTGGGAGCATAGGGACCTTGGGAGAGAGTTTAACAGGAGGGGAGGGACAGGGAAGAGATCAGAGAAAAATGTAGAGCTCAATAAAAATCAATAAAAAGAAAGAAAAGGATTCCAAGCCAACATAAGAAGACAACATCTCTGGCTGATGTCTTGATTGAAGCCTTGTGTGATCCTGAACAGGGCTCCAACTAGGCTGTGTCCAGGCTGATGACCCATGAAAACCATGAGGTAACAAGTGCAAACAGCTGTGCCACAATGGGAAACCAACAGACTTCATAGACTATCACCTTAGTTTAAAAGACGAAAGTGTTGTTGTAAATCTTTTACAGAATTCTACTTGCAAAGTTTTCCATTTTTTCCATTCTGCTTTGAAGTTGTATTCACAGGTACAAATATGAGATGGTTTCTAATTTAGGACTGTGGATTAGAATGAGAGCAGCAGGCTGTGAAGTAGATGAACATAGAACAATGGGATGGAACTCAGTCTAATTCTCATTACTCCTACTCCCCTTAGTCAACCTCTCTGAGTGGAACAGAAACAAAGGAAGCTGGTGTGTCCAGGCAGAAGGGCTGGATGTGCTGACAATCAACACCTTAGGAAGGAGGCTTGGCTAGAAAAGCATAAAAAATATAAAGAGCTTGAAGAAGCGGAGTATGAATGCAAATGAGCATGGGAGAATAAGAAATGGCAAGCTAAGGAGGGAGAATCAGCTCTCTGATTGTTATAGTCACAGTTTTTTGGAGTATTCACCTTCTTAAAACAACATCTCTTACAAACAAGTATAGGAGAGTGAATCCAACCAGCAAACAATGAGAGTGCAAAATCCTTTCATCTTGAATTCTGGCCCTGCAAGGAGCATTTAAACATTCCAAGACACCAAATATGTCTACATAAATGTCTCATCTATAATTTTTATCATATCTGGTGACTTAATTATAAATCAACAAGCACAACAAAAACTAATGAAACATGAAGAAAAAACTGGAGACATGAAAAAAGAAAACAAAATAATGCAATTCTATAATGTGCAAATTTCTATCACTTCTACTTACATAAAACATTTAATATTTCCCTTCTTCTCTAAAAGTTAACGTCAGAACCAGAATTCAAAACTTCATGAAATTCCTAAGTATCTAAGGCTAAACTATGCATAATACTTTGGAACATTGTTAACGATTAGTTAAACACACCATAGAACATTTTAAAGTGTTCCGTGATTCAGTAAGCCACAGGAATGTGGTGGAGCTTCTGATTTATTATTTAGACTTGAGCTTCTGAAATAAAGGGATTTTTCAGTTATAGAGATCGTCTCTTTTCTTCTGGGGCTCATGGTTACGAGAAGAAAGAAGGTGGAACTGATTGCCAATGCAATGTTTTTATTAAAATTCCAAGTACCCAGGTGGCCCACTCAGCAAAGCAGGAATCCAGCAAATGGTCAATATGACATTTTACCATTATATTATAGCTTGAGGGTGATTTACATATATAAAATGCATAATAAAAATACAACCAAGTTATCTATTCAACAAATACTTTATGTATATATACACATATGTATATATGTATACATACCTTGAAACTTTTACTCAAAGTGATCGTGACATTTTTTTTTCTCAAAGATCAATCCTTTACCTTCTCCACTTATAAATGCTACTTGACTGATTACGTCATAGTAACGGCTTTATCCAAAGGTTTTCACCCAGGTAAGGACTCATGTGAGGTAAGCAGAATTACTAGCAATATTTCAATATGATTTTAGAATTTGTTGTTACCAAAAGGAAAATGACTTGTCAGTAGCTCTACAATGCCTGTCTTTGTCAAAAAAGAAAAATCAATCATTTTAGATTTTTCTGGGAGCTATTGTTTTCCATACCCTTAATCATCTCCCTCCGGTTTGGACTCCCTCCAATTTGCAGCCTCTATTTTGGCACGCCGAGTTAAAACTGGTGCAATGTGCTCTGAAGGTCTTGGCTAGTTTTGAATAGCATAGTTTCTGGGTCTTATTAAAACCAGAGTCATTGACAGTGAGTCCTTTTAAGCCCAAGAGTAGCTCAAGTGCAGCTGGCTGAGCCCTTTGAAAAGGAGATAAGGGACAGTGAGGACTCTGCATGCTGGCCAGAAGAAGCTGCTGATGGTCCCTAGAACATCATTAACTCTCTAGACGCCTCCGACAGTGTTAGCTCCTAGGAAAAGCTCTTTAAGCAGAGTGTTTATTTATAGACTGTCCTTCAAGAAAGTGACGCGGGCTCTCAAAGGCCGCTCCTATCACCACATGATGAGCTGCAGGTTAGATGAGCCTATGGCACTTCTCATTCTGAGATGAGCTCCAAAGAGTCACTTCAGACAGGTGTACCTGCTTCCTCCAAACTGTAGATAAATCAAATAATGGGAATCTGACTTTAGAGCTGGCCTACAGTTTGGTTTTGCTCCTGGTAGATACAGTCATCAGCTGGAGTTTTCTCAAGCAGAGTAATGAAGCTGCACAGGAGTACAGCATTCCAGCCTAAGGGGAAAAAGGATCCCAGTCACAGAGGGCTTTGCATTTATTTTCACTCCTCTCTAATGGTCTTCTGCATGCATTGCGTATTGTGCTGGTTAGAAACAAAACACAACCCAAGTTGTTTATATTCCTTTAAGATTCCATTGTGGAGGTGCAAAAAATCCTTGATTGAAGTATTGCTTGAGTGTTCGAGTTTCCCAAGAATGATTACAGATGGGATTTGTAGCTGAGCCATTTCCCCCAAACAAGTTCTCAGCTGCAGGCCACTCAAGTGCAGTTAATTCATTAGAACAAGAACTTGAGTTAAATACATTAGCAATGAACTGCTCATCTGTAATAAGGTTGACACTTGCTGGTGATTCTTGCATAGTTCTTATTCAATATATACTCCAGAGTGCTGGCTGCAGGAAAGGGAAACAAAGAGGAAGGCAGTTCATCTGTTAGTGTCTGGACTGGAGAATATTCTTCCCATGGCACTGGCCTTATGTTAATATCTCACTGTTGTTGCCTTTGAGGCAAGCCATCGTTAGAATACACGGAGCATATTTGAATACCTCCAGCTCATTCTGAGAATAGTGGAGACCTAGAAGAACCTCAGTAGAGAAAATATGTCTGCCATCTTATGTGTAACCAAGTCTGTAGTGCATTTTTATGATTAATGGTTGGTATTGATAGAGCTATCCCACAGCAAGGGTGGGGGCACTCCTAGGCAAGTGGTCTTGAATTGTATAAGAAAGCAGGCTGAGCCGGGAAGTGGTGGCACATGCCTTTAATCCCAGCACTCAGGAGGCAGAGGCAGGCAGAACTCTGAGTTCGAAGCAAGCTTGGTCTACAAAAAGCTAGTTTCAGGACAGGCTCCAGAGAAACCCTGTCTTGCAAAACCAAAACCAAAAAAAGAAAAAAAGAAAGAAATAAATAAAAAAGAAAGAAAGGAAGGAAGGAAGGAAGGAAGGAAGGAGAGCAAGCCATGAAGAGCAAACCACTAAGCAGCACTTCTTCAGGGCCTCTGCATCAGCTCCTGCCTCTCACTTTCTGCCTCAGCTTCCATCAGTGGACTATGTAAACCTTTCCTCCCCACATAGTTTCGGGTTAGTGTTTTATTTACAGCAATCAAAATCAAACTAAAACATTGGATCTGAGAAGCTAGAAATGATTTTCTGCTCAGTCCTCTATGTGAAGACAGGACTGGCTGTATCCTGACTACTTAGAACATTCCAGTAGAGTGAAACAACTCTCATTTTTGTGCACTGGAAAATGCTGCTGTAGTGGATGCAGGTTCAGAGATAAAGCTTGATTTGGATCGCAGTTCTGAAAATTGCTAGTTATGTGACCTTGGGCCAGTCCAAGATAATTTGGGAATTAAATTTCTTCATGTTTCAAATTGGGGACCTTAAGTCTTAAAATAAGTATTGGTTAGCTTGGTGAATGAACGTGTCCAGTTCATTTTGATAATATGAGTTAAAGATAGATCTTCCTCCAATAAGTAGCCTTCGTGTTACTGAAGATAATCTCTAATTTATGACAGTTTAACTTAATGGTTGTCTTTACTAGAAACTGGCATGAGACTAATATGCATTGGGTAGTTACTTTTTTCATACTAGTGATACACAGTGTGATGCTCTAGTGCACAGTGCCCACCTGTGGCTAGTGTAGAAGTCTTCTAAGGATCCTTAAGGCAGGCAGAGCTGAGTTACAATGTTACTGAGGTAGGTAGAGACAAAGCAATTTTGACAAATGGTATTTTCAATTTACAGAACGTATGTAAGAGCATAATCCCATCCCAGATTTGGGGTCCTCTGTATTAGGAGCTTGAGGTAGATAATGTTGCCCCGGTATGATTCAGATTTTTAGATTGTTAGGGAACACACCAGAAAGCAGTTAGACATGATGAGTTCAGTGACCGTTCTCAAGTAAGAACCAACATTCTTGTGCTTGGATTAGTCATCTAGAACAACGGAATGCCCAGGTCAACAGTGGTAGCAAAATTGAGACTCAAGAGGGAAATGGGTCTCATAAGTGGTGTCAGCAAGTGTCATGAGGCCCTGAGCAGCCCTGCTCCCCACGGAGTTCTGCTTGTCATTCAAGTTGCCGAGCGCTGTGCTGTGTAACATTTTTAAGGTGTTTGTTTTTTCTCCGAAATCTAACATTGTCTTCTTTCTCTCTATTTTAGAATTGAGTTATGTCATTATATCTGTCTTAGAATGTATTGCCGTAGCCCAATGTAAACCATCAACAGGGTTATAATCTAAGGCTCGCACCTCTCTTGGGTCGCCTTTTGAATTGTTTGTAGTTGAATTCATTCCCTAGTATAACTTTTGGTGGCTAGAACAGGCAAGTCAAAGGGCCTAAAATGCAGCATCATCTGTAGAGAATCACTTTGATCTGTTCCACTTGGGAAAATGAAAAGCATCATCAGTTTGCTTCTGCTGCTTCTGAAGTGTATTAAAGATATTCACGAACTTTTGAATGCCTGTGGGCCTACTGGTCCCTTCAGTACAGTTTCTATTAAGGAAGTGCATTTTATATCACTATTAACAATTTTATGAAATGCTAAACTTCATCTATGTTTCAAAGAAGTCATTGAATAAGGTATTTTACATCCCAGCAGCCAGTTTATTAAGTTCTTAAGTTTTAAGATTCTGTCCTCACCATTGTGGTTGCATTGCATGGACATTCCATGCTTAAGATGGACTGCGAAGAAGACACAGTGTGTAAGCACCTCATCCCTGGTGGGAGGAAATCAGGGCAGACAGGAGCCATAATGCCTCAGGGTGTGTTATCTCAAATCGCCTACCAGGTTTTCCGTTTGGACCCAGTATTACCATCCTACAAAGGAGTTGAAACATAAAGCAGGCAATGAGAGTGACAGCCTCAGAAAACTACTGAAACTAAATCTGTAAATATTTATTTTCTGTAAACATGGAGGAGCAAAAGCAAAGGTTTCCTGTGGTTTACACACACACGTACAGAGAGAGAGAGATTTACATAAACATGTACACAAACATACATACAAATATATAATTAACATACATTTATGTATATTAATTA
The DNA here is from genome assembly GCF_018167655.1 of Microtus oregoni. NCBI lineage: Eukaryota > Metazoa > Chordata > Mammalia > Rodentia > Cricetidae > Microtus > Microtus oregoni. The sequence goes on along the minus strand of NW_024543083.1, from coordinate 6,537,571 downwards.
TGCATTTCTTTCCATATATATGGAAAGAAAGAGAGAGAGTCCCCTAGACATGGCCAATGAAAATGCATATTGCCTGAACAACACAGGTATAAGGACAATACCAGTTAGCGTATCAGCAGGGACAGAGGAAATTCTACAAGTTTTACCAAAACAAAGAACTATGAGTCGATGGCTCTTAATAGATGGATCATAAAAGTAAGGGCTAAGTGGAAGCACAGAGACAGTTCTGTGTTTGTACCTGCCACCCATGCCCATGTGTCTGCTACTAACCTCCTGATCCACGGAACAGAACTTCGGACCAGGATTCCAGGTGCAGTACCGTAGGTGATGAGCCCGGTTTGGGGTCATCTATTGACGTGTAACCTTACATAGGCAGTTGTTTGAACAAGAATGGCTATCATAAGTTCATATATTTGAATGCTTGACTCCCAGTTGGTGGACTGCTTATAATGGATTAGGATGTGTGACTTCAATGGAGGAAGTGTGTCTCTGGGTGTGTGCTCTGAGATTTAAAAAACTCTTGCCTAAGCAAATCGCACCCTCCCTCTGCTTGCTGCCTGTGGATAAGATGTAATCTTCCAGCTACTGTTCTAGTACCATGCTTTTCTGCATGCCTGCCTGCCTGCTTGCTGCCATGCTCCCTGCCATGATGTTCAAGGACTCAGCCTCTGAAACTATAATCAAGTTCCCAATTAAATTTTTTCTCTAATAAGCTGCCTTGGTCATGGTGTCTCTTCACAGCAACAGAAAAGTAACTAAGAAACACCCTGAAATTTTGTGTCATAAGCAATAAGTACTCATTAACTTGTGATTTTCAGTGTTTCCTACAATGATCCCAACACTGTTAGATGAGATTTGGACAATATGAAGTCTACATCAGTTATGAATAATTTGCTTCCAGACTCAGTGGTATCTGGCTGGAGGCCCCAAATTCTCCCTGCACATGTCTCTCTAGTGAGTTTCTTAAATGTCCTTGTGGCATTTGGCTTTCCTGGGGTAAGAAGTCCCTGTGACAGAGGAACTAACTTATGGTGTCTTTCTTGTCCTCATGCCAGAAGCCACCACTAACATATTCTGTTCATCAGGTTCATCAGAAATGAGTCTTCTATTCAAGTTCATACTCAAGGTAAATAAAATTAAGTTACTTCCCAAAGAAGGAGATATCAGAGATTTTATAAACCACAATTTTTCAAAAGTCAAAATTCCCCTATAATCCTCCCACATGCAAAATATATTCACCACCCCATCCTTGGGAACCTCAGTGTGATATCAACGTGAAATCCAACATGCAGTCCTACAAATGAGATTGAGGGATGAAGGATCTCAGGTGTATCTCATTAAGTATAAACCCTTAAGAACTGTTCTTCTTGGCCTGAAGACCTGATATTAGGAAGACAAGTCCTTTATTTCCCCATACCCTTTGTTCAGTGCTGGAAGGGGTTACAGTGTAGACATGGCTCTTCAAATAAATGAAAATGATAGACACATAAGAAGAGTTGATAGTTTATAGCAGTTCTAAAAACCTCACATAGGACACTCTTCAGAGTCTAAGAACAATCTTGTAACACTACTACTTTCTTGTTTTGTTTCTGTCTTCTCTTATTCATTCTTTTCATGGAGGTAACATCGTGCATTAGTTACTTTGCTTTATTGTGGTCAAACACCATAGCCAACACAACTTATAAGGAAAAGGGTTTGTTTCGGCTTATGGTTTCAGAGCGATAACAGTCCGTCATGGCAGAAGTCATGGCAGCAAGAGACAGGCAGAGGGGCCAGAGTAGAAAGCTGAAAGCTACATCTTCAAATGCAAGGAATCAGAGAGAGTGATGTGGAAGTGGAATGAACTGTCAAACCCTGTTGCAGGGTCATATCTCCTAAACTTCTCCAAACAGTACCACTGAGAACCAAGACATCAAATAATCTGGCATGTGGGAGACATTTCTCGTTCTAACCATCACTTGTGTATTTGTAACTGAGTGATTTCTTGAGTCTACCAGGATATGATCCCCAAAGACCTCAGGTTATTTAGTATTGTTTGTGTCCTTTTCAGTTTTCGTTGACTGTAATTTTGCTGAAGACATTTCTTTTAAAAATTTTTGAGGGTCTTCTGCTCATAGTATAATATTAAAACTCGATCGATTAGATAAACTTATATGGACAAATATCAGGACCCAACCCACTTGGTAATTTATATCTACAAATCAAGCTAAGCTTGTGATATAGGTATGAATAATTTGCATTAGTATAGATTTTGCTTTATTGATAGAGATTTAAGGTCAATTTTGTTATATGTATAAGTGTTTCTGATTTTGATTAAGGTATTGTGATTGTGTAGTTCATTTAAAAATGTAACGTATATAGGTAGTTAATAGATAATCATAATAGTCAAGTTTGTAGTCATGTTAGTTAGATTTTCTAGATATATAGAGATATATTTTAGATAGACATTCTTCATGTCTTTCTAAGAATAGGACATTTAATGTTTTAATAACTGAGGACTTTTCATGACAATGAGACACTCTGCTCCTGGCAGCACCAATCTACTTCAAGAGGAAGATGGGCATCGAAGAGGCTCGTTATGGAGTTTTGATAGCCATTTGGGCAAGAAACTGCTCTTGCCTGGACTATTGCATAAACTGGACACAGAGAACCCGCAGAGAGAGGACTACTGAACTTGCCTAAGGTGAGATGATCTTTCGGGGTTCCTGATTCATTTTGAAAGAGTCTGCGAGACATTCTGCAGGACACAACAGATAGTGACTGAACTGACTTTGAATTTTCCTGCTTTATGGAAATGTCTGCTGGATACCATGGGCCTGAAGGCTGAAGATGGATGCCCCAACGGTAGAGAGGAACTTTGGGTGACTGTCCAGGCAGCGAGATGTCTTTGTCATTTCTAGAGTTTGAAGTTTCTTAGTTCTTGTTTACTTAGGTAATATATCTTTCTGGAGTCTTTGATGGAGTTAAGAATAGTTAGTTATAGTTATAGTTTTCCTTAGTTATGATAAAGATTATTGTAACTTTTACTTGATAACTGTTTTGTTATATGTAATTTTGCTATGTTAAAGTTAAAGCCTTTTTTTTTTTTGTTTAAACCGAAAAAGGGGAAATGATGGAGGAAGGTCATTGGCTAATAAAGGAACCACCTTGGCCCATTTTATTGGTTAGAGGATAGGTGGGAGGAGTAAACAGAACAAAATGCTGGGAGGAAGAGGAAGAGAGCTCAGAGACTCCACAGCTCTCTCGGGAGCAGACACCTCAGAGAGAGACGCCATGCCCCGCTCCAGGGATGAGCCATGCCCCGCTCCTGGGCAGACACACGGCATGAAGCTCCAACCCAGGATGGACTAGGCTAGAATCTTCCCGGTAAGACCGGTTCTCACAGATTATTAGAGATGGGTTGATCGGGATGTGAGAATTAGCCTGTAAGTGCTAGAGCTAAAGGGCCAAGCAGAGCTTAAAAGAATACAGTGTCTGTGTAATTATTTTGGGGCATAAGCTAGCCATGTGGGCGGCCGGGTGTGGGGGACGCAGCCCTGCCGCCCCATATTACTACAAGCTTGCGTCCTGGACTCGTGCTGATTGGCTTCTTCAAGCTGCATGGAAGCTCTGTTGTTTGAGCGAGGGGAGTGGTGGGAGATACAGAGCTTTCGAAAGCCCGCTTTGTTTTTCAATACTATGGCCACTCGAGGTTTCAATGATGAAGTTCATGTCTGTGGGTCAGTGAAAACCTTAACTTAATATTTTCTTAGAAACCATTTGCTAACCATTCGGCTACCTGAAGAGGCGATGGATGTTTCTGTCCAGTTTCCAACTGCATATCCCTCCCTTTCCTTTGAGATCAACATGTGATCTCACGTGTGTTGACTGTCTGTCAACAGTACATCTGACTATCTCCCCCCTCTCCAGCTTCTGCACATTATTTCACCCCCAAACTAGTCAGCATTTATAGACATTGCTCCAATAGTGTCTCACTTCCAGATACCAAAATCTGAGTTAGCTATCTCTTTCTGTATATCAAGCTCTCCAAATTCTTGGTGTTTTAAAACAGTAACAATTTATTCTGGTCATAAATTCAGCTTATCTTATCCAGGTGAATCTTGCTGTCAGGTCCTGGGATAGGGCATTATTTTGTGATGCCACAGTTAATAAAATTCACTTTTGTTTTTGCCACACTAGAAGCCATCGGCTATCAGTAGCTCCTCAGCCAGGGATAGGGACTGGCTTGATATTATCCAGGACTTGTGCACAGAATCGCAGCTGCTGTGAGTTCATGAGGACAGCATTCCTCTCATGTCTGGGAGACACTGCCACTCTGGTCCTGCTCAACCTCTACCTCATAATCATTTGTCCCGTCTACCACAATGGTCCCTGAGCCTTGGGGAGGGCGGTATATAATATTAACGTACCATTTGTCGCTGATCTTTCCACTGGCACTTACTCTGCCCTTTGAGCAGTTGTGAATTTCTGCATTAACCACCATCCACTGCTTCTCTGATAAGGTCTTAGAGATCCACTAATCTATGTTTGCAGAAATACAAATTCAGAGGTAAGTTTGATACTATGTGCATTTAGAAACGCAATAGCAGTAGATTTACCCCAGGGACCTATGAGCTTCTCAACCATGGGTTCTATGCTACTAGACATGTATTTCCTCCTGTGAAGCAGGCTTGAAATCCAATCAGAGAGTGGCTTGTTACCCCATAATATTTGTATTTGTGTTAGAATTATGGCATATCTTGCCATATTAGTAGTTATTGTAGTTCATAGGCTTCATAGATGGGTAAGAGTGTGGATAACATTTTACACCCACTCCTGTATAGAATATGCATAGCATTCCAGTACTATTAAAGCCAGCCAGCATGGGGAAAGATTTGCACTCAGTACTAATTTGATTTCCCTATATTCTTTAACCAATGTGTGTGGTGTGGAATCTCCAGCAAAGGCTCTTACCATCAAGCTCAGGCTATGCAGAAGAGAGAACAATAAAGGATGAACTAAGGGGAGAAACAAAGCCAAGCTGCAAAGAGCCCTGAAATTCTGCTGGTCAACTAAGAGAACTGAAAATAGCTTGTATTGTTTCAGGGATCTCTGGGTCATCCCTAACCAAAAGCTTAATCAAGATATCCCATACGTGGTACTGACCTCTTTTTTGCCTTCCTGCATTTTCTGAGAAGAACATGTAGAACTATGAAGTGTAATTCTAATTAAAGTTTCTGTGTGGCCTTTTCAAACATTCCCTAGAGTTTATAAAACCTCAAATCTCAGAAAAGTTTCAGTTTCATCTGAAACGTAAATTTAAATTCATTGGCCACTTTTTTACAAGCTCAACAACTACCACTGAGGTCTGAGAACTACCACTTTCTGTCCCCTGACATGGCTGCAGCTTTCCACCTGCCCACCTGTGCTTCTCTCCTACTTTAGCCCCCCCCACCCATGAAGTCTATTCTCAGTACAGAATGCACTGTGTTCCTGTTTCCTATGCGCGAGTGTATCCCATCCTTCAGTTTTGTCTACTTTTGTTTTATTCAGGGGAAAAGTCTGTATCTGTGAGCGACTCAGATGGTTCTGTGTAGTCTGATTTTGTCTCTTCTATGATCTCATCCCTTACAGTTCTCTAGTCTATGCATTTTCTGCAGCTCTTACACACACACACACACACACACACACACACACACACACCACACATATGCATACACACATGCGCTCACAGGCACACGCACAGGCACAGAGGCTCATGTACCAAACATGCCTGTCCTCAGTACCTCACCTTGCCAACAAATACTCTATTCTTAGATCCCCATGTGAGTTTTTTCTCTTTTCAGTGTTACATTCCCATTGCTACTTAATTTACCTTATCGGTCTCACCCATAGCCTTAAATCATCTTTCTTGCACTTTTTCTCCATAGTTACTACAATATCATCTAACAAGCTATCCATTCCATTTATTTCAATAGGATGCAATGTCCAGAGACTTTTCATCATCCTGTCTAATCCTCCATTGTTAGTACCCAGCACCACCACTAACACAGCAGGAATCCAATAAACAGCCTTTCGCATCTTCCCCTTTATCTTTTTGGAATGCTTTCTCCTCTCTCTCCCCCAGACTGTATGAATCTTGCACGAACTGTCTTACCTTCACTAATCAAGACTTGGCTACTCAGAATCCCCTTTTTACCAACTCAGCCTTGTGCTGATCTTCCTTACTTTGAGTTCCCTCCTCTCCTGGTTTTAGCCCAGGTGCTATTGCTATACTGGGTTCTGTGTTCTGTTACCCTCAATCTCCTTCAGGTGCTCACGCTTTGCTATTTTTTTTAAAAAAAGCCTTCCAAAACTGTATTAACTTTCTCTTCTCTGAACTATGCTTTTGACCCTCTGCACTTCCACAACATGGAGTTTCCACATTGTTAATTCATGAACAACCATTAACCCATGGAAATAAACTTTCCAGCCCTACACATCTGACAAAATATTCTACTTCAGAGAAACACAATGTTTTTGTAAAGGGAATATGATTGCTTTCGATTTATACAGTAATAAGTTCTGGAAGAAACAGCTGAGCTACATAAGGAACTCTGTTCTGATACTCACACAGTTATTATATTCTCTTTAGAAAATGAAATCCACTTTTCCACATGGGAAGGGAATCCTAAGATGTTAAAAAAATTTTAAAAAGCTCCACTGAGACCTAGCAACTTGTCATGATACTCTAAATTATTTCAGAACATGGAAGGCATTATAAAACACTGCCATTTATCTGCTTCTGCAAGTGTCTCTCAAAGCATTTGCCAATTAGTTCATTTCTGAGACTTTTTTCATATCCCTGAAGGTAAGAAAAAAAATGCTTTTATCTACAAGCTGGATATAAGACAATATCACAATCAGTCATGTCAACTAAATATGACCATAAGAACAGTTCTATATCTTCTGATATTTTGAAATGTTTGTGATTTCATCAAGTTATTATATAAAGAATTATGCACATAGATTTAGTACTTATGCAAATTTAACTTAATCCTCTCCATTTTTTTCTGAATTAATCCATTTAACATAACGTGACTCATATTTTCCTTAAGGGTGACATAGGTTGTAGCTGCCGCAATTAGCTCACCCATGTCTCTGTTGTCTCGTTTTTAAGACATGCCATTTATGTCTTTTGGGTTCAAATCCGTCTTCTTATGTTGTTAACGGCATACTTGTATACACAAATTCTAAACACAGAGTCAAAGTGTTTGCGTTCACAACAATAATTTTCTTCTTAGAACAAGAAAATTAGTATTTAAACAAAGCAAAATATTCCTCTCGAATATACTCACATTGAATTAACACTGTCATCATATAGCATCCAAATCGAAAAGGAAATTTATAAATAAACTCAAATAGAACTTGATTTGTGAATTCCGTTCCCTTGGAAAATATTGCTTACATGATTGTTTATTTAAAATCTTTGTTTATTTTCTATTTTAAACATTTTCAAGTACAATATAAAAGATATCTCTCATTTAAGTCATACTGACCTTTCCTCTTAATTTTGGTATTTATTGGTTCCGTTTTTAAAGCATCATCGTAATACTAGTGGTTCTCAAACTTCCTAACATTGTGACTGTTTAGGACAGTTCCTCATGTCACAGTGACCCCAACCATAAAATTATTCCTATTTCTACTCCATAACTGTAATTTGCTACTGTTAGGAATTATAATGTAAATATCTGATGTGCAAGCTAGCTGATAATATTTTCCACAGGTTGAGAACCATTGTCCTAAAGTCCCTTGATAAGCCATACTATTCATCTCCTGGACTAGAAAATCCACACCATATGTATGCATATGGTCTCAGACCAGTGGTGCTTCAATAGCAGTCTGACCCATATGTCTATGACATTACTTTCTTGTGTACTCCTCACCAACAGATCCCTTGGTGAAAAGGACTCCATTCTTGCTGCTGTAACCCATTATTGAAAGTTTAGCACCTTAATGTATTGTAGATCTGTGAGTCGAGAGTCTGAATGAATCTTAAAGATCCCAGATGAAAGTTTGCCAGTGTAGCATTTCTTCTGAAGACTACGGGAGAATTGTTCCTTGCCTTTACAGCTTCTAGATGCTTCCCCACCTGTGTTCCTTGACCTGGCTCCTTCTTGTAATGATATCACTGATGCCTCTTTCAGGATTCTGCTACCGCTTAGCCAACTTAGGCTGCTCAGGCTAATGTGCTCATTTGACCATTTCCAACTCCATCACATTCATAGAGTTCCTCTGGACATCTAAAAAAGCATGTATATGCACAGATTTGAAACATTGGGGTAAAGGCATTATTCTTCCTACCACTGGTAATGTTCTCAGGTAAGAGGGAATGGGAGAGAACAATGAAGGACTTTTTAAAAAAGTAGTATTGCACTGTACTTTAGCTCTTGGACTCTGGTACCAGGTTACTGAATGTCAAATCCAAATTGCACTAGTTAATAGCTATAGAATACTTAACAAATTATTCAAACACTGCTCCTCATCGTTTTTCAACCTGTAAAAACAGAAACATTAGCAACTCATTCTTAGTATTACTTTGAAGACTTACTAAATGCATGCATGTGAAGACCCCTAGAATGATTCCTGTATTTACTGTTATTTGCAGTCCTCATTGTCTGAGGAAGATTAATTCAATCCAGACTTGCTTTGCTGATAAACATAATAGTTTGCACAAGTAGCACAATTCAAAACTCATCACATTCAGATTTTTCTGTGTCATTGAACCAGCATCTAGTAAAACTGTCTTCTCTGGCTTCAGAATGTAAACCCATATCTTTTCTTAATGGTGAGAATAATTAATTATCTTGACAATATTCTCAACAGCTAACAGCGTTCTTGTTTTAGTGACAGGAATCCTGTGAACAGTTTTATCCTTCTCTGAGCATGTTATAGCTTGATAGGTTCAGAAAATATTCTGTAAAAGACAAATGTTTTGACAAGGTCACAAAGTTTAAGGACTCTTAGATACCAAACACACGAGGGGAAATATTTGTCCTGGGCTTCAGGTCCAGGTAAACATGTATGCCACTATTTAAATGATAGCATAACTTTAAGTCTCTAATGTCAATGTACTCAAAATTTGCACTTACTGACAGGTTCAGTGTTACTAATGGGTTGATTTATTCCCCATGCAAGCTCTTCATTTCCTTATCAGATGACCATTAGAATGATCGTGTTAAATGAAACCTCCAAGAACCCAAGACCTGATGGTTTTGATTATGAGAAAGATTTTTGCTATGCCCCGATTTTAAAATATGCTTATTAATCATCCCAATCCAGAACCAGAATTATACAAGTATGTGTTTATCATCTATGACTATGATCACTCTGCCTCCCCCTAGCCCGTAGTGAATTTTGTCAAAAAAAAAAAATAGCTGATATGACAAACACCAGTGCCAAGAAAAAACTATGCTATTTGAAGACTCCCTCAGTCAAGGTCATGTTTCTGTGTCTTTCTGGTGAAATTAAGATTTCCTGTTAAAAGCTAATACCTCCCTCTTTCATCAACTTAAAAAAAAGAATATAGTTATGAAGTTGAAGAACTAAAAAGAAACACTGAGACGATTTGAGCAAAAGTTTTCATTTTTAATGCTGTCTAATAAACCAAAAGGGACATTTTAAATAAGCAAATGTAATAAATTCATGTAATGTAATTAGTTCATGTAATTAACATAATTTTAGGATCCTGAAAATAATCCACAAAGTTTTGTTTGCTTGCTTGTTTTGTTGTAGACCCAGAATATTTCATTGGAAATTCAACACAATTTCAACTACTCTAAACTCTTTGCTTTCAATGTTAGAGTCTTCAGGAAAATGCGAACAAATGTTTGTCATCAGGCAGGCCTTGATGGCTACTGCATCCTTCCTTCAAATCACTTGTGTTCTCACATTGCCGACATAGGTAGATGACCTTGGGATCTTAGCATGGTTTCAATGGCTATTCTACGGGAAGAGTGTGCATGACACTGCTTATTACATCGTCAAGCTTCAACTTGGCAATTTTCTCCACTGAATGATATATTTTTTTCAAACATCAGTTTTGAAAGAAAATAAAATGAATGCTCTTCCTATAACTCTCTCTACTATTGTGTTCCTGTGAGGCGCTGGATAAACCATTGCAATATTGTGTTTGCTTCCATCCTATATAAAAAGAGGACGATAACACAGACAAAAATAGTCACTGCAAAATAATGGTAAGCCTTGCCTGCAACTGTTAATTGTCAGAATGTTAGCTCTAATTACCGGTTAGGAAGATCTGCTTTGGGATGGCATCCCTGCGTGCTTCCCACTGTCTGATGACTTCTTGCTGACTGTACACTTGTCTAGTCCTTCAACAAGTGACCGACTATGAAGCAAATACTCTTTTCTATTTTTCTGTACCTCTGTGTTGCATGGCCTCGAAAGTTTGGGCTATTTTTATCTTTCTTCTTAAACATATGAGGCGCTCTAAACTTAGTACTGCTGAGTGCCTGCTTTGGCATTAGGGATTTCAGAGACTGTCTCATCGTTCTCAACTAATGCTATGAAGAAGATGCTACCTCGCTATTTCAGTGATTACCAGGGTCCAGCAATATTAAGGAAGTTGTCTAAAGTAATCCAATGGAAGTGTCTGTGTCAGGACTTGAACCTAGCATGCCACTAAGTTCCTCAGAATGTTTGGAAGATTAGGGTTTTAGTCCAGGATAAGGACTCTGAGAGAGACAGCACTTTAAGTCATATTTGGCCTCATTTTGATAGATAGAGGTTAATATCATGATACTTCTGAAAGAATCCATGGCTTTATTACTAATGAAAAAAACAAACAAACGAACAAACAAATAAGGCTAGTGTCTGTACCTCATTCTCATTCAAGATGTGGTCAAACAGATTATCACTGTTTACTTTTTTAAACAGCATCCACGGAATATATTGCAAATGTCACAGAAAACAGTCACTATGCATGATCTCATCCGGTGCTTTAGAAGAAGGCAGCTTAAAAGGAGAAAACCAATCCTACAATGTGATTTTTACCAGCCAGAATCAATAATAAGAGACTGTGCTCAGAATCCAGTGTCCTAATTACTTTCTTAAACCCCTAGCCGAAAAGGGAAACCAAGAGAGTGACATTTGAGACTGGAGAGGTGGCTAGGCCATTAAGAGGTCGGAGATCGGTTGTTTCCCTGATTCCAGTGTTAGCAGTCACAGAGTAACTTCATCTATTGAAGTGTTAGCACGGAAACTTCCATCAGGAGCAACATGAGCATCTGTGAACTGCATTAAGACAGCTTTTTTTTTTTTTGCCATCAAAGACAACAAAAACCAAAAACTTGCATGTGGGCAAGACCTGCAGTCACTTTCTCCAATTTCCTCCCACTTCTTTGGTCATGACTTACCCTTTTCTGCTGGTTCCCCTGTCTTCATCATCCTTCATGTTATTATAATGCCCAGGCATGGCTGCCTTCTAATATGAGTGAAGCCCTTAGATACACTTTTTCAGATCGTGGTTATAAAGACCGCTGGAACATTGGTAACTCCCAAATCACTCTCTCCACACACATACTGGTTTCTGATCCACTCACCATATTCCCTCGCATTGATTTTGGTTATGTCATTCTTAAGGAATCTTAACTGAAATTCCTAATCTCCTCCTAGTCTACATGTTCTATGTCACCATGTACCCCATCACCCATACTCAATGTACTGAGATGTTCAACCATCACTGATGTATACCTACAACTGTAGAGGGCTCCTTTATCCTTCCCTTTCTCTTACAGCACACAGTCGATCCCATGCAAATACACATTGGCGCATCTTCAACGTGTATCCCGAATCTATTCCTCTCTTCCTCTGCTATTATCTAATCACCATACTGTTGACCAGGAACACTTCCTGAGATTAATCTAAGAACTTCCTAAACCCCAATGCTTCTGTCCTGAATCCGCCAGTGTCTATCATCAATAAAGTAGTCAGGTCATCCTGTTAAAGTATAACTCAGGTAAGGTCACAACTGCTCCAAATCATTCAGTCCTTTCATATCTCGAGGCAAAAGAACAGGCTACAGCTGGTGTGCCTTACCTCTCCCTGTTAATTTTAAACTCACCTCATCCCACACTTCTCATCACTGCTCTCTGGCCACAGGAGTTTTCTCGGTAAGCTAAAACATTCTAGGCACCAGTCTCTTTATGGCCCTGCCTGAAATATTTCTCCCAGTGTTACACAGCACACCTCCTCATCTCTTCTTGGTCTGTGTATTCTGTTCAATGTAAGTGTGGTTTTCTGGGCATCCTCTATAAATGTGTGACCTCTGTACATGCATGCACATACACACACACACACACACACACACACACACACACACACACACACACTTACTTTGCTGTGCTACCTGTGTGGCAAAAATGTTCTCCATTCCGCTGGTCCCCTGAACTGGTTTCTCTCTACCCACCCGGTCCTATTCACTAGCTTCTGCAGCCGCTTATGAAATAATCATTCTAAGGCTTAATATTAATTAATACTATATGGCCTATTCGCTCAGGCTTTTGATTAACAAGTTCTTACATATTGAATTAACCCATTTCTAGTATTTTATGTTTTACCATGGGGCTCATAGTTTACCAGTAAGGTTCTGGTGTCTTTCTCTTTCGGCAGCTACACAGTGTCTGCCTGACTCTGCCCTCCTATCTGCATTCAGCTGTGTTCCTGCCTACTTATATTCTGCCATGCCATAAGTCAAAGAAGCTTCTTTATTAACCAATGGTAATAAAATATATTCATAACATACAGAGGGGAATCACACCTGCCTGCTTTATTTCTCCCATAGTGCATATAGGGCACACCTGCACTTTATTTCTCTCCACCCGTCACATTGAGAACCCTTAGCTGATTTTGCATATGGTTTTCTCCTCCCATGAGTGTGTGCATGCTCCAGTGGACACAGAGGTTTTCATTGTTCATTCGCTTTTATATTTCAGCAATCAGCACAGTGCCCTGAACATCATCTTAATTAGATTATTAAACCTTAATTAGATTATTAGATATTGGTTATAGGATGTCTATTTTCAAACATGACTGATGAGATCTATAAATTTTCTATTTGGTCGGGTCTTGAGTATTTGTGTTGACCAGGATTTTTTTCCCACTGAACACTTGACACATGTTTTTAATTATCTATTCTATACTATGTACTGCAAGATATCAGGGATATTTGTAAATATAAGGCCTAGAGAGACAGACATTAATGATTGAAGCCACAGAAATTATTGTACAAATGTGACCTATGTGTACTGTAGAAGCAATGATAGATTTTACAGAATGCTAAAATCACCTAAAATATTCTGAAATGCTTCATATGTTCCTAACATTTAAAAAAATTATCTTAACTGAGACCAAAAGGATGACTACCGAAGTCATTTCAGATGTAAGAAATAGGAAGTATGCCGAGTCTTGTGGGAGGGAAGCAATGCAACAAGACAGAGATCACTGTGGCTCAAGGGGCACATAGAACCTGGGAGGCAAAAATACTACAATAAAAGGCCAGAAGCCTTACAGAACATTTTAAGGACTTGGTCTTCATCCTAAGAATGGGGTACTCTCATTACTTGAGCAGGAAGAAGAACTATCAGTTAATATTCTGAGGAAGTGGATTCAGAATATGGTATGACAAAGGAAACCTGACTGTATGTGGGAACATTATTGTAAGTTCATGGGAACTTAATCATATAGTTACATACAGTTAATATGTTTCCATATGGGGATGACTTATGGAACTTCTTAGGAAAAACAAAATTGAAATCCAATGGGATAAAATGAACTTAGTCAAACAATAAAAGTCCCACAATCCACTAGCAAGCTGCACAGAAATGTCTGGCATCAGGATACCACCAATAAGTGACAGCAGGAACACGGTGTCTTGACTTGGGATCTAGTATGGGAGCCATGAAAGGAAGGGGCCAAGTTTAATCAGCTGACTTGCATATAGCAAATCGAATTGAAAGTGCTCTTCTGGCCATCAGAATGATTTCTCCCTACCAATAAAAAATATAAAATTTGTGAAAAATTCTCCATGTGCTTTTCCCAAATCTGGGCACTTTGTCCTTTAAGTAAAATTGTGAGTGACACATGGCCATGAACAGGACTAGTAATCTTGCTAGGAGATGCAAGTCCTTCTATTCAAATACTTTCTAACAAAGTATTTACCTGCATCTTGCACTGTGTGAATATTTGCTATGGGTTGCAATAAACAGAAGATGTGCAAAGACTAGAGCTGAGGGATATGGACACTTTGGCAATAGGAAGTCAAAAGCCATAGAGAAACAGAATTCATGAAAACAGCATGGATTTCATTGGAAAACCATCATCAGAAAAATCGGTAGACTCCTACCATTAGCAAAAACAATAAATAAATTGAATTTATATGAAGCATATTACACCTTAGCTGCAGCTTTGAAATAATTCTGGGCAATTTGTTAGAAATTTGAATATTGAGGGGCAATGGAAGAAATGTTTCTGCCTCTGCAAGATTTGCCCTAAAAGAGATGCCAAAACTAATGGATGTCTAAGTGGCGCTTTAGCTTTTAAAATGTTGGCTTTGTAGATAGCTTTTCATTGTTAAATGGTTGATTTTCATATTTCAAGTTTTATATTTATTTCTTTTTATGTATGTGTACCTATGTATACATGTCTTATGAGTTCAGCTACCCACAGAAGAGGTTAGTGGATCTTTTGGAGCTGGAGTTACAGTTGTTTGGGAGCCTCCCAGTATGGGTGCCAGGAACCAAACTCTCGAAAAGCTGCAAGGACTCTTAACCACAGAGTCACATCTCCGGCCACAGATTTTAATTTTTTAAAGGCTCCTTCTTTGGCCTTTGTTTTGTGTTCTGGGTGTCTGTTTTCACTCTTCTCTATTAACGCATGCCTTTACCAGACAGCAATCACTTTGTTTTTATCAGCTAAAATTTAAAATCTTGTCATCATTAATTATCTTAATTTTACAGAACACTTATAAACTTAATGTTTTTCATCTCAGAAAACTATACACTACATAAGGTGGTGACAATTCATTAAATATATAAATATTATTAAAATGTCAGTGTCCTTCATGAAGTACATAAATAGAAGATTATAAAGGACAAGAGGTTTTCAGAATTTCTAAAGAAGTAGCAAGTATTCAGATTTCTTTTTTCAAATCCAGAAGATTACTGCCTAACTTGTAAACACTGGCAGAAGAATGGGAACTTAGAGATAATAACTTAGTTCCAAAAGATACTGAAATACAAGAAATATGTAGAAAATGAGCCATGGGAAATGCAGATAGTTTGAGACCAGCACAGAGAAGAACGGCATAAACAGAACCCGAGTTTCTGAGTTTTTAGGAGGTGAGTGCAAGTTATTTAGAAGGAGGCCACTGAAAAATTCCAAGGTTTATAGAACAATCTTGTAGGAAGAAAGCCAGGTATAGTATAGATCACTGTTGCCACAACCCAGGAAAGGAGGAAGGGCTCAGGTGTGTGCATGCTGAGCTATTTAAATACCGAAGGAAGGTGGTAAGCAAGACGCTGGCTCTGAAAAGGAAGGAGCTCAGAGGAATATGGGCCCAAGAAACAGTCTAAGAGTCAACGACACTCTGCAGCGCTTATCTGAACCATGGCTGTGGAAGAGGCTACAAATGTAGATATCCACAGGCAGCCTAATAGGTAACATTTCTTCCTGCCACACAGCTGTGCACACATATTATAATCCATCATGAGTGTCCAGACAACTCATATTACAACTATTAAGAGAAATGGGAAGACTGTCAAACCCTCTTTGGTGTCTTAGAAATATTAAGGATGACAGGAAACCAATTGGAATTTTCTGTCTGTCAAATTTTATTCAAAAGGCCACATGCTCAGTGAAGCCCTTGACATTGCGGTGGTCTCCCAGCCTTTTGAATTTAATAATACTATATTTTGCTATTTTCATAATGTTTCATGCAGTGCTCCATTACTCCTACTATATGTGTATTTTCTTCCTCCTACTAAACGATAAGCATCTTAAGTAGGGATCTGTATTTTGGTCTTTATTATAGCTATCATAACACCTGCCACCATTCCTTCTACCTTTTCTACCTTGTATAAAAATGTCTGTTGTATACCCATAAATTCTTAAATAAATAATAAACTAAGCAGATAGTGTGTGCTTTGTTGCTATTTTGTTTTCTTCTTATCCTAGTGGTTTTTGTATATAATTGGTGTTTCATAAATGAATTATTGATTGATTAATTCAGAAAATGTTTTGCAATCTTTACCATGTTATTTTTACATCCTTTATTGTAATTTACTTATTGTACATGATGATGGATGCCATAAAAACATTTTCATCTTATCATGTCAAGTATTTCACTCATATTTATTCCATACCCTCTCTTTTCTCTCCTACCCTATGCCAGTGCCCTAGGAATTTTGCCTCTAACTCTGTGACACGGATACAGACATGTTTTTGTCTATATAAAATCTAGTATCCACCAATGAGAACAAAGTGTTTCTTCCGGCCTGATGTAGTTTGCATAATATTGTGATGACCAATTGTATCCATTTCCTGAAAGAAACATAATTTCATTCTGTGTAGCTGAGTAAAAGCCTTTTGTATATTAACAGGATTTTCTTATCCACTTACCACCAATGCCAACTACATAATGTGGCTGCCGTGCATAGAGAGCACATTGTTTGAAGAAATGGTATTGTTTCCAGTGGAAAATATAGCAGAGGGACACTTGATACACACATTTTGTTTTAGCAATAAAAAATTAAATGTCCAAATGCATTAGCTATCCGCAGGCACAGAAAAAATTATTTGCCTTCTTTCTTTCTGAAGTCTCGTAAAAATAAGATATTGTTTTATAAAATACTTGACTGTCTAAAAAGAATTCTATGTCCCAGGAATCCCATAATTCAACACCTTATGGTAATTCTCAAAGCATTAATTTCTTTGATCATTTTTTTAAAGTAGACTTTGGATATATTTACATATGAATTATATATGCATTCCAATACACATGGTTATATATATTCTAATATGATCATTATTTAAAGCAGTACTTCATAAACACTAAATGTAACAAAAATCTGATGCATTGATGGTTTGAACGAGAATGGTTTCCAAAGGCTCATATGTTTGAATGTTTGCTCCCCAGTTGATAAAACTGTTTAGGAAGGATTAGGAGATGTGGCTTTGCCAAAGGAAGTGTGTCACTAAAGATGAGTTTTAAGGTTTCAAAAGGCCATCATGCCAGACCCAGCCTCATGCTCTCTCTCACACACACAGTCTCTCTCTCTCTCTCTTTCTCTCTCTCTCTCTCTCTGTCTCTCTCTCTCTGTGTGTGTGTGTGTGTCCCTATCTCTCTCTCCCTCTGTCTGAGACTTACACATCAGATATGAAGTCTCAGCTACCACTTCAGCACCATGCCTGCCCGTGGCCATGCTCTTACCATGATGGTCATGGACTAACACTCTGAAACTATAAGCAAGCCCCCAATTAAATGTTTTTTTTAAATAAATTGCCTTGGTTATGGTGTCTCTTCACAAAAATAGAACAATAACTAAGACAAGTGGCTATGCCTTATGGTGCATACCTTTAATCCAGCACTCAGGAGGCTGAGACAGTAGCAGTATGAATTTAAGGCAGTCTGCGCTACATAGAGAGATTCTTCCTCAAAATAAAGCTAAACACAATACATTTAGGGTTGCATAGATTACATATAATTCTACACATAATTTAAAAGTACATAGTTACAATTAACAGTAATAATCAATGCATGATCATAAAAACATACTATAATGAATATTCAGACAAAACAACTTGCCTTATGTTTTTATTTTTTTAAATACCACTTTAAGTATAATGCTAAAATGATGTGAATATGGTATATAAGAATAACAAATTACTGAGAAAAACAATGACATTCAGTACCAAAGTTAAATAATGAAGAAAAAGTCAAGCTTCTATTTTTCATCTTACAAAAATTTAAAATACAGCCCAAGCCTAGATACACAGTGGTATTATCTTAACGTCATAAAAATAATCTAGTGAACTAGTGACAATTGCCTCTCCCAATCATACTAACAAGTGAGAAATTCATTCCTACCAGAAACAACGTTTTGGGAACAGATTCTTTCTTTCATTTGTATAGTCTCACTCTTTGCCCTCTAAGATGAGAAACGTGAATATGCATACATTAGTAGGTAGGTACATAGATGAATTTATATTTTAGTAAATGTATCTTAAAAACTACAATGAAAATGAATATGTGCAAATGGTAAATCATAGTCACCGAGAACAAGCCTGCCATAATAGGTACAAGAACCTGTAGATGCTGTTGCTTGTGGGGATGGGAATAGACAGTGTAAAATATACTTTAGTAAATATATTTCAAATTTTGAGTTGCATTCATATTTCTATATTGTGTGTTCATATGTGTGTGCATAAACACACCTGCATGCCACAGTGTGTGTGTGTGTGTGTGTGTGTGTGTGTGTGTAGGTCACAGGACAGCCTGTAGGGGTCAGTTCTCTATTTCTGCCATGAGGGTTTGAGGAATCATCAGACTTGGCAGCAGTTGCCTTTAACTCAGGCAGCTAACCAGACTATGAAATACGTTTTTGAAATTCCTAAGTTATGGGTTGGCTATAGCTTGGAATTATACCCTAGCGAAATAATACAAATATTTCTCAAGCCCACAAGTGAAAAGTATATACATTGTTCCCTGAAGGTTAAAACCTAATCTCACTGTAAATGTCAATTAGATAAGGAGGCTTCCTGGTTTGATTTCATTTTAAAACTTCTATAATAGAACTGCTCTTTTCCTTACAAAATGTGGGCTTCTCTCAAGCTATCACTATCTCCTCTTATAGATAGTGAGCTGACTATAGGTTTATGCAGAACAGTTCATTCAGCAAAACTGGTGACTGTGGCTCTTCTGTTGGGAAAAAAAGCAGCCCGGGGTGAGCCCCTGAGTGTGCAGAAATAACGTCTGCCATGCTGATCCCAGCAACAGATTAGCTGCATCATTTTCAATGGTCTCAGCTCCACTGCAAGGAAGTAGGGTCTCTCGCTTCATGCACACAGAAACCATCCAGGCTGGCAACTCCTCAATGCCTGAGCAGGGCTCTCCGGCCCCCGGAGACACCCAGTCACGTACAATGAACTGTAATGGATCTAGCTGCTAAATTAAGCCTGATAATCCCAGCCCTTGAGGCTCCCAGTGCTGGTGAGGCGTGGAGTAGTAATTCTACTTGGATCCCAGTTCAGCATTTGCTGCTGTCGGAAAATCATCTTCTATTACCACCAATGTCTAAAGAGACTCATGTACCCTCACCTGCTGCCCTCACCTGTAGACATGAAGCACATGCGCGTGTGTTATTCCTGGTCCAAGTGGAGAGAGTCACTTACGTATAAAAAAGTGGATGAATGCCATGAGACTGAGCTGACCAATGGATGCTTACACGGGGTTAGAGGGATTTAAGCTGACAACTTGAAACAAAAGATATCTTCATTGCATTTGGTGGATATAATCTGAGGACTATTATCTTCTCTCCTTAATTTCTCCCATCCAGTCACCCGCCTCTTATATAGTCCATCATATCTATAAATATCTCACAGACCTGGCTGTGACCCAGACCTGTATAGTTACAAGCCTGGCTCTCTATCACCATGGCAACATGATCTATCAACTGAAAGAACCACCTGGGCAGAAGTGAGGCTTCACAGTATCCATTCATACAGAAACTGTGACCTTACCCCTGAAGACCTCTTCCTGAAACCCTTGAGTACCACACACTTGGATCTGAGACCCCATCCTCATAACAAAGATGCATAAATACAAACGCTTCAAGAAACAGGCAACTGGGCGAAGTCATTGCACAGTTTTCCGGGTAGTTCTATGAGTCAATGACCAAGGCAGCCTCAGTGCTGCTTCTTCTAAAGATTAATCGAAATAGCTAGTTTTCTTTCCTTATCAAATGCAAACACATTAGTAGTTTTACATTTCAGACAATGGTTGATACCTGGAAATATCCCATACTCTGAATGTGGGCCACGCACAGCTTTGTTTAGATTGTACATGCCAAATGAAAAAGTACTTCTCAGGGAAATAGGGGTTTCAAACTTTGTGTACGTCTTAGAGTTTTATTGCTGTGAAGAGATGCCATGACCATGGCTTCTTCTAAAGGAAACCGTTTAATTGGGGCTTCCTTATAGTTTAGAGTCCATAGTCAGCATGCCAGGAAGCATGGTGGCAAGCAGGCAGACATGGCGCTGGGTATGTTAGTTGAGAGTTCTTTCCATCTGGATCTGTAGGAAGCAGAAAGAGAGAGTGAGACACTCAGATACAGGATCCACCAATACCCTGTTTTCTAGTAACCTTCAATGACTTACCTAAACAATGATCTTTCTGTGGTGACAAATTCCTTAGTATTTTATATAGAATAATTATGCTATGTGCACTGACTTTGGGGCAGCTTCTTACACACAACACAATTATCTTCAGATTCAAATTTATTGTGGTATGGACCTTCTTCTTGTGCTAAGTGAGTAGCACACAATTCAAGTGCACATAATAGTTTAATTGTTTGCTTGTTGATCTATGCTTGGAATACTTTTAGTTTTTGTCTGTTATGAAAAATCTGTTCTCCTGTGGGCTTTCGCATTCCTAGGAAAATTATCCAGAATAGCAGGTGATATTTAAGATATCTGCCTACGAGTTTTATGAAAATGCTTGACTTTTTGAAAGTCACCAGCAGACGGTAAAGATTCTAGTTACTGAGAGTCATTGCTCCAATTTAGCATGACCAGCCTATGAGTTTATCTATTCCTACACATAGGTAGAGATATCTCATTGCTTTTGTACTTGTAATTCCCTAAATATTAACAATATCTCCCTTATAATTAGATATTTACTCTATATTGCTTCGAAGTTGCATGTATTTGTGTCTCTAAATCTTGTAATTGGACTATTGTATTTTTCTTATTGATATGTGTTGAGTTCTTTAAGCAATTTAGATACATGATTTAAAAACATTCAGTCACATAATTCTTCTGTTCATATCTAAAATTCTTATTTAATTCTACTTTATAAAGGCTTTTTCTGCTGTGAACTCTTCCATAGATATCATGATTGTGGGTCTTATATCTTTGTTTAATATCAATTCAATTAACGTTTGTGTATGTGTAAAATATAAGTCAATGTCATTTTTTCACTTTCTTTTTGTCCTTTATTTTTATTTTATCTTTTTTCTTTAGTTTTTTTGTTAATATATAATTATACATATTAATCATCTATAATGTTTCATTATGAAATTTTCACATATGTTCTTATTTGTTTTGATCATATTAATCCCTATTACCCTTTCATTCCGATTAGTCCTCTCTGTTTCTAGCTATTGTCCTCTCCACTTTTATGTGTTTGTGTGTGTGTGTGTCCAAGTCCAAATGAGTTTCATTAGCCCTCTTTACAATAGTATGTGTGGGTAAGGTTGATTGGCCACAGGAAAAAGGGCAACTTAGCAGTAACTACATCAATAAGAAAATATCTCTCTAACTCATGAACACTTAGCACTATGTAAGTCCTTAGAAAGAGTGAGTTTCTACAACCTTTCCACCTTCCATTACAATGTGGCGAGAGGCACAATTTTGTGTGGCTCTCATTCCAGTAATCACTGCTTCCATGAGTTCAATAGTGTAACTATTAAAATATTCCCAGAGGCAACATTCCATAACACCTCTTTTTCTTCCCCTGGCTCTGACCTTCTTTCTGCCCTTTTTCCTATGCCATTCCATGAGCTTAAATGGAGTTTCATAGATGTCCTATTAATGGCTGGGAATTCTGTACTCGTTCACTTTCTCTACTTTGACCACTTAGGCATCTCTGCAGACACATCTGACCAGTACAGGAAGAAGATTCCCTGGTCACAGCTGACAGCAGCTTTATTCCATTGCCTTAAACACAGTTATTTAGAAGACAATTTGCTGTTTTGCTAAGTGGACATGACGTGCACCTGTCAAATTGCCATTTCTTCTTTTTTTTTTTCCCCATATAGCCATTCAATAATGAACGGCTTCATTTCTTCACTAAATTATGTCTGTAGTTTGGCTGAAAAGGAACTATCCGCATGTGTGCTTGACTATCAGTTCTGCAGTATGCTTTCTTGGTCAGTGTGTCTGTGTTCCTAGCATTGCTACCTTGCTTTGATGACCATGGCTTTCTGATTTTTACAATCAGGTATGGCTATTCTCTTATATTTGGTCTCTTGAAAAGCTGTTTGGTAAATTATAAATCTCTGCATGACGTTCAGCACCTAGACATTAGTTTTCTGATTGACTTGTAGTCATTCTACTTTGGTTATAAAACCTATTTTGTGTGAATTGAATGGTTTTAATTTTTTGAGACTTATTTTATTGTCTAGGATATTGTCTGCCTTGATAAATACATTCTGTTTATTGGAAAATACATACATTATTCTGAATAAAATTCTTGGTTAAATGCAATTCAATAAATTGTATGCATGATTGTTCAAATCTACATCTATACTGATGTTTTTGAATGTACTCATTCTATAAACTACCCAGTGGGTTATTGAATCCCGCATGAGAACTGTGGGTTGTACTTTAACATTTTGTAGAAATAGTAGCTTTGGGTTCATGCTTCTCAAAGCTTAGCTATTCTATAGACAATCAGGGATATTACATTATCTTGATGAATTGATCCCTTTGTCATTTAATATAATCTTTGCCCGTAGCAATCTTCTTCACTCTGATATCTTTATTCTTAGATCCTGTATTTTATACTCTGTGTATGTAGAATTTTAATACATTCCTTTTAGGTAGAAAAATCACTGAATCTTGTTCTTTTTCTTTTGATGATCCTGACATCTATTGCCTTTTAAATTGTATATGTAGACCTCCCTTGTTCAATATGATAATCATATGAATGAATCAAATGCAATGTGTTTCTGTATCCCACTTAGCCCATCTAATCTTTGTTCCCTTCCCCTCCACTTTTAGATAAAATATATTTTTTTACTTTATCCACTTATTTTGCTTACAATCTATATCTTATTTTAGTATTTGCATAGGACTTAACATATATCTGATATATCTCTGCCTACCTTCAGGTGATATATTTTACTTAAATGGTATAATATTCCTACAAAGAATATAATAATCACATAATTACATAATTTCATTTCCCCTCTCTATTACCCTATTGTAACAGCATATTTTAATTTTCTATGAATGATAAATTAAATAATATAATGTCTTTACTTTTAAAAGATTAAAATAACCTTTAAATATATTTCTATAATTTTATATTCTTTACACTTTGAAAGCCTTTATGCATTTATGCAATGTATACTGTTCACATCCATCCACCACTACCTCTTTCCAGCTTCCTTTATTGCCACATCCCATTCCCCTCTCCACTTCATGTCTTCTGTTTTTTATTGTTATTAAAAATCTCGAGTCCAAGTATTGGTGCTTATATTCACATGGATGTGAAGTTAGCTACTTAGGAATGAGCAACCTATCACCCATGTCCCCCAAGGAGAGTGATAGCTCTTGCCTCCATAGCCATTTATTGCCAACAACTCCTTCACTCCAGGTGGTGCCTAGGGGCACCCTCCTGCATTCATACTGAATTTTTACTAGCTTGATCTTGTGCTGGTCATGGACAGCTATGGTTGCTGTGGGTTGATGTGGGCAACAGCCATGTCATGTCTAGAGGACAGTATTTCATAGTTCTCCTCTCTGTCTGTTAGCTCTTGCATTCTTCCACTCACCATTCCATCCCACTCCCTGCCACGTTCACAACGTTCTCTAAGCCTATATGGTGGGAGATTGATATGGATGACTTATCTATAACTGAGCACACTCACTATAAAAAGAGGCTCCTCTGACCAAAATTTGCAGCAGCCCAAATCTATTGGAGTGAACAGAAAAATTTAGGATGCACTTTGGCAAAATGAACCCTAAACAAAATAACAACAGCACATCTTTTCTGGAGAATATAATCCCCTAGTCATTGGCTTTGGGTCATACTTACAGAACCAGGCATACAATTCCTCCTGTGGTGCAAATGCCATATCCAATCAGAAAGAGCGTGGTTAGTTGCATCACTATAATCTACTATTGCACCAATGGAAATATCTTGCCTTGTGGATTAATATTGTACCATAAAGAGTCCAGTTTAGGCTACAACCATTGGTGTTTGGATCTCTGAACAACCTAAATAGGGATAGAGATAAAGTGGATATAAACAGGAAAGAAAGAAGTCAAAGTAACTTTATTTACAGATGATTCATTTCTGTATATAAGAACATGAGCAAAGAAGTCGGGACCATGAGGGGTGCACCCACCCACGGAGACAGTGGAGCTGATCTATTGGGAGCTCACCAAGGCCAGCTGGACTGTGACCGAAAAAGCATGGGATAAAACTGGACTCTCTGAGCATGGCGAACAATGAGGGCTGATGAGAAGCCAAGGACAATGGCACGGGGTTTTGAACCTACGTAATGTGCTGGCTTTGTGGGAGCCTAGCCAGTTTGGATGTTCACCTTCCTAGGAATGGATGGAGAGGGGAGGACCTAGGACTTACCACAGGGCAGGGAACCCTGACTGCTCTTTGTACTGGAGAGGGAGGGGGAGAGGAGTGGGGGGAGGGGGAGAAGGGTGGGAGGAGGGGGAAAAGGGTGGGAGGAGGGGGAGGGAAATGGGAGGCTGGAAGGAGGTGGAAACTTGTTTTTTTTTTCTCCTTTTCTCAATAAAAAAATGGAAAAAAAAAGAAACCCTAAAGCCTGTGCATGATAAGTACATTTGATAATACTGTCAACAAATTAACAGGATATAAACTTAATATTAAAAAAATCAGTAGTCTTCCTATATACAAGGGATAGACATACACAAAAAGAAGCCAGGAAAGCAATGCCATTCATAAAAAATTCAAAATATGTACCTTGGAATAACTCTATCCAAGGAAGTGGAAGTCTCTAATGACTAGTTTGATGTCCACTTGATATAAGCTAAGGTTGCTGGAGAGGGGGATCCTTAATTGAGAAAATGTCTCCATACCAAACTAAACCTTTAGCTCACATCTTGATCAAAATCCAACTCCAAAGGAATCAAGGACATCAACATAAGACTTGTGACCCTGAGTATCATACAACAGAATGTAGGGAGCATATGAATATGCTTGAGTTTATTGGTTCAGGGAAGAACTTTCTGGATAGAACCCCAGTAGTGCAAATATTAAAACCAATAGTCAATAAATGGGATCTCATGAAACTAAATGCTTCTGAAAAAAAAAAGAACACCACTAATACATTAAAGATTGGTCTACAGAAAGGGTAATAATATTGGCCAACTACACATCTGACAAGGGATTTATATTTAGAGTACACAAAGAAATAAAAAAATAACACCAAGAAAAAAGCTAACCAATTTAAATATGGGGCTTGAAATTAACGAAAATTCTTAATAGATAACATACACATAGCTGAGATATGTTATAATGTTCAACATCCTGAGTCATCAGGAAAATACAAATTAAAAATTCTCTGAGACTTCATCTTACCTCAGTCAAACAGTATGATAACAAATGAGGACATGGATGTGATGAAAGGGACTCACCACGGCTGGTTGAATACTACAGGTGCTGGCAGTGTGGAAATCAGTGTGGAGGTTCTTCAAGAGGCTGTAGATCTACAAAATGATTCGGCTGTACCACCTGGGGCATATAGCCAAAGGACTACACACACACACACACACACACACACACACACACAAATATATATCCTAAAGAAATGCATGCTCAAGACGCCCATTGTTGCTCATGATAACCAGGAAATGGGAATGGCCTAGATGTCTGTCATCTCATGAATAGATAAAGAAAATGTGGTACATTTATGCAATGGAACAGTCTTTATTAAGAAAACTGAAATTATGAATTTTGCCATCAAATGGGTAGAGCAAGATATAACCATCCTGAGTGAGGTATGGCACACACAAAGGCAAATATGGTTGGTTTCGTTTGGTTGCCTGCTTTTGGAATACTAGTGGAAGTCAGGAAATTAGTAAGGGACGAGAAGAGTTCCAGAAGGGGGGAAATAGAATGAACACAGTGTAATTAAGGGTAAGGTGTCATAGTGGAACAAGAGGCCCTAAATGGGACGAGGGATCAGAGGGCAGAGTATAAAAAGAAAAATTGGAGAGGGAAAAATAGTACTCAAGACTCTTTGAATAAGTTTCTATTTAAACCCACTTTTAACATAAACTTCCCAAGATATAGACATCCACGTGTATAAAATATGTATAAATGGAATTAACTTGCAATGATGCTGCAATGTTCTTACTGGACACCAGAGGTTAACAAACAAAAAGTCCAATGCCTGTGGCCATTCTCAGAGTTATTACTTGGTAGACACTGACTACCTTTTTGTCCCTTCTGGATTCTTTTAAGATTTTTTCTTGGCCCCACCTTTGTGATATTTTATTATGATCAGCCTGGGTATTTAATTCATGTTTTTTATACTTGATGCTCATTAAACTTCTTAGATTGATATATTGTATAGTTTTAATAAAAAGCTTGAAAATTTCAGCCATTATTTTCTTTTTCTTGCCTACCCACTAACCTTTCTCTTTTTGAAAGGCTTTAATTATATTTATACGAGGCTGCCTAAAATGTTTTCAGAGTGAAAAGATACTCTTATGCTTTTTTTTTACTGCTCCCCTTTCCCTCAGTGCTTCGGGTGTATCTTATGTTTTTAATTGAAATGAAATTATATCACTTCCCCCTATCTTCCTCCGTACAGTATCTCCAATCTACTCTTTCTCAAGCCCATCACAACCCCCAATTCTCAAGGTGATCGCCTCTTTTTTCTTTGACTATTATTGTTTCACACACACACACACACACACACACACACACACACACATAAGTATATATCATTTAAGAGATGAATACCCTGCACTGGACAATCAATAAATAGGCTCATCCTTGGGAGAGGCTAATTGTCCTTTTCCCAAGCCTTTCTCACAGCACATAAGACCATCACAGGAAACCTTACCTGGACACAATGCAGAGATTAATAGCACTTCAGTTTTGAGAGTTTTCTCATTGTATCTTTAGGGATTTTAATAACTTCTTCTTTGATATCAGCTAACTACTAATCCCATCCTGTATTCTTTTCCTTCAACACTTTAAAATTTTTAGTCTATAAATTCAATATGTACACTGGTTTTTGTCTTCTATGACAATACTTATCCTTGAACTTGTGTGATATAACTATTATGACTGTCTTAATGTTGGTTGAATTAACTCTGAAACTTAGAACATGTGTTCTGGTTTGGATTTGATTGACAGACTTCTCTTTTAATATGATGTCTTTGTTCTTACTTTTTGCATGCTTTGCAATATTTTATTGGAAAGAAACTATTACTTGCATATTTTACATGCTAGATATTTGTTGTCGTTGTTGTTGTTATTAGAAATAAAGCCAAGCTTTTCTCTCAAGTACAAAGTCTGTTTTGAATAAGTATAATTCTTTTTTGTATTAATTTAAGATTTTTAAAACTGAACCAAAGCAGTGCTCAATGTGTTCCACTGTTGAAGATAAACTGTTTTGCATATTCTCTTTGCTGCCAGTGTGCACTGTGAGATTTCCTACTCTGGCTGGAATGGGCACTGTGCCTATCTATTACTGCAGAGCTAGTATTTTCTATCATTTCACATGGATCATTCCAAACTTGACTTCTTTCAGTACATGCTTTTCCATATGTAGTTTTCTTCTTTCTAGTACCCTGTTTTGTTCCCTAATTTCCTTTATTATATTAGACTTGAATGTCTGTCTCTTCAATTCTGGAATTTCCAAGTCTTTCCTTCATTTTTCCTTTAATGCCTTAGCCTGTGAGTTTTTCCAATAGAAAGTTGTCTTTGCACAGGTTTTGGCCACATTTTCTATTATTTTGTGCAAGAGGCCAACTATAATTTTTATCATAACCACTTCATCAAAAGCACAAATATTGACATTTCTTTACTTATTTAATTCTTCTTTATATCAAAAAAGGAAGAAACAAACTAGTTGTTGAACACTACCTCCTCTACTAGGAACAAGTGCTAGGGATTTTGTGTATGGCTTGAATTCTCCCAGTCCTGCTTCTACTAAGTACCACAGTTAGCCCTAAGGTCAGATTTTCAGTCTGAAAACTAGTTTCATTGGGGAGAGACAATGAACAGATTGGTTGAGTTGACAGTTATGTGAAGATGTCTTTAGTATTTTTAGCTGTTTTTTTCTCTAATCGCTTAAGCAGAAAATATATTTGACATTGGTGTCGTTTCATGGAAGGGAGAGGGGAGACTGAAGAGCACCTTCTAATATCTGTCGGTAGCTTTTGAGAATGCTAGAAGCAGGTTCTGGAAGGACGTCAATGGGTGAACTCTACAGAGAGAGCATTTCTTCCATTTCCATTACCAGAAGTGTTGAAAGAACACACTGGGAGGAAGAAAATGAAGGTAGCAGAATAAGACCTTCCAGGAATCATCCACCCAACTGAAGCCATGCTTGTGAACAGGTACAAATATGGTTGTAAACAGGTATTCACAAATAGACCTCCCTTCCAAGAGCTGAAGAACTCAATGAGAAGGCACAGAACATGGTTTTAGCATAAGAATAAGAGAAGGTGTATTAAAGAAAGCAGGAAAGATAGAACTTCCCATGTCACCCTTCCAACACCCAGCTATGCTCAGGATAAGAATTCTTCCTCTGGAAAGAGAATTTAACTGAGACCATAGGCTTTCCTGGAGTCTTATAAGAACTGACTATGATTTCAGTCATACTGAATAGTACATGCCTCTGTCTATGGCACAACCAAGGGCTGGGGCTTCATCTTCTAATGCTCAAACAGTGACAATACCCCACCAAATATTCTTGGCAAACCACACTCCCATGGTTATCTAGTACTTTAATAGTAGGCATCTTTGAAAAATTGACATCTGACTTATAACTTCTGCACGACTAGAAACAAAAAAGTCATGGTAGTGAAAACCTGGATTCAGACTGCAGCTTTTCAATTGGAGGCATTATTAGCTAAGAGTATGAATCAAGACTTAGGGCCTTAGCAATGTGCAGAATAAGGCACTGGAACCTGATTTAAAGCCAATGGTAAGTGAGAACCCGTGAGTCAATAATTTTAAGTAGCTGTTTTAAGAAATGATGGGGGAGTGTCATATATCAATCTGTTGATTTCATTGGTTAAGCAATAAAGAAACTGCTAGGCCCATTTGATAGGCCCACCCTTAGGTGGGTGGAGTAAACAGAACAGAATGCTGGGAGGAAGAGGAAGTGAGGTAAGATGCCTCAGACAGAGACGCCATGCTCTGCTCTCCCGGGCAGACGCGATTCAGCTCCAACCCAGGATGGACATAGGCTAGAATCTTCCCGGTAAGACCGGTGCTCAAAGATTATTAGAGATGGGTTGATTGGGATATCAGAATTAGCCAGTAAGGGCTAGAGCTAAAGGGCCAAGCAGTATTTAAATGAATACAGTTTGTGTGTTGTTATTTCTGGTGTAAAGCTAGCCGTGCGGGAGCCGGGCGGGACGAAAAGCAGGCCCGCAGCTCCATACTACAAAGAAAATAACAGTAAAAAGAAAATAAAGAGAAACAATCAAATACTCTATCATGAAAGTTAATAGGGAGAGTGAGGTAGTTCTTAAACAAATGAGAAACCCATGTGCTAAAAAGAATACTACACAAGATAAAAACTGACCTCAAAAGGCATCTGTAACAGAACATAAGCTACTACAGAAGAACCATTGGACCCAAACCACTGCACACACACACAGTTGGAAGAATACATGGGAATAAAGAGGAATGGATACACCTATTGGAGAACACTGATTGGACCACAAGGGAAGGCACTAACAGATTAAAATGATCACATGGTGGAGGTTTCAGAGGAAGTTAGGAATGCCAAAGGTGTAGAAATCTTACTCAGAGATGAAGCCAAAAATATTCTATCTTTAGAGGAAACAGCAATCCAGGTATACGAAGGGCAACAGCTACCATTTAGATTTAACCCAACCAAATTGACAGCAAAATGTAATTACCCGAAGGATTAACACAAATACATGATTCTCCTGCAATCAGAAAACACACACACACACACACACACACACACACAAGGTTGACTCAGTTCCCTGACAGCACAGTTCTCAACACAAACCAGGAAGAATAAAGAGAGATATTTACAGTGCTGAAGGTACAGGGTGGGGTAGTCTGAAAAACAAACTATTTTACCCAACAAAATTATCCTTTGAAAATAAAGGGTAGGTGCAAACATTCTCAGATGAACAAATCTGTATTGATCACAACCAGGCCTGTCCTTGATCAGTGAGTGCTAAGGTGAGTTCTCCACATTTAATGAAAGAGACAGAAAAAACGTAACAAGGAAACATCAAACATAGTATACTTTGGGAGGGTCATCATTCCATTCAGTCTGTCATACACTGCAAAAGATTGCTTGGAACATGATCCGTCTGAATTAGACTAGTTTGAAAATTATTGTGTCCCCAAGAAAACAATGTTTAACCCACTCTGTGTTTAGGACCTATATTAAGGAACTGACTTACAAAAATAAGCTTTATCCATATAAAAAATACAGACTCATTGTAATTACTGCCTACAAAATACCTATGACAGCAGAAAAGCTGTTTTTTTTTTAATTTAAATTGTTTCATTTTCCATACCAGTCACAGTTCTCCCTCCCCTTTTCACGTTCCTCCTCATCCCCATTTTTTTGCCCCCCCCACTCTTCAGAGGGGGTAAGGCCTCCCTTGGGGAGTCAACAAAATCTGGTACACCAAGTGACAGGACCAAGTCCCTCCCCCCGTATCAAGGCTGAGCAAGGTGCCACCTTCATAGGCAATGGGCTCCAAAAAGCCATTTTATGCACTTCGGATAAGTTCTGGTCCCACTGCTAGGGCTCCCCCACACCCTGCTATGTAACTGTCACCCACCCAGTAACTGATGGAAGCCGATGCAGTGATTCACTGTCAAGCACTGGACGGAGTTCCTGGAGTTCAGTTGAAGACAGGGAGGGGGAAATCATGTGAACTAGGGGAGAGGGTTAGATCATAAGGGAGAAGCTGTGTTTATAAAAGACTAGTGAAATGGTAACCTCAAACATCCTTCCAATGTATGGAACACACTAACTAAAAGATTGGAAAACACGAAAGACATATTATGGAAATTACACTAAAAATGGGCACATCCAGTGTTTATGGTATTAACTTTAACAATGTGAGATCAGTTATTCATTAGTCATACAATTAACTTCATAATTAAATATAACATTATTATAGCCTTTTATATGTATTTTTATTATGTCTTATTATGACATGTTGCAAACACACAGAAACAGGGATGTTACAATAGGCATTGTTACGACTGGGCAGTGGTGGTGCATTCCTTTAATTTCAGCACTCAAGAGGTAGAAGCAGGCTGATCTCTGAGTTCAAGGCTAGCCTATCTACATAGTGAGTTTCAGGAAAGTTGGGGCTACACAGAGAAACCCTGTCTCAGAAAAACAAAGTAAAAAAAAATAATTGTAGCTGTCTCTTAGTTTGTAGAATATTATATTAGTGATGAAATCTGCTTCTCTGATATTGTTTTAAAAAGTACAAAAGTATGTAGGGGCTATTGTGTATTCTCTCAACGTCACTCTCACCTGGGAAGTTTCAGAAATTATTTTCTGTAGATTTTAGTGCATGTTAATGGAATACAAATTTGCCTTTACCTAGGAAAACAAAATCAATATGCAGGGGGCTTTGGTCCATTGTTTCAGTCAGCTGTTTTTTCATTAAAATATATCCCATGTGGTAGTTTAATTAGATTCTACTCAAAAGTCCAAAAAGCCTTTGAACATTTTATCTTTAAGGTGAGGAGATAAACAAAACTAATCTTAAAGGCTTATTAGTGACCAATACCTTCCTCACATTGATAAAAAAAAAAAAAAAAAAAAAAAAAAAAAAAACTTCACATTCCAAGACAAAGGATCAAATCAGCTCACATGGGCTTGTACAATTGATGTGGCGTAGTTAGCTTGCTTAGTCTTAATCTCTTTTATCTCTCCTTCCTATTCAGTCTATAAACATACATTTGTGAAACTGATAACATCTTTAAGGTTTTTAATTAGTGTGTGTTAGTCATATATAATGAATATGATCATGATATCCTTATCCATGTATATAACGTGTTTTGCATATTTATCCTGTTAGTTACCCTTTCTTGTCCCATTCCCAATTTTGTCATTTTCTTTCTTCTTCCCAACTCTGACAACCCTTCTTGGCTATGACTTTTATAATCCTATATAATGCACAATTACTCATTTCATACAAATAGAAAAATCAGCATGAAAACTAAGGAAAAAATCATTCACAAGGTTATAAAAAAGTCAAGCAGTTAGGTTGGTCGGTAGCTATAAAGTAGAGCTATTAACACAGAAAAATGTGAACTGACATAAATACCAGCAGAGAACAGGCAGAGGTTCCAAAGATTTAAGTATGTATTTTAAATATAAAATATATGATGTATGTATTGAAATTATAATATCTCATTTCTCTATTCCCTTTCCTCCCTCCAAGCTCTCCCATGTACCCCTTCTTGCTCTTCTTCAAATTCATGGCATCTTTTTCTTTGTTATCTATACATACGTACATATGTCTCTAAATACATAAATACAATTTTCTCGGTCTGTATGATGTTACTTGTATCTACATGTTCTCGGGGCTAACCATTCAGTATTGGATAACCAGTTGGTTTGCTCTTCTCTGGAGAAGACTATTGCTTCCCCTTTCAACATTCCTTTGGAACCTGTAGTCCTTTGTGTTGGGTTGAGACCTTCTGAGCTTTCCATTGTCCACATTAGTGTATCTATTGAAGTAGTCCTTCTTCAAGTCATACTGAAGCAGTTGTATTGGTGAGATTTTGTGGATGCAGCTTCTAACATTATTAAGAACATTAATATCACAGGAAACTTCCTGTTCTTCTGGCTCTTAAGATCTTTCCACTTCCTCTTCCACCATGATCCTTGAGCCTTAGCTGCAAGAATTGTGGTATAAATATATCTGTTTGGATTGGGCTCCACAGTTCTGTATTTTCATTGGCTGTGGTTTTCTGTAATGGTCTCAGTCTACTACAAAAAAAAAATTCTAGTTCATGGGTGGGGATTACACTTATCTGGGGATATAAACATGAATATTTAGAATGTAGTCAGGAATTCTGCTGGTTTACTAAGTGGTGGTTGGCTCTCTTCCAAGACCCATGACTTCCCCAACCCTGTGGAGTTTTCTAGATTTCCAGTACTAGTCATGATTTCCCTCTTATTGAGCTGGTCTTAAGTTCAATAGAGAGCTGTTAGTGACAGAAGGTTTGCATGCCACTACCACAGCCCTTGGGTTATCATGTCATATTGATTGTGAAGTTCTTTGGAGTTCATAGGAATCAGGACTAGATGGACTGTTAGTTGTTCCACTCTGGAAGTTTCCTGGTGCCTACTGGTACCACAAAAGGTAGCCCTCAATTAGAAAGCTTTTAGGTTTCTTTTAACTCAGGAAACTCTGAGCCCTGCATTTAAAACATGTCATCTTCGGCAATATGGTCTTACCTTCAATCTCTGTAACGCAACAGCAATCACATGTAATGTTTCGAGCCCTGGCCAACAACTGAAAAGAGGGTGTCTGATGACTAATGTTGGGCTTCTTTATATGATGTTTGCTTCTTGGGGGGAGCATTGTCAGCCCACATGGGAAAACTCCACTTAAACTACATAACTTTAAGTAACATCTACTCCCTGGTAAATGAATGAGTCAAATGTTTGTTTCTTGGTATAATCATGATCAAAGTTCCCAGATTTCTTTCATCTGTACAAGTATCCATTTCACTCTGAATTATTCTGACAGCCTTAAAAGTGTCTTGGAGGAATAGTTAGAAAGACTTTTTTTCTGGAAATGGAAGAAAAGCTGAAAGATAGTCTACACAAAATTTTTAAACCTTCAAACTTTTACTTTGCATTTATGGTCTATGAACTTGATTCTTTTTCCAATGATTTCCTTGTCAAAAATGTCCAAATTTCCACTGTGAGTAAAACAATTTCAAATCCGAAATTGGCTTTTGAAGCATGACTAGATAAAGCAGGATAGTGGACTACTTGTGCTCAAATGTCCACTTTTGGGAAGGGGGAAACAATATTTTCTACAAAATGCTAAGATGATCTAAAAACAGCCTAATGGGTATCACCAATCTTTTCTGTGTTGTCTTTGTCAGAATAATTTTTAGAACAGAAACAATTATGACTTTCTTTTGCTCTCTTAGGATTTTGTATGTGGGTGTTTCAGTGCACACAATTGCAAATGAATTGTACCTTGGCAGAGGTAGAAAGCTTTCATTTGGCAAGTGATTAGATATAAAGACTTTGTGATCCAGCAGGTTAGTCTAATAATAAATGGTCATAAGTAAGGGATTGGCAATGAAGCTTCAAAAAGCTGAGTCAAAATGATCTCATTCTTCAATACCATGTGATATTTATCTTGTGTTGCCTCTGGCTCACTGTGACTTATACCACTGACATCACTAGTATTCATAACACCTCGACTCTGCCACCTCTTTGCCACCCATACTCTTCCTTCCTTCTCACCTATCTAAATCTGATGGTCTCTCATGGTGATTTATCCCTCTACAGATGAAATATTTTTCTTTAGTGTAACCCAGAGCCACCTTTCAGGACAGAGGCACTCATCTACTGAGTCAGTAAGGCTGTCATTGACTCACAACTGATTCTCTTCCCTTGGAAGTGCACCTCCACTAAAGAAAACTGATCTGTTTACAGTCATACCCCTGTTCAAGAGTCAGTTACATCCAACGACTTGTGATATGATCATTGAAAATTCCAAACATTTATCCACTGATAAGGACATCTCTGTAGACTAATGTTAGCTTTGTGCTTCTAGTGAGGCGTTAGAAGACTGTGTTATAAATCGCGTGGCATGTTTCCTTTCTTCCAGCCTCATGCTTCTATCTTCAATAGCCTCTCACAAGTTTATTTGCCAAGATTTTTGTTTTATAAAATGCTTACACATGCACACACACACACACACACACACACACACACACACTTATTAGAGTCTAGAGCAGAGAATGGGCACTAAGAGGGTGACCTATGGAGTTGTGCTCAAAGCAAACTCTGAAGTCAGATTTTGAATGTAGATCATATATCTCTAAGCTGGCAACGAGAACAACTCCATTGGTGGTACTCAGACTTATAACTCTGGCAGGTAGCAATGGTATAGTTTTAAAACTCCTGCTGCTTGCAAACTGAAATGGGTCATCCATGAAAGAGAGTACACAAACAGTCATTGAGAGTTGCAGGAAAATACAGATTATTAAAAATATAAGATTTGGTGTTACATATATTTAAAGCATCCTTGAAAGAAAATAGAAGGTCTAGCCAGATTAATTCTAAGTTTAAGGCAATTGATGAAAACTTCCTCAGTCGCTTGCAAAGAGTCTTTAATCTACAGCAGCTGGAGATCAAAGAGAGCTGGTTACCAGGCCTAGGACTTCAGTTGTCAGGATTCTGAAAACTTGGAGAGCCTGCTACACTGCGATTAGGACATTGAATGATAAGCAATGTGATTTTGAGACTTGAGAACACATAGGACTTTTAAATTTTGGAACGTAAAGATTTTCCGTGAACATTCTGGTTTACTAGGGTGGCCTTATCATCTCTGTCAAAAGTTGTTATTCTTGGTTCACTTGAAAAGAAACACCTTCCAGGCTGACCAATATTGTTGGCCGAATCTATTTCCTTGTAAACATGGGGCTCAATGATTTATTTTTCTAAATCAGCTACGCGCTGCTCTTCACTGCGAGAAGACATCCATGTGTCCAAATTTGGTGTTCAGTATGGAAGCTTGGCCTGTCAAGACCAGCAATAATTTCCCAAGTGTAGTCTCTGCAGGATCAGGTGTAGTGCCACAGACCTGTAATCCCAGCACTTGAAAGACAGAGAACGGAATAGCTCAAGTCAGTGGCTGTCAGTCTCTCCCCACAGAGTCTATCTTTGAAATGTAACCTCATGCTGTCTGTTCCCTTCTCCATAGATTTCCTCAGACAGCAATGCCTACTGTTTTAAAATTCATGATCGCAAACCTTAGTGCTGCCCAGAAATCTCGTGATACTGACTTTGAGCACTTGTTCATTTCACACTTGTATGTGACATCCTACCTTCCCTCCTTGTTTTTCAACACCCTCCTCTTCATTCTCACTTTCGGGTGAGGACATTGCCTTTTACTTTAAAGAGAAAATACGAGCACTGAGAATAGAACTTGCACGTACTCCCACCATCTCACCTAGGCACCAGCCCATTTTTGTGCCTGTTAGAATTCATTGCGTTTGCACCCCTGTAAAGGGCTATTTCCTACACAAGTGAAATCTCATATAGGGACTGACTCCTCCAGGACCTTTCTACAGACATTCTGCTTCACTCCCATGCATAAAACTCTTTGCCTCTCTGCTAGGTTTATGCCATTCTCATGCATATATGATGCATTGTGCTTTCTTGTCCTTCTTGACATCACGTTATTAGCCAGTCGCTGCTTTGCTTTCTACTCTTAAGGCACCCTTTCAAATTGATAAATTCTAAAGCATGATGTAAGCAACAACCTTATTGTATTGACCTATAAGAGAACACAGAGGGAAGACATGAGTAAGGAATAAAGGAGACTCTTCTTTGGACCTTTTGTTTTCTATATTTGTTCCTCATTTCCCCTTTATTTTCTTTCTTACACTCACTGAGGTAAGAATACTGCCTTATCTGTGCTGTAGAAAATATCACTGGGGGAGGGCTTCATCACCTGCAATCCTTTTACTAAATCCAACAGAAATTTAAAGTCTTAACTGGCCCAAGCTTTGGGTAAAGGCCAGTGGCTCACAAGTAAAGAGTCACCACCATACAGGGGCTGTATATCAGATATGTACATGACAATGCATAACAGTAGCAAAGCTACAGTTTTGCTACAATAAAATAATTTTATGGCTGGGGGGTCACCATGACATGAGGAACTGTACTAAAGGGTGGCAGCATTAGAAAGGTTGAAAACCACTGATACAGACAGCCGTCTCTCTCTTGAGCATTTGATTTAACTTGCTTTCAAGGTTTTGTATTGTAGTAGTCAAAGATAATGTTCTATTATACAGGAATAGAACTGACATAATGAATCTATAAATGGGTGAATTTATAAGTTTAGTGTGCATAAGAGGGTATGGATAGCCCAACAATGGCTGACTCATTCTGGAGAGGGAAAGAATCCAGTAGCGACTCAATCTACAGGCCTGGAAGTCCCAGAATGTCCAATGGGAAGGCCTAGGAACTCCTGGTGAGCAGTTTTTCGTTCAGTCCACATCGTAAGTCTGACAAAGTTTGTTCTAATATGAATGAAGGAAAGCAGTAGCAATGGGAGAGATGAATTTGCCAGAAAGAGAGAAAAAAGCAGACAAGGAGGCAAACTTCCTCACTACTAATCTGGGATACCACATTTCAGGTGAGTCTTCCTGTTTCTTATAACCTCATCAAGAGAATCCATCAGGGTAGTGTCCAGCAGTTTTCATTTTAGTTGGTTTCAGATACAATTAAGTTGAAGATCAGGATTTAGCCACGACACATATGACCATGGATGTCGTGTTCTAGTGAATTCTGCCTCCATCTCATCTATCCATCCCCTACCATATTTGTTGTAACTGGACCCCAGGGTTTTATCCTTTTGTCTCTTTATTTTTCTTCTCTGTTGAGACTTCTTTTCATCAAAAGTCCATGCTTCCATGTGGCTCCCCAAACTACACAAATGTTAATGGCTGTTGCACATATATTTTATCCACAGGTTTCCTCTTAACCACAGACTTCAATATAAAACTGTATTTGCAACATCTTTAGGTTTTGTTACTACAACATTACTTTAAAATAAGAGTCTTACTTGTTCTTTGGAAATTTTTATGCATATACGATTTGTTTTGATCATATCCACCCCCATTTCCCTTCCGCAGCTCCTCACAGACTTTCCAACAACATATCCACCCCAAAACCTCATGCTATCATCTTTTATCCTACCTTATCTAATGAGTAATGTCTGTGTGTGCATGAGGGTAGGGTTATCCACTGTAACATGGATCATTCACTAGTGGCCACAGCACCCTCCTCCCAAAATCATGACTCTTTCCCCCTCCAGCTGCCATCAACTATGAATAGTTGCTCAGTTAGCAATGGGTTTCATGAGCCCTTTAGCCACTCATATAGGAATATTGGCTGGCTTGATCGTGTGCAGTTCACCACAGCTGATGTGAGTTCCATAAACGAGTGAGTGGATGAACTAGTAACTTAACAAAAGTAAATTTCTTCCATCACTTGAGTCACAAATCAGAAAAGGCAAATGGGAAATGAACAGAGAAGAATTCAGTAGATCAATAAGAAGGGTAAAATAAACAGGGTACAAGGACAATGGGAGCGGTTCCTATACCTGAAGGACCAAGGTGGGAACTGAACGCCAGTATGTGGAGTGTCTGGTAGATGAAACAACTCAACAGAAGTTGTTCAGTAAAAGAAATCTGCCACTCAAAAGC
This sequence comes from Microtus oregoni, assembly GCF_018167655.1. Classification (NCBI taxonomy): domain Eukaryota; kingdom Metazoa; phylum Chordata; class Mammalia; order Rodentia; family Cricetidae; genus Microtus; species Microtus oregoni. The sequence goes on along the minus strand of NW_024543083.1, from coordinate 6,498,876 downwards.
AGCCTGTAGGGGAAGAAATATCCATCTCTTACTAACGATACTTCTGCTGGCCAGGACCAACTGCAAGTTAAAGACAGGAATGCCTTCCAGACAGACCCTTGTGACCAGAAGTCAACCATATAGCAAGGTAGGGGATATTGGGTACATTTGGTTTGCTGTTTGTCTCTCACAGCTTATTATGGACCAAGAAGATCAAAAGACGTGTTCTAACATCAGCTTACATTTGCTGTAAAAGACAAATTCCATTTATGCTAGAAACTGTGTGTCTGTAACTTCCATTCCCCATTGTCTTTTTAGCACTTATTTCTTGCCTTTTAAAATAGAAATATTCACTCTTTGGAAGCTTCAGATTTTTTTTTTTTTTTTTTTACTTTGAATCACTACAGTTCAGATTGTTTTCCTCAAATCAAATGCTAACCTTTAAGAGAATGTCTAAAGGCTACATTCTTTGGCCTGTTCTACTTAGGTGACTAGAAGAAATAGCATTGAAATTTGCTAAAGGCGTCTTTGGAAATTTTTTTGAAATGAGTCTTTTTTTTTTTTTTTAAACAAATGGAAGCAAAGTAAAATCAAAGGAGCTGAAGCAACATCCCTGCTGTGGAAAGATAAAGCTGAGCTCTGGTTAAAAATAGCATCCATAACTGCTGATGAGAAGGAAGCACATCTGGTACAGGGAATGGATTTATCAGGTGATGCTGCGGGGGAGGGGCCTGAAGCTTTTATGACACCGTGACAGTGCCGGCAGGATAATGCCCCTAAGAAGGTAAAATGAGAAACTGGCAGAGCATATTGCTTACACTGTTCAGAGTGAAATGTGAATGGACAGACTGGCTGTACGTCCTCTAAGTCTGGTACTTCTGTACTTGTCAAAGGGGCTTTCTCTCCCTTCCTTGAGACTTTCCTTTTAAAGGGATGGAAGAGAGAGCGAAAAGAAGAAAGTGAGATATGAGATAGGAAATGCCTTGGTGAAGCCCTTTGTTCTGTCTTCTAACCAAAAGACCAATTGAAAAGGGACTTTAATGAAAATACAAATCTAAAAGGGAAAGGTAATTAACGGACCAACACAAGACTAGAGAAGAGGACCCAATCTTTGCAAGGATCCAATTCTGAAAGCATATAAGTTCTACAGATCCAGGGGGGATAACATGTTAGGATTGGACAATATGTCTAAAATATTCTGTAGTTTGCATGTATTGAATGAACATGGCTCTGCTTCTGTGCCTTGGCATGTGTTCACAATAGGAAATTACTACTTTTGTCAGATCTGCCATGACACTTTCTGTGAGTAAAGTAACATCCAGAAGTCCCAGGGTTGGGACACAGTTTTCCATTGCAGCCATAGTATGAGTACAAGGATAAAGAAGAATTTAAAAATCACGAACAGTTTTGAATAAGATCAAAGTCACAGGGGACAGATGATTTAACTTCAGTACTTTTCTTTCCTTTTTATTGATTTTATTGAGCTCTACATTTTTCTATGCTCCCCCCCCCTCCCTTCTCCTTCCCCTTCGACCCTCTCCCAAGGTCACCATGCTCCAAATTTACTTGGGAGATCTTTTCAAAATAACATGCAATGAAGGTAGTGAGAGAAACACTTCCCTTAAAAACTGACAAACCTGTGGAGGAAAGCAGAGCCCAGCAATAAACCTGCATATCCAGGGCTATTTGATTTTTTACAAAATAAAAAAAAGTCAAAGCAACCTAATAGAAAAGGAAAAGATTTTTCAGCAAATGATGTTGTAGAAATTTCATCTAGAGAAAGTAAAATCCCTGTCTCACATTTTATACTATAATCTGTTGAGCCAAATCCTGGACCTTGACACAATACTCACACCTATAAGTTAGGACCAGATAAGTGGTTAAATTATTAAGAACATCTGAAAGGCAATCATGAGGACCAGAGTTTAAAGCACCCCTGTTTGTGGAGGCCATTCTTTCATTCCCTGCTGCCCAGACTCGAAATTACCACACAGAAACTGTATTAATTAAATCACTGCTTGGCTTATTACCTCTAGCTTCTTATTGCTACATCTTACATCTTAAATCAACCCATTTCCATTATTTTGTATTTTACCGTGAGGCTCATGGCCCACTGGTAAGGTTCAGATTGATTGCTCATGTCTTTCTCCTGTGGCGGTGACATGGTGTCTCACTGACTCTGCTTTCTTTCTCCGATCATTCAGTTTAGTTTTTCCACTTAGTTCTATTCTGTTCTATCACAGGCCAAAGCAATCATTAGCCATTAACCAATAAAAGCAACACATATACAGAAGGACATCCCACACTATACCCTTATAACTACTCAAGTGTCCTGCACAAGCCTGTAACCCACAAACCAAGAGGGTGGAGAAAAAATGATTCCTGGGGTTTGCTGTTAAGAAAATGTGAATCCCAAATTTAAAGAGAGACTCACCTCAAAGTAATAGGTAGAGAATAATAGACAACTGCACACAGCTGACGGAGGCTGGAGAGATAATTCAGCAGTTAAGAACACTGCCTGCACTTCCAGAGGTCCTGAGTTCAATTCCTAGTAACCACATAGTGGCTCACAACCAGCTGTAATAAGATCTGGTGCCTTCTTGAGGAAGAGACTTGGTCAGTCATCCTCATCAACTTATACCATGAAATCCAATATGGACAAGTTCAACAGAACTGCCATACACGGTCTGCCCATGCATGCTTCATCATTGTTAAAACATGAATTTCATTCAAATTTCACACAAAACCTGACACCTTCTTCTGGTTTGTGGGTATACATGCAATCATACACACATGCACACACACACAAACACATACACAATTATACACATATATAAATAAATAAATGAAATTTAAAACTATAAAGTTTCCAGAATATGATGAAAGGAAATATCATGATGTGTTTAGCTAGGCAAAATGTTCTTAGATCAGGAAAAGCAATAAATATAGAATAAAAAAACAATAAATCGACTTCCATCAAAAATGTGAAGTTTTTCATAGAAAAGTATCATTTAGAAAAGGTATTAGCAAAATAAACATTTAACACCCAGGACATATCCTGTACTACAACATAACAGAAAGGCTAATATCCTACTTAAAAGACACAACTATAACATTTACAGGGGAAGACACACAAAAGGCTAAGAAGCCCAGGGGGAAAGTCTCCAGTTCCATTAGTCATCAGGGAGATGAAAATGGAAGCCTCAATGGCATAGCACCACACACCCACCAAGCCAGCTAAAATTAAATTGACTGAAAACACCAAATGTTGGTAAGAATGTAGAAAACTTGGGATTCACATATATATTGGTGAGGCTCCAAAATGTTACAATTACTCTGGGGAAAGCCTGGCAATGGCTTATAGGACTAAACATCCGCCCGAAGGATGACAGTAATTTCACTCCTGGACGTTTGCCAAAGAAAAATGAAGATGAAAGGCGCACCCACAAAAGAACATACACACATTTTTGCAGTGCCGGAGCTAAAACAATGTAAGGTCATGTGCTTTAACCATTGATGCTTATCATCAGCCTGAAAGAGAACATAGGGTAGAGTTGTGTTTCTAATGACTTTATAGAGAAAATATATATATATCTTCTGGGAGATGGAGAAACTCAAACGGATGCAGTAGGGGATGATAACTGTGCACACAGATACCAAGCACCCACACTACAGTGTTTTCCGTGTGCACATGACTAACACTCAAGTAAGTGTTTGTTCAAGGACACACCACTGTGTAAGACACACTTAGAGGAAGGTATTTTTCTAACTTATTGATCCCAAGCTTCTTACTCAATTAAAAAAATCAATTAAATGACTAATAGATCTACTTAGTCTCAAAACTAAATAAAAAATTTATAGATTACAAAATAAAAATTAATAAAGTTGCACTATAAAAACATGCATGAAGCATGTGCAAGAAAGGTTGTGTTTCAGCTCCACAAAGAGGTAAAATAAGTAAGTAAATAAGTAGAGGCAAAAAATGAACAAAGCAAAATAAGAAAGTAAAGAAAGACTTGCACAGAAAGAATATACTTTTGGCTTATGCTGATCCTTCAAGTCCAAAATTCAGGGAATGTTATTAACCCTTAAACATCACAGTTCAGCAACTTTTCTCATAGTCTGTCCTGGCAGTCATATGGCTAACCGGTGACTCCAGATCAGTGTTGCCCAATATCCAGAGAGAGTACCACATCACTAGAGAGGATAAAAAAAAGATATCAAAGTTCAACCTTTATTAATGATTGTTATTTTCATACCATTGAGGAAAAGATGGTCAATCAAGGTTGGCCACATTGTTCAGTGGGTAAAGACACTTGATTGTAAGGCTGGAAATCTGAATTTGTTCTCTGGAACCACATAAAGCCAAAATAAGTGAAGCAACTCTACAAAGTTGCCCTTTTACCTCTGCAAATGTCCATGGTATGGGCATCTACACACAAACATCATGGACACACATAATAATAATTAGGGTTTTGAAAATTAGAAGAAAATTTTAAATCAAATGGCCCAAAGGACTTGATATCTTACTACGAACACACTTATTCAGCCATGTTCACTGCTGCCCTATTCACAATAACTAGTAATGTGCCAAACTAAGATGCCCTTATGCATATACATAATGAAATTTTATTCGGCTGTAAAGACAATAAAATTATAAAATATATACAAAAAGAATGGGGTTTGAAAGTATTATACTGGGTGGAGTAACCCAGACCCAGAAAGACAAATGCTGAATGATCTCTGTCATATGTGAATCTGAGATTTGTTGGTTCAGTTTGTAGTCCTATAGAGGCCAGGAAGTCAGGAGGGATTGAGGGGGAAAAATAGCGTGCTAGAGAGATGGGTTAATCCAAACACATATGCATATAAAGGCCATATGGGAACATACGTTTTATAAACTAATTGAAAATATGAATTTAAAAAGGAAGCTTGACAAAGGTTCAGGAGGTCCCAAAGGCCCCCAGAATGATAGAGGTTCTTACCGTTCTTCTTGGTTGCCTGCCAGGATTAGAGGGTGGGACTTTGCTGATCAAAATTCCATGCACCTTGGTTATATGATGTGGGAAAAATCAAGCTGGAACTGAGCTGAGAGCTTTCAGTTGTTTTTCTGCTAGAGGCACCATGTAAGCTTCAGAGAGAAAACAAAGTCATCAAACTCTTACCCAATTGTCAGCCCTACAAACTACAATACCAACCTGTGAGCCAAGATGTACCTGAGTATTATACGGAGAGCTGGCATTATTCAAATTAGATTTTAAGCCCACTCCATAAAAGGAACACACACCTGGTACTGAAAACCCAGTCAAAGCCCCTGGCTGGGGATAAAACGGCTCTAAGGTGGAACCCATTACTGCTGTTTTGCTAAATAGGCATGTTGCCAACTTGCCTTCTAAATTTGTATGCTTATATTCACTGATTGGTCTTTCTCTCAGTCTTGGTCAGGGAAGATTCCGTTTGTAGTAGACAACAGTTAATAAAGTGTGTGTGTGTGTGTGTGAGAGAGAGAGAGAGAGAGAGAGAGAGAGAGAGAGAGAGAGAGAGATTCTAAAATAGATAGATAGGCATGCAGGCATACAGACAGACAGACAGATAGATAGATAGCCATGGGATGGAAATACTTCTCAGAAGGTGAGAATACTTGCTGCCAAGCTTGATGGTCTAAGTTCTCCAGAGTCTACATGGTGAAAATTGCTCCCTGACTACACATAAGTTAACAAATATACACATACAAACATACAAAGAATTAAATGTTTTAAGTGATTTTTCTAATGTTATGCACGATTATGAAGTATGTGGCTGGCACTGCTCTATTTGTACAAAGCTGAGAACCTGGCCAGGCCATTCTGCCATATGGAGTGGAAGAGCAGATGTAATATAACTCTTGGAAAGGGCACAAAGGAATTTTCTGCTTGATGGTAATTTTCTTTTGACAGGGCTGGAAATTAGGGGAAAAAATAGACCAGATAGAACACTTAAATTATTGCATTTCAATGTATATAATTTTCTTCTAATTATAACAAATATTGAACAGTAAACACTGAAGGAAAAGGTCATACTGAAAAGGCAGAATGTAACTTCCTGAAGATTATAAATATAACCTGTGGTGATATTTTGTTTGTGTTGTAACAAATAAAGCTTGTCTGAAGATCAGAGTGTATGGTTAAGCCACTACTTAGCCATAGAGGCTAGGCAGTGGTGACACACGTTTAATTCTAGTACTTGGGAGTCAGAGGTAGATGGATCTCTGTGAGTTTAAGGCCATCCTGGGCTACAAGGGATTGATCCAGTCTAAAGAGACAGGCAGTGATGCCTCATATGTTTAATCCCAGTATTTAGGAGTTACATGCCTTTAATACCAGCATTAGAAAGATGGAGACAGAAGTGATATGTCTGGGCAGAGATAAGAATATAAGACAGGAGGCAAACGAGTTTAGGGTATTGAGTCTGAGGACCTGTAGAGACAGGATACCTCATTCAGTTTGAGGACAGGATTGACACTTTGGTCTGAGCATTCGGAGAAGTAAGAATCTTAGTGGCTAGTTGCTTCTGCTCTGCTTCTCTGATCTTTCAGCTTTCACCCCTGATATCTGACTCCATATTTTTTATCATTAAAACCAATTAGAATTCATGCTACAAAAACAGGATGGACCAGGACAGATGAATGGATAAGAATAGATGCAATAAAATTAACATGGTGAAGTAGAAACATTGGTCCAAAATAGATTTTAAACTCAGTGTGATTTGTGTCTTTAAATAAGGCCTTTGCCCTTTGAAAGCTTTTGCAAAGTATTAGAATGACTTCATTTATTCTTCCGGATACACAGAATGACTGCTATATGCCAGGCAGGGTCCAGAAATGAAGGTAAAACAAGACAGATGTAGATACTGCAAATAGGGGTACATAGAGGAAAAATGGATGAGAAAGGCCAACAAGTGGATGATGGCAATGTCTGAGTTGATGCTTGAGACAGAAAAGGCACTGGGTGCTTATAAGCATGGGAGAGGTACAGTATTTCCTGTGGAGAGTAGTTCTGATTGAAGGTAAACAAATGAGAAAGACGTGGCCAGGCAAATGGCAGAGAGAAAAGAGAGTTATATGAACAGAGGGCCAGGAAATCTGCAGATCCAGTCACAAAAGGCAAGAAACATTCAAGGAACTACAAGAAGGGAAAAAGTGGGAAGGGAGCTCTAAGGTGTAGTAAGAAAATGCAGTTGTATCCTAGGATGGGAAGAGACACCCTGAAAAAACATATTCATAATTGTTTAATTACACTTGATCCTGTGGTAGGTATTTATGCATGTGTAAACATGCAGCAGCAGTTAAAGAGAAAGAGACCATGAATTTAAAAGATAGCAGGGGAGAAGGGACAATATGGGAGACATTGGAGGAAGGACAGAGAAGGGGGAAAATGGTGTAATTATATTATAATCTCAAAAATTAATAATCTTACAATAAATAGAGGTTTTAAGTAGAAGAGAGCTTCATTAAATGTATGTTTTAGGAAGATCCCTAAGGACAGTGTTTATTACTAGATGCTTTGATCTATGGTGAAAACCCTGTGTTGACTGGTTAATTCTTACCTGTGCCATCCCATACAGCTGTGCTTAATTAAAAAAAAAAACAAAAACCTCCTATGTTAATTAAATGGAGTTTTCTTTATTTCTCATCATACATGGCCTCTGTTCACAAACTACGCTGAATTTAAAGAAAGACCACTGGATTTAAAAATTCATGTTTTCTTCAAAATACAAGTTGGGAAAATTATTTAGCTTCTCTGAAAAGCACTGTTATAACAGGCAAACAGCTTTAAAAATATAAATCTATTTATTATCAAAGGTGTTTCTGGGAGGGTTTCAATAACAATAATAAAAGACAAAACATCTAAAAAAATTCCACTTGCAGAAACAAATTATATTGGCGCAGCACAATCGGATGTGCCATGTAGATACATTTTACCAACAAACTCACTGACAAGCCAAACACGCACAGTAATCTCCAGATGCTGCTTCATGAGTTAAAAGGAACTGGTCTTCCTTTCTATGGATAATAGAGGAAAGCAAGCACCTATGGGAGAGTTGATTACCCTAACCCAGGGGCCATTTCTGAATACTGAACTTAGCCAATCAACACACATTGTTCTTTCCCGGTTTAGGCTGGACTTTCCAATTTGCATTTCAAATTCAAAATGTCAGGCCTAATACTCCCTGTGCATCTCTGAGGGCATGACATGGCCTTTATAACTAAATGTTAAAACATAACTCGAGCCTGATAGTTGCAATTCCATTTTAGAATCCCTGGTGCTGTCAAAAGCACTATGTAATATGCTGTCAAGCCAAGTTGGCCAAACTGCATGGGCTCCAACCTCCTTTTCAGATATTTTTCTTAGAATGAGGAATTTCACTTAGCTACTTCCTGCCTCACAGCCCTGGGACCAGCAAAGCCGAGGATTCATCTCTACTAATTACATCACCAGAGAATTCTCCAGAGGCTGCAGAGAGACATGCAACACAGAAGTTGTTCAAACTTGCTTTTTATTGTAGTTCATCTGATTTTTTTAAGTAAAGCAGGCATCTTTTGGTGCAATGGAGAATTGTCATACAGCTAGGTAGGATGGGACACTTATAAAGACTGACTTTCCATGATCTACAATAGTCTGCTTGGGTGGAGACACTGTGAAGGTGTGAAATTCAGAATAAAGTTATCTGAGGGACTCATGAAAAGCAGAAATAGTTAACAGGTGACTTTGTATAGATATGCCCGTGACCAAGCATGATGACATATTTCTGTAATCTCAATAATCAAGAGGCTAAGGCAGGAGTTCAAAGACAGCCTGAGTGCTGTGGGAACTCCTTTAGCCAATAGCTTTTAAGATAGCAGCCCACTTGGATGTGGTCTCTTATACTAAAAATGTAGTTGTAAGGCTCGGAATCTCTCTCTCCTGGCTACTGGATTCGGCTCCTATTCCCCGTTGGTGCAGAGGACTGTGATCTGTGAGTTTACCCCTAAATAAATAACCCTTTATTATACTCATTTCTGAGCTAATGTGGGATTAGTTTATAGCATCCATCTTCACTTGAGGTCCTAGTAAGTTTCAGGTCAGCATGGATGACAAACAAGACCATGGCCCCCAAACAGGCCACATGAAAATTTTAATAAAAATTATTGTTCAATTCAATAAATTTTCTCATTGTGAATACTATCAAAAAGCTGCCAATAAGAGAATTAATAAGGGATGGCAAAAATATTTTGCCAGTAAATTAATGAATGTTAAATACACATTAAACAGAAAACAAAAGAAGTTATAGTTTCTTACAATGGAAATAATAATATAAACTTCTTGGGGGAGGGGGTATGCTAGCTAGTCATATCAATCTGACACAGTCTATATTCATCTGAGAAGAGCAAAGGTCAGTAAACAAATGCATCCATAAGATCAGGCTGGAAGCAAGTGTTGGAAAATTTTCTTAATTAGTGATTGATGCGGGAAGGCCTAGTCTACTGTGGGCGATGCTATCCTTAGGCTGGTGCTCCTCTGTTACAAAGAAAGCAGGCTGAGCAAACCACTATGAGCAAGCCAGTAAGCAGTACTCCTCCATGGCCTCTCCATCAGTTCCTGTCTCCAGGTTCCTGCCCTGTTTGAGGTCCTGCTCTGACTCCCTTCAATGATCAGCAGTGACATGGAAGTGTCAACAAAATAAACCCTTTCCTCACCAACTTGCTTAAGTTACAGTGTTTCATCTCAGCCATTATAAACCCAACTAAGACAAGGAAGCAACTGAAAAAAAAACCCCTGCATTTGATTGACTTGTCAGTACAGCTTAAATAAGTGTGAACATTTGGGGAAATGAAAATAATGAGGAAATTTTACTTCTGATAATAGAGGTGTTCACAGCAAGCCAGTTGTCTGTTTGATAAGAAATAAAATGGGACAATTTTATTTTGTTTTGTTGTATTTTAATTGTGTTTGAGGAATAAGGAGAAATGGCTCAGTGGATAAAGAGATGTCATGCAAGCTTGACGACGTGAGTTCAGATCTCCAAGATACAGGTAAAAATTCAGATTTAGTATCACACGTCTATAATGCCAGCATCCCCATGATGAGTGAGAAGACCAAGAGAAGAAAACTATCTAGAAGCTCACTGGCCAACTATTCTGGAATATGCTGTAAAGGTACAGAAACAGTGAGAAGGGACGAGATGGACCAAGGAGAACCAACCTATTCTCTGTCCTCCATATATGCACCATACATGGTACATATACACTCACACAACACACACACACACACACACACACACACTCGGAAGGGAGGGAAGGAGAGGGACAGAAAGCTTAAATTGTGTTTGAAAGCATGTTAGGATTAAACCCTCTAGGATTTGGAGGTTTAAGATTCCATAGGGGAAACAGTTAAATGAGCATCTTTTTCCCTTGAAGATATTTTCAGACATCCAGAGGAGCAGAGAGCCCAAAGCAGAAGTCAGTAGTTAGGATGTTTACCAGAACTTTAGGCAGCTTTGTAGAAATGGAACAACAAAGGCATTTACTCTTCAGGGTCCACTAAGTCTGGGACAAATGTCAACCCCTCAATTGGCTTGATAAGACCAAGGAGAGAGACCACATGTCAGTATAAGAACAGCCAAAACTAGGGTTCACTGGCAAATTAGTTTGATCCATTCGATGGGTTTCAGGTTCTTTTGAAATGAGACTGATTGCTCCTGGTACCACCAATCTATTCCCGAGAGAATGTTGAGCACCTAAGACACTCCACTTGGAGCTTGTTTTTTTTTCTTGGCAAAATTGGCCTTTGGGCAAAGAAATGCCCATGTGTCAACCACTAACAAGATACATATTATCTAGAAATGAATAAGCAGGACTGTCAAATCTTGCCAAGACAGAATAAGATGGTTTTGAAAATTTTCCTATCTCTAAAAGTGGTCTGTCAGTTATTCTAGGCCTTAGCCAAAGTTGGTTGCTTCAACATTGCAAATGAGACTTTGGTGATTGCCCAGGTAGCCAGTTGTCTCTATCATTTGTTGCACATTTTGGAAGTTGCTTGATTACACTTCCTGCTTACTCAAGTAATACTATCTCCCTTCTTGGATCTTCAGTGGGATTGAAGACTAGATAGTTGTAGTTACTTTCCTCTCATGACTTGGCCAAGTTATTTATCTTACAAGACTTAAACTAGTTAAGATAGGATAATTATTGAATATATTTGTTCTTATTTTATATGATTTTGTATTAGGCTTAGAATTCTCTCATTTAAACAAAAGGGAAAGGTACTGTAGGAAATCTTACAGCTTGTAGTCACCTGCCTACTGGGGCATGGTCTCTTGTACTATATATGCTGATGCAGAGCCTGTATCTGCTCCTTCTTCCCAGGCCATTCTTTTGAATTGCTGGATTTGGTCTCTGTTCTCCATTCAAGCAGAGAATTCTGATTTGTGAGTTTACCCCTAAATAAATAACCATCTATTTCTCAATTCTGAGCTAGTGTGGGATTTCTCTTAAGCATCCTTTCCACATTCAGTGAGCAGTCCTGTTCCAAAATATGGAGAGAGATTAATCACAGATACCTGATGTAAGCCTCTGTACTCTACACATTCATTTGTGCATTATCACAGACACACACACACACACACAAACACACTCAAACGTATACTAAGTATCAATATACAAGACATATACATGACAAATATAAAAAACAAATAAGTATATTGCCAGACAAGATTTTAAAATATATTCAAATATATGATACTTGTAAGAGTGAACCCTTAAATTTGTTTATTAAAAATTAATAGTGTGTATAAATAGTATAAAAGATAGACTTCAAAGAAATGAGCATACTTTAGGTAAGGAAATGAATGGTAGAAATGTCCAGTTCACCTAAAGGACGAATTATCTTTTAAAGATAGGATAGACTGTGCTTTGGGCTACTGTCAGGTTATTCTAAGACCCAGTCACCAAGTTATGACTTTAGTAACATTGGTTTCTATAACTATCAGCTTATGTTTCAACTTCCTGATAAATTCACCAAGGGCAAAAGCTCTATTTGCTATTATGTAGCTGTGCTCTGGATAGGAACAAGGATGCACAGGAATTCAATCCCTGCTTTGGATTAAAATAGATGGGTAACTTGGGTATTCAGAAAAGCGTATGTTTTCTATACGAGATAACTAAGAATATCTTAATTCTCAGCAATGATTACACTGCACAGGGGTTTTTAATATGGTAATACATTTTAAAAGATTAAGGAAGAACTATCAGGGTCATCCAAATTATAAAAGGGAAACAGCGAGTTGTAATAATTAGTTACTCTCTGTTAGAAATTGCCTTATGCCTGACCCAGCTATCCCCTGACTCTCTGCTAACTTCATTTGCTCCTGTTTTGATACATTTCAGCACCCTGTAGATTCCTGACATCTCAGATAATACTGAACCCTATGTTCACTGTGTCCTTTTTCTGCACATATATCCTGTGATAAGGCTTAATTAATAATTCAGGCACAATAAGAGATTAATAATGCTACTAGTAAAATAGAAAAATATTTTACGGTGTAATAAAGTTTATAGAATCACTATCCCTGTACTGTGGAGCCACTGTTACTTAATAGTAGAGTTACTTGAACAAAATGGCTGTTATATTTGACAGTCAGATGATAACTGAGGGCTGAATTAGTAACAAGTGGGTAAAGATACAGGATAGACACAATGGACCGAGGGATGAATCATGTTCCAGGTCAAAAGGAAGAAAATGCTTGAAGAACTCACTATGACATTAAATCTTAGCAACTTTTTACGTGTTTTCATTTACTATTTTCAGAATGTGACTAATTTTAGGAGACTGGCGCCTCAAAATATGAATCCTCTGATTTATATTATATACAACATTAGCTTTGTCATAGGAACATGGGTAGTTGGAAGGGTCGGGATGTAAATCTTTGGGTCCTCTGACAACAAGATGTCATCAGTTTCTCACAAGATCTTTAAATAGTTACTTTGGCTTTGGCTAAGCATAATTAATTCTGTGTCTACTGTTTCCCTGATTGTAACTTCTTAGTTCTTCTGTTACTTAGACCTGAGAGGTTCCAAGAAGATGATGGCCAAACAGAAACGATTTCTACAATCATTTCTCTTCCTGCTCTGCCATTTCCTATGATGCCTTTGTCAACATGTTCCATAACCTATCACATTCATTGTCTCTGCTTTCAAATGAAGCAGCTCAAAAAAAAATGAAATGAAATGAAATCAAGATGTTCTTTAGGAAGTCTATGGAAATAGCATCACTCTGTAGGACATTTAAAAATCCCTGGCATCTGCTCCATTTTCATTTTTGCACAGAAAACTACCTGCTTCTTAGTCATAAATACACTGCACCTTCCTGCAGACCTATAATTGAGTTACTTTAGTTTCCTTGGCAACCACTGTGATTAATTAGAATACTTGAGCATGGTAAGTTTATAGATGCAGAAAATATTTCATGTATAAATAGTGCAATCTGTTTATGCTTCAAAGGACTTTTCTCCCTCAGTTGAGAAGCAGGGTTACTTTTCCCTTTCGTGTGGAATTATCACACTCCCCATAAACTATAAATATTATTCAAAAATGAATGTTGACCCTTTCAGCAGAATGTTCCAATCCTGGCACTCTTTGGGTGTTTGTTGTCCTGAATCTGGTTCCTGCTTGGTAAAGCACAGCTGGGTTCACACTATAATTCATGACAATGTTGATAACATCACAAGACAAAGTCCCTGTTCTCTTTGAGTAATCTGTGGCGCGAGACATATGCATAAGATCATTTGTGTGAAAACTGGTTTCTGTTTGTGATTAGCTTTGCATTAAACCAAAAATAAGATCATCAATTTGTTTCAGAAAATATCCTACAGGAAATTAATATCAGTTTCACATAGAAAATGAGACATGGGCCTATCACTTGTTAGATATTTACTCAATAGATGAGTCATTAATCCTGGTATTTCACGTGTCCTAGTCCTGTTAATCTGTGTGGCTTGAAGCTATTGGGACTGTGAACCTCATTTTTGAGATATAAAACTGAGACCTTGGAAATGTAAATAAACTGTTTAGATTTGTGTTGTTTGGAATTGGAAGCTGTATTGAGATCGAAGGTCAAGACATCCACACATCTGCCCAGGCTGCCTTCAATCCTCTGGCATTGTTCTGGAAACTAAATCAGAGGCTTCATAACTGCCCTTCGTGGAAGGCAGGACAGACCAGTCTCTTGCTTTGCGCAAACTTCAGCCCCACCCTTCTGCCGATACAAATGAAACAGAATGATGCTTTTAAATCCCCTCCCTTTGCTGAAATACGGTTGGCCCTTTGCTGACTTTTTCAAAAGCTGTATCTAAATTTTATACTGTTTCTCAAGAAATAACTGCCAATGCATGCAGGTAAGTCTTGTGACCTCAGACTGGGTGGTAAAGGGACAGAAGTGGGTGGGGGTAAAGGCATCGCCCTGGTGCTAGAACTCTTTGGCAGTCTGGCTGTGAACCGAGGGAAGGGCCGGTTTTTAGTCTAGAACAGATGCAAGCACATCTTACCACTGAGATGCTCATAGCTGGCAAGACACTCTGGGAACCACTCTTAGGGATTACGTCATGATACTCTTTGGTTAGAAAATATTTTCTAAGGTTATGCTATTTCCTTCCAAGAACCATGCATCAGAATAATGACTGTAGAAATTTACCTTCTCCCTCCCTTAACTAAGTTATCATAGCCCTTGTAAATATCATAGCTACAGGGTCACTAACAGTTCACATATTGGAACAAAGACAAAGATAACAAGAATGGTTGATTCGCAGTCCTGACTGTATCAATTCCCAAGGTCACTGTTGTCCTCTCATGTACTTGTTAGTACAGGATAGACTTATAGAGCTTATCGAGTTAAATATAATTTTCTACATCCTAATAATCATTTTCCTGAGAATTGACACTGAATGTATTTTTATGATTTTAGCTAAAGATTGGCAGATCTCCCCTTTATGCATCCTTGTCTCTGCTAAATATGTGTGTGTGTATTTGTGTCTATGTGTATGCTAATTCCAATGCACAAATATTATTTGTATTTCATGACATCAGAGCACTTTTTCGAATTTAAGACTGCATGCCTTGAAGGTTATCAACACTGACTTGTTAAGAACATAGAAAGGTCGAAAGGTTTACCTCATTCAAGATGACTGCTTACAAAATACATTCAGTGTAGAAGATATCTGGCATTTTGGTCTCTCTTCCTCCTCCTTTTGTTGTGTTCTTCCTTCCTGCCTGCCTTTCCTCCTTTCTTCCTTTTCTCCTTCCTTCCCTCTGTCTTTTACCTTTTTTTACTCTCTCCTTTCTTTCCTTCCCTTCAATTCTTTGTTTTTCCTTCCCTTCATTCTCCTTCCCTCTTTCCCTTTCTCTCTTTTTCTTCTTTTCTTTCTTCTCTTCCATCCCTTGTCCGGGGAAGAGAACAGATCTTTTTATCCTTTTCCTTTTCAGGCGACTCAGACCCACCCTTCTCTGCATCTGTCCAGACAGGAGTGCTGTAAGAAACAGCTTGTCTTTCAGACTCCAGGGCTAGAAATATGGCCTTGGGTTAATAGATGATGGAGCTGATGCATTAGTAACATTTCCCTAGGTACCAGTATTATTAAGTTGATTCTTCTATATTCCTGGAGAGAAAATTAGAAATCTCACTCAAGACATTTCTGAACTTTCGTCTAAACTTAAAGGCTATAATCAGGGTCTCATAGTATTCAGCTCAGAGTTTTATATCTGATATAAGACAAGAATCAATCTATCTTGTAAGATTAAAATTTCAACATCAACCCAGGTTGTGGTGGCACATGCCTTTAATCCCGGCATTTAGGAGACAGAGGCAGGTGGATCTCTGAGTTTGATACCAACCTAGTCTATAGAGAGAGGTCCTGGGCAGCCAGACATCCAAAGGGAAACCATGTATCAAAACAAAACAGAACAGACTAGAAAAACAGCAATAACCAAAACAAGCAAGCAATAAATAAAATTCCAACATCATTAATATAAAATCCAACATCATTAATACACTTATTTCTGGAAATTTTAAAGGTATATTTCAATAATTAACCTGTTGAACTAATGTGGACAGTATATTTTCACATAACTCCATGAAGCCTAGGTGTGTTATGAAAGAGTAAACTCATGCAGAAATAGTTTATTTGCTGCTCAGGAGAGTAAGAGCTGGTAGCATGGTGCTAGAAAATAAAGCACTTATAAATGCCAAATTGTCTCCCATCAATGTTTCATGTGTCCTGTTTGATGGCCAAGGAACAGTGCCTAGGGAAAACGACTGTTGTCTGGCATTTCCAAGTCATAGCCTCTCATTAGAGCAAAAAAATTTTACATATACTGTCACAAAGACTCATGCCTAAATGCTTTAGACAAAGTTTAGATGATCACAAATCTCCCTCTATTACAGTGTTGAAGAAGCATTTGGTCATTACTGTTACTTGCCTTATCTTCACTTTGACTGAAATTCCTCAATCGTTTAACCCTGTTTTTTGGTGATATCTGCCAATTTTTTTGGCTTTCATGGGTATATTATTAAAGTTCATTTTGACTGACTGGTTTTCTTGTCCCTAAGGTATCACCTTAAAGACTGTGTCTCCTTTAGGTCGTAGGTCCCAAACCTACAGCTATTAAATATGTCAGAGTCGTTTAACAAATTTCCTTATATTATTCATTTACAAGCTGTAGCTCCAGAAAAAGGAACCAAGTTAGGCCTGGAGCTCAAGGAATTAATATTGTAAAAGTTTTAATCTACAGAGTCTACTAACGCCCAGTGTATGCTCAGGTCAGATACAAATTATCCCTGATAATCTATTTAGTGAGGAGCCGGATTCTCTCAACAGCAGCAACCCTGTTCATTACATGGGGAGTTGAATTGTGGCTGCAGGCACAACTCAAGTTCTCGGGGCCCAATTCTATCCAAATTCATTATAGCATCCTCTTTTGCAAACATTATCAGGTAGTCTTGTTTTCTTTTTTCAGTGGTTTTCAAGGCGATGCCTCGCACAGGTCCAAAGCTAAGCTTCATACAGTGTGTATCATCTCCCTCCAGTGCTTTGTTTTCCAATGGTCACGCCTTGTGAAATTTCACCTCTGCCACTTTTCAGAATGACCAAGACAACAGCACCTCAACACCTGAGGCAGGAACATAGGCTCTGACAGTTCATCCCAGAGCTGCAGTTTCTCAGAGAGCCATGGCAGAGCTGGGTTCTCTGCATGAACAAGAAAGATATCTATCTTTCTAGCTCTACCTTTCATGGCGGTAGGCAACTTTGTGTTAAAAAAACAGTTCCACTAATGTATTCATACTTGTTCCAGCAAGAACACCTAATCTCTACATCATGAATCTCCTATCCCAGTCCAGCAGACCAGAAGAAGAACTGGAGTGAGGTAAATATTTCATATCCTTCACCTTATCCAAAGCATTCCATAAAGACATGATCTTCCTTAGATGTCAGTCTTGTATCTCTCTTATAGGATTAGGGTCCTCAAACACTGCAGCTTTTACAAAGTTTCTGATCTATGGTTATAATAGATAAATCTTCTCAGTTACACCAAAAATAAAAATTCAGAACTTCCCACTTGAAGAAGCAGAACATTCTCTGGAAGCTCTTAAGCAGCAAAATTTTCATCATGGATTCAAGAGAAATATTAGAATCCAGACCTGATCAGGCAGTTGCCTAAAGAAATATTTAAGTGGAACTGGGTCTCAAAATGATCAGAACTTATTATGAAGAGGGTCAGTCCTTTGCAAAGAGAAGGGAAGAGTAGGTCAGGAACAGGAATTGGAGGAGCTCGGTCTCTACTCTGAGAAGTAGAGAAAATCAGCTGTGCCTTGGAAACAAATTAAGCAGTCCACACTGTAAAAGAATGGCAGGGGCCACTTACTGACTCGTGTGCACAGATGGAAAGTTCTCTTTTTAAAATTACACCCTAGAAAAGGTTTGATACTCACTTGTGTCATGACATCCTGGAAAAGCAGCATGAGAATGTAACTATGATCCCTAGTAAGGAGAATGCCTGCTTACACCTGAATAGTTTGATGTTGATTCAATATTGAAGGATTTTCTGTCCTTGTTTCATTCTGGTGCTTTGACAAACAGCATGACTCCCCTCTGGGGAAGGGAAGGTTTGTTACAATTTACATGTTACAGTCTGTCGTTGAGGGAAGTCAGGTCAGGAACCCAAGGAAGAGCTTGAAACAGAAACCATTGAGGAACACTGCTTGGTGGCTTGAGTAAGCTAGTGTTTAGCTAGTTTTCTTGTGCGGTTTTCTTGTATGGTGCCACCCAACAGTGGGCTGGGTCCTCTTACATCCATTCACAATCAAGACAACCCCTCACTGAGTTAATCACAGGTCACTCTGACATAGGCAATTCCTTAGACAGTTCAAGACTGTGTCAAATTGATTCTCACAGGTTGGTCATATATTTTTGGACTACAGTGTCATTCACTGTTAAATTCTGATCGGTTCCTGCATAATTATATGTTTATTCCAAAAGCATTTGTTCTAACTTCTTGGAGTGACCATAAGCTCAGATTTTGCTACACTTTGTAGAAATTGCAAGGTATTGATAAGAAGTTCAATGTTGATGATGTGAAAGAGAATAATAAAGGTTAGTTTTTATTCTATGTTAGTCAGTTCATGGTGTTTGAGGAGTGGAAAGAACATGAGACGAAGTACATCAATATTGAGCTGTAGATGCTTCTGTGAAAAATTTCCTCCTTAGCTCACTTCTTGTACACATCACTTTCACCAGAGACTGTTCTCCACTTGTCTAACGGACTCTGACCCTTCACACCTAATGAATAATGCCTTATAAGCACAAGGTAATTGCAAAGCCTTTGAACTCTTAGCATCCATGTTGTAATAACCCTGAGAGTACTAAAGATAGTTTGGTGAATATTTCACCTAAGCCCACACATACTACTTTTTGCTCTGAAGTGGGAACTAAAACCTCAAGAGAATCATTACACAATACAATGTATGGAAGATGTTTGGCCAGACTGTGTCTATATGGCATGTAACCTCTCTTCCTTCTTGCTAGTGCTTTAACCTTCCCAATCAACAACCCTTCCAAGAAGGCATTCTTTGGCAAAATGGAAGCCAAAAAGGAAGCAAGCCTTCCCTGCTCATTTCGACAGCGACAGACCATATCAAGGTATACTCTATACACGTACAAAATTGTAGAGGAACAGATAAAAGAAATTTTAGAGAAAAAAAGATAAACACATCTTTGAAGGTTAAAAAATAAATACTTTGTTGACAGAGAAAAAATGTGTTCTGTATTTTGTTTTGGTGTATCTCTTCCTAATAAAGACATAGAATGGTCACTTCATATGCATTTGGACAAATACAGAAGTAAAAATTTCTGTGTTGTGCATCAGAATTCTAAGGCATTATTATCATCCAGCATTTCATTGTTATTTGTTCATATTACTTGACTTAAATTCCCAAAGTATCCTTGCCTCCGATCCCAACCTTTTCTTGTTATTGTTGTTTTGTGTTTATTCATCATACGTATTACCAAAAGCACAGAGTGTAGATGAACTAGTCAGGAAATCCTTCCTGAACTAAACAAAGCAAATCATTCAGCACTGTGGAAACAGATGCTCATTTGCCTATTGACAGCTCCTAAAAATAAGGTTTTAGTGCACCATCCTAGAGAGTGTTAGCAGAGGGGCAAAAGGGTACCGGCTGACAGCCAATGAGGTCATTTCAGTCCTTCTGGACAGGTGATGACATGACGTCTGTGATGGCAGAAGACAGAAGTACTGTCCATATGGTAAGCATAGCACATGGTAACCCATCAACACTGCAGAGAGAAGCAGAAACCCGAGACTTCCTCCATCACAATGCTACACTCGCCACTCTGGGTCACATACACATGTATAGACACAGCCCCAAGGCATATAGTGTGCATGAACACACACACACACACACACACACACACACACACACACACCAATAACAACAACTTGACAGCAATATGCTACTTACAGCTAACGGAGTTCAAATTCTAAGATAACATATGAGGAACATGTATGCTGCCTAAAACCTGGCAACTCTCCTCTCAGCTTACAACCTCGGAAAGGATGCCTTTTAAAGATTTTAGAACTCACACAGAGACGTTTGTGTGGAACACGTGATGGAAGCAGGTTGTGCCCGATGTCGTCTGCCCATTAGGTAAAAGGGTATCAAGCCTCTAAGCATTTGTAAGGTGAGATAAAATTGAAATGGAGCAACCACCAACGTTCTCTAACCAAACCAGTGAATGAAACAGCAAGCCTGCAGTGATCGCTTACAAAAGAACATTTGTACGTTAGACTTCCTTCACCGTGCTGACTGCCGTTGCCTGAGAGGTATCCTACAATTTGCTTTAGCCATTTAATTCCACCTCAGTATAAATTGAGCTGCATTCCTGACATTCATTAACACACACATATCCATTCATCTCTGTCCCTTTCTTGCTTCAGGAACCAACCTTGCATTGCAAAGAAAAGAGAAAAAGAAAGAGAAGCGTACACAGAGCCCATAAAGACCCGCTGATAGAGTGATAGATCTTCTTTAAACACTGGGGCATTACAGGGTTTTATGAAGCAGTAAAACTTTCTCCAGGCATGAGAAGTGCAGGCTGACAGAAACCATTTTATCTATAAGGCATTAAAGTGCCACATCAGACAAGCATAATAGAAGGGAAAAATAGTAATTTCAGGAACAGCAGCCAACTCCTGGAGCGGAAAGGCTCAGACCAAGAGATACCTAATGATCTCCAAGAGCTCTGAGGAGAGGCCTGGCCTGTGTGTTCCTGAGCTTCCAATCGGGACATCTTGCTGCTACCTTGCCTTCCATTTCATTGCAGAAGCTGTAAGAAAGAAAATAAAGCAACTCCATGAAGACTTTTCTGAAGTAAAAGTTTCGACACTACAAGGAAAAAAAGAGGTCTTCTTTCTCAGTTCATCCTATCTCATTGCCATCACTGAAGCAACAACAAAGGTTCCCATGCACACTTCCTGAGTGTTTACTACATACAAAGCAAGGCCCTGTGCTCCGAGGTCTGTGCCCTCAAGCCTGTGTGTTTTGATACTTTGGCGGGAGGGAGGGAGAAGGGGAAAGGAACCTTTGGATTGAGTGACCCTAGGAAAGTGTTCTGACAAGTAGCAGGACACAGCTCACACAAAGGCTCAGGCTCTGTCGTCATCTCCACGTCTCATTTCTAGAAGGAATTCCCACTGTTTGAGTTACTTTGCTTCTCTCTTTAGGTGATATGGCTTAGAAACTGCTCCAGTTAGAGTGATGCTTGCCCTACTTTAACAGAAATGCATTCCAAATGCTTCTATTACATTGTGGGGCTCTCGCCTTTATTGGTACTGCTTCTGAGTTCATCCAACTTCCTGCATTGCTTAATTCAGACACCCATTCTCTTTCCAGCTTTAGTAAAAGATCTGAAAAAAATGATTATTACCTCATCAGCAAGCCTTCCATTCCACAGATCACTTTATTGTCTTCATTTCATCTTTGAGCCCTGAGTATCCTTGCCATTGCTTTGGATGTTCTCCAGTCTTCTGACTATGCAAAGTCATTTTATTTAGATAAAGCAAGAACATGCACCCTTTGACAAACTCAAGCAGACAACAGTCCATGGAAAGATAATATCATATTTGGGACTGCCAGTAAGAGAATGGTATACTGCATTAAGTCACATACTGCCTCATTGACACATGAGAGTCATATGATTTTGTTTGTTTGTTTGTTTTCCGAGACAGGGGTTCTCTGTGTAACAGTCCTCTCTGTCCCAGAACTAGCTCTTGTAGACCAGGCTGGCCTTGAACTCACAGAGATCTGCCTGTTATCTCTGTCTCCCAAATTAAAGGCGTGCAACACCACTGTCTTGCTATAAGTTTTTTGTTTATTTGTCTCATTTTGGTTTTATTTAGGTTCAATTAAATTTAGAAATGTGCATGGGATTAGGGATGCACAACCTATGTGTTTACCTGTGGCAGTATTTCAAGAGACAATTTGATCGTGAGGGTTTACCTGATCAACAGTTTAATCTGCTAATAGTTTTAATTTTTAAAGAGAATAGTTGGAAGAAATGGATCAGTAGGGAAATGTCTATCTTAGCTTTTTATAGCTGGCTTGGATACCTGGTTCTTTCCTGTTACTCTACTTCCTGGCTGCCGTGCACCCACAGCTGATTGAATTATTTTGCTTTGCTTCTGTCTCAAAACAGTGGATCTAGCCGAGCCAAAGTAAGTCCTTCTTCCCTTAAGTTCCTTGTGTCAGCTATTCTGCCACAGCAACTATCGAGAACCAGCAGCACTGGAGGAAGTGCTCTCCTGTGACAATGCATTCAGGTATACTTCCCACTTTCTCTTCTATGAGGTTTAGCATGGTTGACTTTATGTTGAGGTCTTTGATCCATTTGGACTTGAGTTTTGGGCATGGTGATAGATATGGGTCTATTTTCATTCTTCTACATGTTGATATCCAGTTATGCCAGCACCATTTGTTGAATATGTTTTCTTTTTTCCATTTTATATTTTTTGTTTCTTTGTCAAAAATCAGGTGTTTGTAGGTGTGTGGATTAATATCGGGGTCTTCAATTCGGTTCCATTGGTCCTTCTGTCGTTTTTATGCCAATACCAGGCTGTTTTCAGTACTGATCTAGAAAACATCATATTGAGTGAGGTAACTCAGAACCAGAAAGACAAATATCATATGTACTTACTCATAAGTGGCTTTTAGACATAAAACAAAAACAAAAAAAACAGCCTACAATTCACAACCCAGAGAACCTAGACAACAGAGAGGACCCTAAGAGAGACATACATGGATCTAATCTACATGGAAAATAGTAAAAGACAAGATCTCCTGAGTAAATTGGGAGCATGGGGACCATGGGAGAGGGTTGAAGGGGAGGGGAGGGGAGGGGAGGGGAAAGGAAAGAAGGGGAGCAGAGAAAAATGTATAGTTCAATAAAATCAATGATTTTTTTAAAAAAAAAACATTGGACAAATGATTCCTCAGAACTTGCCTTTATAATTTTACTTCAAAAATTTAATCCTACAATATTAACTGACCTCTAATTGCCTTGGAAACTGGTTCTGCAACAACCAAACAGCAGCACAGCTGAACTTATGTCTCTATTCTCTCTGTGACTTTTCTTTTCCATTAAGCCCTCTGTGCTTGTTACAAACTATATGGTTTCTCCTGAAATGCTATTAGCATTATTGTTCTGTCTATTACCTCTGTGTGTGTGTCTGTCTCTTTCTCTGACTCACTGTGTTTGTCTATCTCTTTGTCTGTCTCTCATTCTTTGTGTGTATCTGTCTCTCTGTCTCTCTGTCTGTCTGTCTCTGTCTCTCTTTCATATGTGTGTAAGTGCACGTATAATCTGAGTGTTGGAGCTAAAACTAAGAACCTTGGGCTTTCTGAAAGATTTTCATGGTTTTCTAAATTTCTTTTTAGCACAATCATATATAGCTACAGGAATTCTAATATGTACCTCATGACCAAAGACCCAGGCAATGTATAAGGTCATCCATAAAGATCTCAAGTAGGTACATTTGAAATGTAAAAATCATTTTGGATAATAATATGTAATTTATTTTATATATTACTTTGTGTCTTATATTACAGGTCCAATATGTATCCCTACCAATTTCCTCATTGCCTTTCTTGGCATATAGTAAATATTCTCCAAATATTATATGACGTAGCTTTCTATTTTAATTTTGTTGATCTTAAGTAAATCAGGTAAGATAGTCTCATAAAAGACTATTTCCTGCTTGGAAATTTTGGAATAGATTAATCAGTGTTTAAATAAGAAACAGCACTTGGTTACTTCAAGTTTATTATCTGTGACATAATAACAGCCCACTCTGAACACCTTCAGGAGGCATTGTGTCAGAAGTACAGCCTTGCTGGGTTGTCCTATTCACACAACAAATATGAACTGAAAATAGCCACGGATCACCAAATTAAATACGTAGCTTTAAAAATTAAATACCTGTCCTCGAACCCAATCAGACATGTAGCGTGATTCATCCTTCTCTGAAACCCTGTGTGGGTCTTGATATTGCCAGACAGTGTGAGTGTGACATCCACCCACACTGACTCCATCTCTGGCCAATGTGGGGGCAATCACACTGGTACCAGCTGATGGAAGTGTTGCCATGGTCCAGAATAAATTACTTTTTAGTGCATTTGTTGATCCCTGAGTCTCTAGCTGATTTTGCATTTTTTCACATTGTGTTTTTGTTTATTATAAAGTACATATATTTCAGGTTTTTTTACACCAAACATACCACTGAGAAGTATAAATTATAATGCATTAAATTATAAAATTAAAACCATCAAAATAATATGTAGCTTTGCACTGGGCATGAAATGTTGCTTATAATTTAGACTCAATTTTCCCCTTTCCTTGGCTTTTTTTGTCACACAGAAGAAAATTTGGGCCTTGCATTTCCCAGTTGACTATTTTACTTAATCATAAGCGTAAATGTCATGGTCTCTGTTTGAATGTTTATGTACTTTGAAAAGAATCCAACATCTATTGAGCATGTATAATATACAGGTACTATGACATGCAAAGTTTTCCCTCAAGCCTTCTTATTTTTAATTAGTGCCTACAACATTACATATGTCTAGAAGGCAGTGATAATTCATTACATGTGCACAATGTATACTGATGATATCAGAGGGATCATTCCGTTTCTTCTCTTCTCTTTTCACAGAGACAATTCCAAAACTATCACGTGCTTTAATCATGTGCTCCCCACACCCTCTCTCCTCTCCCCCTCCACCCTCTCTCTAGTCTCCTACTGTCCCTCAGTTTCTCTTCTTATTTAGCTGCTGTATCACCATCGCCTAGGCAATCACTCCGGAGACTCCCAAATGATGTGTGAAGTGAGCATCTGTCCATGGCAAGCAGAGCACATCTGCACCCATTAATTTTTCATCATTTCCCCAAGTCAGGGATCAGACACTCACAATGTGTTAACGTCAGGGCATACTCTGTAGTGGACCTTGCAGCTACTTCTGGAGGAGAGCACGAAGACCCGTGGAGATTCTGCCACTCATCCTCCACGAGCAAATAAAAAGATTTTCCCCTTCCAGAGGGATGGAAACAAAGAATGAGCTCGCTGCTTATTATTCCCAGAATAAGCATCCTTTCTCCTATACGCTTGTTTAAAATAAGAGTGCTTAAAAGCTCCACCTGCTATTGCGTTCCCAAATGTGAGAAGCAATGACCTTTTCTGATTTTTCTTTCACCTTCTATCAAAACAGCTTACCCACCGTTATCCTTTTTCCACTGTGAGCTTCTCAGCCTTTCATGCTTTGCTGCATCTTTTTGCTTTTTATTCCAAGAAAGGAAAACAATGATCCAATGCTGCCAACGCCTCTTAGCCATGCGGCTGGCTCGGATTTTCTGTGCCTTTTTCTTTTCTTCTGTCAGCTTGGGTTGGGTATAGGAGAGGGAAAGACCCTAAACCTGACAGATGACCGTGACTTCTGGACGTGGCCTGCAGGGAGGAGCAAGGGCTTGCTCTGAGAGGAAGAGGATCCTCATACCAACACTGTGGACTTATTCTAGAAAAACAAACTCTACGCAGAGACATTGCCTTGCTTAATTACGAATCTCATGGTGTGTTAAATATCTAAAAATAACTATCCATTGTCCTTTGCTGCGAGTTGAAATCACAGCAGGAGGACCATGAAGAGAGGAGATGATTGTAAAACTTGGATAGTTTCCCAGGACTTTTTTTTTTTTTTTTTAAGATTTCTACTTTCCAAAAATACAAGGTAACTTCAAAGATTTCCCAAGCTGTTAGAAGGGTTGGGGAGAGCAAGTTGGTATATCCTCTGCCCCTAAGGACGCAAGACTATCTGGTTTTCTTCCAGGCTTGGCAGCCCACATAAGCATGTTGTTAACAGAAAGATGGAAGTTCCAAGTTCAGTAGTCAGCATAAACCTTGTAACCCAGAATAAGAAAATAAGTTTTGGGGGTGTCCTGGTTTTCTTGAAACATCCCCATTATTAGAAGTCATTACTGCTTTATGAAAACATTTCATCTAGCAACATTTCCTCCTTAAATTAAATTGCCTGGCTACTTTCCAGCCTGTTGTAAACCCCTGCCAAGGGAGGCAGCAGCAGCCATTATACAGTAGATATCTCCAGCTCCCGAGTCTGGTCCATTTAGCATCCCGGTATCACCTGAAGTTTTTAGAACGTGTGTTCTTTGTTTGTATTCTTTATCATTCAGTAATATTAATTATACTTATCACTGTGCTTTGCTGTGGCCTCCCTATACATGATTATACATGCTTTGGTCGTGTATACCCTTCACTCAGTCTTCTTTATTACAGAACATCCATCTGATTCTTAAAGCATCTGAAGGTGAAAACTTCAATGCAGCTATGGTGGGGGACAGAATTCATTTTAAAAGTAACGTCTTAGCTGTGGCTAGCACTCAAAAGTTTGCAGAATGTTTTCCGGTGTGGTGTACATTCCTCTCAACTATAGATTACACAATACAAGGGATGCTGAGCATCTGTTTTGGGAGACAGACTTGACTATGTTCACTTTTTGTTTTCAGCTGAGGAACTGGTATTTACCTAATACTCTACTGGGCATTGTGGCAACATTTTATATGCACTGTCTCATTGGAGCCTTAGAAATGAAGTAGCCTGTACTGTCACATACCTGAAGTCATTTTCCCCTCTGCCCTTTTCTTTGACGTGACATAATGTATAGCTTCTAACAAATCTCACCCGTGAAAACAAAAAACTAGATTTATGATAAAAAACAAAAAGGCCTTGAGAACCAGGGCTCACCACATAGTGAGTGGTTAGTGAGGTGGACAATAGGAAGAGCAGGCAGAACTTTATGAACCAGGGGAATCTGCTGAACTCTTGGCCCAGATTCTGATTCTCAGCCTCAATTGTGTGCCCAGCTGTAAAGCAAATCCTGTCCAGGTCTTTACGGCTGGCTTCCTATGCTGTGGAAATGGGCTCCAGTCCCTGCTCCATCTGTAGATGCAGTCGGATAACAATTTAGAACGCTCCAAAAAGGTTTGTTTTGCTGGCTTGCAGACAGTGGCATTGCACTTGGTAGTCCTGGGCATAAGTCATTTCTCTCGTCTTTGCTTCTACAGGCAATAATTTCTAGAACCAGACACTGTCGAGTTTAAGGATGTGTTGATTTTTCTCCACATACTGGTCTATCCAGAAAGGAACGGTTTGGGTTCCACAGTGAGCATAACTCCTCCCCGTGTGAAATAATGCAGGAGTAACAGTAGTTCCCGGTTTTAGAAAATATGCAACAACTCACTTCAGCGAGACCAGAAATATTAAGATCTATGGAAGAGCAATTTTACAAGATGTGCCTCGAGCCTTAAAGTTCATGTTTTTTTTTTCTCAGCAATATGCCCTCTAGGAAAACATTATTGGAAACAGGATTGTACAAATAGATTTATGAACTCAGTTAAGTCACATATCAACGTATAGCTTTATACCAAATTGTAGAGGTTTTGAATTATTGAGATGTCACTTATAGACTTTGAATAACACATATTTAAAGTACATAACTTATTTAGGTTTGATTTATGTTTCTACCTGTGGCGCCATCAGAAAAATCAAAAAGCAAAATAATTCCATCACCCCTAAGCTTTTTCATGCTTTTTGGAATCCATCCTCCACCTTTCTCTGTCAACAAGCAACTGCTATCACCTTAAAGTATTTACTGGGATGCACGATATCTCTGTGGGTCAAAGAGCTTGCTGAACAAGCTTGGTGACCTCAGTTTGATCCCGGAAGCTATGGCAGAAGGAGAGAATTAATTTCTGAAAGTTGCCCTCTCACTTCCACATGTACGCTGGGACACACACATGTATTACACACACACATACACTCTAATAATGATAATAATGAACATATAGAAGCATAAAAATAAACGAAGTACTTGGTATTATATAGGAATTTCTGTAACTAGAATTGTATACTACATATCACTTTGTGTGTATTTTGTAATTTTGAGATTCATTCATGAAGCCTATATCTACATTGGGTTTCTTTTTAATTTTTGAATGGTTCTGAATAGTAAGGAAATGCAATGTCTTGCTTGCAAGTTTTATTGCTAATAAATATTTGGTTTTCTTTTAGTTTGTATTATTAAAAAAACTGCAATAAATATTCATTGACTAAAATTTCTTTGCCGTGATATTTCCTCTCTCTTTAGAAAATACCTAAGCAGAATTTTAGATGTAACAAATAATAACTCATTAGATGAAATTTTAACTACCTCAATAAGCAATAGTAAGTGAACCAAAAATGTTCTCTCCAAATGAGACACTGTGTAATATTATTTAGCCTAAAAATGTTGATTCTAAGGATTTTGATGCATTTCAACATGTCTTCATGATAAAAGACCTAAAGCAATTACGAACTGATAGAATCTAACTCAAAATTTAAAAACCTGTACATGAGGGAGGGGAGCAGAGAAAAATGTAGAGCTCAATAAAAATCAATAAATAAAAAGCCTGTAAATGAAAAAGTTTGTAATCAACATTGCTCTAAGTGGGATGAAACAAAACACCCTCTAAAATCTGGAATGAAACAAACACACCCACTCTTTTTATTATTACTCAGTACACTGCCTGAGGCTGTAGCTAAAACCATAAAAAAAGAAATATATAAAAGACATACAAATGGAATAAGTCAAATGACCCCTTAGTCACATAACACATCACCTTATACTTAAATGCCCTTATGGACTCCACCAGAAAATGTCCAACAAAGCTGTAGATACAAAATCAACATAAAAAAGTCAGTGACTTTTCTATATACCAATAATGAACTTGCTGAGAGAGAAATTGGGAAATGTATATCTTTCACCACAGCTTAAAAATATAAAGTACCTAGGAATAAACTTTACCAAGAAGTTAAAAATCTACACAATAAAAATTTCAGGACATGGAAAAAAATTAGTGAAGGAGACACTAGACAAAGGAATGCTGTCTTTCATGCTCCTGGATTGGAAGGATTAATGTTGTAAATATATCTGTATCACCTG
The DNA here is from genome assembly GCF_018167655.1 of Microtus oregoni. Lineage (NCBI taxonomy): Eukaryota > Metazoa > Chordata > Mammalia > Rodentia > Cricetidae > Microtus > Microtus oregoni. The sequence goes on along the minus strand of NW_024543083.1, from coordinate 6,469,777 downwards.
ATGTAATCCATAGATTCAATGTCACACCATCAAATTTCAATGTCGCTCTTTCCCATCTTGCAAGATGGCGGGTGAAAAAGGCGAGAAACCTGATACAAAAGAGAAGAAACCTGCAGCCAAGAAGGCTGGCGGTGGTGCCCCTGCCGCTGGTGCAGCCAAAAAGGGTGACCCTAAGGCTAGAAAGCTCAAGAAGGGGAAGCCCCATTGCAGACGAAATCCAGTCCTTGTTAGAGGAATTGGCAGGCACTCCCGATCTGCTATGTATTCCAGAAAGGCCATGTACAAAAGGAAATACACAGCTGCAAAAACCAAGGTTGAAAAGAAGAAGAAAAAGGAAAAGGTCCTTGCCACTGTCACAAAACCAGTTGGTGGTGACAAGAATGGTGGTACCCGGGTGGTTAAGCTTCAAAAAATGCCCAGGTATTATCCTACTGAAGATGTGCCTCGGAAGCTGCTGAGCCATGGCAAAAAGCCCTTCAGTCATCATGTGAGACGCCTGCGTGCCAGCATCACTCCTGGGACTGTCGTCATCATCCTTACCGGGCGCCACAGGGGCAAGAGAGTGGTTTTCCTGAAGCAACTGGGCAGTGGTTTACTGCTTGTGACAGGACCTCTTGCCCTCAACAGAGTTCCTTTGAGAAGAACACATCAGAAGTTTGTCATCGCCACCTCTACAAAAGTTGATATCAGCACAGTTAAAATCCCCAAACACCTGACTGATGCTTACTTCAAGAAAAAGCAGCTGCGTAAGCCCAGGCATCAGGAGGGCGAGATCTTTGACACAGAGAAGGAGAAATATGAGATTACAGAGCAGCGCAAGGCTGATCAGAAAGTGGTGGACTCACAGATTCTGCCAAAGATCAAAGCTGTTCCTCAGCTGCAGGGCTACCTGCGCTCTCAGTTCTCTCTGACCAACGGGATGTATCCTCACAAACTGGTTTTCTAAATTGCTGACAACCTAATTAAACAACTTTATGTGTCAAAAAAAAATTTCAATGTCATTCTTTTCAAAACTTAAAATTAAAATCCCAAAATTTACAAGGAAACACTAAGAATGAGTAATTGCCAAAGCAATTCTAAGCAGGGCAGCAACTCAAGTGATAACTTCAGAAGCATAATGACAAAGAAATCACAGTACAGACACACAAACAAACACACAGACTGATGTAACAGTGGGCCCCTGATATAATTCTACATGGATATGAATACTTAATAGTGGAAAAGCAGTTCGAGGCATACACTGAACTTTAAGACAGCCTTTTCAACTAATGATATTGTCAAACTGGATTTTCACCTTCAGGGGGACGAGATTTGATCCATATATCCCACAATGTGCACAGATCAATTTAAAATGGATTAATGACCATATTTAAAACTGAGACTGTTACAATAAAACATGAGAGCAACACTCCAAGTTATAACATGGGAAATAAGGCTCTCTGAGATATATTCCAATAGTACAAGACATAACATCAATGTGAGACTGTATGGTATTAAGAACCTTCTGTCAGACCAAGAAGGTTATCACAAGAATAAACAGACAGCCCACTGCATAGGAGAAAACCATTGGCAGCTGCTCTTCAGATGGGGGTTACTATCTCGAATGCATAAAGTACTGCAAAAATTAAACAGCAAACCCTACAAAACTGCTGATCAGCATATAAGCCAATGAACTGAACAATCAGGTTCCCAAATAAAAAACACAACAGCCAATAAATACTTTCAAAGTGTTCAATATCATTAAGCATCCGGGGAATGCAAATAAAAGCTACTTCGAGATTCTCTTTCATCCCAGTCAGAAGAGCTGGCATCAAGAAAAGAACAGTGGTGACTAATGGTGCTGGGGATACAGGAAAAGAGAGATCCTTATGCATTCATTGCTCATAGGAATGCAAACTGGTACAGTCGCTATGGAAACCTACATGAAGGCTTGCTCTGGTTCGTGATATATCAACTTGATCTAAGCTAGAAGAGGGAGCCTTTCAATTGAGAAGATGGAACCTCAATTAAGAAAATGCACCAACCAGATTGTCCTGGGTACAAACCTGTGATACATTTTCTTGATTGGTGATTGATGTGGGAGGACATGCTACATAGGGCAAAAACCTCAGGATAGCCAAAACAATCCTGTACAGTAAAGGAACTTCTGGAGGCATCACAATCCCTGACTTCAAACTCTACTACAGAGCTACTGTACTGAAAACAGCCTGGTATTGGCATAAAAACAGACAAAAGGACCAATGGAACTGAACTGAAGACCCAGATATTAATCCACACACCTACAAACATTTGATTTTTGACAGAGAAGCAAAATTATAAAATGGAAAAATGAAAGAATATTCAACAAATGGTGCTGATATAACAGGATATAAATATGTAGAAGAATGAAAATAGACCCATATCTATCATCATGGCCAAAACTTAAGTCCAAACGGATCAGAGACCTCAACATAAAGTCAACCACATTGAAACTCATAGAAGAGAAAGTGGGAAGTATACATGAATGCATTGGCACAGGAGACAACTTCCTAAATATAACCCCAGCAGCACAGACACTGAGAGAAACAATAAATAACAGCTCCTGAAACTAAGAAGCTTCTGTTAAGCAAAGAACATGGTCAGCAAGACAAAACAGCAGCCTACAGAATGGGAAATCCAGTAAAAAGGGGAAAAAAGAAATTATGAAATTTACAGAAAAAAGGATGGATCAGAAAAGTATTACATTAAACAAGATAACCCAAACTCAGAAAATCAAATACCACATGTTCTTTCTCATATGCAGATTATATACTAGCTTTTTATGATGGGCTGTCATGGGTCATGAAACTAGAAGAGGGACAAGGGAGCTTATAAGGTTGTGGGGGGAGAAATGGGACGTGCATGACATGAAAGCAGAGGTAACTAATGAAGCTGGAAGGTCATAGGAGGGGAGCCTTGGATATGAGAGAAGCGAAATCAAAAATATGTTTTAAGATGCTTCATTGAACCTAAACCTTTGTACGATGGTTTAAAAAGTAAATAGAAAAATAAATAAATACAATTTTTGGTTCCCATGAGGCTTCAACTATACACAGTAAACTACAGGCAACTAAGGAATAGTGAGAGTGGAGAAATAGTTTTCCCCAGGGAAGAACACACCAATTGTTTATCAAATACCAAACAGTCAGCCATGAAAACAAACATACAAGTGACATCATACAGATAGAGAAGGGTGAATTTATATATTTAGGAATATATGCATGCGACAATTAGAAGAAATAGATGCTATAAATTTGAAAGAAAGCTGTTTCTTGGAAGAAAAGGAAGGAGGGATGATATATTCTCAAAAAATGTCCAAAAAATCAAAGAAGTGGAAAACAAAGTCTCCAGAAGATGCCACTCCATCATGTGTTTGATGTAGATTATTTCTTGCTGCACTAGCTCACTTCTCACGTTCTGTGCATACAGGTGCTTAAGGAGAAATACCTTGCAGATTCATGACATGAAGGCATTGTTCCGATATGCATTTGGGCTACTAGGAGCAATCACAGGGTTATGAGCAGGAGAATGTCTGAGTTCTTGTTTGTCTATAACTTCAAAAGATAAGGAATGTTTGTCTTAATGCAGCTCCTCTCTTCCACTATCTTCTACTCTGGCCCATCTGTGGTAAAGAATTTCTGCAGTGAGTAAAAAAACAGGCTCCCTCTGAGACATAAGATTTTCAAGGCGGTGCCTTGAAAGGTCTAGAAACGTGTTTGAACCCTGCAATAGCTCTTTTCTCAGGTTCCTGCTCTGCCCTTCTTTTAACCAAAGGTTCATCATTAGCCTTCCCAGTAGAACATGGATGACTAGTCACAGCTGTGGAATTCACACAGCAGCCAATAATCAAACCGGCCACCTGCCTTCTTCCCAAACATCTAATACCTTTTCCCCCTACTTCCATTTTCCTAGCATTCATATAGTCTGGTTTACTTACTTTGTTCAAACCAATATCATGATATCATATATTTTCAAAACCAAGATTCTTAGTTACTATTTTATTGCCATGACAAAATACCACTCTCAGGCAATTTATATAAGAAGCCTTTGAATGGAGGTTTGCCTATAGTTTCATGATCATCACAGTGGGGAGCATGGCCGCAGGCAGGCATGGCATTAAAGAGCTAAGAGCTCTCATTGATCTGTAACTTGCAGGCAGAGAGTAAATCTGGGCCTAGCATGGGCTATTGAAACCTCATGGCCCATGCCTAGTAACACATCTTCACCAACGAGCCACACCTCCTAATCCTTTATAAACAGTCCACCAACTGGAAACCAACCATTCCAACATATGACAGTATAAAGACCATTTACCATCAAATCTCTATATTCCAGTTTCTGGCCCCATAGGCTTGCAGCCATATCATAATGCAAAATTCATTTAGTACAACTTCAAAAGTCCCCAGAGCCTTTCACACTCTCAACACTGCTTAAAAGTACAACATCTCTTAAGCCACTCAAGGCAATCTCTTAGCTGTAATTCTATATAAAATCAAAAAGCAAATTACATACTTCCAACATGGGAAGAAGTCGTAGTCAGAATGAAGAAATAATAGATCAAAGCAAGACCAAATCCAGTAAGACAAACTCCAAATTTTGTGCATCTTTGCCAGATGTCAAAGAACTTATTGGATGGCTCTTCATATCTACTCCTTCCAGCTCTGCTGACTACAACACATTTCTGGCTTTTGGGCTGGATCCATACCTTGTCTGAATCTCTCCTTGGCATGTATCCCATGGCTCTAACACTTCCAACATCTTGGGGTTTCCACCACAATCCAGGCTTCACCTGTACAACTTCATGCAATGGCCTCTCTAGGCCTCCATTCAAGGACTCCCATGTCTCATGCTTGGCCCCTTACTGAGGAAGATTCCACAAGCCCTTTACTCCTATATCGTTCTTGATAAAGCCAGAACCACAAGATCAAAACCGGCCAGTTCTGTTTCATGCTAGGGTCAGCATCTGGCCATTTATAAAATGTCACTAATGAACTGTTTTCATTAACTTCTTCAGATCTGAGGGTCTTATGAGTTCCCTATTGTCAACTCTTATTAGTCCCTTTATTGCTTACCTGGTATGGATAGTAGACACCCTGCTTTCTCTAGAAATTTGCTCCGCGATGCTCCAAAACAGAGTCAAAGGGTGTTCATCTAGTTCTACAAAATAGTAACACTAAGAAGGCCTTGTGAGCCCCTATGCATCTTCAACAGAGAAATCCTTAGCATAAGCAAATGAAGTCCTTCATAATGGTCACAGGACAGATCTGTCCTTTAACCCAAAGGAAGACAGTATATCTTCTCGAGACACAAACCATTCAAGGATGTTTTCCACAAAAGTCTAAAACAAAATGAGGTTGAGGTATTCCCATAACACATTGGGAATAAATGCAAGAAACCATCAAGAATTGTTTCCAACAATAGCTTGTTTCTAGCTCCCTGCTTCTGGAAAAATATCCCATGAGTTTGCCATACCGATATCTACTTCAATCAACCAGACCAACTAAAGTGAGAACCAGCTGATACCAGAATCTGCAGAGCAAATAGGGTGAGGTCAGCCTACAGGAATAGTTTCAGCAAGCTGGAAAACCATCTAGGTCTACTTTAGTGGTCCAACATCTTTCTTTTTAATTTCTTTTCCACTTTACCTGAGGTACCAACCCCGGATCAGCAGGATGTATTAGCATATGGATAGACCCTGCTTTCCTATTGAGGAAGAAGTCAGAAGTCTTCCATAGTGCTTACCAATGAATCAAGGCTATAAAGAATTCCATTTAGTGCAAAGTTAGTGTTGCTGATGACTTCAGCTCATGCTGAGGCAAATTTTACGTTGTTATTTTCTGTTTGGACATTATATACAAAACTGTTTATTGTACAAATAGCTATCTATTGAATAAACAAGAAACATGAGACAATTATCTCCTCAGGAGGCTCCCCCCTGTGGAGGTTTAAATAAGAATGGCCTTCACAGGCTCACACATTGGAACCCTTAGTCACTAGGGAGTGGAACTCTTTGAAGGGATTATAAAGAATAAGATGTGTGGTCTTGTTGGGGGAAGTGAAGTGAGTCACTGGGGGTGGACTTTAAAGTTTCAGAAGCTCAGGCCAGATCTCTCTCTCTCTCTCTCTCTCTCTCTCTCTCTCTCTCTCTGTGTGTGTGTGTGTGTGTGTGTGTGTGTTTGTGTGTGTGTGTCTATATCTGTGTTTCTTTACTGTCTCTCTCTATTTCTGTCTGTCTGTGTCTCTGTCTCCATCTCTGTCTTTCTGTCTCTCTCTGTCTCTCATCTGCAGATCAAGATATAGCTCCTGGTCATGGTGTCTCTTCATAGGTATAAAATAGTGACTAAGGCAACTCCTAAATATTCAAAAAGTGCCTATTTAGGCACTTCAGTTATCACACAATAAGTTTTTGGTATCTCCCTAAGATTCTAAGGGTCTTAAAATCACCATGAAGTTGCAAGCCACGAAATTTTGGGAATCAGACAAATGAATGAAAATTTGGCTTTCTGACAAGAAGTAATCCTGGGAGATCAGGCACTCTGAAAAAAAGAGCTACAGGAAAAAGCTTACAGTCGTTAAGGCCCACAAAGTAAAACTAACATCAGTATGGCAGGGAGACTGACAATGCCTCCAGCATGGCATCTCAGCTTTGTGGCAGATTTCTACTCTCCAGGTCAGTGGGAACAATTATTTTTGACTGGATGCCCAGAGAAGTCAGTCTGGCCTTTCATGTGTATCCACACCACATTCTGGGTGACATTCTTTTGCCCCATAAAATCACTGAAAACGGATGGAGCAGGCAGGAAGAGGAGTAAAAGCCATCCTCTCATGCTTCTGATAGGTTTGTCAGCAAGTTGGTGAAACAAAACTTTGAGGTAACTAATCAAACCCTGGTACTAAGTATCTGAGAAGGGTATTGCCTATCAGAAGTCAAGGTCAGTAGGGCATATCCAGTACTTAATTAAAGACACATCATTTGGGAGATCCAAGACTGGAGTTTTCCTTCATTATAAATGGCCAAGGAGTATGTGCGGGAAAAGAGATGGCAAATATCCACCGTCCCTATTCTCTGGCATCTCTATGGCACCAGACACACATGGCAATGTGATATCTGTTTTCATCCCAATGCCATAAGATGTCATCCGTCTCCCACATGTACTCAGAACCTTTGTGCAAGAAGATCAAATGTTAAAGAGAGAAGAATTTTTTCATCAATTTAGCAGAGGCTAAATTGTGCCTTCCAACTTCGAGCCATATGGGGTTCCCTAGAGGACTCTGCAAGCAGTGTATTGACGTCTTTGACCCTATCAATCAATCAGGATATTCCAGGATGGAGACAGAATTAAATTTAAATCTCCTAAATTCCCCTTTGGCTACAGTGTCATCCAGAGATGTGACATATAGGTAAGACTGAGGTTGCCATTAAGGAAAAGAAATATCATCATAGCTAAAGTTAGAGAAGATTTCAAAGTTTCCTAGAGTGCCATATAACTTGGTTTTTATATTATAATCATAATGGTATGCCTTCAGTATCTGAGAGATGGACTCTCTCTGGGAAGAGTTATGGAGTAACCAAACTCAACTGCTTATGAGGGCATGAAACTAGAGAGAGAAGCAGATCGAAATCTTCCTGAGCCAATCTTGAGGAGGCCATTTCAGCCTCATTAAAGCAGACAGGCATAGATTGTAGAAATGTAAAGCGTCCATCAATGCCTGAACTCACAGCCTGTTGAGTGTTTGCTGCAATGAAATCTATAGAATTGTGCCACATTTCCAGCCTGAAAAATTGAAAACTTGACATGATTAGCTTCCCAGGCTAGAATGGTATAGCCACAGATCAAACTGGTGTCAGCAAACGAATCTTTCGTGCCTAGTCTGAGGTAGTTGACGTTTGTTGGGTCTTAGTGTCTATCCCTGTACTGAAAGTTCATGAGCAACATTATCTTAACAGGAAGCACTGACCATAGGCACCCACATACATAGCATGCAGAGTTCAGCAAGCACCGAACAGGGCTTTCCATCCTCTCCAAAGGATGCACAGATTTCCTCAAAGAGTGTGCTCAGTTGGCAGGTCTATAGTTATTCAAATAGCAGAGCAAATGGCCAGACTGCTTGGAAACAGCTGAGGAGCTGTGACTACGCAATGTTTTTAATGATGGCAGGCAGGGGCCACAAGTGTGAGAATGGCTTTGTATATGGCCCACCTGATGTGGAGGGGGACGGCACCATCAGGCCCAAGCTGTGCTCGTTGTCACATCACCAAGCCCAGCTATGCAGTGAGCTCGTGTGTCTCTACAGTAGGTAGTGGATTTCAGAGTGAAGTTCCTCCACGTGGAATGGCAGGCGTTGTGTTGCTGGGAAACTGAGCTCTGGCTGAAGTCGGGCTTGTGACACGCTCATCTTGCCATTTCCAGTGGAAGGGAGTCTTTGCTGTCCCTCTCACCTTGTCTATGAGTGTAAACTGAGCTCTGAGATAAAATATGTCCCTCCGCCAGTGACAAAATGTTCTTAATTGAATTTTCATTTCCACGAGAACTCTCTAGCTAGCTTACAGCTGTTTCCCTTAAAAGAAGCAATGTGTCCAGATTTTAAGGGACGTGCCCAAGTAGAAGCTAGTTCGTTTTGCAAGAAGCTTCCATTTCTCAAATCCTAAGCCATCGAGACTGTGTACTATTTAAAATAAAGGAGATGCTAATATAAGAATATCTGTTTATGTGCAGGGTTTTTTTTTTGTTGTTATTTTGCTTGTGAGTCTAACATTTATAGGACACAGATGTAAAACATTAAGTCTTATTGGGCATGTGCAGGATTCTAGGGCTGACCACTTGATATTGGATAACTAACCAATCAAGGGGCGTATCTCTAGGAAAGTTCAATTCTCTCTTGCTTGGCAGCTGATAAGCTTGTTTTTCTAGGGATCAGGTCTTGTGATGGCTCTTCTTGCGTTTCACTTGACTACATGCAGAATGTGTAAAGATTCTACCTTCTTCATATCAGACTGTGATTGAAGTGGCAGGATTAGAAAGTGTGGCTCTGTTGGAGTGGATGTATATTGTAGAATATTATTTTAACTAGGCAAAGATGTGTTACATTTGTTTGTGCTGCAGAAAGTTACTTTACGTGACTTAAAGTGTGTTACTTTTGTTTATGCTGTATTTGTTTAACTATGAAAAGGTGTGTTGAATTTGTTTCACCTTCCCTGCCTAAGGCACCTGATTGGTCTAACAAAGACAGGACTATCAGGCAGAGAGAATAGATAGGAGAAATATAGGATCGAGAGAAAGAAGACGATAGAGAGAAAAGAAAGAAATGGGAAAAGGACAAGGAATGACACCCGTGGCCAGAAGCCAGGCCGATGCCAGACCTATAAAAACAGAGAATCAGGAAAGTAAGATATACAGAGGCAAGAAAGGTAAAAAGCTCTGAGGCAAAAGGTAGATAAAGAGAAACAGGCTAATCTATATTAAAAGAGCTAGCCAGAAACATGCCTAAGCTAGGTTGCGCATTCACAACTAATAATAAGTCTCTGTATCATGATTTGGGATCTTGTCGTCAGCCTAAAAGAAAAGCCTGGAACATGTTTGGCCTTGTTGGAGGAAATGTGTCGCTGGAGGTTGACTTTAAGGTGGCAGAAGCTCTAGCCAGGCACAGTGACACCCTCTCTGCCTGCTGCCTGCAGATCTGAATGTAGAGCTCTCAGCTACTTTCTAGTCTCATGTCAGCCTGCATGCCACCATGCTTCCCACCATGTCCATAACAAACTAATCTTCTGAATCTATAAGCCACCCCAGTTAAACATTTTCCTTTATGAGAGTTGCTGAGGTCATGGTGTCTTCTCACAGCAAGAGAAACCCTGAGACACTGATAAATTAGGAGTATTGAAGGTTTAAATTTTATTGCGAAAGTTGAAATCATGAGAAAAATATATGCTTCTTTTCACATTTAAAAAAAAATGATGGCTGCTTCAGATGATCATTTCCCAGGCCCAAAGATTATGACCTCATAATAAAGTGGTATTCCATTAATTCACTCCTACTGTTACATAAACCTAGAATGACACATTTGTATTTTACATTACGCTAGTAGAGAAAGATGGTAGTATTTAAATAATTTGGTTTTCCCTCTAACGCAATTAGTTAAAACATTTTAATGATGATGAAACAGAAAGTGGTTTGTATTTGAAATCCTTTCATTAGAACTTCCCTACTTAGGTATCAAATCTGCCTGCTATTCCTAATTGAAATCTTTTGGTGCCTCAAATCTAATTCTAGCTTTGTGCCTTGTTTTTTTGATATATCTGACATATCCCATGAATATTTTAATTTCTTTCTGGACCCCACCCTTTGGGAAGTAAAGAATAAGAGTAGTAGCATTCCAGGATAGTTTCTTCCATCCTGCTGGAAGAAATAAAAGGAAATTTGTGTGAAGGTGCTAAATGGTCTTGACTGCATTGAGACACTGAAGAGGCTCACTTATTGAGTAACAATGCAACCAACACAATAGTAACTTGTCGCCTTCCAAGATGAGTCACGTGTCCTCTGGCCACCTCTCAGGTTGTCTGTCTTGGAGGACCTTAGACTGCTGTGCTATGATTCTAATGGTTTCATGGGTTTCTAAGGAATATTCCTCCACTAAATCTGCTTCTCATTATCCTGGTATCTGTTGTTTTCTCATATTTCATTTGCCACACACACACACACACACACACACACACACACAAGCAATGAGGATGCCAGGGAGGACCTGAACAGGGAGGTGTGCTGGGGCGTCACTCACTGTAATGGAACAAGAAGACTCATGGCTTCACATCCTTTCTCTGCAGCATGGCCACTTCCTGAACCTGTCCCAGCCTTTGTTTCTTCTTATTTGCCAAGTACTGGTGATAATACATGTACTGTTCTAATGGTTCATTCATTATTTTGAAAGGTCCCAGAAGCATGAAATACATATTAACACTCTCCATTTCTCCTCTCCCCTAGCTCATGTCACTCATAAATATACTTAAGACTTAGATTTTTTACATTTATTGAAGATAAACATTTTTATTCATACAACATATCCTGATTACAGTTATCCATCCCTCTACCCATCACACTCCTTCACCACTTTCCCTCCCATCCAGATTCACCTCCTTTCCCTCTCATTTGAAAACAAACTGAATTCTGAGGGATAATATTAAAATATAACAGAATGAAATTTTTAAAATATAATAAGATAAAAACAAAAACTAACATATTGGAATACGACAAATAAACAAACCAAAGTAAAAGAGCCCAAGAAAGGGAAAAACACAGATAATAGATGCAGTGACCCACTTGTTCACACACTCAGGAATCCCATAAAAACACAAAACTGTAAGTTATAATATATATCCAAAGGCCAGTAGACCAAAAAGAGAGAATATATATCAAAACAATAGGATTTAAAAGTAAAAAGTCCCAACATGACATTGTAAGACAAGAAATCCTAAACACTGCTGTTGAGTTCTTTTTATGTTGGCATGAAGCCTACCCTTAACAGAGTTTGTTTCCCCAGGGAGACTTACAGTTTTCAACATTTTCACAGAATTCCAGATCTCAAGGAAGTGAACAGTACCTTAAGGCCAAGCTCTTGTAATCTTAGAACTTTTGAAAGAAATATTTCATTTCCCTTCTCAGGTCTTTCCACACCTACTTGGAAAAACGGACTTAAAGATGCATCAACTCCACTCATCACCAAACCTACCAATCAAGTTAAGCTTCTTACTACCTCCAAAGCTAAGACTGTGACGTCTAGGGAATACTGGCTAGAGTACTGTGTGGCTTTACAACTCACATCTCTTACACTGTGGTCACCTTTGGACTGGATGTAAAAATACACATATTACTAATGTGACAGCTCTTAAAGCCATAGATACTTTAAAAATGTCTGTTGAGCAAAGATTGAACTCGTCAAGATACATTTTAGTCCCTAGACTGTTGACCAATTACTTGTGGAAATATTTTCCATTGTTCTGTGTCAAAACTAGTTCTTTTCTCTGAGTATCTCTCTAGTCAGCTGCATATATACACACATGTCTACATCTAATCAGGGTCAACAATATCATGAGGACTTGCCCAGCTATCAGAGTAAAACACCATTAGAGTTGTTACCTTGCCCACCTTCTGGATCTTAAAGGTAGACCCTTTCTGTGATGATATCTGAGCCTTCCGAAGAGGAGCTGGGGTATAGATGTCCCATTCAGAGTCGAGCATTTCTCAATATCTTATTTTTTTGAACCTAAACCAGTTGTGGGCCTCCATCTTCATTGCCTGGTGAGGGTTGAAAGATGCATTAATCTATGGGTTTAATTTTAATTATTAGCAATCTGTTTAATAATGTTTTTATCTAGTAAAAATAATAGTCCATTCTCCCTTAGGGTCTAGGACTTATCTAGCAAACAGTTCTTGGCCTTAAAAGTGTTACTAGATCTGAGTTCTATCCTGGAGAACGGGCATAAGTCCAATCAGAAAGTAACTAGTTACGTCCATAATATCTGTTCCACTACTGCACCAATCCTGCTTGGTCAGTCATTGTTGCAGCTCACATAGTTCACAGCTGTGTACAACTGATGACTGCCTTGTTTCTCAGCTGGTAGGCATTGCACCAATAAGCACTATGAACTCTAGCCTGTAAGACAACGCTTCCATGTCAGTCTCTGAGTCCATGACTAAGGTACATTTTGTCTTCAGCAATAAGGACTCACCATTAAGTTCTAAACAGAAACCAACTAGCAATGGTTTGTAATGTTTGATGGCCTATGGGACACAGTGGACCAATAACTCACACACGTAACCTGTGTGACTTCTTATTTTATAGTGTATGATGTTTAGGAAAGAAATCATTCCTCAATTATAGAACAACTCCATTAGAAAGAAATGAGAGGGGGTAGGAGAATGGAGGGAGGAAGATGGGACAAGGAGGATAGAATTCTTCCTGGTTTTCAGACATCACGGCTGTCAAGCCCTGTGTATCACTGAGCTCAAACATTTCCTTAAAGCACTGGGCTTGTATTGATGAAACTAATGCCGTGTAATCAATCCTTTGAATGCAGATGGATTTCCAGTGCCGAGTTCAGCAGAACTGTTGGGAAGAAAGTTAGGGTGTTGTAAGTTTCACCTATCAGCATTTCTTTGATTTGTAGCAGAAATATGACACCTTTTCTTTCAGCTCCTGAGTTAAAGGGGAGATTCAAATGATAAATTCAGAAATATCACCTAGATCTTAGCTAAATGCTAATGATTTGTCTACAAGGTAATTCCAAAGAGGCAATATTAATAGGCATTCTGTTTCTTAATCTGATCAAGAAATGGCTCTTGGAGCCTCTCCAGAGACTCTATAACATTTCATACCTGCTCCATCCTCATCCATCCACATTTATAGATCTATCTGTAATTCTTACGACACTGAACAAAACCCTGCTGGTGAGGAGAGAAAGAATAAGAGAGGTCTTGTTAGGGAAGTATTATGTAGAAAGTAAAATATGCCATCAGACACATCCAATTCTCACTCCAGTCCTAGTATTTCCCCCCAAGTGAGCAGGCTCTCCTTCTGCCACTCCACAGAGCCCATTGCAATGGAAGCATTCAGCTTCCCTTCCTCGACATTCCCAAAACATGTTGCTACAATGCTAAAGTGGTTGCGAAAATCTAATTTCTGCAGGTATATATTAGTTGCTAATGGTTTCTGGAGTTTAATGTGCCCCCTCCCCCCCAGGCAGCACACTTCCATACATCCCTTTGTGCAGGAGTTTCTAGGGCTTTAAGTCAGGAGAGATACCTAAGGCTCTATGATGCTGTCTCGGAACTCATTCACGATCTCAGCCACTTTCAGGAAGCGCAATGTCTTCCTACCTTCCCTTTCCTGAAACGTGAAAAGTCAGTGATGGCTCCTCTAAATTATTCTGCCACAGTTCTACACTGAGAAGCCAAGGGACACTGCTCGGGTGGCAGCCCGTGAACAAACATGTCAGAGCCTGCTAGCACACCTGGCAGAAGTCCAGATGTGGTTTTCACTTTAACTACACTGACAGGTGAGGAGGTCCCTATGAATGGTGCAGACATCCCAGCCCAAATGTGAAGAGGCATCATTAGAAAACACAGATTCAAAAACATGAGGACTGAGAAGAGTGTGCACCCCCACGTTCCCTGACTAAAATATTGTAATAGCAAGGGTTAGAAACTTCTCCAGGGACTATAGCCCAATTGCATGCTTTCCAGTGCCAGCTGTTTTTCTTCTTCATTCTCTCAGTTCTAAAATAAATAAATAAATAAGAACCATTTTAAAGATATTGAAAAAACCCTCTTTCTCTTTTTGTTAAAGTGCAGAGATTTAGGGCTGGCATTTGCAGGCCTGGTGATTTTTTTTTAAGAAATAACCTGCAGATACTTGGTGATTTTTTTTTAAGAAATAATCTGCAAAGACTTGGGAGGCTCGCTTTTTTTCCCTCTAAATCCCCCACTTCAGAAGTCTGTTGTACAGGACTGTTTAGTGGCCTGGTGTGCACGGGAGACAATGTTTTGTCAATATATGTCCCTTTCTAAGTAACTGTGGAGCCATCTGGCTGGGGGTAAACAGGTCCTGCATTAGCTGACTGCACTAAGGAAACCTTAGAATTAGAAATTAATTTTATACCTGAATAATGCCGAGCAAATGATAACCGATGGGATAAAAATGAGGAGTATTGGAAAAGCTTGGGAAACAGTCCATGTTTACAGATGTAGAGGGTCCCAGACACTCGCTCAGATCAGAGATCCAATTGCTGTCACATTATGTTGTAGTTTATGGATCCTGGTTGGAGGTAGGAATGGCAGCCCACTGATCATAAATTCCACAGTCTTCCCTTAATGACCTTAATGGTTCGCTATTATTTTACTGCGCTATCGTTCAAAAGGAGCCCATCTGGTATTCATGAGTATAGGCAGAGGAGGGTAGGATTCAATGGTTATAAATGCTCTGGAAAGATGGCCACAGTGCAGGTGAAACCAGGAGTTTTTCTGTGTAAAATTTCTCCTTCGGTGAGTTACAGGATTCCCTTGACAGATGAACCAACTCAAAGGGCCAGAATTAGGGGCTTAGTCATGGAATTATTCTTTTTGGTGTTAATAGCTATTTTAAAATAGTTTTTAACTCAAGGACTTTGAAAGATGTGGCAATGACAAGCACTCGATGCAAATCACATGTGTTCCACAATCTCTGCATTTATTCTAAGAAAATCTGTGTCATCCAGCACACACACTGATGAAGGCTCTGGATATGAGAAGTTATTAGCATAATGACTACTCCCGGCACAGTGACGAGCAGGGGAGGCAGAAAAAGGAAATAATGGGATTGTAAACTGAGGAGCTAAGCCTGTGACAAAGTGGACATAAATCGTGCCAGAGACCCTCAGAGCTGATCACTTGGAAGAGATGTCCACCGTAGGGTTGGTTGACTAGCACCCTCCCTCTGTTTGCCTGTTGATACGGAGATGTGACATATAGGTTTATCCCAGGAGAATCAAGTGTGCTTCCACAGCCAGAGTGTACCCTGAGGCAGAGAGCTGCTGCATCCCATCAGGGCATAGAACTGCCTCCAGGGTAGACCAAGGGATCCAGGCAAAGAGCAAATAGAATGCGCTTGAAGGAGATTGGATTTGATGACTTCTAACATGTCTTCAATGCCTGGAAACTGATTTGGCGGATGGGGAAGATGTTGGATGACCGTGCCTTATATCTGCTGATCTTTCTACAGCAAGCATTTGGTGAGAAAAATGACAGGTGCTAAAAAGGTAAAATTGGGATTTCTTTTTCATTCTTAAGCACTGGTCCTTGGTTAATGGCAAGATGCTTGCCTAGGAGAATATTCAAGACCTCACAAGGAAAAAAAATCATAGAAGGTTTGGGAAGTGAGAGGGGTACAGGGAAATACAAGAAATGGTGTGGGATATCTGTTACTGCTGTGAATCAATTCACCCTCAACACTTTAGAGAAGTATGTAAGAAGAGAAGAACAAGCCCCAGAAATAGCTGTATGGGAGTAAGGGAAAGCAATGCTCATTCACTGAGGACACAGTACACATAGAACACTGAGAGCATCACCATGAAGCCCTTAGGAAGCATACAGAATATCTAAGGGTCCTGTAGTGTATTGTTCACACACCCTATAGATTACTTTCATCTCTGGAACCACTGCAACAATAGTCACTAAAACATAAAGTCAAAGCAGGCCTGCTGCTTCCTCCTGGGCTGTGCTAGTCACTATACTGAGTTTCTTCACATTCCCTCAGAACTTCTTGCAGCCTTACTGTTCTGAAAGACAATGGCTGTGTGTAGTTAAAGAATGCTCCCGCCCCAGAGATTCATAGGTTTGAGTGATTGGTCTTCAGTTGATGAACTGTTTGGGAAAGGATAGAAGAAGTGGCCTTATTGAAGGACATGTGGCCTTGTAGGAGGGGGGGGGTATCTTTGGGGATGGGCTTTGAAGTTTCAAAAGCCCACGATTTACGATTCTCTCTCTCTCTCTCTCTCTCTCTCTCTCTCTCTCTCTCTCCCTTTCTCCCTTTCTCTCTCCCCTTCTCCCTCTCTCTCCCCTTCTCCCTCTCTCTCCCCTTTCTTCCTTGTTCTTACGGATCCAATGTGAGCTCTCAGCCACTACTCCAGAGCTATGTATAACTTTCTGCTGCCATGCTCTCTGACATAATGATCATAGACTGAAACTTCTGGAACCTTGAGGCCCAGTAAAGGTTGTCTTTTATAAGTTTCCTTAATCGTGATGTCTCTTCATAGCAGTAGAAACATGACGATGGTAACTGGATGGCTTCTTTTCTCACAGTCCTGTAGTTCTCTTGGAACCAGATTCTCTGTCTCACTGTCCTATTCTGCCTTCAGTACCCAGCCCACAGCCCTGCTCCACCAATACAGCCAGCCACGGTAATACCGCAGGCTCAGCTGTAGACTGCTCTGATAGTTATGAAAACATTGAGGACAGATATCTTAATAAAGTCAGCTAGGAGAGCTTTTGGGGTCAAATATTCTAATAAAGTGAGCTCTGTGATCTGTTTTGTTCCTCAGTGCACGTACAAGTTATGTTTACACAATGCTTAGGCTGCAGTCTATAGGGTACGCAATAACATTCTGTCCAAAGGTAATGCATTCCTTAATTTCAAGAATGCTTTATTGCTAAAATGCGGATACTCATCTGAGCTATTGGGAAAGTGTTCCTGATAGACTAGCTTGTGGCAAGTTGCCTTGAACTTGCAACTTGTATAACAATACAATGCCTACAAAGGGCAAAATAAAAAGCAAAGCATAGTAAAACAAAATGTGCCTGCATAGGCTTGGCTTAAAGTATAAAATAATATAGAAATATTTCCTTTAAAAATGGTGTCTGTGGTTAGTAGAACTGTTTTCTACATTTTAGGTTTTTTTTCTTTCTTTCTTTCTTTCTTTCTTTCTTTCTTTCTTTCATCTTTAGCATTTTCCTGCAAGCGAATATATGCCCTTGGGAAGAGTTTTGAGAGTATTAAAGAAAGTGATTTTTTTTTCCATCTAATCTTCATCCAATTGCAAAGGTGACTTTTTAAATTCAAATTTAGTTCCATCTCCGTGAGGTTTCGACTGTGAGACAACGCTAGCAATTGGTTATTTCTGTGGCAATTGCTTTATATATCCCCCTACAGCAACACTGTCATACTTCAAAGAATGAAGAAAAATGGTATGGTTTACAAGTTGCACGCATAACCCACCTGTAAAGGTTAATATTGATTATTGACAGGATCTAAGATCAAGCCTCTGGTCCTGACTAGGTGGGGTGGGGGATTATCTTGATTAGATTGACTGCCCTGGGAAGATCCACCCTACAGGGAAGTGGCCATTCCCTGGGTTTGCCTCCTGGTATCAAAGCGAGGAAGCTAGCAGAACAAAGCAAGCACATTCCCAGCTCTCATCTCTCTTACTGTAGACTCGCAGAGACGTCAGCTGCTTCAAGCTCCCACAGCCTTGACCTCTCTGCGATGATGGACTTCACCTGGAACTGTGAGCTAAACCCTTCCTACTAGACTGACAACGGGGGAGCCTGCATAGGACCCAACTAGGCCTTCTGAATGTGGGTTACAGTTGTGTGGCTTGAGCAGTCTGTGGGGCCACTGGTGGTGAAGACAGTATTTATCCCTAGTGCAAGAACTGGATTTTTGGAGCTCATTTCCTATGGATGGATACCTTGCTCAGTCTAGATACAGGGGGCAGGCCTTCGTTCTCAAGTGATGTGAAAGACTTTGTTGGCTCCCCATGGGAGACCTCAGCCCCCCTGAGAAGTGAATGGGGGAGGGGTGAAGGAGCAGGAGGAAGGGAGGGAGAGAGAATTGGAATTGGTATGTAAAATAAAGATTGTTTTTAAAAATTAAAGTGAGGGTGGAAGAGGAAGAGAGAAAGGGAGGGTTGAGGAGAACTTGAGGGAATGGGATAGTCGAGGTGGAGGAAGGACAGAGATGAGAGCAAGGAAGGAGATATCTTGATTGAGGGAGCCATTATAGGGTTAGCAGAAACCTGGCTCTAGGGAAATTCCCAGGAATCCACAGGGATGACCCCAGCTAAGACCCTAAGCAATAGAGGAGAGGGCGCCTGATCTTGACTTGCCCTAGAGTCAGACAGATGAATATCTTAAATATCACCATAGAATCTTCATGCAGCAACTGATGGAAACAGAGGCAGAGACCCATATCGGAGCACTGGACTGAGCTCCCAAAGTCCAGTTGAAGAGTGGGAAGAATGAGAATATGAGCAAAGAGGTCAAAACCATGATGGGTATAGACACTGAAACAATCTACCTGAGCTAATGGGAGCTCACCAACTCCAGCCAGACTGGGAAGAAACAAGCATAAGACCAAACTAAAATTTCTCTCAATGTGGTTGACAGTTGTATGGTGGGGGGCAGACTGAGAGGTCACTGGGCATGATTTATTCCTATCACATCTCCTGGCTTTTTGGGATCATGTTTTCTTTGGATGGATACCTTGCTCAGCCTAGATATAGTAGGAGGGCCTTGGACCTTCCCCAAACACTGTGCCTTACCCTCTCTGAGGAGTGGATAGAGGTGGGGTGGGAGGGTGTGTAAAGGGAATGGGAGGAAAGGAGGGAGTGGGAACTCAGATTAGTATTTTTTTTAAAAATCTAATAAATTAAGAAAGAAAAAACTAAAAAAAAAAAAGAATTGCACCATCAAAAGAGGCACAGGGAAAAAATACCCTTCCTTCCTTCCTGAAATTGCTCTTGTCAGATGTTTATCTCAGCGACAGAAAAAATAACTAGGACAGCACGAGCCTCCCCAACAGTTCTGCCTCACCTGCTTCTTCTGGACATCTGCAGTCAGCACAGAACGCCTTCAGGTAAAAGTTTGCCTGGCTTCATACAGAAGCGAAAACTATGCGCTAGTGCTAAAAGCTTGAGATGGGGCTTTGGTCTGCACTTTTTTTAAAAAAAGTTATTTGTTGTTTATTAAGCTATCTTTTCTCATTTTGCATGAGAATCCTAGTTCCCACTCCTTTCCTCCTCCTGCTCCCTCCATCTTCCTCACCTCCCTCACCCCCATCCACTTCTCATAGAGGGTAAGGCTTCACATGGGAAGTCAACAAAGTCTAGCACATTGCTTTGAGGTAAGACCAAGGCCCTCCTCACTATATCTAGGCTGAGCAAGATATCCCTTCAAAGAAACTGGGTTCCAAAATGTCAGTTCAAGCAGCAGGGACAAATCCTAGTGCCACTGCCAGTGGCCCCACTATCTGTCCCAGCCATACAACTGTCACCACATTCAGAGGACCTAGTTTGGTCCTATGCTGGTTCCCTGGCTCTCAGGCTGGAGTCAGTGGGCTCCCATTAGCTCAAATAAGCTGTTTTAGTGAGTATCCCCATCATGGTCTTGACCCCTTTGCTCATATTCTTGCTCCTCCCTCTCTGCGACTCCACTTTAGGAGCTCAGCCCAGTGCTCTGCTTCCCTCAGTTGCTGGATGAAGGTTCTATGATGACATTTAAGATAGTCATCAATCTGACAACAAAGCAAGGCCAGTTCAGGCACCCTCTCCACAATTGCTTAGGGTCTTAGTTAGGGTCATCCTTGTGGATTCCTGGGAATTTTTCTAGTGCCGGGTTTCCTGCTAGCCCTATAATGGCTCCATCAATCAAGATATCTCTTTCCTTGCTCTCCATCTCTGTCCTTCTCCCGTATCAGCCATCCCATTCCCTCATGTTCTTCAAGTGCTTTTCCCTGTTTCTCTTCTCTCCTCCCCTTTCACCCTCCCTTCTCCTCCCCACCACCTATGCTCACAATTTTCTCAGAAGATTTTATTTCCCTTCCCAGGGGTGAATTTATGTATATTTCTCTTATGGTTTTCCTTGTTACCTAGCTTCTATGGAGTTGTGGACAATAGGCTGATTATCCTTTCCTTTATGTTTAACATCCACTTACGAGTGACTACCATTTTGATTGCTCATAATTTAGAGAAACCTAAGTTTCCATTGGCAAATTATTAACAATTAATGGTCAGATTTAGAATGGAATACTCTAATGCTAAAGAACCCTACAAAATCAATCATTCATAAGCAGTCTTTTGTTTCTTTCACTGAAATATTTATGAATGATAAAACTATTTTGACAAGGCCAAGGTCAATGTGGAGGCTGTTTCTGACAACATGACATGGTTTCCTAAAATTTCCTGGGTACAGTTATGATAAGGTAGAAGGCCAAGTAAGGAGAAATGCATAACTCTCCTTCAACCTCTCCACAGAACAAAACATTCGATGTAAACCTCACATAACTGTATATGGTGACCCTCACCTAACTATATATAGTGAACCGTGCATAACTATATATACAACACTTTATATCAGACCAGAAGGTGCAGCCAAGAAAACCATGAGACATAAACATTTAAGAAAACATAGTTATTTTCTATGCAGGTGCCTGGATGTTTCTCTGATGTAACAATGACCATCAGAATAGCGGATACACTTAGGAACAATCAGGTCAGCACTTTGGTTTTTGGAGGCAGGTCTCACGCTTTCTAAGGCCGGTTTTACAATCCTCCTGCCTCACTCTCTGGTGTGCTAGAGTTACAGGTATGCATTACCTTGCTCAACTTATCATTTTGCTTTTTTTTAATTCATAAAGTACTAATCCTCCGGAAATCAAAGATCTGTAATGCCAACTGACTATGGTGTGCTATTCAATGCCACCACAGCAAAGACCCTGGATGGTTAAATTAAGGATGTGCTCAAGAAGAATTTATTGAGTTGAGGCCACTACCTTGGGAATTGATTTCCAAACTTCTTTCTACAGAATCTGTTGTATAAAATTAGCCCATATGTTCTGCCAGCATTGCTGAGCACAAAAGAGGACTTAGTCAAGCAGCCTCTGCATGACTTGATATTTTCCATAACCTAGACTCATGGGCATACAAGCAGAGATCCAGGAAGAAATCATTTCTACCTGGTGTGAACTCTCAGTGTGATTTGCTGCTGATGCCAACAAAACCCCTGCCTCTACAGATCCTACTACAAAAGGTCAAATCAATGAGGCCTTAGTGTTCAGGGAGAAACAGATCTGTTTACTTCATTTGCATATCGACCCCTATGAGAGAATATGCAAATGCATCTGGGAGCCAATTATGATTTGAAGTCAGTCTAAACTTGTTAGAGACTGTTTCACAATGTTTACCAGCATGACTGCTTGACTGGAATGTTAGGAGAAATTAGATTTTATATGATTTGATATTTAGATTAATAGTGTCACTAAGTTAACATTAATTTAGACTAGTTAGGCAGAAGCAAGATATACAGAATATAAAAGCATCAGTGTTTTTCTAAGCATATATATGTATAGCATATTATATAATTAAACTTTCCAACAAGAAACCATAAAATACTGTATTTGTAAAGTTAATAGAACTGTATACTTTTAATGGTAATCACATTCCACTAATCCTTATTCAAGTGATTTCTGAACACATGAAAACAATTAGTTGCCTTGAGATTTTGAGGACAATGATTGGTCTGGTCTTATTAGCAATTTTCAGAAAGGTTCATTATTTTCTACAGATGGTGCAGAACGTCTAACTAATAGTCCCATTCAAGAGCTCACAGACTTAAATTAGTACAGCTAGAATTTATTAAATTATATATGTGTCATCTCCAAGGTGATTTGTTTCCAGAGAATTACAGGTCAAATTGTATCAAGAGAAAACCTTATAACTTACTTGGTAGTGTGAACTCCTGCATTGGTGAAGACAAAGTCTGGGAATATAGGCAATGCAAACGCCAAGATGCCTACACCCCATTCCTCTGAGTATTGCCCACCTTTCCCAACTCTGAAGTCCTCCTCCCCCAGAAATTTCATTTACCATTTTCAGAGGTTTCCCTTTTAGAAACTTTTTTTTTTAATCATCTTTATTTTCTTCCAACCCATACGCCATTACTATGACCTCCATCCTGCCTAGGAACCATTATGCCCACCCTTACATATCATGCCGAATATTCTCCACAGCCCTGGGATTATTATCGTGCCTTTTATCCAGTAAGAAATTTTCAGTGGTTCAAGAGGCTTACATATTCCTTACTGACTGGTGAGTGAACTCTGGCTGAGGAACCTGGTTTTACTATTGCACTGGAAAGAAAAAAACAAAACAAAACAAAACAAACAAAAGAACAAAAACCCCACTTCATTTGTTCCTGTAAATTATTTTCTGTTAATATTTCATCTGTTGGAATGGGAGAGCTGCACATCTCAGGACCCCAGGAAACATAAAACAAAAACATGGAAATGAATGGCCCTGAGAAGTGTAAATCTCTGAAGGCATGCATGTAGTCCTGGTAATTCTTCCTATGTGTCTTGAAGGCATCTATGCTCCACATACTTCTGCAAGTGCCAGATTTTCCAGGCTGACAGATGAAAACTCACAGGGACACACTTCCTTCACGGGGCTTTCATTCTGTTCCTTTGCAGAAGTGAAGAAGCCGAAATGAGACACACTTAGCCCCTTGCTGTGAAAACCATTACTATTCTTTTGTATAATTATTGTGTTTGCAGGTTTTGTAATTCTGTTCTTGAATTTGACATTTTACTTGGTACTCTATCCAATTTTTGTGTGTAAATCAATTCAATTTCAGCTCACCATCAGCCTCTTGAAGCGAGCCTCAAAACACTAGACTTCAAAGTCGCGTTCCCTCCCTGACTTCTCTCTTTGCTTGGTATTTTCAACAGTCATCTGGTCTCTTTGGCAGTCACCACATGAAACAAATGTGAAAGGCCATGAAAAAATATTCCAAGATGCCTCTTGCAAGCCTGATTTTCTGAGACCTTTCTTGGGGTCCATGTGTATAAAGTGTGCACTACCAAAAGCTTAGTTACTGATGGTATAGTACATTAGCTGAATTCTCTGTGGGCTTCTCTGTGAGGTTGAACTCTGATTCAGTCGGGAATAGGAGGAAGCATAACATTAAGGGTGCCTAAAATGGATGGATAAACACAGAGCTTAGCTGCTTATATAGCAATAGGAAGAAAGAACACAAAGCAAGGTGAGAAATAAAAGGGGAAAAAAATGACCCAGGAGTAAATGATAAAACGTATTCAGAAGAGTGAAACGAGGGTAGTTAGAAAAATGCATCCAACAAAGTCAAACGTCCCTCCATCTCCAAGAACAGCTAAAGCAGTGTCCTGAGTTCACGGCAAGATCGCTTTTCAGTCTTGTTCTTTGCCCACAGCTGACAAACTCATAGAGTTTGCAGCGTCGCTAACACTGCATTTGCGAATTAGCATGTGCCAGCCCTGCTTTTGCATCAAGGCTCAGAGAAGCTCATTCAGGTTTAGAATTTATTGAAAGTCAAACACTTAACCTTTGCTCCCTTCTCTGACCCACATAAACTTGTTTAGTAATTGGACGCGCAGCATCAATACAAGACATGTTTAGACTCTCTTCGTGTGTAATTTCTGTGGCTGCACTTGGCACTTTGCATCGCATTACAAAGGAAATGACAGGGTATGACTTGTAGATGGAGCCTTAGCCAAGAACATGCAGTATGACTTTTTAAAGAAGAACAAGAGTTAAGCCCTTCTGCTTTCTTTCCCAATAAAATATATGTTTATTCTTATTCTGTTATGTGCTTAGCACATCCCCCCCTACCCTGAACCCTTGTTTAATCCTCTTGTACCTCCATACAGTTTCACTTGTGCTTCCAAAGGTGCATGATTTTATGGATTTGCATAAAATCTAAGACTCACAAATGAGAGAAAATACATTTGTCTTTCTGAGAATGGCTTAATTTACTTAATATAATTACCTCTACTTGAATCTATTTTCCTGTATAACATAAGTTTATTCTTCTTTAGGCCTGAAAAAAGTTCCATTGATTTGTGTATTTATGTCACATTTTCTCTATTCCTGTTTCTGTTGAGCACCTAGATTTGTTCTATAACTTAGCTAGTGTGAATAGGGGTGCAATAGACATTGATATACGTATATTCTATGTTCTTTGTGTTTGAGTGATAACATTAAAAGCAGTACAGTGATAAACAATCGCCATAAGAGGGAAGTAAGTATATTACTCCCTGAAAATATTATTGACAGCTGCTATAGCTTATTATTCACACGAATATCATGAAGTACAAAGACACTGAAGCCAATGAGCAGAGGAAGGGAGAGAGAGAGAAAGCCAACAGAGCGGCATTATAAAATATAATCTACATCACAACAGGAGAACATTAGTTTAGAAGAAAATTAGCCAGGTTCTGTTAACAGAATAATGGATGGTTTCAAAGGTTTACCGTATCAAAAAAGCCCTAATTGTGTTCATTAATTTCCAGCTCAACGTTATTGTGGGAAAACTAAATGTGAGCAAAGCAATAATCTACCCCATATCCTCAGAAGCCTTCGCAAATGCTTGCTATCCATTACCTTTACTTCAAAACAGCCTGTCTTAATTACTCTCCAATATGATTACTACAAGGCCCTAAAGAAGATGAAGAAACTTGTGACTTGGAGCAGGATTGGGGGGGGGGGCTACATGTGGAAATGAGGAGAAAATATACACATTACTATTATAGGCCAAGATAAAGCAAAAACAAAAACAAAATAAATAAATAAACCAAAGTGAGGAACCCAGGCTCTCACTGAATATAATCCAACAGAAAATGAGACAACCCAAATGGTGATTTGGAAACACATAGAGGAAATATCCTGATGAATGACTGGTGTTTTCCATCCTCAAACTGGTTGTTTGTGCTTTATTAATCAGCCTCAATATTGATGTCTGTGTTCTAAGGGAAATAAGTTTCTCTGTTACAATTTTTCATTTTTAATAATATTAGTTCAAACTTATCCAGTGCCTTTTATTCCATTAGCTCAAAGCACTTTTCAAACCACTAATGAATTAGCCTTCCTGACTTTGCAGCTACGCAGAAGGCATCCTACCCATTTTCACAGTGAAATGCTTCATGTCTGGCAGCCCAAACCATTAAAGAGTAGCCACGAGTGTTTAAGGACATACTTCATCATTTGAGAACTTCTGAGTTGGTCTCTTTCTTCACAGGAAAATCTGGGGCATTAAGAAGCTTAATGTAATCCCCCACATAATAACACCATCAGGCTCAAAGCTATACTGCTTGTGTGTGTCCACCTTCTGAAATTATCGACAGAAAATCAATCTATCCAGAGTTTCTGAGACCCTCAACTGGAGGACAAAGATAAAATGGTGAGATGACCCCCGTCCAAGCCAGTCTCCTACCAGGAGGTATCTCCTTTATCCTTTCTTTCTTCAGTCATGAACTCGAGAAGCAAACCCATAAAAAAGAACAAGTTAGGAGGCAAAAGTCACTTCTCCAAACTGACTACTTCCCCAGAAGAATCACCACTAAGCTGTAAGAAAAAGCAATGGCCAAGTAGAACAGCAGAGCTTCCAGTGTGTTTAAATTCCACCTGGCCTGTCTAGAGAATCCCATCCTGAATATGTTCTCTTGGGGTGATAAGCACAAAAGGAATGAGAGGAATTGAGCGAGTCCACTTTGTCCCACTTTTAACAATCAAAGAACATATAAAAATACTTCAATTTGTCATTTCTAGAATTTTATTTTTGAGGCTTTTCACACAGGGTAAAGGAAGACTTTGTTTGTTTGTTTGAGACAGGGTTTCTCTGTGGAACAGTCCTAGCTGTCCTGGAACTAACTCTTATAGAGCAGTCTGAACTCGTACTCACAGATATCCACAGGCCTCTGCCTTTCGAGTACTGGGATTAAAGGCATGCACCACCACCACCCAGCTAAGGAGGACTTTTGTATGCTATGT
Source organism: Microtus oregoni (assembly GCF_018167655.1). Taxonomy (NCBI): domain Eukaryota; kingdom Metazoa; phylum Chordata; class Mammalia; order Rodentia; family Cricetidae; genus Microtus; species Microtus oregoni. The sequence continues at coordinate 6,443,439 of NW_024543083.1, read as the reverse complement.
CAACTGGATTGACCAGGGTGAAGACATTTAAAATAGTCATTACATTATCTCCTAAATTTGCCGTCTACAATTGGCATGCTTAAGGCCGCCAGTGTACGTAGCCACCACTAATAAAATTATAAACTGTTTTGTTTTTTTACAGTTATTTTGCTCATGTATATCTCTGTGTGCATAGTCTGCCATGTACACATGTCAATGGCTATAGAGGCCAAAAGAGGGAGTCAAATTCCCTGGAGCTACAGATAGAGGCAGTTGTGAGCCACCTGGTATGGATGCCGGGAACCAAATTCTGGTCCTCCAGAAATGCCACAAGTACCCTTAACCACTAAACCACCTCTCCAGACTCCCCCCCCCCAATTAAAATGGGCCTATGTCCCAAATGACATAATTATGAATCCATGAACCTGAAAATGTACCATAGAAAGAAAGTGTACCATAGAAAAGAATAGAGTGAGAGATGAACTTTGTAGAAATTTCAGAGCTCTTGCTTCCACTCTAGGAAGTGGAGCATTCGAGGCAAATGACCAAGAAGATCCAGCAGGAAAATAAGAGCACACCAGCATCTTCCAAGATGGAGCTGCTTACAGGATTACAGAAATACGAAATCTTAATCTTAAATTATCGTGGTCCCACAGCAGTTCAAAGACATCCTCAAGTCAAGTGGAAGCCACCTTAAGATTACACCATCACAGACAAACAGTTTCAGAATGTATCAGCGGATGCAGCTTTTCTGAGCCCAACAGCCCACCGTGGAGACTGGCCCCTGCTCACGACCAGCGGACTGCCTAAACATCCACACAGCTGTAGACACTCCCCACTAACACCAGATGGCCTTCCTGAGCCAAGCATTCCCCTGAGTTGTTTTTTTTTTTTTTTTAATCTTTTCCTTGCCACATTAAAGAAGAGTGGCAAATACTCAGAATGTTGGAAAACATACTGCTTGTGGGTGGATTCCATGCATTCTTAGATAAGCACGTCAGCTACCGTTAAAGGTACAGAGAAGCGGACTGCCTGCTTAAGCTCTTTGAACAGCGCAGCATATGAGCACGGGAGTACCACTGTTGTACCACTGATAATCATAATTTCCGTAGGAAACAAAAACTCTTTTAGCTTGAGCCATGAAGGTCGAGGAGGTAGGCATTAAATTCATGATTAATATAGGACAATGAAAAGGCACAAAAGCATTTGGGGCAATAGGGTTTACTCAGACCTCAAAATATCCAAATGGCCCATATACTTTCTGGATTTTGTTTTCTTTGGTCAGTGTTGGGCACTGACCGGGGACCTTGCGCACGCTGGACCAGTGCCCTACCACTGAGCCACATCTCCAGCTCAACTTCTTAGAGATTTTATTTCTTTAGGGCTCTCACTTTCTCCTGCTGTCTAGTCGCATCCTCTGGGGTGTATTCACTTGTAATAGTTCACTCGAGGTGGAAAGCGTATGTAATAGCTGTTTGTATAGCTGTCACTCAAAACAGCACAGATAATCAAAGCACATTAAGACAGAGAGACTGGGAGGATTTCCCTTGCAAAGTTACCAATTATGCAGCAGCCGAACAAAGATCCAGCCTCACAGAACCCACGAGATGCGCGTTCCTCGTCGATGGGGGACGTGATAGACTAGGTATTCCAGATGTTTGCTCCGTTGTAGTACACAGTTAAAAACAACGTCCCTAGTGGCGTTCTGTCAGTGACAACAGTTTCACTTTAAAAATAGATTAATTAAGCCAGGTATAATGAGCCACGCCTTTAATCCCAGCACTCGGCAGGCAGAGGCAGGAGTTCTCTGGGTTTGTCTCCAAAACCCAAAAGACAGAGACAATTTCTTTCTTTCTTTTTTTTAAATTTTGATTTATTTGTTTTGTTTTTTTTTTTTTTTTTTTTGAGGCAGGGTTTCACTATAGCTTTGGAGTCTGTCACACAGAGATCCACCTGCCTCTGCCTCCCAAATGCTGGGATTAAAGGTGTGCACCGCCGCCCGGCCCTCATCTAAATTTCTACCTTACTATTATTTAGAAATAGTTTTAGAAACTTAGCAGTGCCTTCTTCCAGACACACTCCCTTCCATCCCTTTGTTCTTCGTTCCCCTTTACATCTGTACTTGTGGCTCAGTGGGAGAGCCCTGCATGGCGTGCACAACATCACCCGCCCTGCAAAGTAAAATGAAAATGAAGAGCTTTGATTTGCTTCTGAGCTGTCTATCACCCCATGGCTTCTCCAGAGTCTCTTTTCTAATCAAAACAACAAGTGTGCCCTCTTTGGAACTGTTTGAAGCACAGCTATGAATAACCAAGTACCTGACTATCCACTCTGCAGAGGAAATATGGATAACCAAGTTCCTGTATCTTCTGCATTTGGAGGTATGGTAAGATCAGATCACTTTCTGGCCAGCTGCAAACATTTTTCTGAACAGCAGCATCAGGGCCCCATTTTTTGTTTGATTCTGGCTGAGCGGGGAGGCATTGCTGCAGCTCACTTTCTCCCCGTTATACAGCTGTGCCGAGTATCGCGTGGTTAAATGGCTGATGCTTGCTGAAATGTGTGTTTCAGATACTCCTTGACCACTGACATTCCTCTTTTCCCATGTGCCCGTCCCAGCCCTTTGGCCATTGTCTCTAGGTGGGAGAAGGTCTGTTACACATTTGACAGAAGTCCCCTGGTGCCCGCATGTGTAACAATACTTTGTCATTCCCTCTGACTTGACTACTTTTCTTCTGTTTAGGAAATATCTTTTCATGAATAGGTATTTTCACTTTTAAAGAAATCATTTTATTAATAATTTCCTTCACGGATAATTTGAGGTTTTATTTGTTTGTTTGTCTTGTCTCTCTTACATGAAATTCTCCTTCTTTATGGTGTTACCAGTTCCTTCTCCCTCCCTCTGCTTCAGAGAAGACTGAGTTCACCAGGCAAGTGGAGGCTGCTGATTCAGTCCTGATTCAAGCATATAAATCATGCTAGAACAGAGTTTTCCCATCACAGGGAACCAGCTCTGGGGGCAGAAGTATCCCATCCTTTTATTGGTATGATGGCATTGCAGCGTGTTCTCATTGCTTGTAGACGTGTAGCTTGCGGGTTGAGGCAAACCCTCCAATGGAAAGCCACCAGTAAAAGATCCATTTCTCCTGATTGATTTAAAGCCACAGTGCAGAAATCCTGGCTTCTCCCTCGCTGAAGTGGTAAAGCAAAGAAGTGACAGGGTTGAAATGGTGCCATTAAGTGTTATTGAACTTTATTCGGGAAGTTGAAACATTCCTTTAAGCTAGCAAATTAAAAATATTTTTATTACATTTCAGTCATAAAAAGACTAAAAAAATAAAACTAGGGTGGCAAAATTGCTGGGACATCATCAAAATATCACACCATTTAGCATCTCTCTGCATGGTCTCTGTCACTAAACAAGTAGACTGCGCTTAATTCTATGGTTTTTGGTTTTAATAGTCCCGATTGAGGGTTTCCTGCTAAACACTAGCCTCCGCTTGCTGGTTGGGGTGAATATTCTAAGTCCCTCTTAGCTATGCTCCATCTTTGTACCATGATTAATGCTTACCCTTGGGCTCAAAATGCCCAATCAGATTGCCAAGCCTTGTAGGCACAAATCAGGAAAATGCTGCCACAAATCATTCTCCCCAAATAAAAAGGTCAACTGGTATTAAATTAGTTCATTTACAGAACTCATTGAAATTAGCAGCATGTTCTTAAATTGCTTCTTGATTGAGGACATTTGCCTCATTAATTCTAAACAACCTGAGAAGACTATTAAAGTCTTACAGAGAAAAAAAAAATGACCAGACAAAATGCACAATACAGATTACCTCAAGGTAAAGGCAACTCACAAAATATATGGAACCAAGCACAAAGCCACAATGAAGCAAGCTCAACTTCCATATCCCCCCATGGAAGTCCTTATTTTTCTTCCATATATAAATGCATTTCAAATCAATGCTTATGTGCGTAGTTAACCATGTATTTGCCTGCTCAGCTTTGTAGCAGGGAAGGATTTCCTGAAACACAATAGCCACATGAGGCCCCTCTTTGGTGGTGCTGATTCATGTTTAAGTATTTCCCCTGAGAATCTTTCTGCAACTTCTCCTTAACCAACTCATACACCTGAAGATTCTAGCCTTCTGGCATAGGTCAAGCTTTGACTCACTGTTGGCGATGTTCAATGGCTTCTCCTGATCGTCCTCAGCCCAATCTAATTTTTGCTCATCTTTTAGAAGTCATGTATCCTTTCCTATGGAAAGCCATTCCCGACACAGATAAGGTGCTCCACAGATGACATATTGACGTGGCCATCTGCTGATTTGTCCCCATTGCCTATTTTAAGTGGGATAGACAGAGACTAAGTCTTCTTTAATTTCAGTTAGTGACTGTGATCTCAAACTAGACAAGTGATTCACCCTGAGCTGATCTCTAACATAAGATGACAGTTTATATCTCATTTTATTTCTGGTCAAGACCTTGGTAGTAAAATAATTAATAACTAGTTCTTATGAGATGGAACAAGAGAATGTAATCTATGAGCTAAAAAAGTAAGACCAAAAAAAAAAAAGTAAGCACCCTCTTTTGGAGGACAGAATGACATCCTGATAGAGCCTGACCTCGGTTGACAATTCAATATTTTACTAGGGGATATTCAGGGACTCGTGGTGATGAAGTAGGTTACCAAGGGCTCTAATAATGAGGGTACTGAGGAGAACTGTATTTATTTGGATTCATCAGACATTCTGGTATGCTTGAAGTCCATAAGTCCATATACATTTAAACATCAGTAGACGGTATATGGGATTTGAATAAGAGATAGCAAGAGAACTCTTATAATAGGAGAGGCATATCTGAGCAACTGTCTGAAGAAAGATTTTCTGTATGCTCGTTTGCTTATGAATTACTCTACAGAAATATATTGGTTATTTCCTACTATGGGTCAGACATTGTGGTGGATACTAGATAGTTAGTAATTAGATAAACAAAGCAACTCTCTGCATTTTAACAATTTTATTCACGGGAGAGGAAAAAAACTACAGAGCTAGATGTACAATGGTTATTTTCCAACCATTGTAAGTTCCTGTATCTATAATAGGTAAGAGCGGTGGGGTCAACTTTCTGCCATTGTGACAGCAGAAACCTGAAAGAGGAGGATCTCCTGTATCTTATAAGGCAGAATGGAGAGGACGCTGGAGAACACAAACAATAATCACCCTCAAAGAATGCAGAAACGACAGACTTAAGTATAGGGCAGTATACTTGGTAATGGTAAGATGGGGCCACAGGTATAATTTTATTTCTCTGTGAAATTGGAGGCCGGATAAATTTCCCTAATAAAGAAAGGAAGGAAGTTCAAGAAAGAGATTGCTGCCAGAGGTTGAAGAGCAAGGAGCATTTGTGGAAAGAAAAAGAGAGTTCGTTTTGACTTTGGGTTTGAGTCACAGGAAATTATGTCAGAAGTGAAAATTGAGGCCAAAATGTAGTCAGCATTGGTCATAAAGTCTCAGCGTGTCTGCTCCTTGGCATCTGGCTGCCACATTGGAGATGCAGGGCAAAAAATAAGATAGATACTTCCTGAGAAAAAACTTAAATGGAAGAGACTCTTTTTTTTTCTTATGAATCCCTTTATTCATTTCAGTTGTGCTGGGAAGAGGGAAAGGCACTTATCATTACTGATGAGAGCATAAATTATTATAAGAAAGAAAATCCTAGAATATACACATCTTACAGAAGCAATAGAGCATCTGCATTAACAGCGGACAGACTGACCGTTATCAGCGGCCCATCACCTAGGATCTGTGAGCCCCGTAACCCAGATGGCCAGGACAGAAGGGAGAGAACATTTCATTCAGTCACTTTCTGACACGGGTCCCAGGAGCACAGCTGGGAGAGAAATCCTCTGCAGAATGTGCACAAGACCAGGCCTCGCTCGCTCGCTCGCTCGCTCGCTCGCACACTGCTGCATTCTGGCACTCAAAGCAGCTCCTAGGTCCTGTCTCTTTGCATTTGTACAAAGGAATCATTTGATTGGCCCAGTGTTTATTTTAAATTGTGAGTATTATGAGAGCATTACTTGTACCTCCAGTGCAGCCTTCCATACTATCCAGGTCAAGGGATGTTTATTATCATTAATCCTCCTCAATTTGGTGTCACTTTTTCTTCTCATCGACTGAGAAGCACATTCGCGCCAGCCTTTACTATTGGATGGGAACCTGGCTTGAATGAAGGCTGCACTGTGTTTTGTGTTCTCATATTACTCAGCCTCTAGTTGACAGTAGCAATAGGCTAGTGTCTACTGTCTATGGGGCCAATCTGGGATCCTTCCTAGGTGTTTCTTCTTTGCTGCCGTTCTCTTGCTATGCTTTTATTCTTGGTGTGCTCCCTTGGACATATCTACCCTGGATACGCAAAGCAGTACACCACTACTTCTTTAAGCAGACTTTGTGAAATTATTGTAATGTCCTTGTTCCTAAAATGCGAATAAAGGAAAAACAGCTGCAATCCCAATTAGCATTTTGCCCCCAAGTTGTCCTTGGCCTAGTTGACAGTTGCTCTAGAGGAATGGCAGGGAGAGCAAATAAACCATCTGCTTCAGGGAGGATTGTGTGCAGGATCATATTAGAATTAGGATTGCAAGGAAAGGGACCAGCACTCCAACTGGAGTATTTGGACAAGTCAAACTTTACTCGTGAACAAAAGGGTGTACTCCAAAGAATGAGCTCACAAAGAAAGGAAGCCCATTTGGTTTTTATTATAATTCAGGTGCTGACTGTGCCTTTTCCTCATTGGCTTGGGTCCAACTTCACAATCTTAACTGGTTAGTCTGAGAAGAAATAGCACACCAGAAATGGAGAAGGAAGGGGAAAAGGGTCTTCACTCCAAGGACAAAAGGCTCCAGGCCATCAAATTCCTAAACAGAGCAGGAGACCTTAGTGAAAACAAAGGTTACTGGGTGGAGAGGATTAAAACATTTACATAAAAGTCTTACAAGTTGGAGAAGATAAAGAGATTTTAATTCTTTGTCCCAAATACAAGTTTTAAAGTATTTGATAGAAGAATGATATTTGATATTTTTTAAAGATTTATTATTTATTTTATTTGAATGAATGCTTATGTATATGTATGTACACCAGGTGCCCATGGAATTCAGAAGATGTTGACTTCCTTGGAGCTAGAGTTACAGATGGTAGTGGACCACCATGTGTGTGCTGGGAATTGATATCAAATCCTCTTCAAGAGCAACCAGTGTTCTGAACAACTGAGCCGTCTCTCCAGCCCTTGTTTGATATTCCCTACAATAATTAGTGACCTCCAAGGCTACACAGAGGAACACACATCCCACAAAGCAAAAAGCCATTTCAGGGAGAGTTTCAATAATGGTGCCTCACCTATAACTGTCCTCTTTCTGTTTACCTCCTCCATCCCAACCATGCTTGAACTTTTTGAAAAATTGTATCTAAAGGTTCTTTTATGTCAAACTACATAGTTTCAAGCCTAGAGAAGTCTTAATGCACAGCTGCATGTGCTCAAGTTGACTTATTAATTTAGCCCCAAATTTCAATTTCAGATAGCCTGAGGCTAGCCTCACAAGCTACCAATGCTCTCATCATCCAAAAGCCCTCCGCACTCCCTGTAACCTTTGGCTAACTCATTACCCTCTTTTGCATAAATATGAACACTGAATAAATGAGTCTGAGAGAGAAATAGAGCAAAGCAATGCATGAGACAGCAGTGAGGGGGTTCTTTCCTCTGCTACCCCCAACTCGGTGACAAACCAGTTAGCATAACATGAGTGCCAAGACAATTAGTGGGGATGCTCTTTATGGCTGCATAATTTCCAGAACATCTTAAAAAAAATATCTCCACCTGACATAGTGGTTCCAAGGTTACTTTTTATAATGAGCTGCTATGTGTGAAATATTAATCTTGACACATTAAAATGGAACCACTGCTAATAGGGATGCCCAGTGTGGATGCCCAAATCTTATTTTTATTATTTGAATTTTTAATTTTTATATGCATGCTATGTGGTCTAGAGACAAAAGGCATGCCAACAGATTCTGGAGATGCAAATTAAAAAATGTTTGGAGCAGTTCATCCCAATGTTTCATCACAGCAGGCTTTCCTGCATCCACTGAGGGAGAGTCATTCTTTCTGAACAGTGTATTTCCATCCCTAATGCCCACGCTTATCTCTGTAAACAAGTGGAAAAAGAGGCATGCTACCCTCAGCCCATATCTAGTCAACTTAAATACAATTATCAGAGACAGTTGAAAGGCAGAATAATCACAAATTAATAGTTGGGATCAGTGTTGTAGCCACATATAATCCTACCACTCTGGATGGCACCTGATATAGGAGGGTCATGAGTTTGGGGACCGTCTAAGAGATTTGTTTTAAAAAAAATTAAAACAATACAAAAGAAAAGGAAAAGAGAGAAAGAGAAAAAGAGCAAATGGCATCCATTTCTCTAAGAAGGAAACAAGAGCTTGGACAATAGCTCAGGTGATAGAGTATTCTGTCTTGCAGGTCTGCGGATCTGTTTGATCCCTAGCACCTATACTAAAACAAAACAAACCCATTCATGTTGGCACATGCTTGCAATCCTAGAGCTGAGGAGATAAAGATAGTCAAACCCCCAAGGTCTTCTGGCCAATCAGCCTAGCCAACTTGGAGAGTTCCAGGCCTATGAGAGACTTTCTCTCTCAAAAAAAAAAAAAAAAAAGTAAAATAAAATGAGATGAACAGCACCTGTTTAATAACAACAATGCTTATTTTTATTTTAGTAGCATCTACTGCAGTGTGTCTAGCTGCTGGTTCTAACCTCCACACACATGCACATCATGATCACACACAAGCACCCACATTCGCATGTACACACACACACACACACACACACACACAGACTAGAGGATATATACAGATTTTGTCCCTGTTAAATGGACTAGTGATGGATACCCCTGGACTGTTCATTAGTTCAACAGTATCAAGGGCAACAACTTTACCACTCTGGCTCTCCTCCTCATTCTGTGATCCCTGATTGTAATAAGGCTACCAACTACTTTCGCATGAGATAAAGTAGTTTCATTGAGATAGAGTCTTTTTGTGCTTCAAAAATTGGGAACCAGTTATCAGAGAACATAAGGTGGACTTTTAATGAGCAATTCATCATGTCAGCCTTACAGAGTAGGCACTGTGATTCTAGCACCGAGGCTATAAGCAAGTTCTTTTTGCCTCTAATAACTGAACTGGCTCCAAGTACCTCAACTCATATCTATAGACCACAGTGTACTCCTAGAGGATCTTGATGCTTTGACCCCCAAACTTTCTGTTCTGAGTTCACCAGAAAAGAAATATGCTTAGAGTAAAATATCAACTACTGCTCACCAAGTGCAGAAACACTTCCCTAAATGGCACTACAAAACATCCCGGAAATGACTCTTCCTTAGTCCATCTCCATACATGTATTATTACTTCTAAAGTTTCTAATGCAGTAATCATTTTAACATCAAAGGAAAGACACTGCAATTTCAGCAAGAGCCTGGGTTGGGGGGATGAAAGGAGCTTGGCCTTACTAATACTGCATTAGAGGAGAGGTTCAGCACGAGATCTGACACAAATTTGTGCTTTTTGTTTCTCTGCACCTCCAAAGGGCTCCATCAACCATCAGGGGTTCCACAGAGGCTACATGTACTATGGTGGCTCTACATGAGGTTCTAGCTACTGCTCCTCGTCACCAAGCCAGGCTCCAGATCTGTTTTAGCTTGTACCATGGCCTTCAAGACAAGTGCCACAGCTTCATTTTTTTTATTCTTAGAAAAAGATCATGAGAAGAAGAAACACAATCGGCAGGACAAAGGCTAGAATAGTTCTCACCTGGAGGGTTGAGATCCAAGTAGCAAAGAAAAATAAGATCAAAATCGATGTTTGTCTTAGTTAGGGTTTTCTGTTGCTGTGAAGAGACACCTCGACCAACTCTTATAAAGGAAAACATTTACTTGAGGCTGGCTTACAGTTTCAGAGGTTCAGCTCATTAACTTCATGGTGAGAAGCATGGTGGTATCCAAGTAGACATGGTGTTGGACAAGGAGCTGAGAATTCTATATCTTGATCTGTAGACAGCAGCAGGAGACTGTGACACTAGGCCTCGCTTGAGCATAGGAAATCTCAAAGCACAACTGCACAGTGAAACACTTCCTCCAACAAGGCCACACGTACTCGAACAAGGCCATTCACTATGGGCCAAGTAGCACATGGGTCTATGGGGGCCATTCCTATTTAAACCACAATACTCTTCCCAATTATGAAGTTAATATAAATTCTCAAAAAAAAAGCAAGCCCCTGAATTTACCTCTCATCTGGAGACTGGCAGATGAGATATAAATGGTGATTTGGGACTAAATACCACATAGGCAGACCTTAGAGTCCTAATGGGAATCCACTTTTAAAGATTTAATTAATTAGTGTGTACATGTATGCATGCACGTGCGTGCGTGTGCCTGTATGTGCCCACAGGGGCCCTCAGGAGCCAGAAGATGCTATAGATTCCCCTGGAATTAGAGTTACAGGGAGAGATGAGGATCATACTTGGGTGCAGGGATCTGAACCCCAACCTTTGGAACAACAGTTCGCCCTCTTAAGCACTGAGTCATATCTCCTGTCCCCTAAAGGGAATAATTTTGAAATTGGAAAAAGACACTCTTCAAACTTATGCTTGACAAGAAATATAAACATGGCTTGTCCTAGGGAAATGAGTACTATGGCTGCTTGGACCGTAAGCCATGGAAATAATAGCATATGAAAGACAATACCCAGTGGGAACAAAGCAAGCAATATTCACTTAAGGTTCCTGTGTCCGCGTTCACTTTGTGTGTTCCACCTCCAGCTCTAAGAAACTATTGGTTCTTTTACTCCACCTAGATGGCTCCCTTATAAGATTCAGGTTGGGGGGTGTTTGGGCTTCTTTCTTATAGGACATCTTGTTTATCAGCCTTTTTCCCTGCTCCACAGTCTCATTCTCACAGCCAAGCTTCTGGGTAGGGAAGGTTCCGAGAGAGCTATCTAGTGAGAAGAGCTTCCCCACTAAAACTGCAGGGAGTAGTGCCTCCGAGACTGAGAATCATCTTAAGGGCTGTGTCCAGGCTGGTCTGCCCTCTGTACCCTCTGGGGAAAGTGCTCCAGCAGAAACCCTGGCACCTGTGCCTGGAAGGAGAGCGTCAAGATATTTCTGCCACTTTACAGATTTGTGTGAGACCACTTGGGGACTTCAAGGACTCCAGCTGGACCAGAGCAGGCCAGGAACCCCCATCAATAGATGCAGGTGGGGTTCGGAGAAGGCAGCTGCAACTTTCTCTTTTTATTTCTTACTGATTGTGTGAGGGAAGGGGAAGAAGCATCTGCTCCTGGTTTCTGGGCAGATGAAAAGGAAATCTTCTCCCACTTCCTGCATCCAGGAGATCACGGGTGGGAGCGCCAGAGTGTGACTCCCCATCAGACTCACGAGGGTGGAACTTACTGGTGTCCAAGGGCAAAGACGTGATTGGGCTCTGCTCATCGTCACCCTTGTAAACGCCCTTGGCATCTCGGATTCACAGCAGCCCTGCCTGTGGGGAAGCCACATGTTGACTGAAGCAGTCTGAGACCGGTGATTCAGAGGGATGGAAAAACAAACCCAGAGTCCTGACCAGGCCCTGCCTGTGGCTCCATATGCTGCTCCCTGCCACTCAGCTTTTGATTGATGAGAGGAGGTGGCTCCAGGAGAGAGGGGCGCGCGGGAGGGAGGATTGCAGGTGCTCCAAATTAGGAATAATTCAGCAGATTAGCCTAATGAAGTCAAAAAGTTAATTTGTAGCTGCCAGCTGTTGAACAGAAAGTTATAGAGTACCACAGCTCTTCGGGGCCCAGCGGGTAATGCAAAGGCAGAGAGAGTCGCACAGACGACTATAGGGTAGGCTGCGTGCTCCGTTTCCCAGCTGCCCAGACTCCCAAAATAATCACACAGAAATCTGTATTAATTGCAATACTGCTTGGCCAATAGCCTAAGCATATTTCTGGCTAACTCTTATATCTTAAATTAGCCCATTTCTATTAATCTGTGTATTGCCACCTGGCTGTACCTTGCCGGCAGGGTTCCAGTGCGTCTGTCTCATGCTGGCAGTTATGAGGCTTCTCCCTGACGCCGCCTTCTTTTTTCCTCTATCCGTTTGGAATTCCCGGCTTTCTCTATTCTGCTAAGCCACTGGCTGAAACAGATTTATTCATTAACCAATAAAAGCAACGCATATACAGAAGGACTTCCCACAGAGGACTTGGAGGAAATGCCTGCAAAGGGCTCAGCTTTGCAGGAGAGAAACTGGGCAGAAGCCAGGTGGCCTCGTAGAAGAAAAGCTCATAAAAATAATGACTGTGGGTAACCTGGACTGGGTGTTGAGGGTGGGAAGGAGGACTGTCTTTGCTTAGCAGTGGCGCTAATCCCTGGCTTAGAACACAGTGTTGTTGGTTGGTGCCAAACTTGTAGGCGCCTTTGGTACAAGGATAATAAAGTGAATGATAGTTCTTCACTCTCGCCTGGTCATTTCATTTATATTTAGTTTCCTCAATCTCTCTCTTCTTTTTTTTTAATTTTTCAGTTTTAACCAGCTCCTCTCCTCCTGCCTTCACTGGGGAAGTGAGCACTCTGAAACAAAAGCAAACTTTGGCTTGTCGTGCTGGAAGGCTTGTAGCTTCTTCCCTAGCACAGTGTTGGGTCCTGGGCAATGTGCACATTTTGGGTAGCGTGGGTGCTCATCCACATGGAACTTATACTGAACACTGTCCTGCATGTCACCTGTCTTAGTTAGGGTTTCCATTGCTGTGAAGAGACACCGTGACCATGGCAACACTTATAACAGAAAACATCTCATTAAGGCTGGCTTACAGTTTCAGAAATTTATACATTATCTTCATGGAGAGAAGCATGCAGGCAGACGTGGTCCTGGAGAAGGAGCTGAGAGTTCTACATCTTGATCCACAGGCAGGAGAAATAGACTATGTCCCTAGGCCTAACTTGAGTATGCAAGAGCTCAAAGCCTGTCTCCACAGTGACACACTTCCTCCAATAAGCCTCATCTACTTCAACAAGGCCACACCTCCTAATAGTGCCACTGCTGTTTGGCCAAGCATTCCAACACTTGAGTCTTTTTTTTTTATTTTTTTTTATTTTTTTAAATTTATTTATTTATTAAGGATTTCTGCCTCGTCCCCACAACCGCTTCCCATTTCCCTCCCCCTCCCCCGATCAAGTCCCCCTCCCTCATCTGCTCGAAGAGCAATCAGGGTTCCCTGACCTGTGGGAAGCCCAAGGACTGCCCACCTCTATCCAGGTCTCATAAGGTGAGCGTTCAAACTGCCTAGGCTCCCACAAAGCCAGTACGTGCAGTAGGATCAAAAACCCACTGCAATTGTGCTTGAATTCTCAGTATTCCTCATTGTCCGCTATGTTCAGCTAGTCCGGATTTATCCCATGCTTTTTCAGACCTAGGCCAGCTGGCCTTGGTGAGATCCCAATAGAACATCCCCATTGTCTTAGTGTGTGGGTGCATCCCTCGTGGTCCTGAGTTCCTTGCTCGTGCTCCGTCTCCTTCTGCTCCTGATTTGGACCTTGAGATTTCTGTCCGGTGCTCCCGTGTGGGTCTCTGTCTCTGTCTCCTTTCATCGCCTGATGAAGGTTAATATTCCTGAGGATGCCTATGTGTTTGTCTTTGGATTCACCTTATTTAGCTTCTCTAGGAACATGAATTATAAGCTCAATGTCCTTTATTAATGGCTAGAAACCAAATATGAGTGAGTACATCCCATGTTCCTCTTTTTGGGTCTGGCTTACCTCACTCAGGATAGTGTTTTCTATTTCCATCCATTTGTATGCAAAATTCAAGAAGTCCTTGTTTTTTACTGCTGAGTAATACTCTAATATGTATATATTCCATACTTTCTTCATCCATTCTTCTGTTGAAGGGCATCTAGGTTGTTTCCAGGTTCTGGCTATTACAAACAATGCTGCCATGAACATAGTTGAGCATATACTTTTGTTGTATGATAGGGCCTCTCTTGGGTATATTCCCAAGAGTGGTATTGCTGGATCCAGGGGTAGGTTGATCCCGAATTTCCTGAGAAACCGAAACACTGCTTTCCAGAGTGGTCTATCACCATGCACAAAACTCAAATCCAAATGGATTAAAGACCTCAATATCAGTCTGAACACACTGAACCTGATAGAAGAGAAAGTGGGAAGTACTCTACAGCACATGGGCACAGGAGACCACTTCCTATGTATAACCCCAGCAGCACAGACACTAAGGGCATCATTGAATAAATGGGACTTCCTGAGGCTGAGAAGCTTCTGTAAAGCAAAGGACACTGTCACTAAGACAAAAAGACAACCCACTGACTGGGAGAAGATCTTCACCAACCCTGCAACTGACAAAGGTTTGATCTCCAAAATATATAAAGAACTCAAGAAACTAGACCGTAAAAGGCTAATCAACCCAATTATAAAATGGGGCACTGATCTGAACAGAGAATTCTCAACAGAAGAACTTCAAATGGCCAAAAGACACTTAAGGTCATGCTCAACTTCCTTAGCGATCAGGGAAATGCAAATCAAGACAACTTTAAGATACCACCTTACACCTGTCAGAATGGCTAAAATAAAAAACACCAATGATAGCCTTTGCTGGAGAGGTTGTGGAGAAAGGGGTACAACACTTGAGTCTTAATGGGGACCATACCTATTCAAAACAGTACACCGCCATTATGCATCTAGCTTTTCACTCTAAGGACAAGGCCAGAGCAATGAGAAGGTAAGGCAGTGCAGTGTGCTTCGGGAAGCTGTATGGACAAACCAATGAATGAAATCTGATTTTACCTATGAAGCTTTACTATAAACGCACAGATGACACTACACTGCATTCAATAGACATCAGTACACAGCTTGTCTCAGAGTGTTGAGTTTATGCGCCCATGTCTGTCCTTCCCAAGTATTTAGCTTCCTCACATTCAGGCAGTTTCAAGTGCTGGAAGATATACAAAACCTACAGGTCTAAATAAATGTCCACTGAATGAATTAAAAGCTACTCTGTAGAAGGGAGCTATCCTAGTCAAACCCACTTTTAAGTTATCCTGCTCTCAGACATGGAAAGCCATTCACAGCAAGTGTTGGAACACTTAATTGTCCCCACACTTGTTTAAATGGCCTCCTCTCCTTCTCTGCCCCAAACTTTCCTTCTGAAATTACTGTTGCAACTTATTCAAATGCTTGTTTAGCTGGTCACCTATCTCTGGACTGACTTTGGTTCTTAACCTTAGTAAACAAAAAAATGCTTCTATTAGATTAGAGACTGGTCATGTGCAAAAAGATTAGCCCCGTGATTGTTGGAAGTTTCATAATGTTGTGCTTAGGAAATTGGGAGCTTAATATCCAGCTGGCGATTGTGTCTGTAATCAACTACTCTGTGGAGTGATTTAGGGACTCGGTAAATGAACTGTTGATGCCATAGAGGGTTTTCCTCTGGCTCTAGCGACTCCACCAGCTGTACAGTCTATAATGGCATACAAGTTGGGTACCAGGCAGATATGGCCAGGCACTTGGCATGGAGCAGTTCATTATGTCCTCCCCACAGCTCTATGATGCTGATCTCCTCATGTAAACAAGGGGAATAATAGTCATTTGGAGGTTTTGTTTTCTTTAAAAAAAATAAGGGAAAATGAGGTTTTCAAAAAGTATGTTAGATTTCTGTCAGTATATAAAAAATCCAAAATAATCAACTTACCAAGAGACAAAGTACTTTAGCTGGAAGTTTTGGAGGCTCCAGCTCATAACTTGTCTGTTTATCTGGGTCTGTTGTGAGGCAGTATGTGGCAAAGGAAAGGTGATCTTCTGCAGCGAAAAGGAAAGATGGGGTGGAGAGAAAGGGAATGGAGTCCCACAGTCCTCTTCGAGGGCATGTTCTAAGTCACAAGAAGGCTTTGCATTATGCCTCATCTGCTACGGGTTCCATCATCATCAAATAAATCCATACTAGGGGATATGCATATAACAGGGAGATGCTGGGAAGGTGTTCACACTCCAGACACTAGCAGAGGCGAAGTCAATTGCTCAAGTTTATCCAGTCACAAAATTATATAGTGATATGGGATTCCCCTCTGTATGCTGTAAATACTATTGGTTAATAAAGGAACTGCTTTGGGCCTATAGCAGAGCTATAGGGGAACAGAGCTAGGCAGGGAAAACAAAAGTGAATGCTGGGAGAAAGGAGACAGAATCAGGGAGAAGCCATGGAGCCTCTGCTGGAGACAGACATGCAGAAGCTTTGCTGGTAGGCCACTACCTCGTGGCCATACACAGATTAATGGAGATGGGTTAAATTAATATGTAAGAGTTGGCCAATAATAAGCTAGAGCTAATGGGCCAATCTATGTGATTATTTCGTGGCTAAGTGGCAGGGAACTAACTAGCGGCCTCCTTTCAACAATATAGATATTGCATGAGGCCAATACCAACTGGATCCTAAAACTTATTTTATTTGAGCTTCTGATCAGAAAGCAGGATTTCTACCCCTGGGACAAAAGAGATAGCTAGGAAAATATGATAATTGTTGTGACCTAATTCAAAGTGTAATGACAAACAGAGGCACCTTTACCATCACGTTGTCCCTCTTTTGTCCGAATTTGACTGCATGATCATAGTGTAGCTTTAAAAGTCCAGGTATACAGCATAACTGTTACCCACATTCAGAGGGTCTAATTCAGTCATATGCTGGTTCCCCAGCTATCAGTCCAGGGTCAGTGAGTTCCCACTAGCTCGAGTCACCTGTTTCTGTGGGTTTCCTCTCATAATCTGGACCCCCTTTTCTCCTATACTCTCTCCTTCCTCTCTTCAACTGGACTCTGTAGCTTGGCCCAGCACTTAGCTGTGAATCTCTGCATCTGCTTCCATCAGTTACTGGATGAAGGTTCTACGATGACAAAGTAGTCATCAGTCTGATTACAGGGGAAGGGCCATGTAGGCACCATCTCCACTATTGCTTAGATTCTTAGCTGGGGTCACCCTTGTGGTTTCCTGGGAGTTTCCCTAGGGCATGAACTGGCTTTTTGGAGCCCATTCCCTAGGAAGGGATACCTTGCTCAGTCTAGATACAGGGGGAAGGACCTCGGTCCTGCATCAAGTAATGTGAGACTTTGTTGACTTTTCACGGGAGGCCTTACCTTACTCTCTGAAGAGTGGATTGGGGTGGTATGGGGAGAAGGTGGAAGGAGTGGGAGTAGAGGAAGAAGAGGGAACCTGGATGGGGAGTAAAATAAGATTGTTTTAAAAAGAGAAAAAAGTCTAGGTATGTATAAGTACAATCAATCCCTGTCAAAACCAAATGATGTCACAAACTACCTCAAAAAGCAGTTTCTTATTTTCAGATGTAGGTGGGGTTACAAAACTGGAGCCCTCAGATCACCTGTCACCTCATACAACGAAAGCCACACAGGCTGTTGTAGCCACAAACAGATTACCGTTTGGTGCTTGGCTGAGTCATTCTCTGTACCCGGTGTGGTGGCAGTAACAGAACAGAGCCAAAGTGGTAACTAATTCTGGCAAAATTTGTTTGTAAATAGACGTGGATCCTGTAGCAAATGCTATGATTACTGAAATCTTTAATTAAGTAGGACAACTTTACGGCATGAAAGTTCATTAAAACTTGCAATCAGGAATTGATTGGTAGCAGTTTTGATTAAGTGTTGTGGTCCAATTAGCTGGAACTGGTTGACATGGCCTTAAAGTTATTAATGCTGATTCATAAAACATTATTAAAAATTAATATTTTCTGTATTACTGGAGTCAAAATATTGAAAAAAGATTAAATACAGATCCAGACTTAAGGCTGGCTGCGTTGTTTAATCATTAAACCAAACATTACAAATTACAATCACTCAAAATAGTGTTGTGTATCATATTATTTAAATTAATGGTATTTTTTGAGTTTTACTGATTTTTCAGTGTTTTATATTTAATTTATAAACTTGCTTTGGGTTTTCATGAGTTATAAACATAAGATCTATATTAAATTACATACTAGTAAATATTAATAGTTTTTTGACAAAATAACAAAAACAAACATTCAGAGTTTAGAACACTTTTATTTTTTACTTTAAACTTATTATTACACAACATCTTTGAAAGAAAATGCAGGTTAAGAAAGTTGTAATTAAATAGGTGTAATGGACCAGATCAATATCCTGGTTAGAGACACTGCATTTTTATGTAATTTTAAGTATTCCAATAATAAGAACAAAATTTATCAGGAGAGAGAAACAGAGTGTTCAATAGAAGATATGCTTAGACTGGACAGTGGTGGTACACATCTTTAATCCCAGCATTCAGGAGGCAGAGACAGGTGGATCTCTGTGAGTTTGAGGCCAGCCTGGTCTACAGAGGCTCCAAAGCTGCAGAGAAACCATCTAGAAAAAAAAAAGATATGCTTAGGCAGACACATAAGAAATGTAAATAAATAGGTTGATTTTCAAAATGTTGATGATAATAGTTTTGACAAACATATGAATTTTGTATTGCATTTTTGAAATGTTATTCACTGTTCATTTATTTTTAGTAAGTCATTTCTACCGTGAAGAAACAATAAGCAATATAAGGTTCAAAAATAGTTCTCATCTCGTGTTTATAAATTAAGATCTTATCTGTATGTGGACAATGGTCAGAAAGAGTCATTGGATGCCAAAATCACTTTAGAAAACTAGGGGGATTTACTTTTCAATTTTACATTTCAATAATATTTCTTAAGCTACCATGAAAACATTCATTTGAAGGGCTATCAGAAAGAAAATGGGAGGGAGAGGAGGAAGAAAGGACGGAGAAAATGGGCTTAGAACCTGTATTCCAGATCAACTTCTCAAGTCTGAAGTGCCTTCCCCAAATTACTAATGCTCTTTTAATAAGGAAGTGTGGGGACCTCTGCTATAGGGACAGGTGTCAAAACCTGAGGATATGCCACAGCACATGAGTGTCAACCCTCCTTTTCATCAAGGAGCGTAACTGTAGTAGAGAGGGGAGACAAGGATCCACCAACAGGCAGGTTAGACTAGAGTCAGAACAGGTCGAGCATCTCCTACCCAGGGGCTGATGGACCCCAAGCCCAGAACTGTTGAAGGATCAGTGAAAATTCCAAGCCACAAATAGAACTTACCCTATATGTTGTGGTAAAAGTGCAGGTACATTGAAGACACTGCATGGAATTACTTCAAGCTGTATATGTGGGGCCCAAGGACAACCTGGCCACACATAGTGGGGGACCCAGGCTATGTGGGACCCAGGGAAGCCTGGCCACATGTGGGGCTCAGGCTATAGCCAGGCTGCACAGCTGCCTGGGCTTGTAGCACTGGGTTCCAGGAAAAGCCACAAGCTGACACCACCCAGGGAGGGCCAACAGCTAAGGGGAAGTAACTGAGGTTAAGAAGTTTGGATGCTCACCTTACTAGACCTGGATAGAGGTGGGCGGTCCTTGGGCTTCCCACAGGTCAGGGAACCCTGATTGCTCTTCCAGCAGATGAGGGAGGGGGACTTGATGGGGGGGGGATGGGAGGCAGTGGCGGGGAGGAGGCAGAAATCCTTAATAAATAAATAAATTAAAAAAAAAAAAAGATTAGGTAAGGTCACCAGAGGTCCCTGAGCCGAGGACTCACCTATTCTCCTTTTGCTAAGATCACTAGACAAATGGCAGCCAACCAGGGTCCTGAAACCTGGAAATTCCCCTCACCCCAACCTCTACTATGGAAAAAAAAAAAAAACCCTACCCTAATTGCTTTCTGCTCTCAACTGCTGTGTCTGACAGAGCTTAATCTTGAACAAAGGCTCTTTACTTTTACATACAGTACTTGGTCTGGTCTCCTAGTTGGTTTGGAGTGGGGGGACTCTGTGATCTGGGCAAAACTATATATACGAGAAAACTAAATAAATTTCGTATTTAGATTCAGGGCCCATCCTCCTTAGCATACACATTCTCATAGTCCTCACCCACAATCCGAAGGCCTTCTGACCTCATGCATTTTGCATGAAGTACACCATGCTTTTATCTTTATAAATGAGAATTGAGCTGGGGAAGGATCAGGAATGAAGAAGAAGGAAGTGCTTAAGTGCAATTGGACACTCAAAGATGACTCACTCACTTGTGAGCAAAGGCAAACAGAGAAGGTGAATGTTGGGAGGAGGAGGAGGAGGAGAAGCATTCTGAGCTCTCTGGATTTGGGGAGTGGAGGATGGAGTGTTTCCTGATGGTGCCTAGACTCTGAGGTGGGACCATGCCTGATTGTGTTCCAGCAAAAGGTATGGGGTGAGTGCAGAAAAAGAAATTGAAAAGGAATGGCTCCTACAAAGCAATTGGTGAATTTTTATAGGCCACTGTTAAAATTTGACCATTGGTTACAAGAGAAAAGGCCAGGCTCTGCTGCTGGGAGCAGTACTGTGCAGTCACCAGCATTAGCACAATACTTCTAGCTTCTGTGTTAATGTTGTATGAGAAACGCCTGGTTCGTACAACATGTTATAATTCAAGTATATCACAGTGAACCAAAAAGATATAGAAATCTATCGTCTTTGGAAATTTGAGCAGAAAAAGATTTTATTATTTGTTAGGCTGAAGAGATGGCTCAATGGTAAAGAGCACTGGCTGCTCTTCCATAGGTCCTGAGTGCATTTCCCATCAACCACATGGTGGCTCACAACCATCTGTAATGAGATCTGGAGCCCTCTTGAGAAAAAAAAGATCTGGTCATTAGTCCTCCATCAACTTAGACCATGAAACCCAATATGGATAAGTTCAAAAGAACCACGGTATATGGGCTGCCCATGCATGCTTCAGCATTGCCAGGGCACAAATTTCAAGATTTTCCATCTACTTTTAAGTCTCAAAGGATTCAGGAGAAGTTAGCCAGAGGGTTCCAGAAGCAGCAAATGCTTGATGGAGTGGATCTGTTTAGGGCTGAAACCTTTGACAGCCCAGCAAGCAGACCTTGAAGGCATATGGGAACACATACCCCAGCCTTCGCTCACTCCCATCCATGCTTTGCTAGTGCTCCCTGGTGACTGAACCACCGTGAAATGAAAGGAAAATCCTTGCCATGCTCCACATGTAGGCATGTGGCTTACAGTTTGTGTCTGTAGGACAACTTTCACTAAAACACACCCATATGCATTCATTTTCCCATCATCAACTGCCGTCACACTACAGTGCTAAAGCTACATGGTTGTGAGAGCAGCCCGTTTGCCCATAAAGATTTAAATATTCAGTACTATTCCTTTACTGGCCTGTGGCATAACACCTTAGTTTGTGTCCAGAGGATATGGTAAAAAAAAAAAAAAAAAAAAAAAGAGTATAAAGGACAACAGAGAAGGCTGAGAGCAATTGGGAACTGTCACCAGGCATGGGGTGATGAGGTCATGTGTGGTTTTCAGCTCAGTACACATTCTGCCTCAGCAAATGTTTCAGAGTGACTGCAAAGTACGTGTGCTCTAATGTTGTGGGCAAAACTTTCTATAGGTGTCACTGTGTTCAGATGTGTATTAGTAGGGGAGACCAGGGAGTGACTGAGTTCTGGAATTATTTTGAATTTCAGGTTTCCCCTAGGACAGCAATAAAAGAAGCAGGAAGCTCAAAATACAATATTCATTAAAATTTCCATAGTAGTTCAAACGATCCTTTGTGAGACACGAAATTTTACAAATGCTTCGCCTTCCTATCTAGCCCATTTTTACATATGTATGGATGTGCATGTATATAAAATAAAATTTGACAACAGTCTGGGAAAATTATACCCTTAGCCAGAATAAACGAATTGAAGTTTAGTCTCATGCTGTTCCAGGTTCCACAGTAAACCAAATGGGCATCCCACACCCACAGTGTAAGTTGCCATTCATGTGAGGTTTCTCTTCCTGCAGCTCTGACCCGGTACTGGCAATAAGCATACTACAGTTAAGGTTAAAGAGAGCCAGCTAGGCAAACTTTCTAATGAAAAGACGCTTAAAGACTTCCTCCTCCAGACCATCACACTCACCAGTCATGGATGAAACTGTCCGAGCCTCTCATCCCAAGAGCCCAAGTGGGAGAAAGCGATTGCTGCGATTCCACATGTGCCCTGCGAGCCTGAGCTACACACACGGGGAGAAGTCAGCAGCAGTGCTCCGGGGCCAGCTGCTGAGGCGGGTGTTGAAAAATGTTGAATTATCAAATTGCCCATTTCTGCTCAATTGCTCTAATTTATTATCCTGGGCATTCTGAATGCTAATGACAGCTACCTTCCATGCCAGACCATGTCACTCTACTTTACGATCTTATTAAAATCTCAGCATTTCTTAGCTCAGTGACAATGAATGGAGCGGGGGACAGCTGTCCTCCTGCCTCCAGTGTGGTTCATAGAGCCGCTCTGTCATTGCTAACAGCTGAATGATTTAGGCCACGTGAGCAGCCGAGGGGTGATATTTTTATACCCATGACAGGATTATATAACACGGAGAAAGGCCATTAGTGAATACAAAGTCATAAGCAGTGGGAAAGCAGGTGAGAAATGGGCAGGTAAATCTTTGGATCTGACTCCTCATAATAAAATGCCCTTCGAGCTTAGATTTAATGAGGTGGTTATATCACCATGGGGGCAGGCAACGCTAGGGTTCAACTTCCCAGCTTTTCTCAAGACACCGCCCAATCACAAATGGGAGACAAGCCTAGGTGGTAGAGGAGGCTCCCAAACTTTCACTATACAGTGTAGCCAGGGAGTAGCCCTCTGGGAGCATAGCATCCCTTGGGTCTCCAAGCCTGTAACTAGAAAACAAACACAGGAGTTCATGTTTCTGCCTCAGATAGGACTCAAGCCAAGGAACTGTCGACCAGTTAGACCGTGAATGTGCTTGTCAGTTTTTGTGTCCTTGTCATTGAAATGGAAATAACTCTATTTTG
This sequence comes from Microtus oregoni, assembly GCF_018167655.1. Lineage (NCBI taxonomy): Eukaryota > Metazoa > Chordata > Mammalia > Rodentia > Cricetidae > Microtus > Microtus oregoni. Next base: position 6,420,466 of record NW_024543083.1, on the reverse strand, counting down.
CTAGCACCATGTGGTGGGAGCTATTTGACAGAAGGACCTAAAGCCATGTCACCTAGAGTGTTGGTGTGGGAGTGCCAAAAGCACAATTCTCCATCTCAACATTGGTATTTAATATTGGCTCTGAGAATCACTCTATGAATGCCTTCAGAGGGAAAAATACCTCTGTCATTTTCTATTTAATAAATACATGTGTTTGCTTTCCTCATGTGCATGATATATTTGCAGAAGAAAATGGTTCTATTTTATATTTATGCATATATATGAATTTTTCTCAAATATCTGTGTTTAGGTTGTAGAGAAAATATTAGCCTTTGTTTTAGCTGAAGCTCATATTAAGTGAAGTCATTTGTATTGCACACGAAATGTCATACATAATTCTTTATGTGTGTATATTTATATACAGCTATTCTCTCAATGTCCGCCCAAGCTCAATAGTCAATGAGTCCTACGTCAGATTCCTGTGATTGTGAGACCCTTATGTCCACAGTACTGATAATGCCTAACCCCTTGCAGAATGACAGGGAATCATGGAATTGCTCCTGGAACTCTCAAGAGAAGTCTACAGAGGAGATGGAATTTTTCTTACATTTGACTGGGGCACCAAGCTGTTCCTCAGTTATACTTGCCAATGCATTAGCCTGGACACACCCCAGTAGATGGCTTTTACACTTGCTCCAGGTACGTGATGCTGACTGTTGTGGTTTGAACAAGAATAGGCCCATAGGGAGTGGCACTGCGAGGAAGTATGGTCTTGTTGGTGTTGGTGTGACTTTGTAAGAGGAGGTGTGTCACTGTGGGAGTGGGGTTTGAAGTTTCAGATATTCAGGCTAGCCCTAGTGTCCCACAGTTTCTTCCTGCTGCTTTCAGATCCCAATGTAGAATTCTCAGCTCTCCAGCACCAGGTCTTCTTGTGTGCTTCCTTGTTTCCCACCACGATGATAATGGACTAAACCTCTGAACTATAAGCCAGCACCAATAAAAGGTTTTTCTTTATAAGAGTTGCCATGGTCATGGTGTCTCTTTACAGCAATAGATACCCTAAGGCACTGACCCTCTCATTTTGCATCCCCAACCCTCTACACTCTTCCTTCAGAGAACTCCGGATAGCTTTGATCATATCTTTTGTATCTTCTCTGCAGGTGTTTCTTGTTTATCTCTGATTCGTACACCAGCTGCTTCCACCCTCTTCCCTAACATCTCAGTTTTTACCATGTGTGAAGCCATTGTTATAGTAGGTGTTTCTCAGGAAAGGGAATCTCCACTGCTCTGAAGAACACAGTTGTTAAGGTTGAATACCCACATCTTTCCTCTCAATAGTCACCCTTGAAAACTTTCTGTATCCCGATAACCTCTTCACCAATGCAGCAATACAATTCAGACCAAATCAAACTGGATTAGAGAAGGTCCAGGTTTAATGGAAACAACGCTCCTGGATGATTTTCCAGCTCCCTAGAGAGGAGACTGTAGGACGCAGTCTTGATAAACTCAACAGAGTTCTGAGTCTCAGTAGTTTACCGTAAGGTAATATCTGGTTCCAAGAAAGACCACAAACCAAGACCACTCAGGCAACACCTAAGAACACATCATCCAAAGGAAATTTCTAATGTTCCAACAATTATAGATAGGATCACCTGCCAGCACATCCCCAAATCATTTCACCAGGACACCTCTAAACAAATGTCAGTCAGTCAGAGGTCCTGAACCTTAGAAATCCCTCTCCCCATCTCTGCTATTATAAAACCCCACACCAAGTGATCTCAGGACACTCTGATCATGCCAATGCATTGGACACATAGAGAGTCTGAGTTCAAACTTAAATAAGAATAAAGGCTCTTTTCTTTTACATATAGGACTCAGTCTCCTAGTTGGTTTTGGGGGGACTCCATGATGTGCTCATGACAGAGAAGGGAAAGAGAGATCAGAAAACCACAGGTCTGTTTTCTGGGGGCAGTTTAAATATGCTGTGGGTGTGGTCTCGAGCTTCTCTAGGAGAGAGGTCATCATTTGGTGGGGTATCTGAGAGGCAGCAAGGCTTGGAGACAGATGGATGCCAGGGGCTGGGGTGAAGCTTCCTCCAGAACATTCCAGACTCTTTGGGTATCTGGATGTCAGGGGCTAAGGTGAAGCTTTTACCAGAACAACCCTCAGTGGCTAAAATGGGGTATACTCCAGCACAATTTCAGTGCACTAAAGGCATAGTGGAGGGGAAGGGCATTTATATTGTTGGGCTAATATGCTTTCTTCTTTTCGCAGATGCTTTTCCTCAGAGCCATTGGTCATTCTGTTCCTCACACATATCCGTGAATCCCAGAGGTGGAACAAGATTATATTTTACCACTAACTTCTTCGATCCAACTAATCATGGAATGTAGGAGGTCCTCTTGTCTATGTGTTGCTTTTATTACTTAATAAATAATGAAACTATCTTGGCCTGTGATAGGGCAAAGGAACAGAGCTAGGTTGGGAAAACTAATGTGAATTCTGGGAGAAAGGAGGTGGGGTCAGGGAGAAGCCATGAATCCACTGCCTGAGAGAGATGCTGGGAAATTTAGCTGGTAAGCCACAGTCGTGTGGCAATATACAGAATAATAGAGATGGGTTAGTTTAGGATATGAGTTTAGCCAAAAATATGCTTAAGCTATTGAACAAACAGTATTGCAAATAATATGGTTTTCTGAGTCGTTATTTTGTGGCTGGGCAACCAGGATGAACAAACAACCCTTCCCCCTACAATGGAATGTGTCTATTCTTTGTGGAGATGGTTTAAAATAAATGTACGTTTATTTTGCTTTTCACATACTAGATTGCACTGTACACAGCTGGAAACTCAACCCGATGGGCATGGGGATTAGATGAAAACAAATTAGCAAAAGCAAATAAGTCTGGAACTACTAGCCCTAAAGATTAACTGACTCGTCTGGACACTCGCTAAATAATACACTAAGATCCAAGCCAACAAGGGAAATGTTATGAGTCTAACTGGTAATGCTGGTCTAATGATCATGTCAATATTGATCATGAAGAGGCTATATTGTCACATTTATTATATATTTATCAAAGAAAGAAGAAAAGAAAAGTAAAAAAAGCAAAGGCTGGAGAGATAGCACAGTTGGTAAAGTGCCTGCAAAACCACCTACAAAGAACTGAGTGTGGTATCCCACACTTATAATCCCAGCACTGGGGAGGTAGAGATATATAGATGCCTAGAGATCACTGATCAGCAAGCCTACCCTACACAAAGATAAATATTGTCAAAAATTATGTATCCTTAGTTACCTGCCATATTACAGGATAAGACCTTATTTCTGAAAATACCAAACCTTTTATGTCTTTGATAAATCAATTTCAAATTGATCAGGAAACTTCCACCCTGATGGCTAGCTCTCACAGTACCAGAAGGTGCTATGTAGGATGCTGGGAGAGAAAAGATATCAAAATGGTCTTACATTAACACCGGACTTCAAATGCTGCAACACTAACTAACCTGACAAGCAAGATGTACCCACTGATGCAATAATGGCATAACTGTAATGTGGTAACTAACCACTTTCTACTTGGATTTAAGACCTGCTGCACAGAAGAGAATCAATTTCTTGTACTTTAATCCTGATTCTCAACATTTTGATCTGGGAAACATGGATCTGGAAACCTTTTGATTTGGGAAAAATAGGATTAGCTTTTCATTCCTCCACCATTCTTTGGCTTTTTCAGGTTTATATCCCAGTTTCTGACTCCCAAGCTTTTTATTAATAATAGAATAATTTAGATAAATACATCATTTTCTCACCAATTAATGAAGACCTACTGATATTTGATAGCTGCTGAAGGAAGAATCATTGCGTTTTACAGGTATCCCTACTGGTGAGTTTCTCATACTCCAGCGGTATCTCTATACCTATGCATACATGGGCCTCACTAATTGAACTTAGAGAGTGCCATGGCTCTAATGAAAATGGTCCCCATAGGTTCATATGTTTGAATACATGGTCTCCGTTGGCAGAACTGTTGGGGAAGGATTAAAAGACATGGATTTTTTAAAACAAGGTCTGTGATAGAGGCAGGCTTTGAAGTTCAAAAAACTGCTACTGTTTCCCATGTCTCTTTCTGATTCTTGCTTGTGGACTAAGATGTGATTTCGCAGTATTTCCTGACACCACCAAACAAACCTTTGCTCTGCCACCTGACACTCCAGCTCTAAAACCATAAGCTCAGTTAATTGCTTTTAAAAATAATTCGCTTTGGTCATGGTGGTTCCTCCTCTCCTCCACAGCAATAGAAAAGTAACTGTGCCAGTAGGTTATTCAAACCAGGAACAAAAAAATGAAAGAAAGACGTGCTGGAAAAAGGGGCATCTTGGAGAGGATATGGGGAAGCTGGAGGAGAGAGTTATGGTGTGGATATGATCATATTTCATTGTATTGTTGCATGAAATTGTCACGAACAAAGAAAAATTGTGATTATTTGAGAAGGTGGGTGACCCCTGAGGATGACTCAGAGGGGCACCTCTGGCCTCCAGATGTGCTCACACATGCTCATATATCCACATGAACAGACATGAAATGAGGCTGTGTGAAATCCTGCTGTCGGTTCTGTTCGTTCCCTTCCATTCAAATCAGTATTCATCTGAAGGCTCCTACACAGATGGCCGGAAAGCAAGACCATTTTAATATTAGTCTCTTTTACATCTTTTTGTTCTATTTACTCACCACTGTAAATAAGAGAGCTTTAGAAGGAGACAGCAGGATGCTTCTCGAGTTCTTACTCAGCAGGTTCAAACAAAGTCCCTCTTGATCTGTTTCGGCTTCCTCTCTGGGTGCCTTTCTGTGTGCGGGCATAGATTTGCCTTTGTCGATCATTATTGCCTTTCACCTGTGGGAAAAATCTTCCAAGGGAAGCTAAGTTAATAGTAAATGGCCTTTAAAGGTAACACACATTTATTGTGCGTTTCAAGAGATAAGAGGCTGGTTACTTTTCCACACCTAAGCAATACTGTCTGTTTGGCTTGGTGGCTCAGCAGTTCACAGATATGCTGTACACTGAACAGAGTAGATGTGGAAGACAAGAATCAGCTTCTGCAAGGTCAATGCAGAAAGAAAATCCCTTTCTTAGGTCTTCTGCACCATACCCTCCTAGTGCCTTAGAGGATATCTGATCACACTCTCCTGCTGAAATTCAACATGTACCAGCTGTCAAAAGTTGGCGCATTTCACCAGTCTTAGTTCTTCCTCTTTCTTCCTTCTTCCCCTTTCCTTTCCTTTTTCTTCCTTTTTCCCTTCTTCTCCCTCCTTAACCCTGATTACATAGCCCACAGTGACATCAGACTCACAATACTCCTGCCTCAGTCTCTTGAGACCTAGGATCAGAGCCTATGTTCTTCTCCATGTAATTTTTTTTCTTTCCGTTTTGTTTGTTATAATAAGAGTGGCGGGGCTGTGTCCCCAGCACCCCGGCTGCCTGGCTAGCCTACACCCTGAAATAACAACACACAAATTGTATTCATTTAAACGCTGCTTGGCCCTTTAGCTCTAGCCCTTACTGGCTAATTCTGATATCCCGATCAACCCATCTCTAATAATCTGTGAGCACCGGTCTTACCGGGAAGATTCTAGCCTACATCCATCCTGGGGCGGAGCTTCATCGCCTGTGTCTGCCCGGGAGCAGGGCATGGTGTCTCTGCTCCAGGGAGCAGAGCTGTCGAGTCTGAGCTCACTTCCTCTTCCTCCCAGCATTCTGTTCTGTTTACTCTTCCCATCTATGTTTTAACCTATGAGGGTAAGCAGTTTCTTTATTGCTTAACCAATGAAATCAACAGATTGATATATGACACTCCCACATCACTTCCCCTTTTTCTGTTTAAACAAAAAAAGGAAGGCTTTAACTTTAACATAGCAAAATTACATATAACAAAAGAGTTTTCAAGCAAGAATTACAGTTACAATATATATATATATATTTTATCTTTTATCATAACAATGGAAAACTATAACTATAACTATCTATCTATTCTGCAACTCCATCAAAGACTCCAGAAGAATACAATATTACTTAAGCAAACAAAAAGTAAGCAATTTTCAAAAACTCTAGAAATGACAGAGACATCTTGCTGCCTGTACAGTCACCCAAAGTTCCTCTGTATGGTTGGGGCATCCATCTTCGGCCTACAGGCCCATAGTTTCCAGCAGACATTTCCACAAAGCAGGAAATTTCAAAGGCACTCACTATTTGCTTGTCCTGAAGAATGTCTTGCAGACTCTTGCATGAATCAGGAACCCCGAAAGACCATCTCACCTTTAGGCAAGTTTAGCAGTCCTCTCTCTGCGGGTTCTCTGTGTCCAGTTTATGCAATAGTCCAGGCAAGAACAGTTTCTTGCCCAAATGGCTATCAAACTCCATAAGGATCCTCTTCAATGCCCATCTTCTTCTTGAAGTGGATTGGTGCTGCCGGGAGCAGAGTGTCTCATTGTCATGAAAAGTCCTAAGTTATTAAAACATTAAATGCCATATTCTGCAGTCTTTGAAAGATATGAAGAATGTCTATCTAACTGAAATGTATCTCTATATATCTAGAAAATCTAACTAACATGACTACAAGCTTGACTATTACTGATGATTATCCATTAACCTATATTTCTTAATTATACATTACATTTTTAAAGAACTACACAATCACAATATCTTAATCAATAGCAGAAATATGCATATACATATAACAAAATTGACCTTAAATCTCTACCAATAAAGCAAAATCTATACTAATGCAAATTATTCATATCTATATCATATCCCCCTTTAAATGTTAAAGAACGTTTATAAACCATATGTGGGAACATGGGCGCAGTTTTTTCTCTCCAAACTGCTTCCTGCTGAATGGGGGAGTTGTTAATTAGGTCTTTCATGGTATAACCTGTGTGCTAGTTTCATCTCAGTTGGCAGTTGATTGAAGCAATTTTCTGAAGATGTTCACAGCAACCCTTCAGGAGGGTGTGGTCCATCATACCATATCGGAATAGAAGAAATGAACAGGGTCTCCTCCTCTGTGAAAACAAAATAAGAAAACTCCTTTCCAAAGCATCATGTCCTTAGATCCAAATTTCAAAGTCAAGGCATTTTCAAAATATCTATGTTGGATTAGTTCAGCAGCATTTATAAACAAATATCTTTTAGCAGCTGTTGCTCTTTTCTCAGCATTCAAACAATTCAAAGAGAGCATAATAGCATACAGCATCAAGATTCTCTGTGTATTTTCCATCTTTGTGCGTTTTATTTTAACCTCTATTTTGTTTATTTTTATTTTTTGCTTTTTGAGACAGGTTCTCTGTATCTTTGACCTGGAATAACTCTGTAGACCAGGCTGTCCTTGAACTCTCAGAGATCCGCCTGTCTCTGCCTCACAGGCATTGGGATTAAAGGTGTATGCTACTACACCTTGAACTCACAGAGATCTGTTTGTCTCTGCCTTCTAGGCACTGGGATTAAAGGCCTGTGCTACCACACCTTGAAGTCACAGAGGTCAATCTCCCTCTGCCTCCCAAGTGTTGGGATTAAAGGTGTGTACTACCACACCCAACAACTCTCTTCCCCCTTTTTTTTTAACTTTTAAGAACATCAACTTTTAGCCTGCATATATTTTAAATTTTCTTTGTCTTTGAATCTCACTTTACTGTATATCTCTCTTTTTCTGACCACATGAGTCTTTAATTTACCAAGCAATATCAGTAGGACTAAAGCCGTGGCTTTGCCGGCTAGATGTAACCCATTCCTTAGCTTTCTGCCATTCCAACCTTGTGGCTGAGGTACTGGCCAGAGCCGCATTCAGTGCCACAGGTCTACAGTGTTTCAAGGTCCTTGCCATCAAACAAGCTACAACAGACAACACTCAAGTTCTCTCTCTGTAGCCGGCCCTCCTGCCTCAAACAGTTAGAGTTTGCCCTGGCAGGAAGGCCCAGAAAGCTGGCATTTTTAAACGGTGCAGCTTTTTTCCTGCTACGGCTGAAAACTGAAAAGCATGCGTTCAGCTTTTGGTCAACACCATTTAAGTGTTTCATGGCAGGACCTCTTAATGAGCTGCAGGGTTTTGCAGCTAAAGCTGAGTCAGGAAGCCTCTCTTAGATGAGAGTGCTTGCTTGCCCCTAGCAAGCAGAGTAGAACTGAGAAATTGCCGCTATCCAGAAAGCATGCTTTACTCTTTCCCAAGCTTTTTCAGGCTTTCTGTGGATTCAGTTGTCCACACATCTGGGCGCCATTTGTTGAAATAGGGTTAGTTCTTCCTCTTTCTTCCTTCTTCCCCTTTCCTTTCCTTTTTCTTCCCTCTTCCCTTCTTCTCCTTCCTTGTCCCTGATTACATAGCCCACAGTGACATCAGACTCACAATCCTCCTGCCTCAGTCTCTTGAGACCTAGGATCAGAGCCTATGTTCCTCTCCATGTAATTTCTTTTCTTTCTTTTTTGTTTTTTGGCTTTTTCAAGACAGGGTTTCTCTGTAGCTTTTGAAGCCTTTCCTGGAACTAACTCTTGTAGACCAGGTTGTCCTCAAACTTCAGAGATCCACCTGCCTCTGCCTCCCAAGTGTTGAAATTAAAGATGTGTGCCACCACCACTACCCGGCACTGCATGCAATTTAGAAAAACCATAATGAGAATTTAATTGCTGCTAGAAGAAAACACAGTATTAAAATGCACCGCATTGCCAATACAGACCTGGGAAGATACTTTGAGCGGAGTCAAGAATGCGGTTGCTTTCCCTTCATATTCAATTGTAGAAGCCGCCATCTCATTTTCCAACAGTAAGCCATTGTGAGCTGGCAGTGGAAGAGATGGGCTATGACTCTGACTAGAGAAGACCTTTCCTCATACTTGGCACGAAATGCTTGCGAAACATCAGAGCTCCATCACTCCAGTGCTATTGAATAATGTAGAGACGCCAGGTTTCTCATTTGTGGGGAATGAAGTATAAGTGATAATCATTCCACTCTTACAGAACCATTGTGAAGACTAAATTATACAATTTATGTAACATGGTTTCAGAACACCTCACACCTAATTACCATCCCGCATTATTAAGAAGTACTCCCAGGAATGAGTGAAATTTTACACCTATGATGTGCAGTATGCTGCTAGGAAGAACAGATCCCACCCCCAACACACACACACACATGCACACTTCACATGAGTTCCACTTACAGCTAACATCGGGTGAAGGATGCTGCATCCCTTGGTACTCTGCCTTGCACCCAACTCCTCAACTGCTGTTGTTAGAAAGGCCCCTATTCCTGGGATGCCAAGTAAACAGATGTACCCTTTCATGCCCAATAAACATGCATAAGAGGTGTGGGTTTTCATTTTAAATATTTTTCTTCTTAGAGTGGAGAAATGAGGCTTAACAAAATTGGGACTTGCAATGTTATCCTAGGGGTTCACTTCATTTTCCCCAAAGGACAGCCTGATGGGTTGGATATAAATATAAATATAAACTATTAAACTTAACCGGAGGAGAAGCAAGAAATCCAACTCATTTTCCATGCCCTCATTTGATGACAATACTGGTTATAATCCCCAGAGTCAAGCCCTACACATCAAGAATCAGATTCCAGGAAGCATCAGCCATCTATACCAGAAGAATAATGTTTTCCTACAAGTAAGAATCCAAGGAAATGAAATAGAGAATGTCCTGTCAACGATTCTGTTTGAAGCAGTCTCCAGGGCTTGATCCTGCCATCTTCGTATGCTGAGTTTCTTTTTTGTCTTTGAATCTCACCGACACTTGGCCTTTTGGTCCTGCAAGTTTCTTATTTACTGAAAAGTTAAAATTTCTTTAAAACCAGTGATGGAGTGAGAAGGCTGCAAATATCTGGTTAAGGTTTAAAACATTGCAGGCTCAGGCAGGCTAGACCTTAACACAGTGATATCATTTCTAAAGAACCATATTTCCTTACTGTAGCCCAATTAACCTAACCTGAAAATGGAACCTTTGACTCTAACCACTGTATAGCACTATTGTGGGGACCATGTATGCTAAAGGGGTTAGGTATGTCTTAATGGAAAACAAACAAAAAACAACCTACCTTGCATTTGAAGAACCTGTAGCAATTTTATGCTAGGCTTTGCGTCAATTACAATGTGAACAACTTGAAAGACATGACACTTCACTAATAAGTTAAAGATGCCATTTGTCCAGTGTTGTATGTATGCCTGCGTTTGCATGACTGTGAGTGGCTTTAGAATAAACTCTAACATCCATGGTTACTCAGAAGTATGTGTATAAGAACTTGATTATGTTGCCATATAACAAAGAAAATAGAAAAAATTTATTAGCGTATCACTTATCACATTTGTCTTATATACATGCTAGATAAGAAATATTTCAAATAAGAAAAATAAAATGGTGTGCCATCCATATTGATTGTATCTGAACATAAGAGTGGAAACTAAGAAGCCAGTGTACCCTTCTATGCTAAACTATTTTGTGTGCATCTCAGGAGATGATAGTATGACTCTTAAGTATAGTCTCCTCATTTCTGTCAGGTGTGTGTGTGTGTGTGTGTGTAGGTATAGAGTACATACACATATGTAGATACATGTGTGTATGTGTGCAGAGGTGCCTGTGCACATACATACATGTTCATTGGAGACCAGAAGCTGACCTCAGTGTACACTTAGGAGCACTGTCTTTTTGCTTTGAAATGGACTCTGTCATTGCCCTGGAGGTTACCAATCAGGCTGGACTGGCTGACCAGTGAATCCTAGGAACACTCATACTGTCACCTCTCCTGTACCGGAGTTACAAGTGTGCTACCATGCCTACTATTTAAAAAATAATTGCAATTAGTTGATTTTGTTTTTTAACAATTTCACACATTTATGTAATATATTCTGGTTATGTTCTTTTTATACTGTGCCTCTTCTTCCTTCAATCCTCATCACACACACACACACACACACACACACACAGAGAGAGAGAGAGAGAGAGAGAGAGAGAGAGAGAGAGAACACTTTTGCACTAGCCAGTTTCCCAGACTCATGACTTTTGGTTTTGTTTTGTGGCCTATTTAACTAGGACATCCATGTGACCACTAGTCTGGAATTATCCTTTAGAACCTGTTAGGGTTGCCAGTGAGCACGCAACTAAATTAAATGATTCCTTTTCTCCATCATTTTGCATTTAACAAATAGTTCATCGGTGAGAGGTGGGTGCCTGGAGGCCCTCCTGTACTTGGATCATATCCATCCCACCCCCATACATCCACTCTAACTCCTTTCAGTTTCCCGGCTCCCACATATACTTCTTCCCAGTTTAATGTCTTATCCTTATATTTTTCATAACCCACTGAGTCCTTTGACTACATACTCTCTTCCCAGTCACCAACACTCCACACTCCCCTACATTATGATAAGGGTTATTCTACTCTCAGTTGCTATGAGATCAATGTTGGAAGTTTCACACATAGGTGGGCATGTGACATTTGTATTTCTGAACCTGTTTTATTTAATTTAACATAAAGTTATTTGGTTCCATCCATGTTGTCACGAATGACAGAATCTCATTTGTGTTAATGGCTGGGTAGTACTCTATTGTGCATTTATATGCCACATTTTCTTTAGTATTTCATCAGTTGACGGGCACTTACTTTGTCTACATTTCTTGATTATTGTTTGTAGAACTGCAATAAACATAAGGTGTACTTCTTGACATGCCCTTTTCATTTCTTTTTGATAGTAGCAACTAGACCAAATGGCAGTACTATTTTCATTTTTTAGTAAATTTTGCAATTTTTACCACGTGCATTAATTTAAATTTCTAATAATGGTGTAGAAGTGTCATCTTCCCTCCTCATTCTGGCCAACACTTGTTATCTTTTGTTGGTATGATTATAGTGATTGTAACTGGTATGAGGTGATATTTTGTTGTAGTTTTAATTTGTATTTCTTTCATCAGTGTTGTTGAGTTGTTTCTTATTTTTTTCTTCTCAGAACAATTGGTAATTTGTATGTAATTTATAAAGAATAGATATTTAGAAGTCTTGGACATTTGAAACTGGATTTTGTATTCTCTTCCTGTTTAGTTTTAGTTCTGTATGTGATTACATATTAACCCTTGACTGATATGTGGATTGCCAATAATTTTACTTTGTGAAATGTCTCTTTGTTCTCTTGCTTTCTTTATGGAAACTTTTTGATAATATTATATGTCATTTTTTGTTTTGTTTTATTGTTTGTGTTTTGGGGACCATATTCAAGACATCACTATCTACATCAAAACCACACAGCTTTCCCACTATTGTTTGCATCCAGCAGTCTCTTTGGTGTGGAAAAGAAGACCATCAACATGAAATAAATTAAGAAGAACAGAGAAGGAAAGGTAGTTTTTAGTATACCATTCTGCAAAAAACAACAAAAAAAACAGTATGCAAAAGAACCTCCACAAGAGAGAGAGAGAGAGAGAGAGAGAGAGAGAGAGAGAGAGAAAGCACAATTATGAATTCTCTTCATGCCCCATGTCTTCCATCTGTCCCTGTTGTCTGTGGTTTGCTAATTCAAGACTGTCTGCTGTCTGTCAATTGTGAGTGACTGATGTCTGTCTATCCCAATCAAAAGTTGTGTTCTGTAATGTAGTTGGAGACTGCTCTTTTGTTTCCTGGGTGCCCAAACGTGAGTAATCACACAGAAACTACATTAATTACAACACGACTTGGCCAATGACTCAGGTATATTTCTGGCTAGCTCTTACATCTTAAATTAACTCATTTTCATTCATCTGTGTATCACCACGAGGCTGTGGCTTACAGGTAAGGTTCTGAGCATCTATCTCCTTCGGCAGCTACATCGTGTCTCTCTGACTCCACCTACTCTCTCCCTATATCTTGGTTCAGATTTCCCACCTGGCTTTGCTCTGCTAAGGTATTGGCCAAAACAGCTGTATTCATCAACCAGTAAAAGCAACACATATACAGAAGGATATTCTACATCACTGTACTTACCAAATAGCACAACAAACATGGTGTGGGAAAAGAATGAGGAATTATTTTTCACAGAAATTTATAACAGAGTTTTACAACGAAAGAAATTACTTAACTGACCCTAGCTAACCCAGAATACCACTCAAAACCACAAATAGACTTTATAAACCTATATATGTTACTTCCACATTTATGGTGGATATTTGTTTTCTTTAAAGTTGCTTTCAACCTATTGGCTGCTTCCAATAAAAGATTGCCACAGCATACGCATTATTCTGGGTCTGGAACATGGAGGAGTACACAAGTAAAATTTAAAGCTGTGTGTTTAGCTTAGGTTGTAAAAGCTTACTTCAAGGGAAATCCAACGCAGAGCAAGCACGGCTGATTGCATTGTTTTCCTAAAGATGGTTTAAAATTAAACAGGCTGACTATACAATAGGGAACATCATTGGATACATAGTTTTAAACAGGCTCAAGGCATATTTTTCACTTAGTTGCAAGGTTAGGCAAAAGGTCCGTTTCTGACGGCAAGATGTATTTTCAGGGAAAAAAAAAAAAACTATTCCTAAAAGACAGTTTTCCCTGAGGGACATTTTCCTGCCTAGGTGATTGACAGACCACTTGGATTAATTCTTACACATGGGAAGAACATGATATGTCTTTATTTTTCAACTAGAAAGCTTCTGGTCTGTAGTATTTAGTTTCTCAGAAGTTCAAAATGTTATCTCTCAGTTCAAATCCTGAACTTAGATCCTACCCTTTGATCACTAATGAGAGTCCTGTAGTCTCAATTCCTGGTTTTACAAGCTGCTTATTATAAAAGAAGAATCCATTTTTAATGACCTTCAAGCATGCTAATATCAAACTAACTAACAGCACCTTTACTGTTACCAGTCTTATATTCAACTCTTCAATCTATTTTGTTTATTTTTATGTGGTATGAGATAAGGTCAAATTTCATTGCTATGGGTATCATTTCTCTAACACTATTTATTAAAGAAACTGTCCTTTTCTTTGTTTAGTTGTTTTGGAATCTTTGGGGGAAAAAATCAAGGATGTGAGTCATGGATTTAGTCTCGAACATCTTCGTTTTCTGACCATGCATCCATCTATCTGTAAGAAAGAGATACCATGGAGCCACTGTCGAAAATAGACATGCTGAAACTTTGCTGGTAGGCCATGACCTCGTGGTGATGCACAGATTAATGAAAATGGGTAAAATAAGATGTAAGAGTTAGCCATTAAGAAGCTAGAGCTAATGAATCAAGCAGTGATTTAATTAATACATTTTCTGTGTGATTATTTTGCATCTAATCTAGCCAGGTGTCCAGGACAAACAAGTGGGCCTGCCTCCTACATATCTCTTTCTTTAACTGTTTTGGTGAGTTCAGTTTTGTACTGTATGTGAAATTAGAGAGTGTATCACCTACAACTTAATGTTCAAATCGTCTTTAGCTCTTCAAGGTCTTTGTGATTTTACTTTTGTTTTTTATAACTTGTAGTCATAGCAAAAAAATAGGTAGAAAAATGCAGTGGCAATTAGGTATATATTTATGATAATGTTATTAAAATTTCCTGCATATAAATTTGCCAATGTCACTAGAATGCAGCTATTATTCTCCTGCTCCCCATACTCCACAACCCTACAACAGTAGGTATTCTTACAGGGGTAGAGGGTTTTCTAGGACTGAGAATTTTTCAGGGATTGGCTTTCTTGAGTCATCATCACCCATGTTTGGGTGGGACTTTTGTTGATGCTCCATTGTCTTTGAGTAAAGCTATATTCCTGTTAACAATCCTTCACTCACTGTTTCTGTATATAATCTTAAGAAATTCATTAGTTTGCTACACTGAAGAGAATCTTTTCTTTTTCTTTGTTTTTCTTTTCTTTTTCTTTGTTTTTTTCTGGTGCTCTATTTTATTTTATGTGAATAGTGTTCAAGCATCCAGGCCATCTAAGCCCTAAGAAAAAAAGAATATAAGTCGATGTGGAAATAACACTTAGGTCATTACTGCCTTGGGTCCAGGACAGCCTGACTCTAGGTCACAGACTTACCTAGCCCCACTCCAAATTCAGAGAAAGAGTGACTTTGTCACTTAACCTGCTATGTATGCTCTGATTTCCTGCTCCCTGATATACACAGCAGAGGTCTCATGGTAACAAAGCCTACTACTTTCAGGACAGTACTTCTGGGAAACAAACTGTGTACAATGTAAATATGTATTACTCTCATTGGTTAATAAAGATTTGATTGGTCTATAACTGGTCAGGAAGAGATTAAGTGAGAATCAGACTAGGAGGAAGCTGGGAAGAAAAAGAGTGGAGTCTTAGAAGTTGCCAGGCAACACAGAGAATGCAAGACATGCTGTAGGACAAGAAAAGCCATAAGTCATGTGGCAATACATAGATTAATAGAAATGAGTTAATTTAGCTTGTAAGAGCTACTTAGTAATAAGCCTGAGCTACTGACCAAGCATTTGCAATTAATATAAGCCTCTGGGTAGTTACTAGGAACTACAGCTGGGAAAGAAAACTACACTCCACCTACACAGTACTACTCCTTCCCCTGAAATCTTCAAAAGTAGAAACCTTACTTTATCGAGAAGTACAAAACTTCTCTCTGGACTCCATGATACTTGCTCCTTACTATCTTAATAAATATCTTACTGATAGACAATTCAACTTAGTGTCCTCTCAAACTACCCTTTCATCTATCTTTTCTCAAAGCTTAACAAATAGACATTTATCTACATCTTCCCCCAAAAGCAATACAGCACATTTGTGTAATGCTTTGGACATTTTCACAATACTAGCTCAAATTTTTCTATGAGGATGACCCTACTTAAGACTGCTAGCAAAGGGGTATATGGAGCCTGAAACATCCATCTCCTATAGCCAGGGAAGACTTCCAGGCTATAGTCTTTTGCCTATATAGTCTATTGAAATACCAACCCAGCCATAAAACCTTCAACCTACAATTTGTCTTGCCTACAATATTTGTTGGGGCAAATGTGGCACAGAAATTGTCGGAAAAACCAATCAGTGATTGGCCCAGCTAGAGAGCCATACCATGAGAAGGAGTTCAGCCTTGAGGACCAGGACCTACAGGCAGGATAGCTGAGAGACCCGGGACAGAACCAAATACAACTGGAAAAAGAAAAAAGAAGTAACTATTCCTAATGCTATTCTGCTATACTCATAGACTGTTGCCAACTGTCATCAGAGAGGCTTCACCCAGCAACTGATGAAACAGATACAGACCCACAGCCAAACATTAGGCTGAATTCAGGAAGCCTGTGGAAGAGGTGAGGAAAGATTGTAGGGGACAGAGAGGTCAAGGGTACCACCAGAAAACCCATAGATCCAACTAACCTGGACTCATAGGTGCCAGTGAGACTGAACTGACAACCACTGGGTCTGCTTGGGACTGACCTAGGCATTGTGCATAAACGTTACAGTAGTGTAACTTGGTCTTCTTGTGGGACTCATAACAGATGGAGCAGGGTCTAGCTCTGACTCTGTTGCCTGCTTTGGGGACCCTTTCCTCCTACCAGGTTGCCTTGTCCAGCCTTAATAGAAGAGGAGGTGCCTAGTCTTACTGCAACTTGATATTCCAAGGCTGGCTGATATTCATAGGAGGCCTGCCCTTTTCTGAAGACAAATTCAGGAGGAAGAATGGGTAGGGGGATGGGATGTGTGTGAGGGGAACTGGGAGGAGAGGGAAAACATTGTTAGTAATTAAAAAAAAAAAGCAAAAGAAAAACAAACACTTCCCTGCCGCGCACCGCACCCCCATGTCTATGCTCTGTGTGCTCGCACCCAGTTTGCGAGCTTCGGGCTAGGGGGCTGGAGGTTAAAATACTCAAACACACACAGACAGAGAGACAGCGACACGGGTCATCCTTGAATTCCCCAAGAATGCCCCCTTTATTCTTTTCAGGGGCAGATTATATAGAGATAGCCACGCCCCAGCCAAACCCACCAGAAACCACTTTCCTGCCATTAGGAACTCCTGAAGATCTCGTACTCAGAGCAGCTGTAGGCACTCAGATCAGGGGATTACAAGAAATTCAGGATCTGGGGTCTCACTGCTCCCAACACTATCCCCCTCAAAAACAAAAAAAAACAAAAATTTCTGTTGGCATTGTATAATTTTGAATTCCATTTCTTTGTTTTACTTTTATGGTAGCTATACTGAATGGAAATGTGAAAGTTTTTAATTTAGATTTCATCTTGAGTGTGTCAGGTTAGTTAGCTTCTTACTAGTGAATTTTCTCTTTTCCTTGCTTATATTAAATGCTAGTGATTTTCGTCTGTCACATTGTGCCTTTTATCTTTTTGGGACTCACTTCGCCCTAATACTTCCTCCTTTACATTGATGTGACCTCCCAGTTCCCTGCTCTAATCTAGTCCTACTGAGCTGTCAGGAAGGTAAATGGGAATCAGCCTACTCTCCTCTCTGTCTAGGGATTTTGTCTGTGGCTTGTCATCCTTGCCTTAACATTGACCTCCTCTGAGGCTTATTCCGTTCAGATAGTTTGTATGTCGGATTCTAACCATCTGTTAGGCAGTCAAAATGCTTAGGGAACCATTCATTCTGCTGCCTTATTTTCCTTTTGACACCTAAAATGCAGTATTGCAACATTAATTGCCCTCCAATAAGATTCCCAAGAATGATAGGCTTACTCCTGAAGAAACTGCTTGCACACAGCCTGCCCATTATGAACTAGAATCTTCCTTACATTTGATGTCCCTGATGATTGTATAAATGGGACAAAAACACTAAGCAGGCCTTGAAGAGTTATTTTCAAATAAGTT
Organism: Microtus oregoni; assembly: GCF_018167655.1. NCBI lineage: Eukaryota > Metazoa > Chordata > Mammalia > Rodentia > Cricetidae > Microtus > Microtus oregoni. The sequence goes on along the minus strand of NW_024543083.1, from coordinate 6,402,695 downwards.
TCCTTTCCTAGGGAGTGATGAGGGAGGAAACCTGGAAGTGAGTATCTGAAGGTAAACTGAATCTTAGAGAAATAACAAATCTTAGGTACGTGCACCACACATCTGGCTTACTAAGGGCGCCTTCGTCAGTGCCAATTATCTCCTGTCAGCTCGAGAACTACACGAACCCACTTAACTTTACCACTTGACTAATTATCACTTGACTAATCTTTGAAAAGACCTCGTGATAATTGATGTGACAGGACAGCAATCTGAATCTACTTTATTTATAGACTAGTGTCTGATTAATGAAAATTCATCTTTGGGCTGAAGAGAGAGCTCAGTGGGTAAGAGACTGTTCTGTGAGCGTGAGGCTCCGTGTCTGGATGCCCAGCGCCCACATGAAAGTTGGGCATGATTGTGCATGCCTGTCATCCTAGCTCTGAAAAGATGGAGGGGATGAAGCTGAGAGCTCACTGGCCAGCCAACCTAAGTCAAAGGTAAGCACCAGATTCAGTGAGAGACTCTGTCTCAGAAAATAAGGTAGAGAACAATTGAGGAGGGTTCTCTGCCTCAACCTCCAGCCTCCACATTGTTGGTCTCACAGAACCAACAGGCTATAGAACCAAAGACACATTACCTCATAAAACAGTAAGTGGCTACATGATGAAAAACCTACTACCTTGTCTTCTCTGTTCTCCTCCTGGCCAACCAGAGACGGCCACCACAACCCTCTCAGTAGGAGGGACACCCTCTTTCTCCCTTTCCTGTGCTAGAACCTTTAAAGTGTTTGCCAGTCTGCCATTGTTGTCTCTGCCCAAACCAGAGGCAGCTCCCTGCTCTTTGTGCCAAATCTGGTGTCCATATGTGTTCTATACTATACCTGGGATCACTTCACACACATGTACATATACTAGTGAGTACACACATACACATAATTGCACACACACACGATCAATACATGTGCAAATGAATAAAAATTAAAGCTAATCTAGTTGGGCTTTTGTTTAGCTTGGTTTAGGATTTGGGTGCTTTTGTTTTTGTTTGATCGGATTTTTGCTTTAATCCATTCTTAGCTAAGTAAAGGCAGTTTTGTAGGTGGATGAAGAACAAGACAAAGAAATGGTCAGAAGAAAGTCTCTCTCCTCCCCCTCTACCACCATGTTTGATTCTGAGGTTGGAGCTACCCAAAAATTGACTTCCTTGGGTCTCCATGATTTCTTCTAGCCATTCATCCAAGGGAAGTGGTGGCATGGCCAGTAGAAGACCCCACGGTCCTGCAGATTTGGCACTCATTAGAAACCTTGTTTTTCTCTCCCTCACTGTTTAAATTAATGGCCCATCACTTTTCCTTCTGTTCTCTACTCCATCCCTCCTGACCCCAGCTGTAGTCACAGTGGGGAATAATTATATAGGCAGATGATTTTCACGTTAAAAAATCTCTGTTCTCATTAAGTAAACTGAGAAGTAAGACAATATTGACATAGAAATGTACTGTGTGACAGCTGAGGATGTGAGGAGTAGCGTGGCTGTAGCCTTCCAGGAAACGGCTGATAAGACAGGATACAAAGCCTGGAGGAGCAGTTCTGTTCCTGGGATACAATCACATAATAAAAGCACTTAGGGAGAAAGGTTTATTATTTGTTGTTAAGGTTTCAGAGAGACAGAGTCTACAGCAGAGAATAAGGCATGGCCATAATCAATGGAGGGAGGTTGACAAGAGCAAGAAGCTGACTGCTGATCCTACCTTCATCCACAGACAAGAAGCAGAAAGGGAAAGAACAGGGAGTGAAGCAGAGCTATGAACCCACAAAGACCCACCTCTAAATTTAGTGATTTACTTCCCTCTAAAGGTCCCATAACATCCTCAAACAGTGCCATCAACTGGGGACCAAATATTGAAATGCACGAGCCAATCGGAGATACTTCTCAGATCACCATGATGTTCTAGCAGGAGTTATTCGTGCCCTGTATTTGTTCTTCTTTCCAGACCTTGCTCTGCTGCGTACACTGTAGTACTGCCTTTTCTTCTAATACCTTTTAATTGTCAAGGTACAAGATATTTTTATAAAGTCTCAGAAATTGCAGGACTTAAATGTTAGTGATTAAACTAAAAGAGGACTATTTCTTCTCTATCTTATTGGTTTTTGAATATTTTAACAATCCCACGCTTTTGCCACCTGTCACCCTCTTTCTTCCCCAGCTGAAATTCGTCTTCTTCCCACACTCTCCTGCTTCGATATCTTTTTGGGTATGACACACTGAGTTTAATTATGGTTGCTCCTTTGAGAATCTACCCTAGTTTTACCTTTTCTTAAATCTTTATGGAAATCGGTTTCAGCATCTTTCCTCCATCCCTCCCTCCTCTCTCTCTTCTACCTTTATACATTTTCTTAGACAATTTTCCTGCATTGAATTCTTTCTACATGAATGAGAATTGAGGGCTGAGAAAATAACTAAGTTGGTATAAGTGCTTGCCCCAGAAGTGTGAGGACCCGAGTTTGATGCCTAGCAACTACATCAAGGGGGCCTAAAGAAAGAACTTAGCAATTAAGAGCACTAGCTGCTCTTTCAAAGGACCTTGATTCAATTCCCAGCACCCACAAAATAGATCTAATGCCCTCTTCTGGTCTCTGTGGGCACTGCATGTATAATGTAGGCAAAACATCTAAACACGTTACAATAAGTAAAAAATTAAACTTTTTAAGAAGTTTAATGTGTGCCTGGGTAAGGTGGCACACATTTCTCATTTAAGCACTGGGTAGGTAAAATCAGGAGAATCCCTATGTTCATTGGCCAGCTAGCCTAGTCTAAAAAGCGATGTCAGAACCTAAGGAGAGACACTGTCTCAAAACCAAACAAAAACAAATAGCAACAACAACAACAATAAAAACAAAAACAAAATCCAAGGTGTTTGTCTCTTAAGGAATCACAGACCTAAGGTTGACCTCTAGCCTCTACAATGTCTACTTATGTCTAACATATTTGCACATACATGCAGAAAACCATAAAAAATAATTCAGTACCTTTAGATTCTTAACACAAACATCTTGCCTACATAAATACATACATAAAATACTGTTATATATGCTCATTAAAAACCCCAGTTTCTCAATTTCTACTTCCCTTCATCTCTGTCTCAATTACAAACTGATCTCCACATGCTTTAATAGGAATAAAAATACCCTCTAAGTAGCCTCAAGCACATCAGTCTTTATTTACTTCTTCAGTTTTATTTTCATATTGGAAACACTGTCAGCTGAACCGTAGTCTTAATGTTCCAACTTTAATAGCTCCCTAAGCTCAGAGATCAATAGATTTTCTAGAACTTTCTTAATCCACTATCTTGGGGTTCCCTTTGGTTTTCATTTATTTTAAAGTCTTTCTCTTTTAAAAAGGAAAGGTGTGTGTGTGTGTGTGTGTGTGTGTGTGTGTATCCATTATTAGAAGCAAGGGTTCCATTCTTTTTGTGTATATATCACACATTTTGACTACATTCATTTTCATCACCCCTTCTGTACCACCTATTGCTGCTCCTCACTTCCTCTTCTCATGTGGTTCCACTTTTATTTTCATGTGATGTCATATGATTTGATGTGATATACATATGCTTGGATATGAGGGAATGAATCCTTACACACTGTTGGTGATTCTGTATATGTAAATCAGTATAAGCCCTGTGGATATCATTGACAGAGATACATGTCTCACATTCTACATATGAGAAAAAAATGGTTGATATTTGTCTTTTTGGGCTTGGTTTACTTTTACCAATATGGTGACTTCCACTCCATCCATTCCCTTCCATGAGATAATTTCACTTTCTTAATGACAAAAAAATTTAATCGTATGTATATACCCTTTATTTATTCATTTAGCGATTGGTGTACACTCTGTAGGATTCCATAATTTCGCTACTATGATGCTACTGTAAGAAATACGAAAAATTAAGTAGCTCTAGTCTGAAGGTTTCGTACTTGTTAGAATGATAGTTCTTCTGAGAGAAGTGAGATGAAATTTCAGTGTAGCTTCTGCTCTCATTTCCCTGGTGGCTAAGGACTTTGAGTGTTTCTCCGTGCATCTATTAACTACCAGTACTTTGTCTTTTGAGAACTGTATGTATGTTTCATTGACTCCTTTTTAAACTCAATCGTTTATTTTCTTGGTACTTTTTTAAAGTTCTTTATATTTATAGGTGTTGGTCTATTCTGTACCATATTTTATCATATTGACTAGTCTAAAAGGAACTGGCACACAGGAAGTGGAAGAAGGGGGATGGGGTCAGGGCTCCAAGAAGAAAAGGGTCACTGCTCCAAGTCATCAAACTCCTACAACAGAGCAGTGGTCCATTGTGTAAACAGAGGTTTTACTGGGTAGGGAGGATTAAAATATTTGCACAAAAGTCTTACAAAGTGAGGAAAACAAAAAATTCTAATTCCTTGCCCAAAACATGTTTTATAGTATTTGATAGAAAAGACTCATATTTGATATTTTTTCAATAAGGCTATGAACTCGAATAGCGCAACTCAAGTTCCTGAGTAACCCCATGTCTTTCCATTTGAGATTTGGTTTTTGTTTCTTTTCTTGCTGCTCTTTTTATAGTGTTAGAATACTTTTATCTATCTATTTCCTCTGAAAAATTTTTGTCTAGATTTGCTTCCTTAACATGGTGGGTTGGATGAGACCTCCATCACAGTCTCCTGCACTGGAAGATTTGGTCTTGTTCGAGGTTTAAAAACCTGCGACTTTCTCAACTCTTTCTCCCTTATGCATGGGGTTCACAATTCCTGCTTGCTGCCATGCTTCCCTGCCATGATGGACTCTTATCCCTCTGGAACCTTAAGAAACCCATCTTCTAGAAGTTTCCTGGTCATGGTGTTATAGCAAAGTAATTGAAAAGTAACCATGTCATTTACATTTTTTAAATTATATCATCAATTTTCTTATTTTTGTTCAGTTTGAGGGAGATTTTCTCAACCATTTAATTGATACCGCACATATATTCACACAATTATTCTGAAGTGTCAATTTGATTTTTATGTTCTTGAAACTCTTTTTTTTCTTCTCTGGACCATGATAATAATCAAAAATCAAAAAAAAAAGAAAAGAAAAGAAAAGAAACTAATGGAAACTCTTTTGTTTTGTTGGTGCATTTTGTATCCAAGTAAGAAATCAGTCACTCATGTGGTAGGGCTGCCTGATAGTGTCTCATGTGGCCCAGGCTGTTCCCAACTTTCTGGATAGCCCAGGAATACTTTGAACTTCGGAGCCTCTTGCTTCTACCTCCTAGGTGCTAGGACTTCAGGTGTGCTATCACACATGGTGTGTGCTGGGTTGGAGGGAGGAATCTAGTGCTTCCTACATGCTAGGCAGGAACTAGCTGTCTCCTTGGCTACTTAGTGTTACTCTCAATTTCTTCTCGTCTGATTTTTACCTCTTTGCTTTCTCTTACTCACCCTTTTGGAATTCAGGTATCTTTTCATAATTGAGGCTTTCCTCAAATGTCTGGTTACCATGGACTTTCTATTTGAAGATGAGTGATTAGAAAACAGAACAAAAACACAACCACCGGGGCCTTGATGGACCCAGCTTGCCAACAGGAATCCTCACGTGGGAGCTCAGATTATCTTTGTTTTTTTTTGTTGTTGTTTGTTTGTTTGTTTTTCCATAAAGAATCCAAACATCACCACTGGAAGGTATTTCCCTTGGGCTTTTCCATTTTCCCACAATGGATTTCCATAAGACTGCAGAAGACCAGCAGGAGAGGGGTAGGGACAGGATCATTGCTGTAGACATCCGTTATCATTCTCATGGGGTCTGAGCATGAAACACACTCCTTTGTGAAACCATACCTAGACTCCCTCTCTCCTTGTTGATTTAAGTAAGATTCTCTAATGCAGGCTTGCCCCTCCTGAAGGGCACCGGCAACCATGAAGTGTGTTGCCTACCCTTCAGGTCCAGAGCAGTGTCCTCTCTGCTGTGTTAACTTCTTCCCATTCTATTCTGTCTTCTCTGCTCTTATCTTTGTAGGCTAATGGTCTGTTTGCCCTTTTGCTATCATTGGGATCAGGAGCTACAAAGTTGAAGATGTATTTAAACTGGCACAGAGATCTCCTGCTTTATTTTGGTCTTAATTATATAATAAATATTTAAAGAAACTATTTCAGACGTCAAGAAAACATACAGTAAAATTGTATACTCTACTGCTTTAACTATTTTAGCCATCTCTGACTTTTCCTCTCTAATTGTATTTTTTCTTCTTTTTTCCTTTGAGACAGGATCTTATGAAGTTCACTTTGACTTTGCACTCAACATGTATCTGAGGATGACCTAGAAATTCTGATCCTTCTGCCTCCACTTTCTGAATACTGAGATTATAGGTGTAGGGTTATGTGCTACTGAAGAACAAGACTTGCTTCTTCTTGAAGGCTAAGTGAGGACCCCCCTATTGACCTGCTTTCCCAGGCTCCTCTCTTTAGCTTATGATTTTCTGTTTATTTTCTTATGAAGTAACGGGTTTTATCATAGCAATTTCATGCATATGTGTCATTATATTTTGTTCTCATTTGTTCCCTTCTCCAACTCCCCTCCGCCCATTCTTTCCTTTCCCCAGTTACCTTATTTTTAAATATTAAAATATCATAAAAATAGAAATGAAGCTTCTTTCAAGTTCAGCTTAGCTCATGTTAATCCTCAAAGGCAATTTTTCTTATTGTGTTATTATATATGATAACAGTCTGTGCTTATTATTTATTGCACATGCATGCAACCCTAACTATGTGATTTCATTGTGGATTACTGGGGTTCTCCATAAGCAGTGACACACTGGGCAGGAGCTCCTGAAACCCTGCTTTGCTCAGCACACTTTATTAGTATTCACGTGCTGATGGATTCAGTGTTACTTTTGTAAGGCATTTTGTGCCTATTCCATATTCGTTGCTTTTATCTACTTTGGTTTAAAAGTCACTGATGAATACCAGCGAGTTCTTAAAAGTTCATTATATTACACCTCCACAGGGAAGCAACAGTTTTAAGGGTTTGTGTCCACACTCTTTTCTTTACTGGCTTTGTGACTGCAATTTAGCACGTTAGTTTCTCAGAATTTGTTATCAGTTACACTATGTATATATTAGCAGTACAGAGTTAATGCTGTTGTAAGGGTTAGTTTAGATATACACACAGGCCACAGTTAGCACTTGACAATAGCAGATCACCAAATAATAGAACCATGATGATTATTATGTCACACAATGGCCAATGGTTCAACAGCCCTCAGAGCCATAGAATTAGTGGTTGAACTCTCTTAGGACGCTTGAATTTTATTTGCAGAATCTTCTCCACGCAGTCATCTGCCTTCTGCCTGACCATCTCCAGTGACTTGCAGTTCTAAGGATGTCTGTCCCATTTTTGGACAGCTCTGTGAAAATTATGCTTACTATAAAAGGAGGAATAAAAAAAACTCCCTGTCGATTTTTGCAAAATTGGCCCTACTTCGAGCAAGCACTTGGGACCAGACAGAACAAGTCTAATCCCTCTTCCATATGACAGACTTTCAAATATTTGAAGACAAATACCTAGTCCCCATGAGTCTAATTTTATTGAAGATTGGAAAAAAATAGTCTAGAAAGGGAAGGAAGGGACTTGCATATGTCAGTGATGGACGAGGCCGCACATGCTGAAACAAGCAGGGAAAGGCACAGACAAGTACCTGAGAACTCCTCTTTCTACCCGTTCCTGCAAAGTGAACAGCTGTTGCTGGAACCTCCTTTTTGGGAGATTTTATAAGTGCAGCAGAATTTTCTATTACTGCCTTTTAGGGACTTGCCTTGATGGTATTAACATAAGTGCTACCAAACGGACTGGGAAATAATCTTTAAACATATCTTATAAAGAGCGTCTTTATTGTAATCTATTGTACTTCAAGCCCGAAATGGATAATAATTGAAGCGGATGCTCTGGTTTTACAAGGCAATAACGTAGTGACTGAGCAGTCAAACTTTATTGAGAGGCAGAGTGTGCAGAGTGTATCCCAGGAAGCCTCTCTCTAACAATGGTGTAGCTGCTACCAGCCATCCTAACACGTGGACTTCTGCATCCTGCTCTCTCGAGTGTGTGAATGACCGTGACTTCCACCATTTTGTTCAGATGTTCAATAAAACCTCTTTACTTTCATTTTTGTATCAGTTGAGACTGAGCCCAGGACCTCACACATGCTAAGCAAAAGTTCTACCATTGGGGTGTACTACCAGACCCCTGAAATGATATTCTAAAACTGCCTAATGGCTAAGTACAGTCTTGGTCACATGCATTCCCTGCTGCTGGGGAACAGGGACTGATGGATCACTGAAATTCAGGCATTTAAAACAAGTCTGGACAGCTTCAGGGAGGAAGGGAGGGAGAGGAGGAAGAGAGAGAGAGAGAGAGAGAGAGAGAGAGAGAGAGAAGAAAGAAAGAAAGAAAGAAAGAAAGAAAGAAAGAAAGAGAGAAAGGCAGCAACAGTGGCATATTGCTTTTCTCATTGAAATAAAATCGCAAAGACCTGAGACACTTGATTAAGACATCTTCCTCCTGCTGATCTCCTGCACGATTTCAGTGACTCTTTTTATTATGAGATCTCGACAAGTCTTTCCTCCTTAGGGTCTGTAATGGGAGACTGGGGTTGGTATTAGAGAACCAGTATCCTCCGGCCAGATTTTGTCTCTTGGACAGCTCACAAGCTAAGGATAGCACTTCCATTTTTCAGCTGCGGGATGTGTGTGTGTGTGTGTGTGTGTGTGTGTGTGTGTGTCCAGTAATAATTTTTATAAAATCGTATTAAACTCAATTTTCTTTTACCATGATAACATCTTATTGCCACACACCATGCTTGCTCGTCTGCCAGTGGTCTGGGGCCCTTTGCTGGGCATCATAGTGTGGTTTCAACTGAGTTTTAGCTCACTAAACCCAATCTCTTTCTTTCTTATCTTTTCTAAACTACTTCACTCAACCCTAGACTGAGTGATGAAGACCCATTAAGTGTGAGGAACTAAGAATCTTAGTCTCAAAGGAGAGGAGAACTCTGATGCACATTCAGGAGAGAAGGAAATCAGAAACTGAAAATAAAAGATCAAAAAGAAAGTCTGACCATATTCATAGACATACATATATATGTACACACACACACACACACACACACACACACATATGGAGATCATAGATAAACGTTTCCAAAAGCCCTTAAGCTTCCCTAAAGGCTTATGCCAATTTTGGTAATCTTTATGAAAACTACACTCCCTTGTAAAGGAGAAAATGTCTTCCTACAGTTTCTACAGAACTGGTCTTAGTTCTACCACAGGGAACAAGTCAGGACTGGTCTAATTTGTCTTCGATGTGACAGACTTTCAAATATTTGAAGACAAATATCAAGCCCTCCTGAGTCTAATTATACTGAAAGTGGGAAAAATAGAAAAGAAAGGAAAATAGGGGAATTGGTACTTGTCAGTGATGGATGAAACCTCCCACACTGGAATTTGAAGGGTTTTTTTTTTCTTCCTTCTACAGGCTAACCACTGCACCACAGCTGTGTAAAGTAATCCTCTTGTAACTTCAGGCTTGACAAGGATTGATGTAGAGACAAGGATGGAGGGTGTAAAAGAGACCACGTGACTTCTATCTTCACTTTGTAGCTTTCACCACCAGGAAGTCACAGATAACAAAGGGAGGGGGGGGGACTGCTTGGGGGAATGTAAATGAAAAACAGTATAGAAGTGTCTTGGAGAGTTGAGATATGATGCAAAAGAGGAGGATTCCAGCAGATTTCTAAGGTGCTGTACCCTCTAGAAAAAGTAACTGAACGTGAGCAAAAGCAGCGCCAGGCAACTTGCCAGAGTAGTAACAGGTGTGTCTAGCTTTCCTTTTGATCTTATCTCATCCCATGAGTCTGTGCTCCATTGACTGACCTCTATTGACTTGGTTACACTGTTGTGCAATAGAAGTTAAGCTATAGAAACTTAGAAGAAATTCAGAATAATTCCAGTCCACAGCAATGCAAATGAAGTTTTTACTAGAGGTAACGGATTTCCACTCTTAAAAACAGATGGAAATATTACGTTTGTATGACTCTATGAAATATTACCAGGTAGATTAGCATTGCCCTAAATATTTTTAACTAATTTTATGTCTATTGTTAGCCTGTAGAATACATGTTGTTTTCTGTAATCACAAAGCCATTGCAGAGGTCTCAAGTGAACATATCTGTATGTATGTGTTCTCACACACATGATCAATTTTCAGATTTTTCTCTCAATGAATTTTAACATCTCCTCAACTTCTAGAAAAGACAAATAAAAGTGTTGATGGTCTGTCTGCTACATATTTGCACATAATTTATATTCTTAAGTCTCTGAAATATTTTCTTTAAAAAATACAAAAGGGGGAGGTGTGTACTGGGAGGATGGTTCAGCAGAGAAAAGTCTGACAGCCTAAGCTTGATCCCTGGGTTCCCAGAGAAAAGGCTAGATGAGGCACTTCTGCTGCAAGGTGACTAGAAGAGGCAAGGGAATCAGCTGGAGGTCACTGTGAAGGTCAGTGATTCTGGAGATACTAAGAAGTGACAGAAACAAGGGACCCAGTCTGAACAAGGTTGAAGGTTGTTCTTTGACTTTTACATGAACACACACTGTGGTATAGGCACAGCATGTCCTCACTCACAGAGAGAGCAAGAGGGGGAGAGAGAGGGGGAGGATAATAAATAAATGTAAAAACTGTAGCAATATTTTCACTGCAAAATTATTAGATGCAAGGATATGTGTTTCCTTCCAAAGCATTCTCTCTAGGCATTCACTTCCTCTGGTTAAGACAGAAAGAAGTCTGGAGAAGAGGTTAACATTTCTGTGACCAGTAGACCTCTACAGCTTTGAGAGCTCAATCAGCTAAACTCTTTTTGCAATTTACCTTCCAATTTAGACTTTGGAGTTAGGAAGGTTTTCTGCTTTATGTATATTACTAATGAAAACCATCAAGGCAATGCTTTGTTCAAATTTGCTTTGATATGACTTTTTGTTGTAGGCTCTTTGTATGAAACCCAGGCTCGGATAAAATTTGTGACTTTCCTGCCTCAGCCTCTCAGGGCTTTGTTTATTAGTATGTATTGTCATACCTGCTGTTATCTTTTTGAAAAAAGATAGTATTACCTAGGAAGGTGTGTTTTAGGTGCCGCTGCCAACTAGATTTGTAATCGCTAAGTTCTGCACTGCTCCATTTTAGTTGTTTTTCCTAAGCATATTATTTTCTATACCCCATGGCCTTGAAGAAAGATTCCAAGCATGATACAGACAAATGTTTAGGTGCGTGAATAGTGGATAAGCTTAATGATTTTTTACTCAAGCACTTCCCTGATTAATTGATCCTGTTTTCTAGTGTGTCTTCTTTCTCACCTGAAGCCAGTCACCAGAGGCTGTCTCTGTTTCCAGTCCCTCCTTACCTCCGGGATGATAACCTTCATAGAAGTCTGGAAGGGCGCCCGTCTCCCATCCATGACACCTGAGAAGCTTTCCTGTGGTGCCTCAAGGATCAGCAAAATGCTTTAAATGCCGTATATGCTCAATCATATTGACTGGGGTTTCCTTCTTGCTGCTGTTTTCTGAATCGCTCTCTCTTTTCTTTAATCTCTCCCTTGTTTAAGTAGCTGTGATTTCCTCTGGTTTTTTTTTCCTGTCCCTGAAGATGGGGTATGAGTTCTCCCTTCTCTTTGCTACTTCTAGACTAGCCATCCGTTCTCCACCCTAATACTTTTCATCCCTAAAGCTTCTATTTTGAAGGAATCCGCCCACCACTTGTTCCAGGTGCAGCCATCTGCTGATACCTTGGTTCTCCTTATTCACAGGGAGTTTCTGCTTCCCCATCATTCTAGTCAACACATTGCTCTTTTATTTAACTGTGTGTGTGTGTGTACATGCAGCCTTGGGCTTGCAGATGGAACCTTGGGTGTTTTTCCCTACAGAGCTGTCACCTTGTTTAGCGAGACACAGTTTTGTCACATGCAGGCTTGACTAGTTGGCCACTGAGCGTCAGTGGCTATCATCCATCCATGGGTCTCTCACTCTCCAGCACTGGGTTACAATTTTATGTGGCTTTCTTAAAATTGTGGGTTCTGAGAGTTAGTTATATCCCCAGACATGTATTCATTTTTTAATATTTGGAAGTTTTGATGTACATACAGATGTCTCTTTAATCTCTCCTTCTACCTTTAAATTTTGATTCTGTAGTGACTTGGTTTTCATTCCACACAAGCTATTTCCCATCATCAACTAATAAATCAGTGGCCCTCACCTGCAGGCAATTTATTTCTCTAAAGGATATTTAGGGATGTCTAGAGGTGTTTTCAAATAACTACAGTTAGTAGACGCCAGCATATAGAGGATACAGTTCAGGGAAGTTGTTGAAGTCCCTTCAGATATCAGGACAGTTCCTCTCAACAACGTGTCCATAGGACTGAGGAATTCTGAAATCCTTTGTGTTTACAACAAGCAATACCTACACAATTTTAGTATCAGGCATCTTACTTTTAATTTATGAATGCCGTCCCAAAGGAATGAAAATGAACCCAACAAATCTGTCTTCCTCATACAATAAACCCTTTAAAAGAATGGACTGGATGTGGTTTTCCTTTTATTCCCTCATTTAATCTTGATTAAAATTTAAATATGGTTTCTAGTATAGTACTCCTTTTAAGCTGATCTTTAATAATTTGAAGAAACTTAACAACTCAACACTGCTGAACATGAGGTCCATCATGGATGCTCAGAGATGGATGTTTTAGCCTCACCTGTCAGAGCTTATCATGCATTTCTTTCTCATCCGTCTTCTGTTGCTTGGCTCCCACCATTTTCATAACCCTCTCAATTGAGTGTCCACTCTTCCCAGTCTCTTCAGGTTTCTCCTAATGAGGAACGGTCATGATTTTCAAGCACCAGAGGGACTGCTACCAACATGGTACCTACCATGCTTGTAATGCCATCTTTTGTTCTTTGTTCTCCACACTCACGTATCAAGCTGTGACCTTCAAGGTTCCTATTAGATGTCTATTTTGAACTGGACAAGAAACCAAACTCGTCATTCTCACCTTTCTGTAACTATCCATTTGCCAAATTCTACCATAAAACTGTCACCTGTGTATTTTCAGTTGCTTATACCAAAGTCTCAGAGCCAACCTTAGTGTTTACTCTCCCTTTTGCAGTCTATCCATTTCATCAGAAAGTTCTGTCGGCCCTGCCATGCAGAGTATACAGATGATTCACATCTGATTACTGTCCCTGTCATTCCCAATAGTCTAGTGCCTCATTCGAAACATCTTTCCCTCGCTTAGCATGTGCATAAGCCACCCTGCTAATGCCATTCCAATTCCAGCAGTGTCTGCCCACATCACACAGCATAAGCCAGACCCATGGAAAAGCACACATACTCTTTTCTCCTCTTCTTCTCCTAGCCCATCTTCTACTCTCAGTAACATCGCTCCATCAGCAACGATTTCACGATGATTCCTTGAGCATTTCCAGCATATGGCCATCTCAAGGCCTTGCAGAGGTCTTTTCCTCTGCTCTGCATCCTCTTCTTAAGATTACTTTCTTACCCTGTTTATCTATTTAGTCAAAAGCTTCTTAGTGAGACCATGCCAGGTACGCCGGTTTTTTAGATAACATTGAAGTTACACTTGGGAGTTTGATTTTTTCCTCCTAGCCCATTTCTCCCTTACCCTGTATTTCTCTTACTTATTCTTTATTTATTTATAAAAAAGAAATACTTGCAAAACTAGGATGTTTAGTTCACTGCTGTATTTCCATTGCTACCCTTTAATATTTATTGTGTGCATAAATAATATTTTAAAATAAACTTAAAGGTAGGGCAAAGCATTAATAAAATCGAAGATAGAATTAAATGGCGAAATGAGATTCCTTGTTTGCTTAGGTTTTAAAGGACCATAAGAGGAAATACTGCAGAGGTCCCTGAGAGCTATGAATAAACACAAGAGCTTGCACAGTTTTCAGTGATGTAAATATGCCACCGATTTGGAGTTTTGTCTAATTTTACTTATGACATTGCTAAGAACATATGCATATTGATATTCTTTCCCAAAGTATTTGGAATTTTAGATTAATGATGTTGGGAGAAGAAATGGTTTCTAGTCCTGTACATTTTAGCAAAGTCATTTAACTGTGGAATAGAAGGAGATGAAGGAGCAAGTGGTCATCGCTTAGAACTTTAAAGATTTATTTATTGTGTATACATTGTTCTGCATATATATATGCCTGCTTGTCAGAAGGGGGCACCAAATCTCATTACAGTTGGGAGCCACCTTGTGGGTGCTGGGAACTAAACTCAGGACCCCAGGAAGAGCAGCCAGTGCTCTTAACCACTGAGCCATCTCTCCAGCTGTATGTATATTTCTTGAAAGCTGGTTGAAAATAACTAAATTCTGACTTCTTATTTATGCATCAGCAGCCAATGTAGTATTTTAATTTTACTATAAGTTAAAATAGCTCTTGCTAGAATAAAAAGTACTTTTCCAACTCAGTTCTTGTCCCAGGAAATTGATGATGCTGATTTTGCAGATGGGGATACCACAGCTCAAAATATAAATGAGGTCTCGGAGACCCAAAACCAAAACACCCCTGTAGTAATAAAGGCGGCAGGGCTGCGTTCCCAGCACCCCATCCGCCTGCTCGGCTAGCTTATGCCCCGAAATAACAACACACAAACTGTATTCATTTAATCACTGCTTGGCCCATTTCTATCTAGCCTCTTCTAAGCTAATTCTCACATATTAATTTAGCCCATTTCTAATCATCTGTGTTGCGCCCCTAGGTGCGCTTACCAGGAAGATTCTAGCCTATGTCCATCCTGGGTCGGACCTTCATAGCATGCATCTGCCCAGGAGCCAGGAGCATGGCGTCTCTCTCAGGCGTCTGCTCCCAAGAGGAGAGCTGTCGAGACTGACCTCACTTCCTCTTCCTCCCAGCGTTCTGTCCTGTCTACACCTCCCACCTATCTTCTAACCAATAAAATGGGCCAAGGCAGTTCCTTTTTTAGCCAATGACCTTCCTCCATCACACCCCCATTTGCCTGGGCAGCATTGCATTTTTGGCTGGATTTCCAACATTCCCAGGAAGGAAAGGACACATTGGAGTCTGCTTCCAGTCCAGAGAGAGCAGGATCATTTGGCACAAGTTATTTAATTGCTATTAAAGATGCCTCCAGATTTTTTGTTTTTAAAGTAGTCTTTGTGAAGTTCAGTGAAGTATTGATAACTCCTTGTCAGTTCTAAGAATTAATTCCCACAAGACATAAAGAAAAGCAATCAAGCATTTACAGGTCAGAACTAAAATGCTAAACATGTTGATATGGGCACATATGTTCAGATGCATGGAGTTCTCTGTGACATGCGATAAACAAAAGGAACTAGATGAGGGAACAGAAGCTGATGGTAACCTGGATAAATTAATTCAGGAGGGAAGACATAGTTTATTGTTTGTGTCTCTTTAGCAACCACTAAAATCTCAGAATTAAACTTTGACATGTCATCTTGTGCTCATTAAGTAGGTGGTAGTTGATATATATTCAAAAAGTGTGGAAACTAGTAGCCTTGGAGGAGTATGTTAGCATAATTTCATATTTCTTAGTTTCCCTGTGTGTAAACTAGTTCAGATAATAGTGGAGGCTTCATGTGATCACTGGAGAATTGAAAGAAATCCATGTGAAAGACCAAGCACATGGAATAAACCAACTCAACTACTTATTGCACCAAAAGAGGAGTCACCAGGAAAAGGCCGCTGTCAGTTGGCTTTTCCTCAATAACAAAAAATGGAATCACCTCCTACTGACACAACACTGATGTCTGGGACATGCTGCTGTAAGAAATGTGATATTCTGTTAATAATTAGAGGCACAAAAACTATCGTTGTCTCTCTTGAATGAAATTCTTGTTAATAAGTTTGTCAGTGCTGTTTTCTGTTGGAGTGCTGTTCCTCCATGATTTTGTCTGACAAATTCTTTCTGATGAAGAAATAGAAGCTATGACACACACTGCTTTATTGGTTGTGATTTGATTTTATAGCCATTCACACCAAGAGGCAGATTCTACTTTCCTGCCATGTGCATATGCTGATTTTGCGAGGCCATTGCAGAAATGCGTTTGTTGCAAAAGACTTGGTGCACTTGGATCAGATCTTAGAGATCCAAAAATGCATAAAAATAATAAACGGTGGTTATTTCCAGCTACAAATAACGAGATTTGCTATACAATATTACAGACTAAACTATAGTAATAAACTACATCTAAATCTTAGTTCAATGGTAACTTATATAGATAACTTCTGTAACTTTTCTTCATGCAACATACAGTGTTTTTCTCCCTCCATATTCCGCACTCACCAGTTTTGTGGCGTTTACTTTTGGATGCCATGTAATCTCTGACTTGAGAGTCAGTGAGTCCATAGAGGTTGAGTCAATATCATTCAATAACCTTCAAGAGCATCTTCTATGGATGCCCTGCTTACAGTGGAGAAGTCTGGAAGGTGATGGTGCTCAGTCAGCTCATTGTTGGATTTATACACAAATTCAATTTTGGGGTCTTCAGTTACCTGAAAACCACAAAGCAGTCAGCTCATTGGCAGGGTACTGAATATATGCAAGAATGCTGTGTTTTAAATGTTCAAATTTGTCTGGGTGATAGAAATGCTTTGAATATGTATTTGTCTCACCAGTGACCTCTCTCATTCTCCTCCAGTTATTCTATGGCTACATGATGTATGTTTCCACAGTCTGAACTAGACAAGGACAGCAACCCAGATTTCCACGCCTGATTGCATGTTTGGGTAAGTGCAGGTACACGTCGTAGGACCGTGGATGTGGCTTCTCAGCCATCAACTGGGATAAGAAATGTACTGCACAGCTTTCTCTGTGGCACCTGGAAATTGAACGCAGGTTCTCAGACTTGCAAGGCAAGCATTTTACCAACCAAGTCATCAACACAGGCCTTACTTGTCAGCCTCAATCAATTACTTCACACTCAATGAACTTAATAGAACTATCCCTTTTTGAAAGCAAGGAATTTCTTGCCGGATGTCATGGATCCAGAGAATGGCAGATTCAGTGGCCAAGGTCACATATACTGAGAATGGTAGACTCAATTACTGTCCAAACCTGTCTGGTTTCAGACTCTTTCAGCTTCTTCTTTAAAGTATGTCTAAAGTAAGATGGAGGTGAACGCCCCTTCCTTCTCAGTAAACAGTGTGTAGGGCTCAGAGCTTTATCCGTCACTTTTCTTCCACTTATCAAGTTGTGAAGGGTGAAGAATTCTGTAATGACTACTCCCCTCCATAAAGCAGAAATGTCAAGTATCCTGCTTATTACCAATGCCACAGGCTGTAAATTGTATATTCATTTGAGTGAATGGGTAAGCTTTTATCACAATCAAATCTTCACACGTACTGGCTCTATAGGCAAAGTCCATACTAACTGAACCCATTCAAAATTAAAATTGTTTCACACACATTTTTCTTTTTTTCTTCCCTTTTCCTTTTCTTTTCATCACCCCCTCCTTTTTTTTTTCTTTGACAAAGTCCAAGTTGGCTCTGAAGTTGTGGGCAACCTTCCTGCTTCAGTTTTCCAAGTGTTGGGAATTAGAAGTATGTGCCAACATCCCTGGCTGCTAACCGGACAAATTTTATGCAAAGATTCTAATTCATTCTTTCGAATACTTTATTGTAGGTTTAACCTGGTGGAGATTCATCTTCTCTGGATCCCTGTGTCACTCACAATGTTCTTCTAGTTCTAATTTGTTCGGCTAACTCAGGGTAGATTGCTTTCTTTTAACTGTCCAGAATATACTGAAAATTTGGCTTAGTTTTGCTTGTTTTAATCACTAATTCACCCACTTTTGAGTTAGCTGAAATCACCTCCCTTTCTTCTTGTAGCTTAAATATTTAAAACCAGTGTTATAGCTCCACCCAAGTCTCACAGTGATCAGAAAGAAACTTTAGAGCCACTTACAGACACAGTGTAAAAATTCATCCCTATGCCACCCAATAGTCCCCTCAGATGATGTAGGAGGGAGAACTACATGGTCCAAAGGTTAGGTGTAGGTTTCTATTTCCAAGATTCACCATACATATTAGGAAGTAGATAAGGTGGTTCTTTGTACATCGTAGCTTCCAAAATTTAACTAGTGGGACAGCAGAAACTATCAGATTTACATGAAAACATTGTTTTGCTATAGTTGTTTTTTCCTGGTGTGTCTGTGTTTATAGATTTGGGGAAACTACTGGTTTAAATCATTTTTTATATCTTCTTTTAGATACTCACCAATTACTTTAAATAAATTAGAAAATATTTTTGAGTCTACCATATTATTTCATCTCAGATCAACTCTCTAAGCTCTCCTTTTTAAATGCCTAGGTAATTTTCCATATTCTAAACATGAAGAGAGAATCAGGCAGTCAAATGTGTTGGAATGCCTAATATTACATATCTCCCTACTACCTTCCCACAAATATTCTACATATTCTTACTATTTTACCATGGCAAGCAGAAAGTGTTCTATTTATATTTTGAAGATTTAAAAAAAATCTGTGTATTTATGTATGGGTGTCTGAATGTGCACATGCATGAGGGTACCCATGCAAGCCAGGACAGGGGGCTGGGTTCCCTAGAGCTGGAGTTACAGATGGTTGTGAGTCACCTATAGTAGATGCTGGGAACAGAATTTCGGGTCCTCTGGAACAAGAGCAAGTACTTCAGCTTGGAGCCATTTCTTCAACTCGAAAGCATGTTATACAGTGTATAAAAGTATTACATTTGAGGGATGTGAAAAAGGCATTTCTGTTACTGTGTGGCTATGATTACCTTGGAGTATCTAAACCTACATCCCCAAGAAAGGGGAATGTATGCACAACCTTAGGTGTGCACGTGTGTATTTAGGTGGCCTTTGATTCTTAGAAGATAATGTATTTGGTTCAAATGGCTCATAATATTTTCTGAGGCCAGAGGGAGAAGGGAGTTTCACCAAGTTTTGATGATTTGACAACCGCCCTTAAGGAGAGCATCCCAACACTTGCTAGGATATGACCGTGTCCTCACGGAGATTTCAAAGTCCCACTCACGGAACATATCCTAAAATGTCAATAAAAGACTCTTTATTCATAAATAACTGATAAGCAGCAATTTATGCCTGCACATTTATCTTGAAAAGTCGATAACCATCCATTTTTTTTTTTTTTTGCAAACTCTACATAAAACATCCAAACGGGCCATTTTGTTCAGTACAATATAACATAGCTGTTTGGCATTACCAAATATATATGTATATATATTTATAGATATGTACATTGCTGAAAAAGAAGCCGGTGCACCCTTCTCTAAGGAGTCCATCCAAGTATCGACTGTACAACATTCAGAATTTACACTGATAATACAAGGCACAAAAAGTGTGGTATGAAGCCAAGGCCATGCTTTCCTTAGACCCTCTGCTCTGGCTTACTCTCCCCTTCAGCTTCATGTCCGAGTTAGTGTTTCGTTTCAAATATTATTTCATAAATTTTGGCTTTGAACATACCAAATAATTGTTGAGGGTGGTATGAGTGTTTTTTTTTAAATGAATCATTTGAAAGAACACCCCCATGTACCTTCCCAAAATAAAAAGAACAAAATGAAATATGCCTAAATTCTTCCATACAGAAGGAGGGGGAAATATCGCTCAGGTTTCCAAGTTTGGGCTAGGCTAGGAAAATGAGCCAGCATTCCTCTAGCTGCCTGTGTTTCCAATACTTCTAGGTCAGGATTTATTGGCGTGTATGTATCAAGCAGACCTAATTATGAAGAATGGAAATTTTGTTCATCCAGGATAGAGAAGGAGACAGCTGTTTTCCTGACAGGGGAATGCTGACGCTTGGGTATTTTCCCCTTTATTGAGAAGTTTTCTCTGGGAGCAGGCAGCATCTGTGAGAGACCTCATGGGGGTTTCCATGCTCAGCTTTTCTCCCAGGAGGTCCTGAGGGATTCATCCTGATGAGTCTCCCTCTTACCACTCCCCATGCTTGCTAGTGAAAGAAGATTGGAATTGCTGCTTCCACATTTGAGCAGAATGCCTATGTTTCAGGAAAGGGGTCTTGTGGCATGGCATTTGGCTTGCCTAGTCTCCTTAAATATTATGCTTTCATCAGAACCCCGATTAGATCACCACCAACTAGAAATGTATCAGATTTTAAGGTTATTGAAGAACTTTATCAATACTGGAATTTTGGGTGTGAATTGTACTTGAATTATGTGGATTTTTTTAATAGTTAGCCAAATTTGAGACAAAGGGCATATTCATTATATCCATGCCTTCTGTGAAAGTATTTGACACATATTCCCAGTTAGGTAAAGAAAGACATTACCAAATTCACTTATATATATCGGAAACTAAGGTATAACTTTGTGGAAAAATGATACAATTCCTGTTGAACTTAATACTGGTCAGGGCAGGGAGAATTTTAAGCTTAGACCTAGGTCAGATGCATACTGCCTTTTTTTTTTTTAATCTTTGGATTCAGATACATGGTAGGTTTAAAGACATGAAGTTGAAATGTTACTGTCTTGGGCCCACTTCATGAGGACACTCCAAATCCATGATCTTCACAGCAAAAGGAAAAAGCAATGAATAGCTGCTTCAAAAACCACAATTATTCTATGCGAGATAAACTTCCTACTGCAGATCACAGTACTACACACTAGTGACTAATAGCCAGGCCTGGCGCCATCCCCTTTCATCGGCAGGAAATAATGACAGTCTACAAATCGCCATTGCAGCTTTGTTGGTGACCCTGAAGTGGGGATGTGAAGAGTCCACGGTAGACACTGGCTCTCCTAGAGTTGCTTCTGCAAAAGACACCACATGCTGTCAATACAGCCAAACAGCTTTGTCACCTCAGCTTTTGAAAGAGTTTGGAAAAGAAAAAAAAAAACACAAAAATATGCAACACGTCTAAGATTAGTAACAGTTTCACTTTTGTGACGTTTGACAAAATACATTTCTGCTTGTAGTTCAGGAAAACTATGCGGACAGAACAGTGGCAACTACGGAAACGATGGCCATTCAACTGTTGGCAAAAAGCATCAGTGTTCAAATACGGTGCTATGACAACGGACACCAAAGGGCTAATAAAAGGTTGTCACCATTGGCAAACCCACACGTTTGCTCTCCCAGGTGCTGTGGCTGTCACCTGGAGTCCAGGCAATGGGAGTTACTAAGGGTTCAGACTTTGCAATGCTTCATGAGAAACAGAATGAACACGGCCACGCAGTGGGCCAGAGAGGCACGTTTCTCAGCTCCTTCCTCAATTCTGCTGGAATGAAGACCTCAGAGAGGGTTGCCTTTAGCATGTCTGATAGCTCTGTCATTCAATACACTTACAGAGGCTAGACCAAGAAATTCAAAATGTCTGAAAGGAAAACAAAACAAGGAAACAAAAAAGCAAAAAATAATAATAATAATAAACAGAAGCATATCCCAAAGATTTTGTTAACACTCTGAAGTTCACAGGTAAATTTGGTGAAAGTGTATAAAACCATTCACGCCATGTTAATTTTCTACCTTTGCTTCTCATATTTAATATTTGGAGGTTTCCTTGAGGAAAAACTACAGCAATAAATCCAGATATTTTACTCCAAAGAGAACCCTGTGTGATTTGACTTAATAGTCCTTCTCCCAACTAAATGAAAGAAAAACTACCAGGACCACAACAGTTTGAGATAAAAGTAAGAAAAAATAAGAGAAAAGTTCCTCTCTTTAAAGAGAGCTGTATCAATTCCTTTTCATCTCCTACAAAAAGGCCAATAACATTTTTGTGGGAGTACATTTGAGTTTTAAGAGTCTGCTGCACTGGTAAGTGAAGTTTGCATTTAAATCCGTGGAACAGCTTCCGTTCAGCTTAAAGGATGTTAATGTAAAATGCTAAGACTATATATGTGATGTTGTAAAGACCATAAATTAACTTTACGATGCTGTAGTCTGGCAAAACTGTGGATCACACCATTTTGGTGGCCTAATTTTAACTCAAGTTTGAAGTATAACTATTAGACTTAAAGTCTCCGAGCACTGAGAAATTTGGCATTAAGTAGGATAGCTTTGCACAAATTTTACATAACCTATCAAGTATTTAAGGCCACTTTTAGTTTTTCCTTCATCTTGTACTAGGACGGTGACACTTTGAAATTCAGTTCCTGGAGTGATGAGTAAGCTTCTTCCGAGAGGGCCATTTGTGTCGCGGCAGGTGACGATAATGGAAAAGCTTGTGGTCACAGTGAAACACTACACTTTCAAGTGTGAACTAAGGACTGTGTGACCTGCAGACCCTCCCCCAGCACACAAAAATCCTTTGGTCTATAAACCGACCAGGGTTCTCTTTGCAATTTCATTTTAAAATATTACACAAACCCTGACATGCAAAGGCTGAAGAAGTTAACATTTATTTCAAAATCCTGTGTAGCATCCTAGCAGAAATAAGAGAGATGTGAAGAAGGAAACACAAAAAGTCAAGGTGAATTGCACAGAACCATGGACTGGGTGGGATATGAGATGCCTTATGTTAACATCCCCCTTATCACTGCACGGAATACTATGCTCAAGGGCACTTATAAACACAGGTCAGAAAAAAAATACAAAACCTGAAGTCAATGGGGGAACTGCAGACACTTGAGGATCAACGTTTCTGTTGTTCGTGTTACCTCACCTTAAAATAACCTACACAGATGCCAGGAAGGTTGCTCACAAGTTTTATCTGTTTACACTACTATAAAAAGTTTTAAAAATCTACAAAGAGCATGTGTAGGCTCACACAACAGATAAACAATTATAAGGCCAATTGGGAGGGAAAGAAGAGAAGATGATAGGGTAAAAAATTTAAAGCAAAAATCTTCCAAATGAACATTAGTGTAAGATCTCTCTAGAATGTGTTGCAAAGAGTTTATCACCTAACAGGGGATGCAGATTCCAATCTGCGTCTGGTCCTGCCACTTATCACCTATCCGGTTTGTGGGTCATCATCAAAAAACTTATAGTGATGCCAAGCAGTTTTACATTTTTATGCTCTTTCTCTTTCTTCTTCATAAGGATGAATAAATAAGTTGAGAACACTAGGGAAAAGGTGTTCTCCTGGTCCAGATATGGGATTCTGTGTAGATTTGACAGTTCTAAGATGATTTGTTTGTTCACTAAAATAAACCTTTTGTTCCTGAGCAAAGCATCATGGGTCTTTTATTATTTGCATATGGCAAAGTCTTCTATGTAATATAGGTGGCCAGATAAATCACATATTAGTTAGATAAAATGGCTAACACATTGAAGAGTTCTTCAATGCTTTGACCATGGGATTATAACTTCAACCTGTCTTTAGGTCTTTTGCACTTGGAATGAGATTGCAAACATTTGTTTTCAAACAAATGACCCCTAAAAACCAAAAGCATAATAATATCCTCATTACCAAGGAGTCTCATTTCTTCTATTTCTGAACATCGCTTTTCAAATGTAGCCAGCCTCAAAGTAGCTATGTAGCTGCCTGGGATTTAATGTAGGTGTCTGAGTTGTGACGTCCTCACTGTGGACAGTTACCGAAAGGATCTGCCACAATATGAACATATCCGTTCATTGCTAGTCTCTCAGGGCATGGGTCAAAATTATGTAATCAGGTATAAATGTGTAGCAAAGCATATGATGCAGCTCACATGTAACCCACAGATTCCAATTCCCTACAATGTCACTGCTTTATATTAATAAAAGTTGTAAGATGAGATCCATGAGTGACCAGTGCTAAGGAGAATGCATACACAGGAAGGCCAGGCAGTCAGAGCACAAAGCCTCTCTGAATGATGCATGTGGTTCTTAGGACGATGTCATAGAGTATTCTGTTCCTTGGGTGCATTCACTCAGATCCTATACACAGAAAGGCTATCAGGTAGGTTTCCAAAAGGTGACAGCAGGATGTCATGTCTTAAAGTTCCATCGAGACATACTGTGATGGCCTAGTATAAAGGTTAGAAGAGTTCCAGAATCTGGATGGAAAAGCACAGTAAAACACATTTCTTATAGGAAAAAATATTGGACAACATGGGCTGTCCAATCTCCTAAAATGGGAGTAGACGGGCTCTACCCATCTCCTAGAATCGGAGCTTACTCAAAGCCTGTGACATCTGCAGTCTATTTATTTTCCTGGACCTGGACTAGCATCTCTGTCTCCATTCCACGGAGTGAACGGTGTTCTAACAGCACACTGAGATTTGGGTAGTTTGGGTAGTCCTGCTCTGTTGAGTTGAAGTGTATAATCATGTTCTTTACTATCTCTGTACTGCAATCTGTCAGGATGGGAAAAGAAATGAGTTTTGTTTCGGGGAGGGGGGGATGAAGGTGAGGTACCAAGAACTAGTTTGAGGTCTATCTCGCTTTTCAATCTTGTCTCAATCAAGTGACTCATATAATAAGTGCTGGTGTGATGTACTCAGATTCTAAATTCTAAATGCTCTCCCCCAACACTGGTGACATCATACTAATAGGTTGGCCAACTGGATTTGCTTCTGAAAGCTAGTCTCCCTGTGATTTCCAACATCCTAGGTGCTAGTTGGTTGGAAACTAAAAATCAGGTTTCAGAATCAGGTGGTCCTGGGGGGCAAGTCATTCCAAACCCGTTCCCAAGCATGCACTTACTCTCCGCCTTCCAGCTTTATTGTACTGTTTCTACTTTTCATAACTACTCTGATCTACAGTTACCTTCACCTCTCCCCTCGGCAGTCCAAATCTGAGGAGGTTTACCCGTGTGTAGACCCAGAGGAGTATTCTCTTCTTTTATGTCCCCCCGTTATTAACACATTTTACCTATTATCAAATTCATTTTCGTCAACCAGGGATTTTTTTTCACTGACTCTCAATAAAGGCTGCATTAATGCCCCAAACGCCACTGGGTAGAAATCTGCCTCTTCTTCCCCAGTTGAAGCCACTTGCTCTGAAGCTGGCCATCACTAGTACTGCCTCAAGAGAGGAAACAGATTAGAGTCCATTTTGCCTGCTGTAGTTGAAGTCAGCTTCCTCGAGCTGGGACTCTGTGATGTTTGACAGTTTCGAGTGTGTCCTCCCAATCTCTTCAAGGGCACAGGCGAGTGAGTCAAGATCCCCATCCTGCTGGTGACGAGCTTCCCAGAGGTTCAAAATGACAGCAGAGGGGCTACTTTGTGTAGCAAAATACGACAAATTCCTAGATAAAATTAAACAAAAGGAGAATATGTGGGAATGATGAAAAGGATTCGCTGTAAAGGAATTAAAAGGAACTTTCAAGGTTTGTTTATTTATATTTATATGTGTGTACCACTTTCACTTATGTAGCATAAGCACATGGGCACTTTAATAAGCCAGAAGACGTCTGAACTCCTGGAACTGTAGTTACAGGCAGTTGGGTGCAGCCAACTAGGTGCTGGGAACTGAACCAAAGTCATCTGCAGCAGAAACTAAGTGTCCGTAACTGCTAAGCCATCTCACTAGTCTCTAAAATGAAATTTAAAAGACAGCAATAAAATAGCGGTAGAAAGTTCCAGAAACATAGGCCCGAGGCAGTCCGGTTTGTATACCAACACTCAACTACAGCTATGCTTCAGAATGATCCCAGTGGCTTTCTCTTTTGAGTCTTGCCTTGGTCCTTCCCTTTCTTCAGCTGCATGTATGAACATATATGCATGATTCACTCCTAATTGTTCTCTTGAAGTGTTCTTTTACATTGGTTTATATGATAAGGTAAATCATCACCCCCTCCTTTTCAAATATTTGACTCCCTACCTCCTCTGCAAATATAAGGGCTACCAAGGTTTTGTCTTCAATTTTTGACCCCCTGTTCTTTGGTGCTAAATGTGTACCTCCCATTTTCTTGGCTAATTAAACTATTTATAGGGTTTATTATAGCCTTAGGCATTGTTGCAATTACAAGTCTATCTACCACTTCAAGCACAGCGCATCAATTCTCATCTGAATGCCTTGGAATTAGTAGCTATAAGCACCAGTATTTATGATTCTTTTTCTAATTCCTTACATTAGGATGTTCAATTTTGACCCTTCTCTTTGTTGTTTCTTCCTTTGGTAAAAATCAGCAGTTTCTCCCTTCTATTTCGGGGACAGACATCATTTTTATCTTAGCACCTCAGAATTTCTATCATATAGTAACAGACTTGGAACCCTGTGTCTAAACTCTGAACACATGCTGCATTCCTACATTCTATCTAGCAAGTCAGAAAAAATTTGTTTTCATGCCTATCTGGTCTGACCTCATTGAGGCTATGTAGACCATCACACACACACACACACACACACACACACACACACACACACACACACTTCCCTTTCACTCCTACTGTCTTCTTTCTTGACTACAAAACGCGGAAAGCTAAAGATCATATTGAATCATTTCCTGAATCTGCCATAGCATTTATCATAATACTATGACAGGTATTTATCCAACATCCATTAGCTGACATTAACTGAGTAATTGATTCTTAGATGTCTTTTCTAGGTGATATAGCATCCTCAGTGAAAGAGAAAAAAGAGAACCTCAACCTTTTGGACAATAACTTTGCTCTGATGAGGACTAAGACAACACAAAGGATTAAAGGTCACTGTTTTTCATGGGGACTTTTACAGTAAGGACGGAAATGTCGTGCCTGATGAAAATTTAGTGTTTTGAAAAGATTTTAAAGAGCTGTTCCTATTTTGAAGATAGTTGCCCTTTCTGCCAGTCTTCCCAGCAGACGATTACAAAGTGGAATCCCATAAATAGCATTGCACGAGAGCAGAGGAGCTTTCAACTCTATCTGACTACTTACATGACACACACATGCACATTACAGCATAAGTACCAAGGTTATTAGATATACCAATCACCAAACACATTTTTTTTAACCAAGAAGGGGAGAAGGCCAGTTTAGGAATATTGACACTTGTAGTAACAAGAGCGGCGGAGCTGCGTCCCCAGCACCCTGGCCACCTGGCTAGCTTATGCTCTGAAATAACAACACACAAACTGTATTCTTTTAAACACTGCTTGGCCCATTTCTACCTAGCCTCTTCTAGGCTAATTCTCGCACCTGGACTAGCCCATTTCTAATTATCTGTGTAGCCCACGAGGTGGCTTACCAGGGAGATTCTAGCCTACATCCATCCTGGGTCAGAGCTTCATCGCGTGTGCCTCAGAGAGCAGAGTTATCCCCGTGTCAGTCCAGGAGAGGGGAGCATGGCGTCTCTGCTCCAGAGAGCAGAGATGTTGAGTCTGAGCTCACTTCCTCTTCCTCCCAGCATTCTGTTCTGTTTACTCCTCCCACCTATGTTTTAACCAATCAGGGCCAAGCAGTTTCTTTATTGCTTAACCAATGAAATCAACAGATTGATATATGACACTCCCACATCAGACACTAGTCTCTAGTTTCTTTCATTATTTTCTCACCTTCTTCTTCCTGCCTGCCCCTACCTTCCCTCACATTCACCGCCCCATGCACCCCTTCCATGCTAACAAAAACAGCAAATCCTGCAAAAGTACCTAGAGGGCTTCTCATTCCTGTTATCTAAAAACTTGGATTTGAACATTGACACTTACTCATGTTTGGGGGGTGATGTTTCTAGAAGTTTCTGGATCTTACTATACCTATCCCCTTTCCTAAGTCTCAGGCAATACAGAACTAGAAAGGATAGTGGGAAAATAGGGGCACTCAGAGGTCAGACTTCAGTAGACTCAGACTAGCTGGTGTGGTCATGTTTTTCTATATCAGTTAGCAGCTTTTGGAAGGAATAAAAGGTCTTTGTGATCTCCACTCTTGTTAAAAAGGCAAAAAATGCAGGCTGGGCTGTGGCTCAGTGGTAGAGGTCTAGCCTAGCCCTGGCCTGGTTTCTCAGGATTCCTCTTCCTACACACAAAATACAACTGAAAGAGCAGTTCTGTTTTACTACAGAATGCTTCTGTTTTGCATTTTCTATTAAACAATATTATACTTTTGTCCTATGACTGGGCTCATAAAGACCCTAATTTTAGACCACTATGTATTTCAGATGTTGACAAACCTACAAAGGCTAGCAAAATAGTTCTGGCTTTGTGGTTCTTGGATCACCTCTCTGAGTCTGCCACACTCTACCAGGGCACTGTGAGAGCAGCAAGAGACGTGATCCTACACTGTATAGAGTAAAGCTGAAATTTGATTCTCATGTCCATCCCACATCTCTTACAGCATCACTCTTGTGGCGCTCTCCCCCTTGATACATTTAAAAATGAAACAACTATTCTGAGCTTGTGACAGACAAGGAAAGGGCCAGATTTGCCCTGGAGCCATTTTGCTGCCTCTGTCTGGAACTCTCATGACTTAGATTGTCTAAAGCTGAGAAGAAACTTAGACTGAACCTCCTGCTTTGTGTTTCCTTTGAAAAAAAGTATCAAGATGTCCAAAGTTGCTGAGCCCCAAGATAGACTATCTGGCTGCAGAACTCTATGCCATTTATCTGTTCACATGTTTAGGGCACTTCAAGATAAAAGCTTAAAAACTAAATAGTGAGAATTCTCAAGCTTATTGATGTGGGAGTCCCCTCTGTATGCTGTGATCACCATTAATGAATAAAGAAACTGCTTTGGACCTATTGCAGGGCAGAACTTAGCTAGGTGGGGAAAACATATAGCAGGGATCCACTTTGAGTTGCAGCCAAATAGCCTCAGCACCAGAGACTCTTCTACTAGGTGCAGGCTGTAATTTCATTAAGAATTTGGGCTTCTACCCAACAGTGTCAACCAATTGCATCTGTAACCCCAAGGGCAACAAGTTTGTTTACATTCCTTAAAAACATGTATATTGAAGTCAGCCTCTTTCTTTTCCCCCCTTAAAAGCTTCTTTCGGAAGGGCTTATCAGTTTTTTAAAGCAGTAAAAAGCAAGTTGAGCTATCTATAATAAATTAGAAAACATTGTTTCTAGAATAGTGCATAATCCTACTGTACAGTGTGGAAAAGGGAACTGAATCACAGTCCTAATGAAACAATATTAGTATCGCTGCTATCATCCTAATTGTCTCATTTAATGAAAACCTCTTATGGGACCCAGAGCAACCCTCCACACAGTTCTTTAAACGCAAACAGAAGAGCAGAGCCATTCTTCCTGAATCACGGTAATTGGACACATCATACTCATGTGCTCGGCTCATCAAGCTTCCATCTCCAAACTTCAAACAGCAAAGTCCCTGTCGTGGTAAAGCAAGGGAGCATTCATCTACTGCTACTGAGGGAGCAAGAGGAGAGCTCTATAAGAACCCTAGGGCTTCCTGGAAAAGGTAGATGACCAGGGACACAGAAGGGAAGGGTGGGGACAGCTGAAGACATGCACAGATCCACCATGCTAGTCTGAACATCCTGGTCCTTCCCTGAGCTCCTTTCTGTCCATTCTGTCATCTGCTCCTGGAGAGAAAACCTGAAGGGACTTCACTCTCCCGGTAATGTATGGAAGCCTCTGGGCTTAGAAGTCTCTGTGAGCTGCCAAATGAAAACAGAGCTAGTTACAGTCTCTTGTCAAAGCTCCAGTTTTATTCTTCCCAAAACACACGTGATGATTTCCATCTCTTGGAAATGAAACAACGACAAAGACTACCAAATAAAAATCTGGATGTTGCTTTGAATTGGAATATAACCGTGTGGGGGGAAAAGTAATCTGAATTCGAGTCAATTTTCTTCCTCAATCACCTTGAGGCATTTTTGAGAACCCTGAGGGCAAAGTAGGACTCTGGTTAATTCCAAGAGAAAAGCATGCAGTGCCAATCCTCACTGGAGGAAGGGCGAACTAGTTAGACTTTGCAAGCTACTTGGTGTAAGCTTCAATAAGGCTTCTACCTCACTGGAAGGAAGGGCCATCTAAGGGGCACTTAGATAAATAAGGCGAGATCACTGTCCTTTTACTTTCTCTTATCTGAAAGACATCAACTCCAGATGTATGGACATTGTTGGCATTTTCAGTATAGATTTCAATGCTGCTTGTTCGGGGCATCCTTCAGTCCATGGGGCTCTGCTTTGTCCACCTTTTCAGAAGAGGGCCATGTTTAAAGAGGGGAGCTTTATTGCTCCCAAGATCGGCAAGAACTTACCAGTGCCTAAGGAAAAACAAAAGACAAACAAACAATCCCTTCCCCCCAAACTTGGCACCATCTCTTGTGATCACCCCTTGGCCCTAACAGTGTGAGCGCAAGATCATAAAAAGCTTCTTTTTCCATATTGCCTTCAGGATGGGAACCTGCCACTTACAATCCATACACAGCTTGTTCATGGCTAAACCTGTCCCAGGGCTGCCTCTTTTCTGTTTCATATCAGCAGGCAGTTTCATGAGCCATTGACTTCAGCAAAATGAAGCCCAAACACCCACCACTCTGCTGTGTTAGAACCCTCTGGCCTCCTGGGCTTTTCAGATTTCAGACCCTGAATAAGTCAGTAAGTCTACTGGGCTAGAACCAGCAAATCTGATTTAAGCTTCATTGTATTTCACCTCCAGGGACCTACATAATGCTATTGCCCTGTGCCTTAATTCTCCTGGATGCCATGAAGGGTTTTGTTTTCGTTTTTGCTGTTTTAATTTGGAAATGTCAGCCTTAAAAGGTAAGGGGGTGCTTTCTGGCTTCTAAGCCTGCAGAGCCAAGCAAACTCTGTCTGGTGTGAGCACAGGAAATCTCCAAGCATGAACGAGAGGGGAGGCGCTGTTGGGGATGCAATCTGGGCTCACTATTGTTTTTCTCCCTTTCCCTTTCTTCTTCACCCCCAAGGCCTGCTCTGGAACTTTGCTACATTTGAGAATTCTTAGCAGCTCCTCTGCCCACATGAGTCCTTCCCCCTCTGCCTTCTGGCCATTTTACTACTCTGATGCTTCCAATTAAGAAGGTGGCGGAGGAGACGAAAAGATCCGACCTCAATGTGAGGAGACTCTGCTTCTCATTAAAGGTCCTACTGAAAGATGTGGAGGCATGAAAACAAGATGTCACCATGCCCTTTATCAGCCACAAGGCTGGAGGACTTTCATTATTTCTCAACTTTTACAGCATCACCCATGGACCCAACACCTGAGACGCATATGATCTGTTTGAACTGGATGACTAACAAGAAATATGTTTCTTTGGCAATGCTGCCAAATTTTCAAATAAGTCTACTATTAGGGAAGGCCTTGGGAAAGACAGTTAATAAGATGTAATTTTCTTCTACTTTGGCTGTTTCCCTTCTATTCATCCAGCCATATCGCATGCATCTGTTCCCATAGCAACGCAGTCAAGCTTTGGTCTCACAAGGGATTCTTGAATGCAGAAATCACAAGGCCTTACAGACTTTGAAACAGCTAGTCAAAGCCTCACACACTTAGACATCCAGGAAAAGACAGCGTGGTTTGGGGGCTTGTTTCCTTGTTAAGGCTTATTCTCAAACACCCCTTGATCCCTGTTTGTGTCAGCTCTACTTCCAAGGAAGCAGAATGGCACGGTCAAGATAGTGTCCTGTGGAGGAATTCAGATCACTTATTCAGGGATTAGTTATTGAATTTCTCCTAGGTTGACAGTCTTATCTATACATGTTAAATGTAATTTAGAAATAAGCATCATAAAAATGTAAAGTAAGATGTCAGTTTAGATATGGTGGGATACTGAAGCAGGTATTTTAGGAATACTCATTTATTTTTATGTGTATGAATATTTTTCTGTATATGTATCTGGGTATGTGCCTGCCTGGTGCCCATGAAGGAGGGACATTTGATCTCTTAGGAAAGGAGTTACAGCCAGTTGTGAGCCACTCTGTGGGTGCTGGAAACTGAATCCGGGTTCTCTGCAAGAACAGCAAATGCTCTTAATCACTGAAGCATTTCTCCAATCCCAGAAGCAGGTATTGAATTAGTCCTCAGCAATGTTCTCCACCATCTCCTACTAATCACATAGGGTCAGAGCAATACATAGTTACTACAGCTGAAATTACAGGCTAAGCATGTAACCTTGTATGTTTAGTATGGGTGCTGAGTTAGAGTCAGCCCTGTTCACAGCATCCGTAACTGCAACTGTCATCTCTGGCATCTTCACTGGGCTCTGCAGTGTTTTCAATGTGGTCTATATAGCAGGCTAGTTGCAAGACCGCCCATTGTTCATATATATATGTGTGTGTGTGAGAGAGTGTGTGTGAGCATGTTTTTGTGTGAATGTGTGTGTTTGTGTGAGTGTGTGTGCGACTGTGTGTGTGAGTGTGTGTGAGTGTGTGTGTGTGTGAGAGAGAGTGTGTGTGAGTGTGTTTTTGTGTGAATGTGTGTGTGTGTGAGTGTGTGTGTGTGAGTGTGTGTGTGTGTGTATGAGTGTGTGTGTGTGTGTGTGTGAGTGTGTGTGTGTGTGTGTAAAGGCAAATCATCATAAGGGACCCTGGCATTTACATTTGCCAAAGAAGAGTAAAGTCTTTAGGACTGTCAGAAAAAAATAGAGCAAATATTCTCCTCATTTCTCTTGGAAACCCTTTCTTTGGGATTTGATGACTGTTACTGATATCTGTTCAATGCTTTTGAGAAGGTGGAAGAAGGAGGAAAGTCAGGTAAAAGTTTATTATGTGATTAACGGGAGTCGATTCTCTGAGTAGAAAGGATGTTTGCACCTTTATGCTATCTTTCTTTCCTGACTCCAGAGCTGATGGAATTCTAGGCCTCTGAAATAGTGTTCTTTTTATTTTTGTCTTTTCTGTTTTTATCAAGACGGAGTTTCTATTTACTTCTGTCCTTGAACTAGCTCTTTGTAGACCAGGCTGGCCTTAAACTCACAGAGATCCACCCATCTCTGACTCTGGAGTGCTGTACCTGTATATTGGCAATTGTACATTTCCTGTATTCCAGATTAATGAAATTTATACTATGTTATTCCTAATCATAAGAGTTAAATCATTAATCTGGTATTGCATAATAGGAAATGGAGGAGGATTTTATTCCACCTCTGTTATACATGCTTCTTTGAGAGAAGGATGATACATATCTCTGGTACTTGGGGTGATCTCATTGAGAATGGGCCCAATAGGCTCATATGTTTAAATTCTAGGTCCCCGTTTTGTAGAACTGTTTGAGAAGGATTGGGAAGAATGATCTTATCGGAGTGGGTGTGGCATTGCTTGAGGAGGTGTATGACTGAGGGATGGGCTTCAAAGCACATTTCAAAAGCACACTCTAGGCCCAGACTTGCTGTCTGTCTACAACTTCCAGATCAGTTACAAGTTCTCAACTCCTGCTGCAACACCATGTATGCCTACCTGCTGCTATGCTCTGTGCCAGGATGATGATGGACTAACCCTCTGGAACTATAGTGAAACCCTAACTAAATGCTTTCTTTTGACAGTTGCCTTGGTTCTGGTGTCTCTCTATAGTGCAATAGCACAGTGACTAATGCAGTACTCTACGTGAAGATAAAAAAGGAACTTGGGCATTTCTTCACAGTGAGATTGAGTTGAGCCAACAGATACCAGGTGGCTGTAAGCACCTCTTCTTATTCTGCTCCTCCAGATATTTTAGCACCCATGTCAGCCCTAGACTCAACAGCATTCTCCACCTTGAAGGAGGCTGAACGTAGAGCTGAAAGAGAATCCTTAGTTCCTGGAAATATCCTGACGAGAGCAACAAAGTCCTAAGGAAGCTTTATTTAATGAGGATGGACTGCAGCTAAGTCAGGGCTCTGGGGATAGCAGACTGAGGGAAATACAGGGCGCTGCCTGCTTTTATAACCACAGGTCACCAGAACAGTCAGGCCTGCTTGGGGTGGGCATTGTTCTTTCCTGGCAGGTTCACATTGCAGAGATAGGAAGCTGAACAGTTGTTCAGTTGTTGGCAACAGGCTCTACATGTCCTAACTAATTCCTAACTCATGTGTGTGTATATGGATATGCATGTAAGTGTATGCACATATGTGTTGAAGCCAGTGGACAACTTGGAGTGTTGTTCCTTAGTAGCTGTCCACTTTGTTTTTGAGACAGAGTCTCTCAGGGGCCTGGGGCTCACATGTAGGTGCTGAAAATCAAACCCTGGTCTTCACACTTGTATGGGAGGCACTTCACCAACCAAACCAACTCTTTGGGCCCAAGTCTAGTGTATTATGATATAAATTTTCTTTAAAAAGTATTCAGCAATTTTTAGTGATTAATAAGGTATAAGATTTTTTTAAACCATGCCTTAAAAGTAATTTACTTTGTTGGTCTCTTAATTGAAAGATTACTTTCTCCTAGGAGGTTGAGCAGTTGTTGAGTTGTTGGCAGCAGATCCTACACGGCCTGACTAATTCCTATCTGGCCCTTTACAGAAAGTGTACTGACCCCAGCTGAAATCATTCACTTCACAGCTTTTGAAGATCAAAGCTGGAGAACAAAGAGCAAGGGAGGAAATGCTGCCCACTGAACTGAATATGTTATCTGTATAAGATTTCAAGAGAGAAGTAGATTATACACATCCACGCTATTTTAATTTGGCATTCATTGCGGCAATGTCAAGGTGAACAAGTAACATTTGTTGAAAGTATTCTGGGCACTATGCTGGAAAAATTTCAACACAATAGGCATTTGAATTACTTATGTCAAGGGAGCTTAGGCTGTCCCCGAGAAGAGGTGTTAGGGGAAAATAAGCAAGTAGCAAGTCAACAGGCTCATGACCCTAGACACTAGAAGGGGAGCTAGCTCCAGAATGGACAATTGATGTTCATTAGTGTCTGGACATAAAAGATGCTAAATGGAGTCCCCTGCTTGATTTGCAGTTCTCCCTATAGTGTGAGGTCAGAAATATGTGACTTTGGAGCCGCATACTCTAGGTCTTATGTCTACTGTAAATGGAGAGTCAAAAGAACAGAGCTGGAGCTCCCCTGTGCTCACTCTGTAAATCAATGGAGTGCACAGGAGTGTCTGTGCACTGTTTGGCAGGGAAAGTATCTGTTTGCTAAATGACAATTTAAAAATCATAGCTTTCATAACTAGAATAGAGACTTACTATTCTATATTGTCTATTCTATATGGGCTATGACTAGAAAGGAAAACTCTAGGATGTAAGTAACATGTTTACATAGACTAGAATGAGCTGAAGCACCTGGGTTGCTGGGCAAACTTGTGTCCCTGCTGAGGAAGCATCCTCCCCTTCTCTCCTCTCCTCTCCTCTCCTCTCCTCTCCTCTCCTCTCCTCTCCTCTTCTCTCCTTTCCCCTTCCCCTCCCCTCCCATCTCTTTTCCTCTCCTTCCCTCTTTCTTTTCCTCCCCATCCCACAACAAAATTCATTTTCTGGATTCATTTACCATTCTGTGTCCACGTTGATCAGAAAGTGAACTTAACACACTTGTTTTCACAGATGACAAACCAAGAATTCTCTCCTCTGTCAAACTCGCTAAGTCTGAAAACTATCTAAGTTATTGTTTTTCCTGCATATTCATGTTTTTCAATGCTTCCATTTTCAGTATAAGCCTTTGCCTTTTCAAAGAGGTATCTATTCTCTTTGGAGCTGCCTATTCTCTGTAAATTCATTTTTCTCTGGCAACAGTGCCTCCTCCTGACTTCTGTTTGGATCCTTCATTTGTGGATTCTGAATCCATTCTGAGGCAAAGAGTCGTATTCCATCTTTTCTTGGCAGACACATACCCCCCCCCTTTCAGACTGAAAAAGAGTCAGGCATAATGCCTGTGAAAATAGGGAGAAAAAGTGAGAAGGCAAGAGTAAGCCAAGCATTAAAAAGATAAGAGGTTTGTTTTTTTTTTCCCCTGAAAACAAAAACACAACAAAACAAAGCAATAGTACCAAAGGCAAGGAAAATAAAAATAATGCTGGTAGAACCCACTCTTATCAGCTACTTTGGGGTGAATGGGAATTATGAAATGAAGTTTTGATTTGCCAAGGCCTTATCCACACTAGCCATACCAAACCCAGCACAATCCCAACTTCTACCACCCATGGGTGTTGCTCTGCAGAGCTCGCCTGTGCCTCTGCTCCTCTGAGGTAATGGAGCTTATGAGGGGTTTCTCTATTCTAGTAGACTCTAGGACAGGATAGCAACTAACCCACACAGTAAGGAGGACATTGTTTAGGTGGTGGTGTGAAGATAACTTTCGTTCACTTAGTTGCAGATCTAAACGTTGTCCTAAAATGCCCTCTAACTTGTATGCAGGTACCCACTTTTGCAGACTGAGTATGCACGCATTAGGGGCTAAGCAGTGCATACCATTTCCTGATGTGCAGAGGACATGCAAGATATCTGCTACCATGGGTTTATGTACCAGTGTAAGCTATTCATCCGAGGAAGCATCTTCTCCTCTCCTCTCCTCTCCTCTCCTCTCCTCTCCTCTCCTCTCCTCTCCTCTCCTCTCCTCGCCTCTCCCCTCCTCTTCTCTCCTCTCCATTTACCAGGATAACACAGTTTAAGCTTCTGGCTAAATAACCCAAATTACAAACCTAGACACAGGGCCAAAACCAATGTAGGACTTTTTGGTAATGTGCTCTGAGGCAGAGTGAGATGGCAATAGACACTTGACACATTGATACCAGAGTTGAACTCCATCCAAAAGTGGACAAGAGAATCCAGCAAGATCACCATCCCACGTGGCTACCCCGGCTCACTTTATTTCTCAGGGTTTGCTAAGTCAAAACATTTTCAAAAGGGGCCCCCAATTACCTATTGATGCTGTTTTTCTGTGCTAACATCTGCCAGTCCTTGCCTTTGGCATTGGGGGTATCAAACGTAGCACAGATCCTCTGTCGGATGGAATAGGGAATTTTGAAGGCTTTCGGGCCAGTCTGTGCAGGGAAGGTACTGTCCTCTTGTGTGAAGAAAGTGATGGTTTCTCGTTCACTCTATAAACAAGATAAGCGATGCATGGTCAGATCTAGAGGAAAACACTGCTGACATTATTTTTATTGTTGTTTTTGAAAATCTGTGTTAAGACACGTGCTCAAAATGCATACATAAAACACACTGACAGGTTCCTTAGTTTTCAAAATAGTAACGACCCTCTTTAGTGGCCCATCTGTCAGTTCCTAAAGATTTACAGAAACCTTCCACAGGAATATCATAAGCCACCAGATCCTAGTATACTGCCTTGCCTGGTAAAGGCAGAATTGAGTGTTTCTTATTTTATTTTATTTTATTTTTTAGGGCTCTCGGAGATAGATGAGGATTACTATGAAGAAGCCACCTGGTGACAGATTTGGGTTCAGTATGAGGAATGACCCTCTGATATTCATTGAGGCCAAAGATGAATGGGCTGATCAGACGGGGAAGCTGTAAGGGGAGACTGCATGTTAATGCTACAGAAGTTTGTTCTATTCCCAGTCCTGAAGCTGTGTGGCACTGTGATAAATCTTGGTTTTGATTTAAGTTTCCTCAGTGAGACAGATTCTGCCAGAGACCACACTTCTGTGAGCTGTGTACCATGTGCTGGCTGGAAGTTTCCCTGCGTGCCGTCTGCCCACCTGCTTCTAATGGACAGCTGTCCAGTCAGGATTTGCTATGTTAGTGCAACACAACTGGTGGGTCACCACATTCAAAATAAAGTCACAAGGACAGTATCTGTGAGGTTGCAGCAGTAGCTGATGGGCTCATGTGGACTAATAGAATCTGAAGAAGTCACAAATATCTGGTGGAATGAGCCCATGATTATTATATGCCATAAAATAAAAGAGATACAGCTGACATAAGTACCTAATCAGATAGCTTTGATTTAATTATTCTCCTTTTCTCCTGTGGGTCAAACTTAACTAGGTAGCCTTGAAAAGGAGAAAAGGATGTCTTTTGGAATGAATCTCTCTCTCTCTCTCTCTCTCTCTCTCTCTCTCTCTCTGTCTGTCTGTCTCTCCTGTCTCTATGTCTCTCTCCCTCTTTTGCCTGTACTGGGTATTGAATTCAGGGCCTTGTGTAAGATAGGCAAATACACTACCACTGAGATGCACCCCCAGATTTGGAGGAAGATGGCAATGACCATGCTGAGAATTAACTGCCTGTGAAGGAGATGTGTAACTAGGAGCTCAAACTAACCTGTGGTCTACGGCCATCATATGGAGTGGGGACCGACGTTCCAAAGGATAAGGAACTGAGTAGTAGCAACAACTTGGACAAGCATGGACTCTGAGCTGCAATAAGAATATTTCCCTAGCCAATCTTCACTCGTGGTTTAGTTAGTGAGATCCGGACCAGAGAACACAGCTATGCCAAGTTTGAACTTCTGACTAATAAAAATAGGATTTTCTTATGGCACTAAATTGATAATAATTTGTTATGTTGAAAGAGAAAAGGAAGGCAAGGAGGGCTGAGGGACTGATGACGAGGCTTTAAGCCCCACTCAGGTAGCCTTTGTATGGCATACTGCATCCTTCTTCACGTCAGCACATGGCTAATCACTGCTCTAAGTCCTGTACTGATTTCTCCATGACTCCTGACCTTTTAATGTCTTTCTACTGTGGGCACTGCAGCCATTGTGACCCTCTTCAGAGATTTTCAGATTTGCACAACTCTAAAAATTTAGGTGAGGCAAGTTTCCTTCAAAGTCTGTCAGCTAAAGAGTCTGGCTGATGGAGAGGTTTTATAAATGTTTGGCAGTGTTTCTTATTTTTTCCATTATCATTGGACATGGTGGCATGGCTTGGGTGTTGAAATCCCAGGATGCCCCAAAGCATATTTAAGATATTCGAAGACAGAACAGCTTCATGGTCAAAGGTATGTGTAAGGTACCGTATCCCCTATTCCTGTTATCATTTAAGTTCCACTGAGTGGTTTCCATTCTGTTACATACTACATTATAGAACAGTCTTATACAAATTATTTCAGTGTTGGTGTCTGGTCTGGTCTAATAACAAAAGCAATTTTGAAATCAGTCTTTTTAGATGGCTCTGCAGTAGGACTCTATCCTCCCTGGCTTGTAACTCTGGATGCTATATAAGCTTTATCCTCAGCTCCCTAATGAGACTTCCTGCCATGTCTACAGACTCGGCAGACAGTATAAAAGCTTGTAAAAAGCCACCCACATAATTTGTGGCACACCTGAAACTGCAAGCTGGAATGTCCTAGTAACTACGCCAGCCTCCATTTTACTGCTTCAAAACAAACTGGAAATCAACAGAGCAAAGGGGTTATGAACAATCCTGTGCAGGTGATATTAACACTATGCCTTGGAAATTTATATGAAGGAGAGTCTTCATGGAAGACGTGTTGGAGTTGGCCTTGAAGGATTGGTAGGCATAGACTGAATATACTTAGGGCTGATAGGTACTTATCCCAGATAGAGTGGACAGTTCTGTTCTGATATATTGGGTGGTTATAAAATAAACCAACTCAGCTTCTTACTGCATAAAATAGGTTACAAGTAGACATTATTTTTTTTATCATGGTTTGTAAAATTTCTTTTAGCCTCTAAAAATGCAAATCAAGTGGAGACAGCTTCCCTACATATTTTTTCTGACTTGAAGACTAGAGCAGAAAGGAAGAGAGGGGCAAGATGAGCCCAAAGAGGAACGGGGAAAAAAAGAATTTTACTCAAGTTAACACTGGAGTCTCCTGTGTGAAACGGTACCAAAGGTATTAACCTAAGGGAAGGTGGCTTGAACGTAAAAATAAATAAATAAAGATCCAGAATAAATAATTATTAGACACGAAATTAGCTTTCAACAACTACATGCTACCTTGAATTATTTAGAATAATAGAATCTTGGGCTGGGAATATATCTTGGTTGGTAGAGCACTTGGCTAAAATGGGTAAGGCCCTACATTAAAAAACAGCACTCGGGAGGCAGAGGCAGGCGGATCTCTGTGAGTTCGAGACCAGCCTGGTCTACAAGAGCTAGTTCCAGGACAGGCTCCAAAACCACAGAGAAACCCTGTCTCGAAAAACCAAAAAAAAAAAAAAAAACCAATAAGAGTATATGTGTATGTGTATGTGTGAGTGTTCATGAGGCTTGGGGAAAGGGGTCCCTTTGGGTATTTCCCTCAGTTGCTCCCCATCTTATTCATTGACAAAGGGTCTTTCACTGTACTTGATGCACCGTGGTTCTACCAGTTGAACAGCAAGCCCCAGTGATCCTCCTGTCTCTGCCTCCATAGTGAAGGGCTTAGAGATGTGCACCACTTCACCTGGCTTCTAACTCCATGCACGCTGGGGATCTGAGGTTGGGTCCTCATGCTTCATAGCAAGCGTGTGACCAACTGAGCAGTCACCTACACACTGCACTCTTCAAAATCAAAATAATCAGACTGGATCTCAGACTTCATCGAGACAAGTTAGGATAGTTTAACCCCCAAGAATCTGTTGGCAGGAGAGAAGCCACTTTGAAGCAGAAACCAACATAGAAGAAAGTGGCTTTCCTTTGAAGAATAGAATATATGAGGTTGAATTTAAAACTAAGCACTTTCAAATTTATTACACTTTAATAAGTGGATCCATTTCACTCTTAAAATTTCCAAACTTAAATATTTCCCCTCTACCAGGGTGGCACTTTATGAAACATTTATGATGCATTCTAAAACACATCTGAACCAAGTAATAAGAATGCTGTAGGTACATCCCATTCTCTGAGTGTTTAAATTAAATATGCAGAGGAACAGTAGATTTTCATGCTCTGTACATCTGAGATAAGCGGCTGCTACCTGGCTTGCATGGGGAGTTGTAAATCACCGAGAGATTCCAAGTGCTGTATTTTATAGCAGACAAATTATCCCCCAACTTCCACTACTTTTGGAGGAAAGATAAGAGAATTGCTTAAAGGGGAAATTGTAACATTCAAGATTCTCATTTAAGTCATTTCTACCCAAAACTGTCTTCAATAATATTATATTAGGAAAAAATGAT
Source organism: Microtus oregoni (assembly GCF_018167655.1). Taxonomy (NCBI): domain Eukaryota; kingdom Metazoa; phylum Chordata; class Mammalia; order Rodentia; family Cricetidae; genus Microtus; species Microtus oregoni. Next base: position 6,361,866 of record NW_024543083.1, on the reverse strand, counting down.
GGGATAAATCATGTGAGGGTTCTTCCCTGTTCCTTAGAGTGTTCCAGGCTCCAGGTTTAGATGGATGGCAGTGTTGATTTGAGAGAGCCTCAGTTACCAGTAGTCATTATGTAATTTGCCAGGATTGCATCTAAGAGGAAGGAATTCAGTGCTATGAAAGACTGACACAATTTTAGCCACATAAATTTTAAAAAGATGTAATATTTTGGCTCAAACCTTTTATTTAAGTGTCATTGCAAAGATGGTACTTATTTGGAAAATCATTTAGAGCAGGCAGACACGTGATGGGAAATGACAGATGTAATAGCGCATAGAATCAATGTTTCAATGAGTATGATCATTGCATTGACTTACACATACATACCCATGAACGCACATGCTTACATTCCCCATGGTTACTGTCAAATATAGGAAGTTGTTACACTAAGAGAACCCACTCAAGTAAGACAAAGAGTGAAGATCCTGAGATGAAATACTTAGGGATTAGGGGGACAAGATTAATTTAAAAAATCAATGACATCCATAAAAAACTACAAAAGTTCCATATTATTGTGTTGGGGTTTACTCAATAGGCCCTAGAGGCTAATTTCTGAAACTTCCTAAACCCCTAAAGTCAGTGTTTCCAGCCTGGTGACCAGGAAGTGTGACAGCCCTTCAAAACTGGTCTATTATTCCAGGTCATTCATGTCTAGAATGTCATCTTCCTGGGAAGCCCCAGCAATCAGTTTCTGAACACTGTCCATCTTTAGCCCTTTGTTTAAACCATTTACTACGAAAGTTAGTTTTAGGAAAAGGCAACAGTTGTTATTGACCACTGGATGTGTCCTTTCCCCAGACATTGGAAGGAGACTGAGAGACAGTTCAATGATGGCACACGCAGGATATGCAATCTTTTCCTAACCACCTATAAAATGAACCCTGACATACTCCATCACCCAAATACTGGCAATCTATGTTTTCTTCTTATGTGTGTTAGCATACATGCATGTGCTCTGACTTTTGTGGGTGTGCCTGTGTGTTGAGGCCAGAGGACAACCTGAGTGTTGCTTCTTCTCAGGAACTATCTGCCTTATGTTTTGTTGAAACAGGATCTTTGATAGGACCTAGAGCTTACCTATTAGGGTAGGGTGGTAGCAAGTTCTATAAATTTGTATATCTCTGTCTCCCCAGAATTGGGATTAGAAGGACGCAGCAGCACACTTGCTCTGGGGAGTGACCTTAGGGCAACAGGCTTGCACTGTAAGCTCTTTAAGGACCAAGATACCTCCATAGTTCTGATTTCTTTTTTGACAAAAGAATGAATTGTCACATCACTCCATTTATGTCTTTAAGAACAAAATTACTGGTGTTGGGATGTTTGCCACCAGTGCCTGCGCTCCCAAGTTGAACACTTGCATGATGGTTGGTTATAATGAGGCTCATTTTGGGGTCCTAAAATACTGTAGTAAGTAAGTAGAGACTTTGGGCCTGAAGTCAAGTCTCTCAGTTTGTACTGTGGCTGCACATCTCATTAGCTAAGTATTTTTAGTCAAGAAGGGCAACCTCCTTGAGATTTTATATCACGTACAATTGGGAATGCAGTAATACTTAATCCACAGGGCCGTAATAGCTATGTGACAAATATGAAACAAATAAAACAGAGCCTAAAATACAGGGGCTTTCAAAAGTTATTAGTTGTCCTCTAACACAGAAAATGCTATCAAATTAGACATGCCTAAGATGCTCAGACACTGGGCCAAATTCCTGCAGTAAATACTTTAAGCAATTAATAAACCAATCCTTGACAGAATGAAAAGAGCAGTAAAGCATCTAAAAGCAGAAGGCTGTGAACCAATTATTATCAGTCAACAGCATATCTGATGCTATTTTGATACTTCTTTTCCAGTGTCCAGAGATACTGTGATGCTTTTCTTCTTGATGGCTCAATGTCACGGTTAACTTTGAATCATTAGAAAAGAGATCAACAACAAAAGGTAGGAAGGATTGGGTTTCTTGGCTGATTTTCCTTTGATGTGCTTCACGAATTTAGTTAAGCAATAACGAAAAGTATTAGAGCATGCCAATCCTCCTATTTTGTCCTTCTGTAAATTTCCTCAATAGCAGAAGTTAAGACCCAGCATCTAGGTGATATATATATATATATATATATATATATATATATACACACACACACACACACACACACACACACACACACACACACAAGGTTTTCAAACCTAGAATTCTTTGCTTGACCTGTTAATAGACATGTCAGGCAATCCAGGTTTGATGCCTCTTTCTTCTGCCTTTTGATGGGTGCACTTGAAAATTAGCTGTTTTGGGTTTTTTTTTGGGGGGGGGGTCTCTTTTGTTTCTCATTTTAAAAATCCATGGCTGGGGAGGCATAGGCCCCAGAGGGGAACTTATTACTGTTGCTTAGCCAAGTTGTCATGGTGACAAGCTGCATTCTAAATATTTATGCTTCTAACCATAGACATGCTATTTAATCAGGAAAGCTTCTCTTTGCAGTGAAAGGTAGTCAACAAAGAGTCACGACTGCTCAAGATAGTGAGGATGGGTGATGGAGACGAATGATCAGCCCTAAATGGGACATTTGTACTGCTCCCTCTAAGGGGCAGGGATGTCACAGGGAACCGAAAGAATGTAAGGGCTCGAAAACAGAAAGAAGGGATGTAACATGATACAGTCACTGCAAACATATCTCACATCAGCTGCAGCTGTCGGCCTGTGCAGGGCCTGACCAAGACTGGGGCTGTCAAATGCAAATCATGGATTGGGCAGGGAATCAGAGAGCCCTACCCCTCCTTGCTGAACTTTTGGTTACTGATGGGTTCCGGGCAAGAGATGTAACTATTTTCAGTTGTGTGTACACTAACGAACCCACCACAGGCGTATGGGCAGTTCCAAACCTGTGGTCAAACAGATGGTCCTAGCTAAAATCAGTGGGTCACAAAATGAACAAACAGAAAGACATGGATATGGGGAGGGGATTTGGTGGAGAGCAGATGACAGGAGTGGGAGGGAAATAAAGGATGAGAAATGAGAGTAACCAGCATGCATTGCACCAGTGGTTCTCAACTTGTGGGTCACAACCAACAAAAAAACACATATCAGATATCCTGCATATTAGTTATTTACATTAGAATTCATAACAGTAGCAAAATCACAGTTAGGAAGTAGCAAGGAATTAATTTTATGGCTGAGGGGTCACCATAACATGAGGCACTGTATTAAAGGGTCTCAGCATTAGGAAGGTTGAGAACCAATGCTTTATATACATGTTGCAGCTGTCAGCAAATTTAACCAATTAAAAAAAAAAACTAGAAATAAAGTAAGTCATCTAACTTCAGGATGAACTATTACTAAAAGAGGTTACAATCTAAGAAAAAAAAGTTTTCCATAGCATTTGTTTGTATTTTATCTTGGAAATGTATTGCATTAAATATGCCAGGACTGTTCACGAATGAGTTTCTAAAAATACCGCGCCCAGATTTCTGGATGTACTTTCCCCATCAAAGCTGCTTTAGTACTAAATGCTAATTGGCAATAATGAATGCAAATAGCGCACATACACATCAGTTAAGACAGCTATCAATTGTAAGACACGATCCTTGGGAAAGCTATCCAGGCCTCAGAAAAACTATTTGGGGAATTAGCAATACTCACTTTGCATAAATAATGAGTTGAAATCAAAATGCAAAGAAGTGATAATGCATTACAGTTATACACATTCGAAGGGACAGAACTTGAAACTGAGTTTTTATGCTGACAAATTTACATGTTAAAATCAGTGGTTCACAAAACAAACAAAAGGACATGAATGTGAGAAAGGGACCTGGTGATGAGGGGCTCCAAAGATTAAGTACAGATGGCAACTGTCTTCTAAAGCATTATTAAGAATCAGGTGAACAATAGCCCAGTGACCACCTGACTCTCAGCTATTATGTTGATCCACCATGGTCACATGTCAGCAAGTATCCCAGGTCTGCTATGAATTAGGAAACTGTTTGTTTGTTGTAGAAGAATCCCTGTACTCACTCCTTCCCCAAAAGTCTCTCTACAGAGCCTTGATTAGGATCTCAGAAAGTTTGAGGTTCCCTGTTCAGTGGGATGCTCAGTTCAATTCTGAGCCTGAGAAAGTATGGCTTTTCTCGTTGGAAATGAGAGTCAAGAGCCTACATTTTGAAGTTTCTAACAATAGCACAGCCATGACATATATGCGCTCTTTATTCCTACTGTCCCTTAGGAAGGGACTCAAAGGACCCACATCCCAGACTTACCTCTAGAATGGATGTCTGCACTTGGAGGATCTGTTCATGGCCTTTGAGCTGCCGGATGCAGATTTTGCAGGACAGCTGGGTGGTGGTGGGCGTGTAGCGCTCTAGGGAGAAGGCACAGTGCAAGGGCTGCCGGTTGCTGCTCCACACTCTGGAGAAGGGGACCTCCTGCAGTGGGGAAGGGTGGACAGGAGAGAGGATGAAGAGCAGAACCCTGCTTCAAGGAACCAGAACGAGAGAGACTTAGTCACAACAATTATGATGATGATGGTGATCATAGCACAGATAATTGCCTAAGTGACTTTGGTGGAATTATAGAAATAATGTTTCAACAGATGCCAGGCAGCACAGAAGTAATTAATGTCAATTCCAATTGATAACATTTGAATTCCTAAGCCATGCTGCAAGAGCTCAGATTTCACACACACACATACACACACACACACACACACACACACACACACACACACACATGCACACACACACAATTAGAATGGATACCGCTAAAATTTAACCTTTTCTCACTAAAATTTATCTTCTTTAGAAGGATTCTTATACTTCATCCTTCTATATAAGCCAGGAATAGAATGCAATTTTCTCATTTAAGTGAGAATTATACTGAGAAATTGACTGGCTAGAACTAATTGTCCATACCACAGATTCATGTAGACTTATGACTTGTATAGGGACAAACACTGCCAATGTATCTGATACAACTGTACACAACCCAGAAAGGGACACAGACATGCTTGGAACCCATAGTGGCATAACTATCTAATCACCTATGACTGGTCCTGTACAACATAAATGAGAAATAATAACAATTTAGGTTTTGTCATATGCTCAGTGACTGATACAACTCCGTGGCAAATGTAGGTTTTATTAAACTAGAAAGGAAATTATTCCTTTTCCTTAATACTACCTGGAATATGCTAACAAAGGCATTTGGCTTTTACTTTGTTTTGTTGTCATTTTTTGGTTTTATGTGTCAAAAAGTATCTCCTTCCTAGTGAAATGTGGCCGGGGACTTGGCAATGACCATGGGAGCCCAGCTTCTAAGAGCCCTCATCATCACTTCTATTTCCTCTGTTTATCACCTCATCAATATGCTCCTTCATTGCTAAAAATATAATTTCCTGCAATGCTGCAACTGAAAGGTGGCAAGAGATGTATGAGGACTGGAAGCTGGACACTCTGAAGTGTGGCTGCTGATAGGCCTGTAATGTGTTAGAAGACCACGGCCACAGCTGTAATTATTCACTTCGAGGAAGCGTTTATTCCTAAGCTCTAGTGTTCACATTTATTTATATAATCTGCTTCCCAATTTTCTCTAAAAGCGATACAGATATAAATCTAAATTTTGGATAGTACTGTGATGTTCAGCTCTGCAGATAGTTTGTCCCAGCCAGGCCTGTTGACTGCTTCCATTCCCTCATTGTGGATAGATGTCTCAGGTGAAGCCTCATCTACATACCCAATGGCTTCCTGCCATAGTTGTCTACAGCTCTGCCTTAGATGCCTGTGGCCTCCGGGAGGAGCAAGCATACATATAGGCCAAGGGAGACTAGAGGAGGGAGGCTCCATCAATTAAGCTATGGGGAAGCCCTCATGATTTCTGGGTTACGGCTTTTTAGGTGCAACCTGTTGGGGTGTGGAGCACCCCAGACCCCATAAGAAGCATCTAACCTATGTTCTATAATGAAACCCAATAAATACTCACTGGTCCCAAAAAGTGAACTTTGGTAGAACAGTGCCTCTGCCTGTCCTTGGGACTTTAGGAACAAGAGGTGTTGCTTATGTCTCCCTTTGGGAAGGGATTTTAGCAAAAGATCCTTCCTGGAGAATGCATCAGTGATAAATGGATTTTAAAATTTTTAGATTGTGCTATGCTTAAATAGGATACATCGGCAAGCTTTGGAGAAGAGAGAAAAAAATGAAGCATTCACAATTACCATCCATCTCAGCAAGAACATAACAACTGTGTAGGACTTTTCTTGTGCTTGCTCTTAATCCTGAGTCAAAGAAAAGTCAGTAGACTTTCCTCCGAAGATGTACAGAGAGAGCAGAGGAAGCCTCAAGGATGACTGTGCTTTGCAGCATTCACAACCCCTTCTCCTGAGCCTTCTCCCATTCTGCAATCCATGGGTTACTCCTACTTACTGCTCCAGCCTCCTACACATCTCCCTCTGCCCACAGAACTCGGTCCCATCTGCTTGCACAAGACCAACTGTCATCTCCCTTTGCAAGGCTCTAATCACTACGTCCTGGCATTTATCTCAGCATCAGTGTCTGGCACTGTAGTCCAGAGGCACTCTACAAATGCTATTTGCCATTTACTTCTTAGGCTTTTTTTTTTTACCATCTCTTTTTCATGGTCATTTAGCAAACTTTCCTAACCTCCTTACACCTCACTGGAGCTGAATGAATCCTGTCTCACACGCTTCTGCCTCTAGTCTCTACTAGACAAGCTTGGCAGGGTGTGGGGACTCACAGGAGACTCCAGGGGAAGTCAGTTGATTGGCATCCACCAGGAACAGCATCACAGTCTATCACCTCCAGCCGTGAGAGACACTGATGTGACCGTTACCTAGCAACTTGGCCTTTACCCCATGATTCCTTTGCTTGATAGCTCACAGAAGACCTCAGTGCCTCACATTCTAAATCCAGCCTCCTGCTTGGCCTTCTCAGGCGTCAACCATTTCATGACCTGCCCCTAGTCTCTACATTCTCTGTCTAATAATCTCTCAAGTGAAATCTCCTCTTCACCAGTTGGTTTTGCAGAGCTACTTTGTAAGTCTCCTTCAGAAAAACCAACTACAACACAGAGCTGTCAGATCAACCAGTAGGATTTCTTTGCTAGGACAAATTACATCCAGTCAGTACAGCACAAATTAAGCACTTGGCTTTCAGGGCTAGACAGAGCTCAGTTCAAAACCTATCCCTCAAGAAAATCTACATTTTCTCCTGTGGATTGGGATCCTTGGTAATGTTCACATTTGCTTTCACAATGGTCCTGAGCACTTCTTTGCAAGTGCCTTCTGTCATATCACTTGCTAAGTTTCCTGTATTTTTTTTCCCCAAACACTGAAACATAGGAGATTAACAGTATCTGCAGATAGTCTTTGCTTGTAGAAAGACATGAGACTCGCCATAAGAATATCTTCTCTCCTATCTTTCTGTGCCGCTGTACACAATCAAAACACTCTGAAATCTGCTTTTAAGACAGTACTGAAGGGATAGTTTTTCATTGCTGACTTGAATAGCAGCTGCCAATAGTGTTCAACAAAACATTTAAAAATGATAGAACTGGAAGCCAGGCGATTAGTGTATTTTCAAGGCAATTGTTTTTGCTTTCATTTACCCCAAAAAAAGAACGCAGAGGGGAGGGGGAGAAAAACCCACCCTCTCTCCCAAACAAAACAAAAACAGATCACCAACAATGCTCACTGAGCTGAGAGAAACTGCACAGAAATTGTGCAGAGGACAAAGTATAGCAAAGTTATGTGCGGTTAAAGAATCCCAGAAATGTTTTCATTCTGGTCCCCATTATAATTACGTTCCTAGCAGATGGAGAGAATGCAAATCATATCCTAGAAGGAGATAGACACTGACTTTTGGAAGACTCATAGCATGTTGCAAAGACAGCTGTTTTTATCTCAGGGACATGACAACCTGACTTTGGGCTTTATCGGTTCTAAATAAATAAATAAATGCCATCATAAAGCTTATCAAAGTTTTTCAGTACAGAGTCAGTAAAGACAAAGGGAAATTAGAAGCATCAGGTCCCACGACCTGTTGAGAACAGAGCTATTTAGTTATCTCCCAAGTAGGGCAAGGAGGGGGTAGATGGCAGCTGCAGTGGATTCTCAATTATGGTTGTCTTGAATCTTGGGAAGGAAGCATAAAAGAATGTGTCAGTTGGGGATGCTAGCATTATGGATAGAGGTTTTTTTTTAAACCAAGGTCAGTGGGTGCTGCTGACGGCCCCTCCCTTCTATCACGCAGAAGTTGTGCGACATTCTGCATGATGGATCGCTCCAGTACCTGGTTGGAAATCAAAGTGATCCTCCTAAACACAGGCCTCATCTCCTTAGAGCTCAGGACACAGACCTAACTCATGCTGTTTCAAAACAACCTGTCATGCAGCTCTTGCTATCTTGACAGGCAGATATTTTTTGAACCCCTCTTTTAGGCTTGTAGTTCCTTGGAAATTCCATCTCCCAGAAAAAAAATACAGGATACCATCTTGGAATGTGTGGCAATTGTAATATATCAATTCCAAGACTGTCAGTTTGCAGTCTGAAAAAAGATAGTAATAGCACCTCCAGCTTCCCATGCTTTGGGCTGGAAGATGACAGGGAGACTTAGTGGTTGAAGAAGAGACCACATCTCAGGACTAGCATGATTTTCTGTTTTTACAACATCTCTCTGAGATAACCCAAGAGAGAAACAAGGGCGGGGGTGTCCCACTATTTCCTAACCACTAATCCCTACTGAATACCCTTTCTCTGCTATGTATACCAAGTTTGTCAGTACACACAACGATCCACATCAGGTCCAAGTAGGCCGACTACAAATCCAACCCAAACTGCTTTGATCTAACAATGTCTGGAACAAATACAGCTTAGCCATTAAGCCCGGCATAATACTCACTCATACAATCTGAGGGACTTAGTAATGGCACGGGCAGAGATTAGTGGGTAAGGGTAATAGAAAGAAAGGAAGAGCAGAGTGAAAAGTAATTTGGGGTTAGAAAATTGAAGTAGAAATGAAGACTTGGTGGGAAGTATCCAGTCATTGGGAAAATGAAACTGTTTCTCAGCCTTCCAAGACCCTCCTTATACTAGGCTCAATTACAGAAGGCAAATATTTATACATGTTCACAACCTTCATGGATTCCATTCCACACTAATAGTAAAGTGTGTTGGATTCCTTGCATTCCAGTGCCCTTTGGCTCTGGTCAGTGCTGTTGCATTCTGGGAGGTCTGCAGGTACCTGCCCTACCTCCCGACCTCCACCCCCTGACCCCTATCCCCGGTCCTATTCTGTTCAGGGTATTCCTTCTGTGTCCCTGGTTCTGGAATTATTGTTAAAGAGCCTACAAGTGGATGGATTTTTCATCCATCTTTCTTTTTCCCACAGTATTTAAGCCTTAAATGTAATAGAGACTTGGGACTTAGTGACTTGTAACAGACACAGTGCAAAGAGGCCCTGACAACCTATAAAGATTAATATACATACATGGCTAGAAAGATTTGTCTTAACAATACTCTGAAACTCAATCTGAAAAAGAAACTTTGAATCTATCCCCTGGAAGGCAAAGACATTTAGGTCTTGAATATCACCGGCACTATGTTGATTCAAGAATCTTCTATCAGGAAATCTGTAGACTGTGCCAAATTAGAGGGGGGATAATTGGGGCCTGGGGAGATGTTCCTGTCACTTTGGACGTTTGAATGTATTAAAACTGTATAGGGAGGAGTGGCTCCCAAAAGTAAGACTTATGAGACTTAAATGGGAAAATGGAGACTTTTATATCCAATTTTGGATTTCTGCATTTTACAAGTTGGAAATATTGGTGGCCCAGCTTTCTCTGTCATGGAATGTCTGTGTTTTCTCTTTGCTATCTGGTTGGTTCCCATTCTCAATAACTATTTATCAGTGTAACGAGTGTGTTTGAGTGAGTGTGTACATGTGAAGTATGAGTGGGTGTGTATGAATGTGTGTACTACAAAAATGGAAAGGTTAAAAATCCCCACATGCCTCTGCACCCATGTTGAAATACAGGGGTGAAAAAGTCCTGTAACTGCAGATAAGCATGGGTCTCCCAGAAACTATTCCAGGGTTAAGAAAATGTCCTGTCATTTGAAACAAGGATGACCTGCTTATGACAATGAAGAGATGTCTCAGACTCCAATGTCAGGATCATAAACTTTACAGGTATCTTCTTATGATAAGCATAACTGAATCACCCTGAGATGTTAAAAATATCTTTATTGAGAGACATATGTATGTGTGTGTGTGTGTGTGTATATATACATACATATATATATATATATACATATATATATATATGGAGAGAGAGAGAGAGAGAGAGAGAGAGAGAGAGATCCCTCTCGCCTTTGCTTTTCTCATCTTTCCCATTGCATTTGGTAGCAAGCACTTCACATATGAAGGGGAACATCTTTGTTCTCAGCCACAGCTATCACTCAAAATCATCACCCTGAGACGTTATGCTTTTTCACTGCTGACTGTGATTAAGACAAGGTCTCACAATGATTGATTTTAATAAAAACAACACACAATCCTTACTCTTAAGCGGTTCGATTTTTCCATCTGAGACCTATACTGAGCAATTCAAACAGAGGAAGGAAGCGGCGCATAACCTGAGAGGCAGGAACTTTTTCTCCCACTTGCAAGGCACCTGTGAATTTAGGTCAGTACCTTCCACTCAAACCGTTATATGGCTCAGAGTTTGGAGGTGCGATCCATACAGGAAGGCCTCTCCCAAGTGTACTGGTCACAGCCAAGCTGCGGCTGTAAGAAGGTCCCTTGGCGGGTACCTGGCATGCAGTGAACGGCTTGATCCTCCAGAGGAAAGGAGGGATGTCAAGGACGGAGATCTGCAGACTGAAGGTATTCCCTTTGAAGTGCAGCAGCTTGGGTTCTTCCAGGAGCTGGCCACCTTGGTGTCTTTCATCGGAAACCACTTCCTGTGGGAGCAGGAAAGAAAAGGAAGAACCACGCTGAAGTATACGGCTTCTTGTACACTACTGAGCGCACTTGTGACGAACACACTTCCATTGCCAGAGAGAACCCCACACTTGGGTTTGGAAGCTGCTGGAAAATAGGCATTTGGTCATCAAGAGTCAACCGTTCTTTTTTTGCTTAGGTTATGCACGCCTGTTTAGATTTATTTATTTTCCGTGGTGTGGGTTTGCATGTGGGGAGGTGCAATTTGCAAGAATCATTTCTATCATTTCATCCTGTGAGTTCCTGAGATTGAACTCAGGTCATCAGGCTTGGTGGCAAGTGCCTCTACCCGCTGAGCCATCTTGCTGGTCCTTGTTCAGTTGTTTTTAAACAATGGGCCTCGTCAGGACATTTTCTACATGTACACCCTCAACTTTAATCACTACAACCCTATTCCCCTACTTTCCCCACTCCCTTCAAAGGTCCCCTCTTCCCACATAGGCCCTTTTGCTACTCTTAATAACTTATTTTTTAAAGTCTAGAAATTGTGTGAGAATCCAATGATTTTTTAGATGTATTATTTCACTAATGGGATACTCATTAGTTTCATCCATTTCTTGTAAATGAAATTTCATTAGTCATTAGGGCTGAATACGCCTCCTCTGTGTATATATGCCACATTTGCTTCATCTATTCAGCCACTGATTAATGTCTAGGCTGATTCTCTAAGTTGGTTATTGTGAATCGTGTTTGCACTGAACAAGGCCATGTAGGTATCTTTGTGTTATGCTGGCTTCGATTTCTTCATGAGTGCTACTCTTGAATCATACAGTGTATTTTTAATTTTTTGAGGAACCTCCATACTGATTTTCATAATGGCTGTATTAACTTACGTTTCCTCCAGCAGTGTGTAGCAGGGTTCCCTCTGCCTTCTTCCACTTGAACCAGCATGTGGTATTTATTTTCTTTATGGTATTCCTTCTGACCACTTTTAAACGAATGGGAACTTTCCTTAAACTAAAGCTCTTTGCCCCCGCACTGATTCCAATACCACTGAGTTTCTAGAAGTATATGGATTTCATTTGAATGTGACATGACCCAGGCAGCAGCAGCACACCCAGGGATACACTTTCACAATACAGGCAGACAAAGTGCTCTCTGTTCTGCTGCAATTCTTCACTAGGACAGGCATTATCTAACATTCATTTTTGGCTCAAAATAAATATTGTAGAGTATGTGTTTATTTGTAGCAGCGTTCATAAGAGTTTTTAAGCCAAAAGGCCAGGAAAAAAAAATAAAACGAAACAAAACAAGTTCTTTATCAAGTTAGCCTGACTTCGGAAACAAGAAATCAAATTTCCAAGGTAAACACTCCTGTATGTTTCACTGAGAGATCGCTATAATTACACTCATGACAAACAAAGCCCACAGAGGTTCTACTGAGCAAACACTTAATTGCTTCTGAATTTGTTGTGACCAGAATTACATTGATAGGGCAAGTGGAACAGCTAGATAAATATGTATTCTGAAAAATATTAAATTACTGCAGAAGTCAGGCTTTCAGTGACTAGAGATGAGAGCCCTCCCCAGGTCCATCTGTAAATCACCCTTGACTTACAGTCTCATTGTAGAGCTCGGAGAAATGCCAGGCCACACAGCCTTTGTGCATTACAGTCTCCAAGATGCTACAATCAGTTGGAAGAAGAGAAGCAAGCTGATGGATAAGCACAACTTGCCTTTCAGTTATTAGAGGCTAAAAGCAGCCCCATGTGTGTGTCTATCTTCTGCCTTGAGGTTTTGAAGGTTCCAAAAATTTGAGGTACCAGAAGTTCACATATTAGGCAAAGATTCTAATACAGATTTACATCCTTGTCTTTAAAAATGTTTTATTTTGAAACAGGGTATTGCTAAGTTGTACAGGCTTGCCTGAATTCATAATTCTCCTGCCTCAATCTCCAATGTGGTTATACATGTGATCTGCACACCTAACTCTAGAATGACAATTATAAAAATGTTTCTAAGTAGTTTGCTAGCTATTATTTTTGTCAATTTGGCATAAACTAGGGTCACCTGGAAGAGGGACCCTCAGTTGAGAAAATTACCTAATCACATCGACGGGTAGGGAAGATTGTTGGACATTTTCTTAATTAATGATTGATGTGGAAGTGTCCATTACACTGTGGGCAATACTGTCACTGGGTATGTGGTCCTGGGGTACATAAAAACGAAAACTAAGCTATTCATGGGGACCAGGTCAGTAAGCAACATTCCTTTGGGGACTCAACTTGAGTTTCTGACTCCAGACTCCTGCTTAAGCTCGATGACTTCTGTTCATGATTGACTGTCACTGAGACAATTGAAAAAAATTAATGAAATTTATGCCCTCGCAATACTGAAATGGGCAGCCTGTTCATGGTTAAGTTGATGAAGATAACTGACCAGGTCTCTTCCTCAAATGGGCACCAGATCTCGTTACAGATGGTTGTGAGCCACCATGTGGTTGCTGGGAATTGAACTCAGAACCTTTGGAAGAACAGGCAGTGCTCTTAACTGCTGAACCATCTTTCCAACCCAGCCCTTTTCTCTCTGAATAGCTTTTGGTTACGATGTTGTTTTTTATCAGAGAAATAGAAAACAAAGTAAAGCAAGTAGGTTGTTGGAGAGGTTGCTCCTGTAATATGGCATGCTCTGCAGCTCTTGCTTGAGGGAAGAGCGTTCTTGGGGCTTATACACCAGTGGCAGGCACACTTGCTACGAACATGATGTTCTCCTTTTTTACTGTCCAACACAGTATTCCAACCACGAACCACGAACCACTTGAAATGTGGCAGAACTCCATTTTTAATGAATGTAAATACATACACACACACACACACACACATATATGTGCAATTATGTTTTGTCTTTTAGCTTATTGATTTACAATCTAGTCTTTGGCACAATATTAAACAGTTACGTCAATTCTGAACCAAGGTAATTATTAAATGAAAAGACCCAATCATGAACTAATCACAATATTTCATATTCAAAAATGTATAGCTGGCCATAGAGTCAAAGAAATAAACTCCCAAGTACAAAGAACTTTACAATAGGAGATTTTGACCTTGTTAGAGAATTGCAATCCTGGGTGGAGTGCACAATGATATTCTTAAGAGCGCAACAGCTGTGGGGTTTTGCTGTTGCTGTTTGTTCATTTTTTGATATGGTTTTGATATTTAGCCCAGGATGACTTTGAACTAAGGATTTCTCCTATCTCAGCCTATAGAGTGATGAAGGTATTATAAACGTAAATCACATCTGGATTGGTGAAGCAGTCATGCACACGCCTCTGCTAAACTCATTTTGGATTGTCTACATGGACAATGTGGCCTCCCAGTCACTCCCGTTTGCCTCCTGTTAAATCTCCCCTCCTGTTGAAACAATTCTGTTACTGAAACAAGGAGGCCTGGTTGTGTGTATATAAAATGCACCGGAAGTGCTCTGGTCGATGGTTTTACTGGGCCTTCAACTTCTTCATTTCATACTCAGGCCTGCAAACCTTGCAGCTCTTAAAGCTGCAGCCAGGAGAAACCTGCACATTGTGGCTCACTGAGCTCTTTATGTTCATTTAATGAGACAGCCGGCAATATTCAGGTATGCTTCAGGGATGCTAACAGAGGCAGGCTGAATTTACATATTTATGAGACAAAACTGTTTGAACTTATACACACATACACACATATACACATTGTGTTGCTGGGGTGGTTTCTTTTAAATGCTTTACATGAACAATATTTCCCCAGGTTGCATTATTGATAAACATAAGAACTACATCTGGAGGAAATCCTTTGAAATTAGGTTCTAAATCCACATTAATGCCAAATAAGTAATGAGTACCGAGAGGTACTGGATAGAAGTGCCGTGTGCCATGAAGGAGAAAAATGAGTTGTTTTATTTTTTATTCTTTACATCCTAAAATGAAGATATGAAATCTTAATTCTTTGCTTTCCTCATGTTAAAATTATGACCGTGTATGTGTGTGTGTGTGTGTGTGTGTGCATGTTATGTATGTCACTGTGTCATAAAATACAATAACAAAATCAAGTCTTAAAAGGTTACTGCCTTGAAAATGTATCTTGAATCCTCAGTCTTGAGGCAGAGCCTCAGTAAGGAGGCACAAAATGGCTGGTTCTGCCATTGCAGAGGAGGCCTGGAGAGGATAGACCCCCTGTGTCCTTTTTCAGCTCACCCCTCTCTCACCTCTAGGCAGCTGGCATTTTCTATTGGTTAGCGGCAAACCTGAGCGGATCTAACGCTCAATGAAGTCCGTTGTAGAAGTCTTTATTAGAACAGATTTTAAAGCATTTAAGCCTACATTAAACATACATCTTAGGCAGCAAGAGGACTGTTTTGTTTGTGCTATTTGAAGACATTACTGTTCCCACCCGGTGCAGCCCTGCAATCAGGATGAAGGAAGGCCGACAGGTGGGGACAGTGTCTGTTTACTCGACTTCCTCAAGTGGAATATTCTTTGATGGAACGACTGAACGGCATGGCCATAATCAGGTGTTATCAGACAGAAAGAGTTGGTCTGGAGGCTCATCTTCTTGCAAAGTTTTCTAGCATTTAGTGTTTTATGGGACAGAACTTCCCAGTGAGATATGAATGAGAAAGAAGACACGTAACCATGCCCTAGCAGCAGTCTTCCTTCTTGGTAGAGAGCCAAGCTCTAGCCGAGCGCATATTTGTTATCGTTTCTTTGAGATACAATAAATTTAACAGTTGTCACAAGCGTGTCCTAACTATGGTAAACATTTCATTATAGTGATAGTTGAAGAAAATTCTAAGATGGGCAATATCTGCCAAAATGCTCCTTGAAAAAAATTCTATACTAATTTTGATAAACATAAACTCTATTAAAAGTGCCAAAAATATACATCGGAGAAAAGACAGTCTTTTAACCACTGTTGTTGATAAACTCAGATAGTCACGTGAAGAGTGAAACTATCCCTATCCCTTACCCTGTGAAATAAACAGCCTTAGGATGGGCAGGTTGGCCTAGTGAGGAAAGGTGTTTGCTATCAAGCCTGATGATGTGAATTTGATCCCCAGGACCCATATGGTGGAAGAAGAGAACCAACTGCCACAATGAGTCCTTTGATGTCCACATGTGTACTGTGGCACGCAGATGGCAAAGTCAACCTAATCCCCACCACCACTGCTACTAAATAAACAATGTGATGAAATACCAACTACAAATGGATTAAAGACTAAGACTTGAAACTTAGAAATTGTTACAAGGAAAAGTAAAGAAAACACTTTAGAACACAGAGATAAGCAAAGATTTCCTGAACAGGACTCTAGTCACTCAGGAAGCAATGCTAACAATTGCCAACTGTGGTATCATGGAAATAAAAGCCTTCTGCACGGTTGAAGGGAAGAGTTCATTGGATGAAGAGACAGTCTACAGAATGTGAGATAATCTTTACCAGTTATATGTTTGACAGAAGATTAATATCTAGTCAAAAAACTCAAAAGAAAAAAATTTAAGCAAGGAGAAAAAAAATCAAACAGTCAATAAATGGGCTAAAGAACTGAACAAATTGTTCTTAAAAAAGGGGAGTCGAAATAGCCCATAAACATCACAAATTCAACCTCACTAGCTATCTAGAAAGGAAAGTTAAAAACAGGTTGAGTTCCCATATCATACCAGTTAGAATGACAGTCATTAAGAAAATAAACAACAAGAAATTCCGCAAATGTGTAGACAAAGAGAAATCTTATATTCTTTTGGTAGGAATGGAAACGAGGCCAGCCACAGTCAGAATCAGTATAGAGATTTCTCAAAAATACCTAACAGTAGATCTGTCATACGACCCACCTGTGCTACTTTTAGGTATTTACTCAATGGGTTCTGAGTCAACATATCCCAGTGATACTTATACATCAATGTTTGCTACAGCACTATTCACAATATTGAACTACAGGAGCAACTTAAGTGTCCAATACAGAGGAATGATGAAAAAAAATTGTATGCATACACAATGAACCCTTTTTTAGTTGTAAGGAACAAAGTGATGTTGTTTACAAAAAAGATACAACTGGAAAATATTTTAAGTGAATTAAAACATTCTCAGAAAGACAAGTACAGTATTCTGTTTCATTTGTGGGTTCTAAATTGCTTTTGTTGGGGGTATTTTTATCACAGCTACAGAAAATAAACTGAGGGTCTAATAGAAGTAGGTGGAGTTGTGAGATTAGGAAGATTAGGGGACTCTGTAGATTCATGATGTATTCAATATACACTATATACTTGTATGAACATGCCCTCATGTTAAACAGTTCTATGTACAATGAATATATGCAATGAAAATCATAAATGTGTTACTAAAGGACAATGTCTATTATCATGAATACATGAATATTTTCCAGCACTGTATATATTTATATAACAGCTTTTACTACATACTTAAAGTCAGGAACTAAACTGGTAATTAGCACAATCCAGAATGTTATTGTTTTCTTTTTACTTTCCTGGCTTATTAATAGTCTTGGACATGGTACAAATGAAGTATTTTTCTGTGTATGTGGAGGGATTAGTGTGAGGGTGACAGAAAGAAAGCCAACAATGTACACAGTATTTTTAGCTCATACTACTTTAGCTGATAATAGCTATGAAGTGTTTTAGAGGCTCAGTGAATTGTTGAAGCTTTCTTAAAATGGAACAGTTTTAATGGGTTAGTAAGTATTAATGAATATCACATATAAAACCATAAAAATACAACCCAGATGATTTTAGATATTAAAGTGATAGCAATGATTCTATGTGGAAAGTTCTGAACACATTATTGGCAAGGTAAAAATACAGAACATGAGTAAATAACCGAAAAAGAAAGAAAGGAAGGAAAGAGGGAGGGAGGAAAGGAAGAAAAGAAAGAAAAGAAAAGACAAAACTAGATGGTATATTCTGGATGAAGAAGTCTCTTCAGATAGGCTTAAAGTTATGTTTTAATTGCTCCTCAATTCAAAACAATTATGTATCCCAGGTTGAGGTTTTTTCAGAAACCCAGAAGGGACAGGTGGCCTCTGCTGCTCATGACAGCTATCACAAAACCTTCTAATAACAAGTGCCACCAACTACTACTTGTAAACCTTCTTTATTTCAGGTAATTAGAGGTAATTAGAGGTAAAAAGATTTAATGAGTGAGGTTCAAAGGTATATCTACTGAAAAGCATATCTCGAAAGCGACACTAAAGTTTTACTGACATCGGCATCCTCCTGAATCATTCAAGGAGGATACCTGGATTCCATAGGAAGAGAAGAGCATTTTCCCTCGCACTAAGGAGGGAGGATGACCAGCAGGAATAGATAGTCAAGTACAAGCCTGTCTTTCTTAGCATGTTTTTAGGACTTCCCTTGCAATGCACAGTTGAGTTGCTGTAAAATCTGGTTGCATTGAAGGAAATGAAAATAGATTATTAAAAAGTATTAGGGATTAGCTCTCTAGGAAAATGTCTGTCTTACTAGTGCATACATATGCAGTGAGAGTACCCTTCCGCGGAATGTCCAAGCTGGTTGAGCACTGACTTTGATGGCAATGAATGAAGGCAATCCACAGTAGATTATCCACAAGAGACTGGAGCTTCGTCTTTAGCACCTAGATGAGTTACTGAACATGATCTAGTTGGAATTATTTGTGCATTTAGACAACTGTTTAGCGTTATGTAGCAATCCCCACGTGTACTTCTCTAGTTAGTCATCCATTCTTTGTTTTGGAACCCCAAATATATTTTCTCTTATAAATCATTCTCCTTTGAGGGATGGGAGGGAGAGTAATTGAAGAATATAAAATAACAATTATAAAAAATAATGATGATTATAGGATGTGTATTGCTGCTTTACTGGAACTCTACACAAAATTCCACACATATTAAAACAAAAGCCCCTTTGGGGAGTTAAAATTAAGCACGACCTTCACAATGACTTGCATTCCTTACAAGACAGACAGAGAAGAAGGTCTGGGGATGCAGTTTGTCATGGTGTCACCTCCTGGCTCATGTTCAGGATTCAGTTCCCTGCATCTCCTCTATTGATAAACATGAGTTTTCCAGCTCAGTGTCTTAGAACCTAGTTACTGAGAAAACACTCTGCATAATGGGCTTAATGACCCGACCCAGGACTGGAATCGTAGGGATCTGGAATGAGGTGTATTAGGAGAGCTATGCTATTTATGTATGAGCAAAGCTTCCTTGGAGTGTTCTGCATTATTCTTGCTGCTATTAATAAACCACACTCTTCAGGAGTATCTAATTTAAGATGATTCTTACATGATTAAAAGCACCTAAAATGGAAAAGGACATTGAACTACCTCTGCCCTAATAGCCCATTATTAGACTGTATCAAGGGTAGTCTATAACTGCCTGGTGATAGATAGGCATGATTCATCATTGTTGTTTCCTTTCCATCCTTCAGTAGACTCAGGCAATTTTCTTACTGCTTTTCCCATACCAACCAATTCTCTGTTCTGTGCTTTGTGCCCTATCCTTTCTTGACCAGGCATCTCTGTCTTTTGCTCTTAAATATTATCCATAAAGATTTGCAAAATGTTCTCAAAAAGTCTTCTCCATCATTTGTATCACATTTACGCTTTTCCTGTATTATGATTGTACTTTTAGATAGTTTCATAATTTAGTAGACACTATTTTCAGTGTTCATGAATTTAATCTGTGCCCCTTCTTGAGGGCCGATTGTCTCATCTCTGCATAGGGCACACAGTAACATAGCTCTTGTTCAAAATGTGTGGGTTTTTCTCCCAAGTTTTCACTGAAGAACCCTCTAGTGGTGTTTAGGAAGCTGGTATGGCTTGAATGACAAATGTCCCCCATAGGCTCATGTATGGAAACACTTTTCCCCAGTTGGCGGCACTGTTTGGGGAAGATATGCAACCAAAGTTGGGTTTGCTAAAACAGCTATATCACTAAGAGCAGGCTTTGGGGGCTGATAGCCTTGCCTCATTTCTCACTCCCACTTCTTCTTCCTGGATGTAGATGGAAATACAATCAGCCAGCTTCCTGCTTCTGCTGCCATAACATCACAGACTCCCTTTGGAACCATAAGCCAAAAAAAAAAAAAAAATCCTCCTTTTACCATAAGTTGCTTTTGGTCATGGTAATTTACCACAGCAACATAAAAGAAATTAATACAGACAGTCATAATCCTCAAAGCACACACACACAAAACTGTAACAAAAAAACTGACCTGAAATGCACAAGGAGTATTGTCCACGCAGTAAACTCTCAGGTTGTAATCCAAGGAGTTACAGGACATGCAGCCAAACACGGCCACCTTGAGCTGCTTTACGGCACAGTCTGTGATTGGCTCTCCTGTGAGGGCGTATGTTCCAAAGCTATCAAGTAGCACATGGCAGGCAAAAGGATCCAAAAGGCAGTAGCAGGATGTCGATTCATCCTCCACTGACATTACTTCCTGTTAGAGAGAAAGATGTGTTGAATTTTTTCAGTTTGGAAATACCACAGGACCCAACAGTTTAGAGATATAAATAAGCTTTTCCCGAATATTTTATTGCCTTAAATATCAATGTTAAATTGTTGTTTTTCTATTAAAATAACTGCCGAAGGCAAGAATGCATGAAATGGTTGTGTACGGTGTCATGTCCATTTTAATAGGAACAATAACAAAACATTGCTTTGGAATTTCCATTTCTAGTTAATTGTTCAATAGCAGCTTTTAAAAAGTTGAGCCTTAACCTCAATAAGCAAACTTACATTATTATTACTTTTTTTTCAAAGATCTATTTCTGAAAACCTTCTAAAATACCCTTAAGTTGATGTTTATTTTCACGCCAACACTTTATCCTCTTTCATTTCCCTGCAATCATTCACAGAGGACCATTAAATAAATGACTTGGATAAGATGTACTAGAATATTTCACCCTCTCTGATAAGAACTTAGGCATGTGTAACCAGTTTGGTGGAGCATAAATACAACACCATCTGGATGGAGAAGATGGTGAGCAAACGTGAGAAATAAAGTGGTAAAAATCAAGGCAAAACAAAACACAGGGGGAAGGAGACTACAACATGACCCCTCTACGAACTGCAGAGCCCCAAGTGTTCTTCAGCCACAGCGTCAGGACTCAATTACATAGCAGAATACATTATAGAACACAGAAAATGGACTATCTCAAGACATAGCTGGGTCCAGCATATGTAATTTATTACAGCAACTATATGTTTTCCCCTAGAGAACGATGACTTTCTTTTACTTCTTTTGCCTGAAGTACCTCCTGGGAGGCAAGATTCCAGGACTGGCAAATGCAGGTCACTGTGATTTCACCTGGTTTTATTCAAACTAACTTCAGATAGACATAAAGAATTCCCCATTGGACAGGCAAATCAGTGATTTAACTTAAAGTAGTAATTCAGTTTCCATCTTCCTTGGTGGTGGCTGTGTCTTTGACTGTGAGCCTCCTATTATGTATTCTCATTCTTTTCCCTTGTCTCTCTCAGATTGAAATATATCTCCTTACATGTACTGATTTCCACAGGCAATCAGTAGTGATCATCCTCAATGTATTTGCTAATGCCATAAACATATATTAGGCACCTGGTATGTTCCCAGATACTTCAAAGCTTAGCTTGTCTTTTTGAGCTACATCCTTATTGGCGCAGAGTAATGTCATCTCAGAAAAAGGACATGGCCGAGGAGGAAGTCTGGAAACTCGTGAAGTAGGTACATAGTGTATGCATTTCTACAGGTAATTACACCTGAATTCTCAAACCAAACAATAACTCTGGATTATAGCTTGCCTCTTTTTTTCATTATTACATGAAAACTCTAGCTAGCAAACACCTAGAGGACTGTATTAATTGCATACCACAACTGCTTGGCAACTATCAAACGTTCACTATTTCACAGCAGATCCATTGTAATAAGAATGGTGAAGAAAAAATCTAAACCATCCATAGGACCCAAATTCCATTAAAAAAAACACACACAACCCACGCAGCATCTCACCTCCCACTTCCCCTGCTGTGTCCTCTTCTTCAAGTGGATGTTCCAGTGCTCTGAACTGACATCTGCACAGTGCGGGATGGTCAGTGCAAAGGGAGTTGTGACGAGCATATCCGGAGGCCCACAGGTGACTTCAGGACTCAGGAGTACCTCAGATCCATCTGACTGCAGGCTTCAGAGAGGAGAAAGAATAAGACAGGGTAGCATGTAAAAGATGAGGGACTGTGAATGAGAACTCAGTTACAGATGGGGAGATTCTACAAGCAGAGTGAGATCCCTCTGTAGAATGACAGAGAGGACAGGAAATAGCCTGAGACAGCCCAGGCATCCCGACTCACTTATGGTTAGGTCTCAACTGATTTCTTCAACAAATCAACAAAGTGACAACTAGTCCTTCGCAAATAAAGGAAGGGGTCAAATAACCCTAAAAGGCACCTGCAGAGCCAATACCAGCTAACAAATTATCATTCTCATTAACATACTCCTCATTTCTTTTTCTCATTAGCATATTTCTATTGGTGATAAATCCTGAGAATTGTTCAGATCTTACTTACTTGGTTGTCTTATCACCATATCCCTTTCTCAAAATAACATATTCAATAATATTTTAGTGCTCATAAATGAGGAAACAAGCTATTATGCACCAAAACACTACCTTGAGTATATACAAATTAGACATGATGATTCTGGTTTACAAACATTTATTTCTGCAATGTACAAACATACCAGTTTTATAATAGTTTCACACTGATCGCTCAGTGGAAAGCTATAAGTATACATAATCATGTACACGATATCTAATTTTCAACTCTATTTTCAATCCTAATTTAAAGTCGTTTTACTCAAATCTAGAGTTCAGGTTTTCCTATGTTGTGAATTACTTACAATGAAAACACTAGTGGAGAACAGACAAACCCATGTGAAAGTTAAGTAAAGGGGCATACCTCATTGACTCCCTCTGATTCGTTACCTAGTTCCCTTCACACCACTCATATTGGGAATGGAACACTGGGCCCTTAAGCCTTCCTCCACTCCTCAGCTTTACTCAGTTCTCCCCAGAAAGAGCAAAAAATAACATAACAAGAAGTCCACTTCATTTCTCCCAACTCTCTCACTTGTGTTGTGGGTGTTCACTTAGAACTAATATAATGATAGAGCCAATAACATCATTGCGGACTCACAGGTCCTACCAATGTTTCTATTCTCTTTATTCAGAAAGACATCTAAATGTGTCATCCTGGATCCCCAGAGAAAGCTCTGGAAGCGTAAAGTTAAAATTTGGTTCTCAGAGATAAAATTTTTCATGGTCTTGTGGAGGCAAATCATCCTTTAGGAGATCACCTAGAAGCTATTAATTTCTGGATCCCTTTTGTTCCCATTCGCTGACCTGCCTCAAATTCCTCAAGGCCACACCTGGACTCATTGCCTGCAGTTTTCTGTTGCACTAACCCCAGGTCACATAACAGAGCAGGATTGCCTACATCCACATCCACTGTACCCAAGACAGAGCTGAACACGATCATTTGGTCACCTTTCCTCCTCAAGAAGCCCTAATAATGCTTTAAAAAAGATTATTATTCCAAAATGTCCAAATAGGACAGCTCTTTCTCTACAAATAGAGCATATGTTAAGCTGAGAGACCCCCTGCCTTTATATTGGAGCAGCAAGGGAGATTACAAAGCTGCACTAATGCAGTAACATGCTTTGGAAAGCCTAGAACAATATACTCAAGGCTTGAAAACCATGTGAAACTCAAGCGTGTGCTCTCAGCACACAGTGGTGCCCTGTGTGTGAGTGGCTGCCAATGGCTATTAGAGAGGGTTAAGCACTTTCTTATAATTGCCATCTACATTCATCATGGACAGAGAAACCAGGGATGCTTTTGAGTGACTGACGACAATCTCTCCTAAAAGAACTATTTAATTGCTTTCAGAGAATCATCCCCCTCACTGAACATATTGTTCAAACATATGGGAACTGGGGGAATTATTTAATGCCAAATGAACTGAAATCAGCTAATTAGAGGAACCCGGACACTCACTGTGACTAGCAAGACTCCTCTCAGTCTTAATGGAACCAGGACCAGCACTCGCAGGCACAGTATGCTGAGTATTCATTCGAATGCTGGGACTTTGCATTTAATGGGCCTTCGACCCCACCGTAAGTATAAAGCCAATAAATCAAAGTTTATATGTAATCCTCCTTCTTTGAAAACAGTGCCTGTAGATAATGGTATCTCCCTGGTGGTGGAACAAAACTTAATCTCTCCTTTTTTCTTTCCATCGGTAATAATAATTTGCCCTTTCCTGTCACTGTCTATCCTTGGCAATCAGGGAGACTTACAAATATTAATTAAAACCCTCGGCACACCTAAGAAGGCATGCAATTGTTGTATAAGGTCATGGAAATGTCAGTCAAAGGGATGCAGATGAACTGCCCTAAATCTCTGACTCATTGCTCCTCTGGTCTGTGAGTCGACTGTTTCTTTCTTCTCTATTGCTATCAAGAGATTGCTGGCCAAATTTCTGGCTTTTATGACATCCCCAGGAAAGATGGAGATGGAGAGTATGATCCGAGTTGAGTCACAGATAATGATTCAGGACATTTAAGGACAGGATTGGGGAGAGAAGCCTTTAATTGAGTGTGGACAGAGAGGATGCTGTAGAAGGAAAGCTTGGATGGCATTTGCATTTTCTCACATTATATAATGTATGACAAGGCAGGACTCATGTCCTTGCTAGGAGAAAAGGCAACACATTTTTTTCTAGAATTGCTGTAAGCTAATAATAATAACTGCAACTAATAACGGCCGTGACTTCAGAACCATAATATGAACTAGTTCATCACATCATACACCCTATTCTGCTTTCCGGATTGAAAAACTTTGCTGCCTGGAACCTTTGTTACATAACGTGCACATTGTTCTCCATCTATATATATACACAAATGTACATTTATAGGCACATGCATATATGCATATAATTTAGATCTTCTTTATGTAAAGATAATTTGAGATCCAAGTCTAATCTCTAGAGGAACTTGGTTAGCTGAGGTAACATATTTATTTAGTAACTTATCAATGTGTCAAGCTTTAATAAAAGGCTCACAGCCTCAGGAATGTATATCAGCAGCAGTTAAAGAACTCTGGCCACAAGGCTGGTCTTCTTGCTCTGTCTTTGCCTTCCAGTCTACTCCCAACTCAGTCACATGCCAGTTTGCTCTCATCTCAAGGAATTGGGACTATTTTTGCTGCTCTGCAGTGCTAGGCATTGCCTGAAAGACATGTCCTCCAGAAAGCCATTGGACTCCCTGTCCTGTTCAGGTCTTTGTGGAAAAGGCATCCACCAATGAGGTGCTCCTTCCCCATGCCCTGGGAACTGGAACGTGCCCTACCCTAAGGGCTGGCTGCAGCTTTCCTTTTGTTCAGTGCCTTCTTGTGGACTGTCCCTTTTGCTCATTTGTTCTTGTATCACCCTGAGCTAAGACATACTTACTCTCCATGAGGCTAGAGATTTAAAATAATGTTTTGTTCATTATGGTATTCTTAGTGTCCAACTGGACTGATTGTAAACCCTCAATACTTTGCTCAGAAGAACACAGAAGCCAGCTTGAAGGGGCTACCAATGATCAAATCTGAAACATTTTGAGACTCAAGGTAAGTAAAAGTACATAGGACAAGGACACACCAAGCTACATAAGAATGCATAGGAGCTACTGATATAGACTAACGAACAAGAAGGAAAAGTTAGGAAAGACTAAGGGATAAAGGTAGGAAACCATCACTTAGCCATTAGCCAGAGTAATTCTTGATCTACCCGAGATTTAGAAATAATATAAACCTCCTGGAGGGACGTGTGTGGAGTTCTGAAGAACATACAGATCCAAAGCACTTACCATGAGGTACTGCTAATTGCAAAACACAAGTATTATGTTACATGGGTGATTTGCCATGTACAATTTGACACAGATTGTCAACCTTAATGTTACCAGTAGTAAAAAGAACAGACAGGACATATCCTGAGATGGGGCACAGTGCAGAGAGCTTGGCATCCCTTCTTGACCATTCCCAAAGTGCACAACTTATATCTCAGCACCGAGAAACATGAGAAGGGGCCCGTTTGCTGGAAAATGTACAACATCATCATTCTGCAGGCTTAATTTTCACTGACATGAGACTTAAGTACAAAATAAATCCAGCTTCACGTAGACTAAAGACACATGGCAATCAAATACAAGGAACTATCTTGGGTTCTCATTTGCCACGATGAGCCCGATTCTGATAAAAGATGAAATAAATATAAGGTTTGTTCAGTAGGTCATTGTATTCTATCAGTGCTAATTGTCTGACCCTGCAAAACATGCTGTGGTCACAAAAGATAACTCCAGCTTTGGAGTTAGATATGCTGACATATTTGGGATAAAGGGGCATCTTGTTCACAGAGATTATAAGCCTTTTCTTTGTGTGTCCATGCATGTGTTTTACTCACTGTATAGACATACAGGGAGAGAATACAGCAAAAATAATATACATTGGCCCTTACAATCTGTTACCAGTCTCCAATTTTCATTATTCAAATTTTTAAGATGTTGAAATTGAATGATTGAATGGAAATAGGGTACTCAGGAGAATTACTTTTTTTCAGAATTCTGTTGCATGAAGCATGAGCTGCAGGTAGTGTTGTCTGCCCGATGGAGACGCATTAACTTCATCTATCTGTGCACTACTGCCAACATTGACCTTGACAGAGATGGCTTAGGTGCTAAGATACTGTGTCTTTTTTTTTTAACCCAACAGTTGCTGATCCTACATTAAACTTGTAAAGGGTCATTTTATTCAAACTCAATTAAATCATACTTTAGTGGGACAGACAGAAAAGGTAGATAGGCATTGGCTGTAGCACTAAAACTAGACCCCTGAAAACAAACAAGGCTGCCTTAGCCTTTCAGAGTTTTCCGCTGAGCAGACACACTGTCCTCACTGCCTCTCTAGCTGCTTCCCTTTCATTAAAAGCCACATTCTGATCTAGGGTACTGATATCTCTATGGTGGGGCAAAGCCCCTAAGGTTTCAAGTTTGCTGTTTTGTTTGCTTTTGTTTGGTTGTTGTGCAGCTCTGACCACAGATTACCAAGCATCCCCCAGGAAAGCAACACTCTAGACCTGCAGGGGGGCCAGGTTCTTTAAAGCTAGCCTTCCTCACGAGTTTATCTCAGATCATGAATACATGTGCTGAAAACTTTTTCTCATGACTGCCATCCAGACAAGCACCCAAACAGAAATTATAGGTAGTGAGGAGCTGAAGAGAGGAGAAAGTGGGCGAAATCATTACAGCAGAGTCCACACTTTTTGTCTCCAATAGGTTGTCAAACAGGAATGTAGCTCAGGATTCCTTGGGCGGCGAAGTTAATTCTACATTCCTAGATACCTCCTGTAAAGGTTCTGTTCCGTGTTTGTGGACTAGGGACAGGAATTCCTATTTCTCTAACTTTCAAGGTGTCCCTGGCACTAACATTTGAAAACTGTGCTGTTCTTAAGAAAATATTCAAAGGAACCCGACATATAGGAGGGACTTGGTCTTCTGAAAAATATGAGGAAGGCTTCCAAAATGGAATACGAATGCTGGTCAAGTTTAATGCTCAGTGTTCAGGCCTTGGATGCTACTACTATTAGCAACATCCCACTGTAGCTGATTTCTTCCACCTCCAGTTTGTAGGCAGCATCTATTCATAAGTAGGGATGTCAGGTTGGAGGCTGATTAGCAATGATTGGAAATAATGCCACAGCTCATCCAAGCTTCTGTATTCCATTAGTCAGGGGGCACAGATGAGTACAGTGGATTAAAACAGCCCCCTGGACAATTCACAAGGGACTGAACTCCATCTCTACCATTCAAGGATTTAAAGATTTGGGTCACCCACATGGTATTATCTAAAACAGGATCTGGGGAAGAAGACAGAACAAAGGGGAAGGTGGTGGGATGAGAAGGAGCCGCACACCCGGAATGAGTGTCTGAGCTTGTTGAAACAGAGCAGCACCATAGTGAGAGAGATTAAACTGTTTGCATATGTTAAAAGGCTTTAGTTTACACACACACATTTGTAGGGTGTTTACCAATTAATATACTAAAGAAAGCACAAATCATGTGCAAATCACCCGTTCCTACACACAATTTAAGGCTCATCTTTCATGCAGTGTTGAGCTTTTTAGAAGTGAAATGATGCCTCGCTGTGAAAGAGAGAGAGGAACGGACCCATGCATCATGCCGCAGTGACAGTTTTTAATATCTAGTAAGTTGTTTATTCATTTACATTTTGAATGGGGAAACAGCTTTCTCTGGAGGAAATGTGAATCTTATTTCATTTTAGTCAGGGAACACCTAGGGAGAAATCAGGCCCAGGGTCTGGCGTGCTTAGTGGCAAGGATGTGGCTCGGTAGTGGGACAAGACCAAGCCGATGTCACCTGTCCACTCTGAGGCAGAATTGGGAAAGGGATCTACTACCTTATTAGTGCTGATTGCGTGTGTGTGTGCACATGCGTGCACGTGTGCATGTGTGTAAATGTGTGTGTGTATGAGTGAGGGTATGTGTTTGAGTGTGATTGTGTGTATGTTAATATTGAGCATGGGGTAGTGAGGGGGGGAGTTTTTCCATGGGCTATACTTTTCAAGCGTGGAATTTTATTTTATCTAGTGATTAGATACTAGGGCTTCAGGCATGCCAGGCAAGTGCTGAATGTCTAAACTAAACACCTCATCCCCAAAGCTGGGGTTGTAAGCAACTTCTGGCATGAGAGTTGTTCCAGCAGAGGAAGCCTTGGGAAGACAGAATATTATGATTTGTACAGTGGTCAAGTGGAGACCTGAGTTTCTGTCCTACTATTACTACAGCAAAAACAAATTGGCTTAAAACAAGCGTTTCTTACAGTTCTCAGTAGCAGAGATTCCACTAAGCTAAAAGGATTTCTTGGTATTTTTCAGCTGCAGGGTGCTTGAGGCAAGGTTCCTCCTTCCATCCATTAGCCAACAGAACAACAGTCTCAGATATCCTGACTCTGTCATTCCTGCCTTCTTAAGACCCTTCATTGCGCTCCTTCTGGAACATTTACAGTGTCTGCTCCTCAAGGTCATGCACATTAGTCATACGTGGGGAATCCCTTGGCATAAGGGAAGAACAGGCACAACTCCCGGGAGAAGCCTGGTGAGTCTGTAGGCAGCCGTTCTGTCACTGTTGAACCATTTCGTATGTTGGCATCTTGTGTTCCTGCTCCTGGTCCTGCATTATCTCCCAGGTATGGCAGAACAATCAAGGTGCTGCTCATTATTAGGGTGTCAATGCTGCAGCTGCTGGAGGCGCTGCTCCTTCATCCAGAGAGGTGCTCATGCTTGCGCGTAACCTTATGGGCACCTGGGAGGGTCTGCTGGTTTAACTTAGATTGTACCCAGGGGGCTAGGAGGTGGACGGTTCATGTCTTCCCAGGGCTGCGTGGACTGTCTTCACAGCATGGAGGTAGCCTTACCGAGGGCTAGTGTCTTCTGGCATTTTTATTAGACTATAACTACATGGAGTGGGAAGGATGATATATATTAAATATCTTAATAGGACAGGTTATTTCTACTTCCAGCATGGGCAATAAAAGAGATGGCCACACAAATAAAAATAATTACAGTATGTGGTGCCTGCTCACAATGTGCAATCAAACCCATGAACCAGTGACTTTCCTCTTATTGAATTAAGGTGCGCTTTCCACTTCGCTCTATTAACAGCATTCAGAACCATTGTTATCTTGTCAATGGCATCTTTAATTAAAGACTCCCCTGGACCACTCTAATCACTTCCCATTGTGAGCTCACTTGGGCTTCAAATGCACTTTGATTAAAATGATGGCAATTTGTATCGAGGGGTGCTTGTGGACCGAGGGGTGTGAGGGAGAAAAGAAAGCAGGGCTGGGTTTTTTTGGGGGGAAAGGCTTTTCTGAAAAGAAGCAAGTCTTAAAATGACAATTGGTGTATGAATTCTTTTCTCCTTTTTTCACCTTTTCCTGTATTTCATTTTGGCATTATATTCTAACGTAAATGACTTTGTGGGAAAAAAAATCATCTTGATTTTACTGGGGGAAGGAGTATAATCTTCCACTAAAGGCGCATTAACCCCTCTAGTCCATTAGGATACTATTTGATAAATGTCTCCTTTTATTACAACGCATGGCAAGGTAGCATGAAAGAATGAATGTAGCTCCCAAATGGCAGCCATTTACTCCCCCGGTACTGGCAGAGCCCTGCTTTGTTGTGTTACTTAGGAATCACCTTTACCCAGGAGTTCCCTAGTCACACGGTAGAGTCAATTAATGCCAAATCTCCAGGATAGGGACACGCCATGCATCTGATGCTGTCAGTAATATTGTTCTGAAACTCACTTAAAGCAATCCATTGAATTTAAACCCTGGACTGAGCCATGAGCAAGGAGGAACAAGGACAGTTATGCACTTTCATCCATCACTAGCAAGCAAAGAAAGCCAGGGAGCGGATGGTGACCCAGCATGTTCAAGGTGACCTAAGCTACCTGTCTTCCTGAACTGGTCACTTATCTTCCACTACAGTGCCAGCCCACCAGGATCTTAGTGCTTGGAATCAGACAATACACTTGGAGGTATAAAGGACAGACCAGAGAATCATTAGAAATGGGAGTATTTTTTTTTGCTTGATTTTTATAAGGGTCTTGAGAGCAAACCACTAATATTTTCATTGTAACTGAAGTAAAAAAGAAGACTTGTTTTCAAGCCCGGAAGTGTGGTGGCATCGTGGTGACAACAAAATCAACCAGAGAACATCTGTTGCTTATGTAATAAAAAATTATGGCTGTAGGCGGAGGTTGTGGTCAGTTAAGAACTGATTGTGCAACCATGAGGATTTGAAGTCAGATCCACAGCACCCACGTTAAAAACTAGGGATAACGGCATGAACTTCTAATCTCAAAGATAAGGAGTTAGAGACAGGGTAATGCCAGGAGCTTCTGGGCCAGCCAGTCTAGCAGAATTAGTGAGCTCCAGGTTCAGTGAGAGATGCTGTTTCCAAAAACAACAACAACAACAACAACAAAAAATGAACATTAGAGAAAGACAACAGGTATTGACATCTGGCCACTACGTGCAGAGACATCTATGTGTACATATGCACACATATACAGGAGCATGTATACATATGAGCTCAACACATACACATACACATAAATCAGTACTGGGTCTTCCTGGCAGTACATCCATGTAATCCCAGCTGCTATTGAGGCTAAGTAAGGCAAGAAGACCTAAAATCAAAGTCGACAGAAAAAATTCAAGGTCAATCTGGACCATTAGTGAGATCCTATCTCAAAATGAAAAATAAGAAAAAGGTGCTCTCTTGGTTGGAGAGCACTTCTCTAGCATGTGCTAGGCTAGATTTGAACTCATCGCCACATAATGGCAAGAATGGAAGTTAATGAAAAGGAAATGGTATTTTTATAGTTTTCACTGGAAGTGACTGCATGAAGTTTATTCAAATCACAAAATACTTAACGATATGTAAACTTTTAGGTCTAGAGAAAAGGAATGATCTGCCCAAGGTTTTCTTGGATCTTGACAGGACTAACTGGAACCCAAGCAGTAGGAATTTCTGTGCTCCCCTCAGTGGGCCACGCCAATTCATTTCTGACAGTTCTTTATATCTCATGAAATCTCAATGCCTAAGTTGGAAGTAAAACCTTGATAAGTGTGGCATGTCATCAGTGCACTTCAATTAGCTCCAAGATGGCAGGTAGAGTCTCACCTGGAAAGGCAGGATATTCATTAGGAATGGAGCAGGGAAGCGGAGTCTGTGCCTTAATCATTACTTCATGCCAATCACTCAGGATACTGCAATACCTTCTGGTCTGAGTATGAACCAAAATTTCATTTTACTAGGCCATGCCCCACCCTGTCATAATTATGTTGCGAATTTACTTCTATTCTCTCTCCTTTATTGAGTCTCTTTCCCCCTCTTTCTCCTCTCCCTCTCCTTCTGCCTCTGCCTCTTGTAACTCAATTCCCTGGAAAGAAATCCAAAGTTGTTCCTAGAGCAACTGTTATCAGAAACTCTCAGGTGACCTTCAGCCAGCAAATCTCTCTCTGCTAATTAATCATCAGGTCCCAAGCCTGGGCAATATCTTCAACCCTTTCATCTCTTTCAACACACACACACACACACACACACACACACACACACTTACAATTCTCTCTCTCTCTCTCTCTCTCTCTCTCTCTCTCCCTAGCTTCTCTTATCCCTCTCCCTTGACTCCAATGTGGAGATTAGTGAAGGGATCTAAAATGTTCACAATTAGAGACAAGGACACTCAATAGCTCCACAAGAAGGGCACATAGATCTCTGCAGGCTTGCACTTATGAAGATGAGGCAGTAGATAACGCTTCTGAAAGTGACCCATCCCGGTTCTCCCAAATCTGAAACTTCAGGTCCTCACTATCAAATCAACTGGAGGTAGAATTCACATTTCTGTCTTCCTCCCCATCCTTCCTCCTTTAGGATTTTACTTTGCTTTGCTTTTCAGATGCACGGCAATAATGTCTCCCTCTCTGCATGTGTACATACTCCTTGACCGGTGCGATGGTCAATTTTGATTGTCAACTTGATGGTATTAAGAAACACCAAGGCAATTAGTGAGGAACTTGAGTCTGCGCCCACTATCATCTTGGGTCTCTCTGTGAGAGCATTTTCAGGGACAATTCAACAATGAGCGCATGCACGCAGGAGGCCTCGGACACCTAGTCTGACCAGGAAGGGAGACACTGTCAGTTTCCCAATGGTTTTCTACAAACGTATGCCCTAGATATTCTCCTAGGAAAGAAACAAAGAACATACACCTTTTTACTTAATCATCTAATGCATGGTAGCGATGGTTTTCTTAGCTGATTTAGAAAGATCCTTAATGGGCTCATTGTAGATGAGCAGTGGTTCTAAAACTTCCCGGTGACAGTGGGTGGGTGTGAGCAGCTGGCCAACAGTTGTCTGTAAGCACCAGCAGTCCCCTGTGGCCGCTACTGGCAACAGCTCCTCCGGGAACACTGCAGTGGCCTGGAAAAGCTGTGGCCCACATCTCAGGCTCATCTCACTTTTTGTCACTTCTTGGTAATATGGGGCCTGGAAATTATCTCTCTTCCCTCAGTTTTGCCACTGTCCTGGTTATTTTTTTTTTATTATTTTATTTTTTTGTCAAATTGACATAAGCTATAATTATCTGGCAAGAGGAATCTCAATTAAGAAAATGTCTCCATTAAATTGCCTGTAGGCAAGTCTTGATTAATCATTGATGTGGGAGGCCCTGGCTTACTGGGGAGGGGGGTAGCACCAAACCTGGGCAGGGGGTCCTGGATGGTACAAGAAAAGAAGCCGAACAAGCCAGGGGTAGCAAGCCAGTAAGCAGCATCCCATCATGCTGTTTCAGTTCCTGTCTCAGTCCCTGCCCTGACTTCCTTCACTGATAGACAGTGACCCGAGAGCTGTCAGATGAGCAGAAAACTTTTCTCCTCAAGATGCTTTTGGATATGGTCTCTGTCACAGCAACAGGGAGCAAATTAGGACAGCCATTGCGCCCCCATTCCCAAAGGTTCTCCCCTGGAACCTGCTAACATGCAGCTGGTAAATAAATTGGTATGTAAAGAGAATAGCTTCCAATGTCATTTTCTTATAAATAATTCTAATTTTATAGCCAATTCACTTAGGTCTTTGGAGAGGGCAAGAAAAAAAAAACATCTGTCTATGGGGTTATGGCTTTCTAAAATGTGATTTCTTTCTGTCTCTTTTCAGTCACATTCTTGTTTCATCAGAAAGGGGGCGAGGTGCATGCATGGGGGCGGTGCTGGGGTTCACTAGATGAGATGCATTGGAGGGATGCTGGGGTCCTCTAGATGAGATGCATGGGAGGGATGCTGGGATCCTCTAGATGAGATGCATGGGAGAGATGGTGGGGTCCTCTAGATGAGATGCATGGGAGGGATGCTGGGGTCCTCTAGATGAGATGCGTGGGAGAGATGGTGGAGTCCTCTAGATGAGATGCATTGGAGGGATGCTGGGGTCCACTAGATGAGATGCATGGGAGAGATGCTGGGGTCTACTAGATGAGATGCTGTCTCTCAACAGGTACACAGGGCAGTTGGAAACTGGCCTTGCATTATGACAGGCTAATCTCTGAAACCAAATGGGGTAATTTACAACAACTTTCTAATCAGCTTCTGAGTCCTGTCAATTCCACAAATACAGATGAAACAAACAAACAACACCAACAACAAACCCACTAGGTCCCAAACACTTCCGTGTTGCATAAATCGACCATTTCTCTTCCACCTCCTATCTATGGTATCATAGTCTCCTTGGTCCATAGGACTGAACACAACTGACATGTCACAATTTTTGACTGAACTGCACTCACAACACCAATCATGGAAATTCTTCTACATGTCCACAACATTTACTATGAGATATTTCTGCTTGATTTTTCTCCTACAGAGAGAGGGGGTAGCTTCAGCGGGAAGTGAGTTTGCCAAGTTTGGATGGTGAATAGTGCTGGGTAGGCCTGGGAGTGTTTAGCCAAACTCTCTGTGAATCAGGAGCAGCAGAGGCACCTGCAGCACCAACAGCACCAGCACCACCGGTACCAGTAGTATCAGCACCAGCACCAGCAACGCCAGAATCAGCAGCACCAGCAGCACCAGCAGCTCCAGCAGCTCCAGCATCAGCAGTAGCCTGCCCAGCCACCTGCTGTCAGGGTCAGTGAATAGCAAGTGCTCTTAGCTTGACTCAAGTGGCTAGGATCAGATGGGGACTACCGTATAGTTCTAGTAATCTGGGATCAAGAATGCCTTATCTCCTAAGAAGCCAAGGCTTTTGAGTAATGTATTGTTTAGTCTTGCACTGGGGTGGGAGGCTCTTTTAGGACAAGGGCTTCAAATATTAGTTTGATATAAACATACATCACTGCAAACATATCTTCTCATAAACCTCTATATCTGCTATAATGGCCAGCTGGCCTCTCTTTTAATCTTATTGATAAATAAAAGTATGTGTTCATGTTTTCTGCTTATCCTTCTAAAAATAAGGTTATTCCAAACAAAGCCAAGGACATTTTTTCTGTACATGCTCTGTATAAGCAAGGTTTAGGAGGAAGTATATGTGTGCATATTTATATGTGTGTGTGTCCATTTATGTTTATGCGTGTGTGTGTGTGTGTGTGTGTGTGTGTGTGTGTGTACTGTGAAATCAAATCCACATGAAGCTGTTGATAGTATGATAGAAACTCATCTTGGGAAAGAAAGTCCATCTTCTTTTCTCAGAATTCCAGAGTTCCTTCTGTCTTCTTAGCATTTGATGTCATTTCACACTCTGCTATTAAAAGCAATACCCACTATATATGCATCTTTTAAAAAGGTGTTTCAAATGACCTAGTTCTACCTTTCCAAACTTGGTACCCATTAAGTAGATTATATCATTCCATGTATATATACAAACCTAGGAAACAAAATAGTTGAAATATCCCATCCTTGCTGCACCCAAATGCCAAAATATGTGTCCTTTTGTCAAGCCGTCAGCAAGATCACTTACATTTCCGGTGCTGGTCTAAGCATTTGGTCTGGGATATCCACATGACAGTGTAATTGGAAAAAGAAATGAATGCTTGCCTTTGGTTTCATTTTATTGCTTCTCAGAAGAAAGCTCCCCATAATAATTTTCTGGTCCAGTTCTCTACTCTCCAGCCGTTGGTAAGGTGGGCTGCAGAAAGCAGAGTGAGGAGGACTGGTCTATCTAATTTGGCATACAATGTTCTTATTGTAGGATAGCTGGAAAGGGCCACAGCATGAAATCCTTTTACTTAAATACCCAAATTTGACTTTTATAAAATGGTTAGAAATTGGTTACTCTATAAAGGAGGAAATCCCCCACCCACCCATGATATCTGAGAAAACATAAAACAAAAGCCAAAGAACAAAAACTTTAGCCCAGATGTTTTGAATGGGAACACAGATGCTGAGACGAACTTCACTGAGAGCCATTGCTCCAGTCACCGTGTGCACAGAGCCCCTAGGTCAGGAGCCTGTGGCCTAGATAATGTGCAGTCTCCATCAGGAAACCGGAGGCTTCTCATCCGCAAATCTCCCCTGAAGGCCCTGATACTATCACCATTCACTTTCTAGGGACCAGCCCACTCCCCATCCTGGAGGCCATCCTATCCCAGTCTGTTTATAGCATGAAGCTAGTTCTCCCGTCTGTAGCAAGGCTGCTGTGCGGTTGGAAGAAAGACAATTAAAGCCGTGTTGTGACACCAGAGTGACTCTAACAAGGGACAAACCTTTAGATCTGGTCACTCTTTAAGACTTCACACACACATACACACACACACACACACACTCACACACACACACACACACACACACACACACACCTCGACTTACAGCCATCAGGAAATTTCCCTAGAGAGAAAGATACCACTAAGACCCCTTTCTCATCTTTTCAGACAGGACTCAGATGACATCTACAGAAAGCAGCCCCCTCCTGACTCCTTGTCTTAAGTCTGCCCATATGGTGCATTCAGAACCTACTCTATTTTCATGATTCCCATGACTCTTTCTACTGCAATGGTACCTAGTGAATACCTTAACCTGAAAGCCCCAAATCAGAAATGCTCCAACCCTAAAACATTTTGAGAGCTGTGATGGTTTGAAAGAGAATGGCCCTCCATAGACACATGTTTGAAATACTTGCTCCACAGCTGAGGGAACTGCTGGGGAGGCGTGACCTTGGTGGAGGAGGTTTATCACCTTGTATCCTCAGGCAGTAGGGGCAGCAAGGGCAGGCCAGCTTAGGGGCTTCAAAATCCTCCTGCTCTCCTCAGTGCTCTGTGTCTCAGCTTATAGTTTAATACGTGAACTCTTAGCTGATGCTGCAGCCCTCTGCCACCTGCTTCCCCTCAAGTCATTGTGTCTGGTAAATATGCACATGAATCACACGTCCATGTACCAATACACACATGAACACCACACACATTCACACACACATCGAAGCCTGAAAATAAAGCCAGGTGAGATTCCTTTAATAGCAGGGCTGTTTTGTGTCTTTAATTCCTTATCCACAGCCATAGAAATCAGGCAGAAAGCCTAGAGTGATCAAACAGAGTTCCACAGGGCGGGGGAGCACTTAGAGCAGGATAATAGAAATGGGGTAAGGACGAAGGCATAGTAGGTCTGTATCTAAATATAGCGTAAAGATGTTTGTAAGATCCCGTGTATTCTGTGTGGCGACCTTGTAAGTACCAACAAATCCAGTTCTCACACCCCCAACACAAAGGGATGGGATGAAATGGGGCAGCAGATTTTTGCTCTGTGCCAGATTTAGAGGCAAGTTTATGCGGACAGATGGATGGAATAAAATGAAAATGGGTTTTCAAGTGATATTACAAAGGAAGACACCACAATGGCCTTTTCCTGATTAGTCAGAAGATTAAAAGCTAAAGAACACAGATCTAAAGCAGCTTCTTGGCTTAGACGGAAAAATTTATCTCATCTTAACAAACAAACAAAAAAAATGGGAACAGAAAGGCATTTTCTATTTTTAGCAGTTTTCAAATAGTTTGGTGTCACTCAAAGGGGGGGGGGTGAGGATTACAAAGGAAGTAGGCTAGCCTGCAGCCCAGAGTGTCTATTCCATCAGGATACAAGACACATTAACAGGTTACAATAGGAAACATGTGCCTTTTACCATTCTATATTTCCACAGTAAAATAGGAAGGAAAACACACACACCACTGATGTAAAATCTTAGGGAAACCATTCCTATCTGTATCCACCTCCCTAGACAGCAGTAATAGTCTAGATACAGATGGACAACCCCAATTGCTTAGCATAGAACTTAAAAGGCAATGGGTGGCCCATGGAGTGACCTCACTAGGCCAACCTGTCTTTCACGGTTATTAGACTCTGTGAGTTCATAGGCAGTATTCTGTCTCACCTTAAAATTGCAGGATGCCCTATGCAATCATTCCTCTCCAATATTTTTGAGCATTTTAAGTCCTCATATACTTGATGCCTGTTGGCACATTTTGTTCTCTGACCTCTTAGGATGGGGAAGCTTCCAGAAAGAGATTGGGATGGAGGTGCGCTGTAAATTAGGTGTCTCAGAAAAACGTGAAGCAGCCCTAGGCAGGCTCTCATAATGAGGTGGAAGGCATTGGGGATGGGTTTGAATGGAAGGAGCTGAGCACAGACCCAGAAGATCGATTACAATGAAGGGAAAGGGTAGGGAAGTCGGAATTGGCAGAAGGCCATGACTCAGGGAGGATTGACTGGCTCACCTTAGTCAGTAAGTTCTCAGTATTCCACATTTGTAGACAATAAACCTCATCTGTACTGAAAATGGGCAGAGTTTTAATCTCAGCACAATATGTTATCAGGAGTTATCAGAAATCTACAGCTGATGGAAAGCAGGCTGGGGAGTGTGCATAGGTTAAACATATATCCTGTGACACGTTATATAAGCTACTTGAGCATCTTGGGGTTTTGGTGTTTTTGTAGGGTCCTGGAAGCAAACTTTTGTGGATGCTGAGGGATGACTCCATTTGACATTTGGGGGGACAATGAGTTAAAAACATACAGATGAGACAGCAACCTCAATCAAGTAACTAACTTCCCTAAGACTGTGTGAAACTCTCCGCAGCTCTCTGTGTCCCTTGCGCTGAGGATACAACTCATTGGTTCAGCACTTGCCTAGCATTCTTGAGTACCTGGGTTCAATGCCTGGTACTGCATGCCAAAACAAAGCTAACCTCTCTGAGTCTGTTCCCAATATCTGCCAGCTGCAGTTCCTTAAGCCATCAGCACTTCTACAAGGGCCACCTTTTGCCTTTTAAGGTCCATGCTAACCAGTTGTATCTAGACTATTATGCTGTCTAAGGAGGTAGATACAGGTAGGTACAAACTGATTTCTACACAACCAAAAATGTATTTCAAGTGCCCATCATAGCACAGCCACACGCTAAATCCCCCGAGAGATTCACTAATAACCAGCTCGGGGAATATTGTCGTGCATTCTCTTTAAACCCCATAGAAGAGCTAGGTAGAACCACTGGGTACGAACAAATCCTTCTGTATAAATCACTATAAAAGAATCTGTTTCAACCATCTGTTTCTCTGGCTCTTTTTCTTTCCAGTATTTTTCTTTCATGTATTCCATACTAACAACAACAACAACAACAGAAAATCTATTTTAAAACAACCAAGATGTTATGACTAAAAATGCCAGAGGTATGTATCCAGTTTATGAGACAAATTGCTTTCTAAAGAGTAGCTAGCTTTATCTTGTGTGGAAGAAGGCAACATTTCTAGAAATGTTAGAGCTGCAGTAAGAAAATAACCAACTACTTTCATTAAAAAGAGTATGTGACAAGATTTGTATCTGTTCATGTAATTGAATTTAATGCTGTTGAAATCTGTCAGACATGAAAGCTATTGAAGACCACATTTATTTTTCCCAACACTTAGGAAAATCATCTAAGCAATTGTCTCCCTACTTGTAAGGAGTGGGCCTTCTGATGAACCTGAAGAGTCACGATAGCATCATTTGAGGGCTCCACACAGTGCGGTCCACCAAGCAAGATCTGCAAAGGTCATTTAATTTTGTGTGCAGGTGACACTGTGGGGAAGTTTAGGCACAGTTACTGGTCATGCATCTGTCTACTGGTTCACCGTTTCCCACTCCGTGCCTCCTGTTTAGACGCCAATAACCTTAAGACGCAATGCAGAACTGTATTTCCTTTATAGTCTCTGCTTCATCCCGAGACCTCTTTCCCTCATTTGAACAATAAACTCAGATTTTCTGCAGAAATCCCACTGAATAATCAAGGAATGATTAATATGCTAGCCTTCTCAGTCTCTCACCTTGGTTCACCTTGGTTGATTGACATATAAATCTCCCAAGAATTTTCCTCTGGGATGGCACCATGAGGTATGAGTAGACTCACCCCTAAGACAAAAAGAAGAAGAAAAAAAAAGGCCAAGAGGTCATACAAAAATAGCCCAATTAATTTGAAGCATGCTATTTGGGCACCTTATTGATGCACACACAAAAGATTTCCTCTTACTGATTTATGATTTATAAACAACAAACCTTGAAGACCTCTAAAAAACATGAGGAAACCCTTAATCTATATCAGTGACCAAAAGAGAGCACATTCAATGTTCATTTTTATCTGAAATCTTGCCAGCATCATTCAGTTCCCTTAAAAGACTGGCTATCCCAAGACCAGCAACTACCAAATATACCTGACAACATAAGAATTTATCAGCCCTTCAACTAACTTTCTCCCAAATTAAAAATAAAATGTGGTTATATGTCTCGTTCTCATCTCCAGAGAGGGTGTCTGGGATGATGGGTAAGTTAATATTTTCCTTGAACCTGGAATGAGATCGTCTTACGAGCAACATCTGCTAGGAAATTGAGGAATGGGCTATGTGAATTATCACATCTTTTTCAAAGGAATTAGGAAAAATACCAAGAGTCTGAGAAGTTTTAGGATAATCTGTGTCATTGTGCAATTAATGTGACTTTGAATCTGCAAACAGCAGTTGGGAAGTGTCAAAGGAGAGACAGTGACTTAACCACACGCATGCCATGCCATTGTGAAGCTATACTACCGCATGTGAAATGTCTCCGATTTCCTATTTATGACTATGAAGAAAATCCTTTACTTTGAACAAAGAGAGACATCTGGAAAAAACTGGGATTCTCTTGAGTGTGACTTTCTCTTTACAAAAAGAAATGAACTAGAGAAACAGTAAGAGCGCCACACAAAATAAAAATCTCTGGGCATCCTATGCTGTGAGCAATGCCGCTTTCACCCTTATTCCTTTTGTTAGCGATAATGGCAGAGAAAGCTTACAGGTTGCTGTTGACAAGCTTTTCCTGTTCTTCTCTGTGTGTGTGCAGCAGCTACAGAGTCGAGGAGTGCGAGACTTACTGTGAATCAAGTCATTTGTGATTCATATTTACATCGTTATTCAGTAACACGCTAGTGACTGAAAATATCCTTCACTAGAAGTAAGGATGGGGCACGTTGAAATCCTGCGCACAGCTTTTCAGTAAGAAGATGCATTTCTATTCTGCACCTTTACATCAATAGTGGGATAGCTGTAATTGACATGCTGGGGACCTCCAATCAGATGTTCCTTCCATTTGCTATTCTTCCTTAATTGCGGCTACCGAATGGCATGGTCTCCATTGTAGGTATCTTTTCCTGGTATTGAAGACAGACTGTAACTTGAGATATTCTGGATGTTCATATGTCACCTAGAACCTATGTCCTAGTCATTCAACCTTCTCTTAGTTTGGCCTTTGTCTCTCTATTGCCTCTTCTTCAGGATCTCTATACCGTGATTACACAGAACTATGAAGATTTCTCTGTAGAAGCCCAACAGACTAGCAGACAACCGTGTCATGTTACATTAACAACACTTAGCACTTTCCCTGACACAGAATAAACATATCACCAGTATGAAAATGTATGCAAAGGATTCAAACTTCTTAGCATAAAACCAGGCTCTGAGTTATGCTGTCTTGTGTTGACCGACAAGACCGTCGTTGCCTGGGGCTGTTTGTGGGTCCTCTCATATCTCATTTATTTCAAGTAAGCTTCACTTCCTTTGTTTAGATTGAAGCCTTATTCAGGTCTTCCTAAATTCAGCCTGTATCAAGAAGCTCGTTCATTGGCTCTTTTATTTTTTTATTCTGCTTCAATCATAATTTATATTAGCCTTCAAACATGGAGGTTGAAGACAGCTCATCACAGGAACAAGGATGGTAGGGCAGGGGACATTAGTCCGTTGGTGGCACGTTTCAGAGTATGAAAAAGAAAACACAGTGGGAATGTTTTATGCCTATGGTCCCTTCAAGAAGTCTCCATTTGCAACATGTCATTCACCAATTCCCTTTGATTTAAAAAAAAATTGCAGTTCCCCAATGCTACCAGCTACTCTGACAGGTTTTTTTTTTTCTTTTTAAATTTGGTATAACAACAGAACCACCTGTCTGAGTTTCTTCTTTCATATTTTGCATAATAAATGATCTCCTGAGTGCACTGCCTGGCAATTTGGGATGGATGGCATTAGAGCAATCTAATTTCTTTGCCATGCTTTCTGTGCTCTCCAGTTCCCTAGGGCATAGTTTGCATTTATGCCCCGCAAATAACAAGGAGCATGTTTCAATTCCCTACACTTCTTTTTCCTAAACCTCATTTGCACTGTACAGCTGCAATCTCGTCCGGTGATTCTTGTCAGTAGACTTGAAAACTTCCCGCTCATGGTTATGACTGACAAGCGAACTGAGTTTTATTTCATATAATATGAATGTTCCTCAAAGGGAGACAAGGGAAAAGAAACATCTTTTGTTTCTCCCAATTTTCATTTCTGTGTTTCTTTAAGGAAAATTAAGCAAATATGGGCAATGAATGTTTTGGTCTTAACACTCACTCAATATTTCAGAAATAAAATATATTTTGGGACAGTGTATGAGAGGACACAAGTAATCTGGGGGAGGGCAAAGCAACATCTGTCAAAATAAGAGAAGTTCAGTTTCAACTCACAAAGTCACCAGACAGGCTCTCATACCGTGAGACTGGCCCTGCCCCAGAATTCATTTTATGAAATAAAATGGTGGCCATTTCCACTCTTTAAAACCTTGGCTTTATATTTAATTTCTGTGTTAGAACATGGCCAGATTAAGCGGTCCTGTCCCTCTCAGCCATCAGTGTCCACCTGGGGCTCATCACACTGTTAGTTCTCATGGCTCAGAACTCAGAAGAGAAACCAGTTGCTTTTTTGCTTTACTCGGGTCTCAAGCAGCAACCCTGAAGATCGATCTATATCTAGGATGCCATTTTGAAAGTGATCTATGCCAGGGTTCTAAAATATCCAGTCTAAATATCCAGAAAATCTCCTCCCTTAATACTCAAAGAAGGGAAATGCATATTTAGAAATTTGTTGTGCTGATGACATCAGCCTACAACTGATGCTTGACTTTCAAAGAATGGTAATGCAAAGATTCATCATCATTGTTTGCCAAGAACCAGTGAAATAATAATTTAAAAAACTAATGTGGTTATCAAAGGTCACTGCAATGGAGATGGCTCATA
The DNA here is from genome assembly GCF_018167655.1 of Microtus oregoni. Lineage (NCBI taxonomy): Eukaryota > Metazoa > Chordata > Mammalia > Rodentia > Cricetidae > Microtus > Microtus oregoni. The sequence goes on along the minus strand of NW_024543083.1, from coordinate 6,318,691 downwards.
GGCCAGAAAATGAGTCATGTGACTGTTCTTGCACAAAATTGTCAGTTTATGTACACACACACACACACACACATATAATGAATAGGCATGGCACTTGTAGATTGTAACAAAGGATTGTGTTTGCTTCCTCCTTATCATCCTTTAGGTATCATACTCCAAAGGGTCTCAGACCCGGCAGCCCACTCATACTGCCTGAGAAAAGATGGCTATCACCAGCATCACACATGTTGTTCTGTCCCCGCAGGCACAGAGAAGGCTCCGCCTATTTCAGGAGCACTTTTGAGCTGTGTGTATGCCAAATGTAGCCACAACCTTTGATGCTTTCCCACAATAAATCAGAGGGATCTTACTGCATACTTATTTAAAAAAAAAAGCCTTTACACAAACAAGGAAAAGGTACAAACACACACTTACCACCCACCTGTATTTGGCATCACTAAGCGCCCCCCTAAATGGCCAAAGACACCAGTTGTTCTCAGCTCAGTCCTTGTGGGCAGTGACGACAGATTTTGTATGTACGGTGTTTTGTTTCTGGGATGTATTGTACTAAAGCCGCGGTTGTTTCCGTGGGGAAAAGTCCCGGAGTGATTCTTGCCATGGTACTCGGCCCTCTCCGACACTCCTAGGGAAACCATGAAAGAGCTCTGGACTTTAACCTTGATGTCAGAGAGAGGGTTGAAGAGCGAGGACTCCGTCATGAGCTCCTTGTCCAGCGGATCCTGTAGACAGATGGGCCCACTGTACGTCCGGCTCACTGTCAGGTCTGGCTGCATAGCCGGATTCAGGAGTAGAGAGTTTCCTGGTAAGACAAGATCGATCTGTCACTCAGACACTAAAGAGACACCCCCGATCCTCTTTTGCTGTTGCTTCTATTAACGGAGAATATGCACGGGTGTTGGGTGCACTGATTGGCAGCAGCTGGCTCTACTCATCCAGATGGAGTCACACACCAGTGTCTGGGAAATGAATGGGGACCTCTGGCCTTCCAGGTTGTTTTTTGAGTGGCATAGGCCCCACCCCTTCATACCCAGGACTCTTTGCATGCCTTCTTTTCAAGATAAGGAATTCGGACACTAGATTGGGCGGCTGTATCAGTTAGTGTTTGTGTGATTATTTTAACTGGCAAAGAAAAGGTATTTAAAAAAAAGAAGAAGAAATGAGAAAGATGTTTTGCAATCCAGTTTGAAGCAAAATAACATCTGTTCCTTTTAAATAGCAAGAGATGCCACAGTGTGGTGACTCTTAGTGTTGCTTCTATGAGCCCATAGAGGCTGTGGGAAATCCCTTGTGGGATTCTGAGTGGTTCCTGGAGCTGGGTCAGGGAGATGCCTCGGAGAAAATAGTTCAGGGGACGTTACCAATCACTGTTTGAGGAGCCAATGTCCTTGAACATCACACACCTTACTCTGGCAGGGAATTAATGCTCCAGTGGAGATTGGCTTGGCTTGTATGTGGGAGGCATGTCAGAAAGGTAGCCTTTCTGGCTTAAAACAAATGAACAAAACAATCTTCATAAAAACAGAAGAAATTGGACTGGGGTTTTAATCATCTGTTAGGTTCACCATTTCTTTTCTCCCAAGCCAAATGTTAATCGAAGCCTGTGATATTTTCTCGTGATGAAGTAATCTCATTTATTAGTAAATAACTGAACATCCTTCCCTCCCGAGCCTCCCACCCACATCAGTTCATCAATACGACAGCTCAAATGGAAACCCAAATCATATTAAAAAATTTCCCTTTGGGACCTGACCAAAAAAATTGTTTCAAATATAATATTTTTGAAAATGTTTCAGTTCTAGACAGTACTACATTAGTCTCTATTGTTTTTCTATTTTCCTAATTTGTACAAGCACCAAGAGAGGATCTATCACCTTGACTTTTTGCACAGTGCGTCGGGATGCGCTAAGAACCAAGAATCACAGAGAAAATAAATAAGACGTGAGAATGCAGTGCTAATGGCCCTTTGATGATGCCCTTTTCTCCATCTTTGGGCTGCTGTGTTGAGATGCAGCCACATCATGCAGTCCTTTTTAGCAGAACCACACTGAGTTCAACAGATGATAACCTTGCTCTTGTCTGTGGTCTTCCCAAGAAAAAGAGGGACTGAAGAAAGTAACACATTTGAAAACAGTATGAACCAGCAGTTTCCATGGAGACTTCAAAATCTCATAGCCCCAAATCTCCTGGCTATTTGATCACAAATTCCCACTTTCGGAGCTTAATTTTTGATTATTTGACTACTCTTAAAAGACTCGCCTAGCACATGGGGGAATTATTTCTGAAATGTAGACAGCACAGACAAGGAACGTAGCTGGGTATAGATGTATGTATGAGGTTGGGGCCGTGGCACAGTGGTAGAAAATTTGCCTTGCATATGTGAAGTCCTGGATCCCATCACCAGAAACACATAGACACAGACACAGACACAGACACACACACACACACACACACACACACAGAGAGAGAGAGAGAGAGAGAGAGAGAGAGAGAGAGAGAGAACATAGACAAACGAAACACACACTCACATGCACAAATCTATAACAGAAAATGTTTACTGCCAACTTAATTTAAGCCTGATTAGGGCCAGTTACCTGCTCCCCACACCAACGCACACATACACACATACACACACACTTCTGGTTACCCCTATCTTCTCTTTAGAAACCTATTTTCCTCTTTTAATATAAGCATGCTATTCTGTCTGGCTCCTTTCTATCTTCTTATCTGTCTACTTACTTTGCAGTGCTAGGCATTGAACCCAGGGGTCTATACCTCCTGAGGCTGTATTCGACTACACCATAGCAGATTATACTTCTAAAGGTTAGTTTTAATTTCACTGGCAACTTGACACACATAGAATCGCCTGAAAAGAGAATCTCAATGAAGGGCTATCAAGATCAGATTGACCCGTGGGAATGTCTGTGGGGAACTGTCTGGATTGTGTTAACTAATGTGGGAATAACATGTTCACTGTGGCAGCATCATTCCTTGGGTTAGGGTCTTGAACCCTGTAAGAGTGGAGAGAGTGGGCTGAGCACTAGTAAGAATATAAGCATTCATTTCTCTCTGCAATAAACTGTGGACATGACTAGCTGCTTCCAATTCTAACCTTGACTTCCCAGCAATGATGGAACTGTCATCTGCAATTGCCAGCTGAATAAACCCTCTTTCCCTTGAGTTTCTTTACTTTGAGGTATTTCATTACAATTTCATTGCAGAAATGAGACTGGGACACCATTCTGCCTAACATTCTTGGTGTTCCCCTGCCTGGGGTACTAGTTGGTTCATGAAGATATCATCTTCAGGACAGTGGAGGTTAAAGTCACAGTCTATAAAAATGAATTTCATTGTCAATGGATATAGGGAGAGTAACAGTTATAGAAAAATACTTTATCTTCTATCATGATATTTATGAAATTCTTAGACAAAAAATAAACAGGGTGGTCAGATGCTCTGATGAAGTGATTCTTTTAGAGATTCATAATATACCAACATTCTGACACACTCCTTCAGGAGGAGATATGTCCAACTTATGTAAATCACCATTCCCTAAGAATGTTTAGGCAAGACTACTGCCAACCTCCTGTATCTGTTACTTGCTGTTCCACAGAACATACTGATATCCCTTGATCAGAGAACATGTGACCATCTAGCGCTATATTCAGAATATGAGCTCTTCCCAAATGCCAAGGGCTTCCCCATGTTATTCTAGGCAAACTTGATTTCACAAGAACACTGTGAGGAGGATGTTAGCATTCTCATTTTATAGCTGTGAAGCGGTGACTCAGAATAACTGCTTTGCCTCATAGCTGTTTCATATGATAATACAACTGGCTTTAAAACAAGGGGACTTGTACACAATACTGGCTCACCAATAACAGCTTAACACAGAGGTGCCCAGAAATAAAAGCCAAGGGGAGAAGCCCATCTCTCCTAGTCATATCTTAATTGCTGTGGTATCAGGTTTGGGTTTGTACTTCAGTAGCCTGTGTGCCCAACAGACAGTGGGCACAGAAAGTCTTCAACATCTAGGAGAGGCAATAATCACACTATGAAGAGAAATAAAAGCCATGGCATGGGTAATGAGGAGAAAACTCCATCCTTTGAAGAGAAACAGTTTCTCTATGCCTTAAATTAAAACCAAATATATCCTATCACCACCTTGAATTCAGGAACAGGTTTGGCTCATAATAGAGCATTAAATGATTCTCTTTTGAGAAAGAGCATGGCTGTGAGTTGACATGAAAAATGTTTCTTTCCCTACAACAAAAGACTTGGCAGTAGCTGAAAGTCCTTTAGCCTGGAATTTCATTTTGTCATTGTCTAACTGACCCCTCAGATATCTTTTAAATCCTTTTTACTTATTCGAAATGAGTAAATTATAAAATCTATATAATAAAGGTGCTTGGGAAGTTGTGATCTACAGCTGTTTCCTCGGCCTTTAGTGATGACTATTTTAGTTAATGAAATTAAACATATAAAGTGTTTCTTAAACATAGAAAGTATTTCAGGTTTCTTTAAAGATAAAAGTTGGACAATTTGAGAACAGTAACTCATTAAGCATTCTAAATATAAAAGGTTGAGCTACTTCACTAGAATGTTGCCATTGAGATCCATGCATCCTAACAGTTGCTAAGGACCAAGAAAATCATTTTATCAAATTTGGTGTTGTCATGAATGGAAACACGTTGGTAGCGGCTCTCAGGACCAAGAGCTACCTTCACACAGGGTCAACAACATGGGGACCCCTGTGTGAGTGAGGCCCATGTTCCTGAGGATAAGGTGTTGGGGGACCTATGCCGCTGACCTTGACGAACTGTTTTGAAGTTGAAGGTCTGGAAGCCACCTGTCAATGCAGAAGAGTCAATGACATCCACGCCGTAGTCACTGTGACTCCGTCTGTAGAGGGTGACACCAATGACCAGGACTGCCACGGCCACGACAGCTGCGCCCAAGCCCGAGTACAAGGCAATGTCGCTGGCATTTTCAATGCCTGAAAGACACAAGAGAAGTCCTAAGTGGCTAACATGGGCTAAGGCCATAGAACCACCCCAGGACAGAACATGGTATGCTCTTGGAGTCTGGAGCCTACTGCTCAGATCACACAGGAAGCTAGCTTCAAGTTAGACTCTCATTCACATACTAGTCATGTTTCCAAAGCTCCTTGTATAAATCAGAGCAGGGCTAGTCAAATATCTTAACTGTGTGAAGGTAGCTTACCATGTAATGGACTTGGAGAGAATCAATTTTGCAAATATAGCATTTTTTCTAGTAAGAACAAACAACTCCTTAACTTATTTAAGGAAGTCATAGTTACCTGAAAAGTGTTCTTATATTTTTATTTGAGGGAAAATAGACTCACACAAATGACAAAAAAAGAGGGGCTTCTCTGCTCATTGGGGGCTCGGGGCACATGCATTAGCATAAAGCTGTTTAGGGTAGGGTGCTAACATGGTATGAGAGTTAGAAGAGATTAGAGTTTATGAGCATGTCAACTTTGATATAAATACTCAGTCAGAGTACAGCAATAACCTTGGTTTTGCATATGTAATCGCCACGAGAGCAGTTTTTATGTGAGACAGGAATATTTTGATTGTTGAGGGCTCTTATGTCCACGGTAAATGTTTTTTTTTTTACCATGGGCTCTTGTGTCTATGGGAACTGTTTTCTGGTACCAAGCCACTGTTAGACTCTGACACTTCGTTAGGGGTCACATGCTGATTCTCCCATACCTCGCCTACTCCATCCTATTGAATGCATGGGCAAAGCAAAAATAAAAACGTTAGTTTAATTTTAGGATGTGGATGTCTCCCCAACCCCCAGGAGAAGCTACAGCTGAATTCTTTTCCAGACACATATTGGGTGTGGCTCATCCCAAAAGCAGGTTGATAAGGGCTATTATAACTCAACATAGAAGAATTATCTAAAACAAGGCAATCCTAAAAGAGGCGACATCCCAGAGTGTATGGAAATGGAAGGTGGCAAGAAATAACTACATAATTAAGTTCCCATCAGATTATGTAGCAAGTACACGTAATGGGTCCGAAATAATTATTCTGCTATCCAGGGTTGGGCTGAGGGGATAAAAGAAACACATCATATATTTACCTTGTAATTGCATCACACTTACTATGCATTCCTCGCACCCTAAAATGGTACTTATCAAATGGGTAATGCTAGTCACACAAGTATAAAGTGAATTTATTTTCAACGAAGTTAGTGGGCCATAAAATAAGGTGTTACCAAATTAAAGACTGAACGTGGAGACCAAGCGGAACCAAATCAGCAGTAGTTCAGGAAATGCATGAAAATATCGGGCAAAGAGGAGCACAGCCGTCAGAAGGAGTCAGGCCTGAAAGGTCAGGAGTTCCACAGACACGTTTAATAAGCAAAGCATCGTGAAGCTGTGCCATGCAACAGGGTAAGACGCAGAGCTTCATTCTAACTCAGGATGGGGGCAGACAGACACACTGCCATCATTCCCCAGAACTGCGGACACCAGGAACCACACCTCCACTGCAGAATTTCCATGCTATGCCTGCCTATCTTTTGGAGGAACAAGGAGGCATCCACCAACCTGGTCATGCTCCCATCCCCGTGTTTCCTTGGAGGGAAGAATGACACTCAGGGCAGAGAGCACACTGAACACAGGAGACGCATCACACCAGGACACAGGGCACAGTGAGCGGACTTGGAATTGAGATCAGTTAGTTCTTTTCCTTCCTTGTATAATGCTAAGTGATGAGAAAACCATTTAAAAGATACTTCTGGGGAGCACACACCTTCTTAACAAAGGAGCACATGCAGGGGAGCAGCCCGGCTGTGTACTGGCTGCAGCTGCTTCTCTGCTGAGCTTGTAAAGTCGAGATAAAGGCATTCTTAGAGTTCCAGGCACTGAAACAGGAAGACTGGAGCAGAAAGCCAGGGAGTTTACCAAGGTAAAATTCCAGAGATCAAAATCGAAATCACTGGATGTGAGCCCGGTGAGACAAAAGAGGGAGACAAGGGAAAGTTGCTTTTCCCTTCCAGATTCCCATTTTGGTCTTTGATACATAAGGGGGCTGAATTATCACCATTATTCCAATCCTTCCCTTTAGACTAATGGTATGTATTGTTTATCATGTTTCCTTTCCCAGGAAAATTTCTGAATCATCTGACTTAAGTTACAAGAACAAAATAGTACATTAAAAATATTTCATGTGAGTAAAGGGAGCAGAGAGACGGCTCAATGCTTAAGAATACTCTTGCAGAGAACCTGAGAGTTTGTGCACACATGAGCACAAACCAATGCAAAGGCACACATGTAAGAATAATTAAAAATAAAAGTAAATTCTTTAAAATACTGACTAGGAGTCAGGTGGTGACTTTTTTTGTATCAAAAAAACAAAAAACAAAAACCAAAACCAAAAACAAACAAACAAAGAAAAACACTGAGCTAGACTTGTAGGTGAGCATTGGCCCTGTTGGAGTTTATATCCCTGACGCCTGGGAAAGCTATTAGCCATCAGGGAGGGATTACTACAGAAAGAAGAACAAAGTGGTACTGATTTCACAAGAATAATCTGGAAGTCACCAAGTTCAGTATGCAATAATTCCATCAGTTCAAAAAAAAAAAAAAATGAGAGCCAACTTTGTCGTGTGTTTGCACGGAGTTTACACACAGCTCACATTCTCAGTCAGTTATTGTCCAAAAGCCAGATGGTTATAGACTCCTAGTATTTCAGCTTCAGCCTGGATGGCATATACAAATACTCCAGGCCCCGTTTTATATCTCAAGAGTTTTAACCCAGTATCCTTAACCATAGCCCAAGTTCTTGTAAATGTGAACTTCCATATTTCTTTCTCCTGACTGTCGTCTTCTCTCTTTTATCTGCCTGCTTGTGCTGTGCACTATTCCTTCCCCCTTGCCAACTTCTCTCTAAGATTTCAAGAGCATAGAGTGGATAGAGTGGTTTTCCTATAAATTCTGGGTAGCTAATAGAGTTTTTTTTTTTTTTGCTCAGGACCAAAGAGTTAGCTCCATGTTTTCTCTACTAGCTTCCTAGTAGAAAGAGAAAGTTATGTGCATGTGTATGTGTGCATGTGTGTGTGTGTTACAGCTACACTCCCACACTGGCATGCAGATTCACCACATGCAAGTATATTCAGTAAAGTGGATGTGCATGCAGAGGGCGCTGACTTGGCAATGGGGACATGGCTGTTCCTTTGAGGGGAGCTGCGGGGACACAGGGGAGCTGCATAGCATATAACATATCACAGTGACTTCCCAGGACATGTAGCTGCCTCCACATCCACTCCTGTGTCCTCCTGACCCATCACTGCACTGCTCTTCCACATTCAACTGCACTCGAATGACCTGTCAGGTGGGTACTGCTAATAAAAGAGCCTGCGTCCTGGTCAGTGTAATATACATGCCTCCAGCAGTATCTGCCCATCTTTATCTACCTACTTGTCAAGTGCCAGCCCAAGTGGTCCCCTGTCTGGCGTAACTCTGTCCTAGGTGGTGTAGTCAACTGTGCTTGACTTTGAGTGTTAGAACTTACAGGGCTTAGGGGTCCTAAAATGCACTTTGGACTGTACATTTTACTGATGGCTATCTGCATGACAGTTAGGTTGCTCTTCTCAAATGCTTTCAACTCCTCACAAGCAGTACTCTCTCTCTCTCTGATTTCCCAGAGAACCTTGCTAATCCTTGTGCACAACTGTTTATTGCTTGCTTGCCTGGTCTCCAACTGAAGGAGCACAATACTGAGGAAACCAGAGTCTGGGGGTGATTTGTAGAATCTGTCCTTCAAGAATTCCTTTTTTTTTATCCTTTTTATTTATTTTCAAAATTACATTATTGGTGTATTTTTTTTAATTTATTTATTTATTAAGGATTTCTGCCTCGTCCCCGCAACCGCTTCCCATTTCCCTCCCCCTCCCCCGATCAAGTCCCCCTCCCTCATCTGCTCGAAGAAGAGCAATCAGGGTTCCCTGACCTGTCAGCACTTGGGACGCAGAGACAGGTGGATCTCTGTGAGTTTGAGGTCAGACTGGTCTACAGAGCTAGTTCCAGAACAGCCAGGCCTGCTATACAAGAAACCCTGTCTCGAATAAATAAGCAAACAAACAAACAAAACAAAAGAATTTCCTTTCCATTTCTATTTGTGCATGTGCGTTTATAACTATCATTCTTCTCACAGACACAGAACTGTCACAGGCACACACAAGAAATTGCTGATTTGTTGGTTCAGTGAGATTCTGAATGAAAGCATTGGTTGAGCAGGGATACTCTGCCTTTGTGGGCACAGGGTGCCGGGCCTTTCAATTTCATAAATGAGGCTTTGCATCCCACTGTCTTACTGTTGTTTTTCCTTTCCTCTTATCCCTACTTTTCTTTTACTAAAAGTCACAAAAGCTTTAGGCAAAGCATGGAAGGCTTCAGCATATCTGAAAGGAAAAAGAAAAGTTAAGTATAACCTACATCTATAGGCAACTCAAAAAACAACCAAAATACCTGATTGAGAAACCTATTATTTCCAAGTTGCAAAGCATGGAGGGATCATGAATGAAGTAAAAAGTGCCCACAGAGGAATTCCTGAAGAGAAACAGAGGGTGGGAAATTGGGCCTTGAAAAGGAAAGAAGAAAAAAAAAAGAAAGAAAGAAGAAGCCTTTGCTTCCTGGAGATGGGATGCATAAGGGGCTGTTCCAAAAAGAGACTAGGCCCACAGTAGGCACTCACTGGCCATCTGTTTAGAGGAAACTAGTAAAGTCTCTTGCCATCTCTACCAGGAATAGAAAAGGAGGAAATGGCCTTTTATTAAAGCAATCGGGTGTCTGGTTTGATATTAAAATGACCTTTCCTACAATGAGGGCTGTTTAAAACATCTATATTTCTAAGGTGGATTGTGAAATCGCCTTTCAGAAAGTCTCTAAAAAAAAAATCAGCAGGACTCTGTAACAGTCTGCAATTACTTTATCTTATTTTTTTATTATTACTATTTATCAGAGTTGGCTGGGGGAATAATTGACCTTTCAAGGCCCCTTCTTAGAAATAAATTTGAGTGACAGCCCTCTCTAGTGATCTGTGGTAACCGATGGCCTGTTGAGTCCAGCCAGGGCTGTTTAGTTTAACTGTCCCATGTTTTCCAGCCTCTAAGGTAAAAGACATATTAATTTTTCTTGCTAATGGAACATTAACTCAATTCACATGTTACAAATTGAACATATATCACGTTTAACATATAGCAGACAGGAACCTATGGTCAGGCCTCGAGCTACAAAGGCCTGGTTTGGGAAGATGGGAGTACCTTTCTACTATATCCACACTACTCTGCCTGATCTCCTGGTGGGTGTCCTGGAGCAACCACTCCTGCCATTGTAGAAAACCAGGCCAACAAACTTGAAATGCTAATGTAATCAGCAGTGAACTGCTAAGGAATCCACATTAAGAAAATCTCCAGAAAGGGAAGCCAGTAAGAAGCAAAACAAATGGAAGCCACAAGAGCCAACTACTGAGCCAGAATCCCAACAGCAAGGCAACCTAAGGTCAATCCAGGAAGCAGCTTCCCCGCAGCCAGTGCAGGTGGCACACAGGGCTACTAGACTATTTCACAAGTTTTTCCTTTTAGCATGGATTCTAGATATACGGAACAAAAATATAGAACTAGCTTGGAGTAATGGTGTACGTCCTTAATCCTAGCACCCAGGAGGCTGAAGCAGATGGATCTCTGTGAGTTCAAGGACAGCTTACCCTACATAATGAGTCCCAAGGCTAACTGGGACTGTAAGTTCGAGACCCTGCCTCAAAAAAATATAGAAGTAAATCTAAATTTTCAGTTCAATAACTAGCAATATTAGCATAAAGTAATTTCCATGTAGTATCTAGTGCCAATATAGAAATTATTATGTGTTTACCCAAAATTTAAATTTAAATGAAGGGTCCAGTAGTTTAACTGGCAATTCTCATTTTTGAACTGCAAAAGTACTGTACTTTTACTAATGGGAGAGGTACAAGGTAAAAGAGCTAAAGAGTGGGATTTGACCTCTAGCTTTTGAGTAAATTTCTTCACCTTAGTTACTTTCTTCTGACCACTGAAGACATCACGTCTATAAATTTCAGCACACTGGGGAGAGAGTGGTTGTGAATGCACAGCCTTAGTGAGTACCCTGGTGCTCTACTGGTACTAAAGAACACATGGGTCTATCCCCTGTTCTTTGTGTCTTTGCTTGGTTCTGAGGCATTTAATGAACAAATCCCATTATTTCCATTAAGGACAGAGCCAGTGAAATCACTGAAAATGGAAGTAGGAAAAAGCATATACTTATGAAACGCTAAAAATCAGATAGCAAAAAAAGTCAAAAACGCTAAGAAAATTACAAATGTTGCACACATATATGTGCTGAATTGATTTAGAGGAAGAATGATTGTGAAGGACAAAGCAAATCATGCAATTTGTGGAAAGTGCTGTACTTATGTAATTGAAAATAATCAGCACGGGATGAAGAAAAATGACGGACAAAATAAGGGAGAAAATGTTTTAGAGTGTGCCCGGAAGAATAGTACCAGTGCTGCTAGCCTCATGCTAGCTTAGAGGGGCCTAGATATCTGAGGAGGATTTAAAGGAATGAGCCAAAGACAATCTTGCCAATTGAAAATGCTATTCATGTCTATAGCCCAAGGCAGAATGACCACCTATTAAGCCCGTACGGGTGAGTACTGAGCTTCCATCTTCTGAGAGCTGCCTATCTGGTAAACATTGGTCTCCTCTGCAAGTCAATGTACTGCAGACAAACCCATGGGACGCAAAGTTCTTGAGTAAAGAGGATTCTAGTTGCCAGGCCTTGGCCGTACATCCAGGTGGAAATTATTTCAGGATGCAAATCTGTGGCTATATCCTACCACACAGTAGGTGAGTCTTCAAATTTCTTCACTTCCTTTTTCTCTAACCACTCAACTTCCATCTTGTATTACATTGTAAGGAGAAGACATTTCTGATTTTCCCTTCATATTTCATTGGTTCACGACTAACCGTATATCACAAATACTTACTTCATAAGTGAATAACTTTGGCTACCTAGAAGCAAAATTCTTGATTTTGCACTTTAACAAAATTTTACTCAGTAAAGAATTAACAGGAAGACTCAGAACAATAACTTAATAAATATTTTTGATCTTGGTAATACTCTAAATGCAACAAGTAAGATGATGAATGAGACACTGTCCTGGCCAGACATAATGGCACTCATTTGTAATCCTGGCAACCAGGAAATTATGGCAATCTTCCTGAGCTTGGGCTACATAGTAAGACTAGTTCTCAAGATTAAAAAAATAAAAATTAAGGAGTAGATTCACCAAAACTAAGGATATTTGAAGAAGTCGTATATAAATCCACTAGTGTGTAAGATAGTTAAAATACCACGGAGATATTGGTATATCTCCATATACCAATAGTGTGCGTGTGTGTGTTTGCATATAAGTCCTCTGCTTGAGGATGCTACTCCCAGAAGACATGGGTTTTCTACATGAAAATCTTAGTGCCATTGACAGGATACCTCCCTACTTGTTACTGGTCAGGAAAACCCCATGGGCACCTGAAATAACCCAAACCATTGCTAATGCTCGTAGTTGCCTACTATAACTAGGTAGCAAGACCCTATTGCTTAAGACACCATTTTCTTTGGATGCAGGATATAAAGAAATTAGCCTCAATTGACTAGAAAACTTGCTCCCTGAGAGTTCACCTATATGGATCCAGAAGGTTCTGTATAAGCTGCTGTGGGAAAAAAGATATCAATGGTCTTACACGGCACTAGACCCTTGCCAACCAGGCAAGACAGGCCCAGCGGCACAACAGTGGCAGGATGGTTATGAAGGTAACAAATTGCTTTCCAATTGGACAAAGGTCTATACCATAGGAGGGATTATCGGTCTATTACTGTAAACCTGGTCAAAGGCTCATGACTGGGGAAGCTCTCAGCCCTAGGAGGGAACCTATTATTGTTATTTTGCCAAACAATCATGTTATTAAACCATGAGATTTGTGGTGCTCTAAAATACAATCAGGGATTTTTTTTTCTTTTTGTAGTGTGTTGTCATCAATAAAAAAGACTCATAACAATTGAAAGTGCAAAGCTGTTCAGCAATAGACATTAACACCCCCCCCCCCCATTTCCAAGACTCGGGAATATGACAGAAGAAAGGCTAGAAAAAATCGTTAAGAGCTGGCAGACAAGGAGAGCTGTGAAATTCTGACTTCTAGATATGAAATGGATTTTGCATATATCATCTTATAGCAGTTGTGGTTACCTACACAAGATCTACCTAGGATTAAAAATCAAAATTCCAGCATGGATTGGGGAGGAGTCCCTGAGGCTCCACACTCAGTGGGAAAGCTACTGCATTTGGTGGCCAGGAAGTCCAGCAGCAGATTGTTAAACTAGTCAAAAGAAGGTGCTGCGCTTCAGGGAATGCTAGTAAGCTCCTGAAAAGGCTTCAACAGGCAGGAGATCTGCCCAGAACTTAAGTTCCAAAAAGCTCAGCTAAGCTCACTTAAGGAAACACTAGGCAGGGTAAGATGAATGAAGATCTCTGCTAGGAAGACAGCTTGACTTTGTCACCCAGGACCCTGGCTTTTTTGTATTCATTATTTGGGGCTTTATAAGGCCATTTTCTTGCAGGGATATAGTATATTTTGAACATACTTCCCTCAGACTCCACTTCTCTCTCCCTCCTTCCCACTTGTTCCCTTCGTCTCTCAGATAGTTTTGTGTTTCATTTCCTGTCATCAGTGTATGCATAATTTTATGTATTTATACTACCTGGGACTGTGGGATTATTTCCTTTTCCTTTGGATCTTCTCTTCCTAATGTGGTCATGCTTCTTCTCTGCAGTGACTCTGGCCTCCTTTACATCTAAGTATTGCTATCTTACCTTACCTGATCCTCAGTCTTTCCTTATTCACATCATAAGGCCTTGACCTCAACCCACCTGCTGGCTTTAAATATCATACTGGCACGATGAGTCCCAAATATGCATTTTTCTGCCCTGTGGGCTATTGTATTCATCCTCCTATTCCAATCTCCATTTGGCACCTAATAGGACACGCAAACTGAACTTTGGGCTCTTTTTTCAAAATTATTCATCAAGTTTTCGCAGTAATAGTAATGCCAACTCCATCCTTCCTATGCATAGCCCCCAATTTGGAATCACCCAAAATATCTTTCTTTTTTCATATCAATCTATCATTAAACCCTTACGTTCAAAATAGGACTTTCTTTTTCAAATATTACCATTGTCCATCCAGCCAAAGCCCCAATCATCTTGAGCCTAGATTATTCTAACAGTTTAACCATATTAACAGATTATTTTTTGTAATGGATCATTGTAATAGATGCCCTTGCTTCTGCTCTGGTTTCCTATGAGTTTACATTGGACAGTGCAATTGCGATGTATATTTAAAAATATTAGGCCGTATCTCTCTCAGTGAAAGCCCTCCATGACTTTCTGCTTCCTTTAGAGTCAAGGTCACCATCTTTATGACGGCCTAAGATGCAATGGAGTTTCCCCTCTCACCTTACTTCTGTGACCTTAACAAATACCACCCTTTCTGTAACTTGGTTGTGTATAACCTTTCCTTTGTATATCTCCCCCAGAGCCTGGAAGCAAGGTCTCACCTCAGAGCCTTCACCTTCTGATGGTCCACTAACCTGAGCACTCACCCTCAGGGACTCCAGATCTGTGCTGCCTTGATTATTGAGTGTTTTCTAAATGCAACTTTATTAGTCTTTCTCTGAATATTTTATTCAGAAACGCAATCCTCCCTCAAAGCCTGTTCCAGGTCCTCATCCCACTTAATAACATGTCACATCATTGTCCCACATTTGGTGTGTTTTCTGACATTCATATTAACTTTCTCTTCACCCAAACTGTGAACTTTATGAAGCCCACAATGTGTAGGGCTTAGGGCAGATTCTCCACTCAGCAGAACATATTTTAGCACATAGTGAGGATGCAAAAGGAACTGTTGAGCAAACGGATGGAAATGATAGAGTCAGGGAAGCAGAGATTGGTTTGAGCACAGAAGAGGCAGTCAGAGATGGTTTGTTGGATATAGAGAAGGAAATTGGTGGCGAGGAAGACAGAGACAAAGGTTTTGACCCAGACCATTTACTTGGTGGTCAACTGTTTACTAAAATGGAGAAGATAACAGGAGGGATGGGCTAGAGATGGAGGCAGAGAAGAACAAATTGAATTGTGAAGTTAGAACTAGTTCCTTAGATGTCTCTGAGGCAGCTGGAACACTTTTTCTTTTCTTCTTTCTTTCTTTCTTTCTTTCTTTTTTCTTCCTTCCTTTCTTTTCCTCTCTCTCTCGTTCTCTCTCTCCCTCTCTCCCTCCCTCCCTCTCTTCTTTCCCCTCCCTCTCTCTTTCTCTCTCTCTTTCCCTCTCTCCCTCTCTTCCTTCCTTCCTTCTTTCCTCCCCCCCCTCTTTTCTGTCTTCCTCTCTTTCTCAAGATTCATTTATTTTTATTTTACATGTAGGCATGTAGGAGTATTTCCTTGCATATATGTCTATGCCCCATATGAATGCAGTGCCTGCCTGCAGAGTCACAAGATGGCCTTATATGCCCAGAAATGGGAGTTACAGGTAGCTATGAGCCACCATGTGGATGCTGGAAACTAAAGCTGGGTCCTCTGGAAGAACAGTCAGTGCTCTTAACCTCTGAGCCAAGTCTCCAGTCTTGTAGGCACTCATTCCTATAAAGACAGAACAACTGTATAGAAGGGGGCTGGAAAGAGATTAAAGCACAGAACCATTTTCTGGGGAAATTCTGAATCTTGTCAGTGCCCTTCTTTGTTGAAACTGCTGAGCCAGCAACCTCTCAGGAGTTTACAGCCACTCCGAAAACCCCATTCTCCAAGCCTCCAACGAGCCTCACTCTCAGAATGCAACCATTTTTCAGTTTGACTCTGGGGGTTCATGCTTGCCATTCAGAACCTACTATATTTCACTGCACCTCCTGACATTGTTACACAACATTTATTGAAAGCACATTTGATGGTAATGAAGTTTCTATTAACTATGATTAAATCTCATAAAGCACCTGAAGATAATTTAAGATGTGCAGAAGCAGAAAATGAAACATTCGGTTTAGTACATTAGGAAACGTAATTGATTAAATTATCTCATTTACAATAAGTGCTTTCATGAACTATGCAGTGCGCATATTTTCCCCAGTTTGTCATTATGATTTGCCAACACATATCTTAAGACTTCACTTTCTCTTTGTACTTCCCTGCAATGCAAAGCTAGCTCCTTTGCCTGTCTGTTCTGGAGAATGGTGTAGAAAACTCCCTCTGAATGATGTGGTCTACCCACCAGGGCGCTTGGAAGATGATGTGTACCGCTATATATAGGAACAGGTTGTTTCTCAATTATCTTCATAATTGACTTTGATTTTGCATCAGTGATGATTCATGTCGTCTTAAACCCAGCCCCCACTTCCACTGAACAACTAACCTGAATTTGTGTAATGTACTTCCAACCATGCAGCTCACAGAACCCTGACTGGATTCCTCTGGGAGCTTTCTGCAATCACATTGATTCTGGCATGGTTTTATTTTTAGGGAAATCACAAATTAAAACAGTTTAAGTGATTCTGTTGCCATATCCAGCAATTAAGCATGGTGCTTAGGAGCGAGAACCCCAAGCACAAATGAATTCAGGAGTCCCTACAGACAAGGAATAGCTTCTGTGGGGTTTATGCCTGAAAGTACAGATGTAACCAAATTCGAAAGGCACAGGACTCACAGACTAAGCATGAAATTAATTCTTTGAAACACACACACACATGCATTTATAAATAATCTTCATGTTGGTTACGACATGGACACCCATGATCTTCTCATACTCTCTATACCCAAACTGGGGGATGACATGCACATGAGACTAAGAGAAATCACAGAGTCCAGCATCCTAGCTACCTCTCTGAGAGTCAGGACACAAGTATGGGCTGAATATTAAAGGCAAGTTCCCTTCCCTTAGCATGTGCTCATGCCAACACACATACAGACACACAGTGCTGAGTTCTTCCCAACTCAGTCTTCCAAAGCAAGTGTGCATGGAACAAAAGTACACCACTTGGGCACCAGTGGTTCCTTTACACATAGCTGGCGGCAGCAGATAAAGACACCAAGGATGGTTTTGTCTTGCATTGTTCTCAGATTTTAAGTTAGTGGCCTCTATGTGCTACAGGCTGCCCATAGCAACAAAGTAGAAAAGGAACAAAATGTCATGTCTTCTGATGCTCACCCCTGGGTCTATTTATGTCTGTCCTCTAAGGTCTCGGTTTTTGTCAAAGAAGTTAGCTAATATAAGCTGTTAACTCTCCTAAGAGCTTTGAATTCTACTGTTGTGAATTGAAATCATCAGAAGGCATTCATCTTGCATTAAATGAGAGAAACTGGACAGAGACAGGTTTCCCAAGCTTTACATTTCGAAGCAGCTGGGCAGCTGTTTACTTCTGCTAACGATGTCAGCTGTGTGGTTCTTGTCTCATAGCCTGAGATTCCTTAGTATGCTTTACCTATCTCTAGGTTCATGCAGTTACTTAGACACAATAACATATCAATTCTAGGAGTATCCCCCAGTATAGATTCTAATTCACTTGTTTTTTTCAAAAGTAGAATATGTTTATTAAATTCCCATCATACTCCAAGATTCTGATCTGTTTGGTCTCCCATTCACAAATTCTATGGCTATGGTTTGCAATCTGAGTGCATAATGGAATGACATGGGGGAGCCCTGAAAACTAAAGATTTCTGGATTCTAATCCCTGCTCCCCAACTCCCAATTTTTCAAAGACCTCCAGGTTACCATAATTGCATCAGCTGAGAACCATGGAGTCAAATGCCAGGCTTCCAACCATTAAAGCCACTCCCCATTCTCTAAATCCCCTGGATGCAAAATAGAAATAATGCAAAGGCATCTTCAGAAAGCAAGCCTGTAGCTAGGGTACTGAAGCCAACACCAACACGCAGCTTGGGCCTATTTCACTGTGGAGTGCTGGCTCTAATCTCCCTAGTTACCATGGATGCCACAGCAGGTGAGACTCCTGGCTGGCATTCTCCAGAACCCTTCCTTCCCTGCCGTTTCCTGGAAGGGCTAGGAGCCAGGCGTTTGCCCACAAAGCTGCTCTCATGCATGCGTATACCAACAAATATTTATTAATTTTAATGCTATAAATCTCTCCAGAAATAAGAATCCTAGATGACATCTTCAGAGAGACGGACTTAGAGGCAGAAAGAATCAAGAAGAGAGATTTACTTTTGCTTTGAGGGAGGGAAAGGACGTGCATATTTTTTTTTTTTTTGATTTAAACCTCTGATATGTGACTCCAAACTCAATGAGGAGAGCCCCGAAAGCCCAGGATCTGCCAGAGGACTTCGCTTCTGTTTGATTCCTGAACAAATACAACAGCAAGGTAGCAAATATGAGAATAAATTATATCCACAAGAGGAAAAATAACTTACTTTGGGGTTTTATTTCATGAAGAGGTTTTTTATCTAAAAGAAAGAAAGAGAAAAAAGAAAGTTGCATTTAATAAATTTACATGGAGCAGATATATTCCCTGTATTACTTTGTATGGCCTTCTATAAATGATACATTTTCTCCAATTTGCAGGCAATATGGATTATGGGGCCCACATTTTTTTCTTTTGCATTCTGAATTTTTATTTGCCTCTTTTTGAAATATTTCCATATGATGATTATTTTATTTAAGAATATATTTTCTCTCCAGTTTGCTAGCATATTTTTTTCTCTGTTGCTTCTGCTCAATTCTTATCTGCATGATAAGTGCAAGCAGCTTGCTGCCTGTTCCTTTTAATGCCCAGGGAGCAGCCTGCTCAGGCAAGAGATGCCATTTCAGTATACATGAAGACAGAAAAATGAGCCAGGGAATAAATATGTAAAGAGAGCCTGCAGTGGTTTGCAGTAATCATGGTCTGGATGCAAACTTCCAAACTGCCTGTTGAGCCATTCCCTGAGGCTATGGATGTGGTGTTGGGAACATTTTTGGTTTGGGTTTTTGTCCTCACCCCCCACCAATCTGTTTGAATGCCTGTTGTCTCTCAGTGAAGAAGATGTCTTCGTATGTTCAGCAAGCTGGTGGGATGTAGCAGTGAAAGGCAAAGGTCATCTGGACCTCAGCGGTCAGCGTCAGCTGAGGCATTTGTGACAGTTCTTCCCAAGGCTCTCAGTTCATCAAGTACCATCCGGTCCTGTTTCCCACCAGCAACTAATTCTAAATCTCACACTGATATTGGAGCCTGTGGCTTACTTTGTTTTGCCCAGGGTCTCCCTCTTTTCCTCCTGTTCTTGGTTCCACCTCAGGCTAAACACCACTGTAGAAGGCAGATTGAGCACTTTCCAGACACCAGGGCAAGATGCCAGGATTTAACATTTTGCAGAGCCTCCTGAATTCACAGGGGTGTCTGTGCCTCTCCTAGTCCTCTTCTAGGCTTCCAGATTACACAGGTCAAGGGCATTGGCCACTCACAGAGTCACAGAGCGGGGGCCCTGCGAGGTTACCTTCTACAGACTTGTTCTCTATGAGCCTGAAGATGGCCACATAGAGTGAGGCTTTCATTGTGGATTATGGTTTTAACAGAATCAAACCCAGCATGCTGTATATTTTAGAACTTCATAAATAGTATCTTACTGACGGCATAATAACTCCTCCCAGGCAGATAGGCTGCTATGGTCAGTTTGCCTAGGAATTTCTGCCAACTAAACCCACTTCTGAATTTTATAGTGATCTTGACAGAAAGTTCTTATAGTACATAAATATAGGGTGCTTGGAATATGGCTTTTGTATGTTTTGCAGTATGACTTGTGATGGAAGAAGATTTTACAAGTTGGATGCAAATCATACTCCTGTATATGGATCATTTAATGGTCGGAAAGAAGGAGACAGCAGCAGGTACTGCCTTCAAAACGACCGCTTTCTGGGACGACAATATAGTATTTACATTGACATGCTCATGTAGGATTTTTCATTCACGTTTGTGAGAGCACTTGCATTCCCCTCACACAGACTCGACACATTCACCGAGAGCAGGTGGCAGCTGAGACGTCCAGATGCTGCTACTCTCAACAATTAGAAGGCAGCGGCTTTGGTGGGTTCAGCGGAGCTTCCGGTTTGCTTAGTGCGAGGCTCTGGATGCATTCGGCACAGGCACCAAGAGGCTGGCAGGCCAGGGCTAAGATGCCTGAAAGTGATGCATTGTCACACCCACGAGAGGAGATGGGGGAACATCTGTTTAGGACTCTGGCTGAGCGCAACTATATTTTCTCCTCTGAACCACGGGGACTGGGAATTAAACCAGGGAACAAAATGAAATGCCATTAAGAACAGGTGAGATGCAAGATGGAGTCTTCAGAAAAAAAATATTGATAGCCAAGCTGTGAGAAAAATAGGGTTGTCGGGTTCTACTGAGAACAGCTTTGACATAAGAGGAAATGTGGCCTAGAAGCCAAGGGTTAAGGTCTAGAGACAGAGGCACTGTCGCAGGGGCCCACAAGGCAGGGACCCTGAGTTTCCCTGACCCAGTTCTGTTTGGCAATGTGGCACTATACAAATAACACAGACTTGGGGTCTCAACTGGACTTGATCTTTAGGGATTCCATATCCTGTTGGTGCGCCTTGAAGGTTCTTACAGTGAACAGGGCAAAGTAACACCCTTAGAGTTTGATATTCAGGACTAAGAAGGATAGATACAGGACCATGAAGCACAGGGTAGACACAGGGTTGGCTTAATAATTGCAACAAATGACGGTCAATGAAGTAATTTCAACGTATGATGATGGTTGTGAGCCCAGTAACTCATGATGCTTATCTGTGTTCCTGCTGGGAAACGGATCACAATGCCAGGTCAGGAACTGCACGGATTTGGGGCAGGTTGCTGGAATGACAGTTAAACTAATGTCTCTGCTATAGTGAGACCAAACTAAGTCACAGCTTAGTCTCTTATTGTGCAGAAGAAGAGAGGGATCCAGAAATCCTCTAGGAACCTTTGCTTGAATCCATTATTGTTAGCCTTAAGGGGGGCAACCGATGATATGAAAAGAAAAGCCGTTCACAATGGTTTCCTGCTGCAGTATAAAATGCCCCCAAAGGCCACTGTTCTCCTGGCCAGTATGTTTTCTGTTTCTACAGCCACCTTTTAGAAAAAGCTAGAAAGCTCTGGAGCCCCAAGGCATTAGTCCCCTGGCATTAGCATACAAATTGGGTTCTGCTGTGTTTTGTGAATAAGAATATCTGGAAAAGAAGCGGCCACAGAACAGCATTTTCCTCAGTTAAACACTGAATTTGACCTCAGCCCTCTGCATGTCCTAGAGAAGGCCATCTAGCGACCTCTCTAACTGTGAAGGCTTGGCCCACACCACACTGTTTTATTCTGTTTGCATAATCATTCTCTCACAAAGCTCAAGGCTATGAAACAACTTGGCCTTGGTCAACCAACACCTCTCCACTTTAATTTCCCCCTCTCCAAAGGGCTGCATTCAAATGGCCCCCTAGTAAATTAATCCATTAGGGCCAAGGTTCTTAATGTTGGCTGCACGTCCGAATCACCTGGGAGCTTTTAGAATAAACACCCAGGCCTGGGCCCCACTCCAAGAGGTCCTGATTAATTGGGGTTTGTGTTTTTTGTGATTACTACTACTTCCTGGCAAGAAATCAGGGGCTGTGTGTGGTCAACTCCACTTAGTCTCTGCTTCCCTAAGGGGCAGTGGGCGGGGGACATACAGACAGGCCTAGGAAAGCCGGTTTTCTATTTGACAAGCACTGAATTAGTGCAATTTTGAGCCAGTGGCAGCTAAGCAGTAGTTCTGGGAAATCACAGCCACTTCTTAAGGTCTGCCTTAAGCCCTGGGAGGGCAAAAGGATGGAAGGAAATGGATGATAAGCAATTGTAACTCTACCTTATTTACAAGTGAATGAATCAGAGGAATTTTTAACAGTCTTAAGGTGTTGTATCTTGGAAAAATCATGTTTGCTGTTAACTTCCTAAGCAGCCTAGACAGGCACGGAAGGGAGGGAAAAATTCACCGCAGAGAATAAACACTGCTAATGGTAAGCCAGATATGCAAGTTTAGGTTTTTCTCTGATTTTTATGTATATGCCATTAGGTAAAAATATGTATGCTAACATACATGGTAGCATGAAAACATAGGAAATTACCAATTATATTATCATTTTCACGTAGGAAACTTATAGCTTATTGTGTTGCTTTCTGCCTTTGTTATTATTAGTGTTTACTGTAATGCAAATAAGGTTTTGTGATTCCCTGCCCCCAGTACATGTGTATGTAAAAGTGTGTATCTGCATGAGAGAAAGGGAGGAGAGGGAGGAATGAGATGGAAGTGGAGGATGGGAGAGAGGATGGGATGGGAGATGGAAGGGAGAGGAGAGGGAGGGATGGGGATGGAGGGGAAAGAGAGGGAGGGGTGGGGAATGGAAGGATGGAGGGGCAGGAGGGAAGGAGTGGGGAGGGGAGGGAGGAAAGGAAGGGGGAGGGAGAGAGGAAGCACTTTACTTTTTACCTTTCATGATGATTCATTCTCTTCTGCCTTACTTTAACCCTCATTTCTTTTCTTCCATCTAGGTTCCCAAAGCATTTCCGTGGGCTCCACTATTCTTGAAAGATTCACAAAGCCACCAAGTGGCACTCAGCCCTACTGGAACCAAATGTGGCCAGGCTCATGATACTCACATGCTGGGGACTTCAGAGAGCAGGCCTGAGGACAGAGGGGCTGCATCTCTAACTCCACATTTCTTTGGAGGCCATGGACTGTGATTCTTTGACACCTGTGTCCCTTGTTTTCAAATGGTGAATAAATATGTTTTTCCCCCAGTGTCTGTATGACTTCTGAGATTCACACTGCCACTAACGTACACAATATGCAAGACATAGCTCTTTCCCCAGACTGAAAACCAAGGGTGCCACCATAGTCAACATTTAACCTTCTTTTCTTTCAATTCCAAAGACTACTTTCATTTCCTTTTTCCTAGATTTCATTCTTTGAAATCTTTTCCGTCCCTAAAATATGCATGCTAACTCTTTTATTGTAATTCACTTTATCCATTTTTCAGACTCACGTTGTTAGGTTGACACAAATGTGGATTAATCTGTTTTGGTTTATTTATTTATTTATTTTTTTACGTCCATACTTTGGCTGTTTCCTTATTTGTTACAATAGCTGCTAGCCTCAGCATGCAGTATTTAACCCTGATCCTCTGCTGCTCAGACCATAGCCAATTGTTCTGCTTTCATGGTCGCACCACACCGAATAGGGGTTCATTCCTATAGATTGTCAACTAAACTCATGCAGCTGCCAGATATATCTATGAACCCCCAGCCCTATTTTAAGCTTCGGTTCATGGCATCGCTTCTCTTTGGGACACCCCTTCCCACTCCAGTCTCCCAGAAAAGCCTCCTGCCTCAGAGACGCAATCCGTGAGGACTCTGGTGATTCCTTCATTAGCACATGTCACTCCCCTCTCTCAAAAAAAAACTAATTATTTTATAGGTTTTGATTTTATACATTTTAAACTCCTGTAATCCCTTCAGGTGAGGAGTCTACTGGGTCTATGGGGCTTTGCAGCTGTAGATCCACAGCACGAATAATATGGGGAGAGCAGGGAAAATGACTCGGTGGGGAAATCACCCCCAAGCGAGGACTGAGCTTTGCACCCCAGCACCACATGCATACTGAATGAGTGTGGAGGCCCCTCTGTAATCCCAGAATGTGGGAGGGGGTTCCTGGCGCTGGCTGAATAGATAGATTAGCCAAATGGATGAAGTTCAGGTTCAAGTGAGAGACCCTGCCTCAATAAATTAAAATGGGATGTGACCAGAATGATACTTATTTAATACTGGGCCTATACACACCACACACACGCATATATATAATATATATAAAACATGCGTATATGTATATATACATACACACTCATATATATATAATATATAAAACATGTGTATATGTATATATACATACACACACACATATATGATATATATCATACCACAGACACACAAATGCAAAACAGCCACTCAGAGAGGCTAATTAAAAGTTGCTTTATTATTTGCAGATGGGGAAAAAACAGCTAAAGTTTTAATTATCAGTGAGTTTCACTTATTCATTCATTACCTCTTTCCCCATAGCTAGAAATAATTACCAGCCAGTTTTATACCAGACAGAATGCTACCGAAGCCTGCAGGAGGTCCCAGGGCCTTCCTGATGCCCTGAGTTAGCACTGAAAAGAAAAAAAAAACATTCAAACAGGAGGCCTGCTTCACATTGACCACTCCAGGGTGCCTGAGTGTCAGGCAGACACTGACTTGACGGGTCAGGATTCTGACCTACTGAGTGTTCACACACACAGAGAAATACAGCTGCCAGTCAGTGTTTGTATGCACTCTAAACCTGAGCAGTGAGCAGAATGCAGAATAGAAGAGTAGGAGGCAGAGCTCTTTTTACTTATTTATGTGTGTGTATCTGTGCATGTGTGTGGACGTATGCATCTCTCATGCTTTCCTGGTAAGTCCATAGGGGATCCAGGGAAGGTCACATGTTTACCCTATCACAAGCTGGGGCAAAGTCTTCTGCTCTCTTTGAGACTTCTGCCAGCTTCCCAGCCCTTATTGCATCATGAGAATCTACTGTCCCCTTTGAAATACCATCTGTACATGTCCAGTAAATACACACACACAGAGAACAAAACCACCTAGAGTCTTCTAGCTGATGCCCCTTAGGCAATGACTGACTTCTCAGAGAAATCCGGTTGAATATTGGAATTCTGGAAACAAGTGGCAAAAAAATCTACCTGGTTGACCACTTGTACACATTAGGAAGTGAAAAACAGTACTGATGACATCTTCCACCTAAGATTTGTTCCCGATCCCATCACGATAATTTGGTGGTGTCTGAGGGAACCGCCACAGACAGCTCATGCATGGCACATCTGATGACAATTGCTCCAGCATTGCCCTCTGCTATGGCTCTTGTTTAGTGTTCATTTAGAAGGAGCAGTTTCCTCCCTTCCTTTTTTCAAAATACCATATCTAAGACAAATAAGTATCGTTATTGACTATTCTTACAGGTGGTGTTTCTATGTTTCAATTTGAGCTAAATCATTCAAATTTCTAGACTTAATGTCAACCTCAGTTTTCATTTTTACTGACATATAACTTTACTTAGTTATGCGGTATAATGTAGTTTTAATGTGTCCTTGCCTCGTGCAGGCTAATCAGGATGTCCATTATGGGATGCATACATCATTTCTTTGACATGAGAAGATGCAAAATACTCCCGTTTAGCTATTTTGAAACAGCACATCTCTGCTGGTGATGGCAACTTTAGTGTTGGACCCTCTACTCCCTTTCTAGATATAACATGGTGTATGTAGACCATCTATACAGCTCCCTACTCCCCACTGCTTGTGGTAACTATTTTATGATATATACACACAATCAAATACTATTTGGCTGGTAGAGGGGAGAGGGCAGGAAGGGAGGGGAGCAGAGAAAAATGTATAGTGCAATAAAAACAATAAGAAAGGATGAAATATTGTCACTTGCAGCAAGAGATGGGCCTGATGATCACTGTGTTCATTGAACAAATCCATGAACAGAAAGCTGGGTGGTCCACGACCGCATTCATGAGGAAACAGATGAGTTCCCACAATGCTCTCTACATTCCCAGTGAGTCTGTGATTTGGTTTGTTTTCTATGATGGCACTTATGTTCTGGGGCTGCTGCAAAGGCTTTTCAGAATTTCTACAAACCTCTCCGTTCAAAATTGGTTTCAAAGTGACAACATGCAATTTCCACCTCTGTCCTCAAGGAAGATGCAGGCTGAACTCTCCTGTCTGGGCCAGGGATGCTTTGCCTTGCTACCCTTGCATTTGTCTGCAGCAAATGTCTACACACATTCAAAAGTACACACAGGTTGATCCAGACCTCAGTGAGGGAAGACTGTGCTCGCAGGCAAAATACCTTGTATTCTACCCTCAGTAGTGCAAAAGACCAATTAAATCACCAGAAATGGGCCAAGATGTCCAGAGCAAGTGCTCATTTAAGACAGATATAATATCTAGATACTTTAAGTACTTTTCAAAAATCATAGCAAAATTAGCACATTGAAAAGACGATTAACTCTATTCCCAGGTTCACTTCAGAGTTGTTCACAACAACAAAGATACAGAAACAATTAAATGCCCACTATTAAAGGGATACAGAAAATACGGTGTACAGCTGATGGGATATGATATTTGTATACATATATGCTATGTATAATATATATATATGTATACTATATAAAATATTGTTCAAAATTGGAGAAGAGTTCCTGCTATTCGTAATGCATGTAAAGACTTGGGGATACTATGATAAGTGAAATAAGGAGACACAGGAAGACAAATACTGCATGGCCTCATTTCCATGTGGAATCTAAAAGTGCCAAACTCAGAACGTGAGAGTAAAGTGTTGCTGCTGGCCCTAGTGGTGAGGCAAGGGCTACAAGGGATACTTGACAAATGCAAAGCTTCATTGCAGCTCGATCAGGAAGTTTGGGAAATAAATGTCCAGCTGCATGACTACGGTCAATATTATCCTGTGCACTTGGAATTGGCTCCGAGGGCAGATCTTCTGAGAGGTGCTAAGTGTGCTAAGCAATTAGTGATGTTATTTCACACATAGTCATGTATCGAACAGTCAGGCTGTATAATGTAACTGTAAACAACTTGTAATTGTCAACTTCATCTCAGTAATGTTAGATAGAAAAAAAATCCTATCTGGAACTTTTTTTTTTTATTTTATTTTTCTTTTTTTTTTAAATTTATTTATTTATTAAGGATTTCTGCCTCGTCCCCACAACCGCTTCCCATTTCCCTCCCCCTCCCCCGATCAAGTCCCCAACCCCCTCATCTGCTCGAAGAGCAATCAGGGTTCCCTGACCTGTGGGAAGCCCAAGGACTGCCCACCTCTATCCAGGTCTCGTAAGGTGAGCATTCAAACTGCCTAGGCTCCCACAAAGCCAGTACGTACAGTAGGATCAAAAACCCACTGCGATTGTTCTTGAATTCTCAGTATTCCTCATTGTCCGCTATGTTCAGCTAGTCCGGATTTATCCCATGCTTTTTTTATCTCATTGTCTTAGTGTGTGGGTGCACCCCTCGTGGTCCTGAGTTCCTTGCTCGTGCTCCGTCTCCTTCTGCTCCTGATTTGGACCTTGAGATTTCTGTCCGGTGCTCCCGTGTGGGTCTCTGTCTCTGTCTCCTTTCATCTGGAACTTTTGACCTAAATGTAGGCTTATGGTAGTGGCCTACTGTTTTAAAGAATATTCTTTAGTTGTTGGCCAGGGGGAGTCTGGAATGAAGTGGATAGTTGTGAAAGACTATAATGCCAGATCAACCACATAGAACATAACTGGCTCTAGCAGTGTGGGTGATAGAACCTGACTCACAAAGACCTGCTGTAAGAGAAACTATAATCTGAAGATCTGTGTTCCAAGCATCCTCCCTTCCTCCCTCACTCCCTTCTCTTTTGTGATTTTTCTGAGCTATCTATCCATTTGGCCTCTATTTCCCTATGGGGTGGGATTACAGGCCTCTTCCAGCAAGACCAGTCCATCTTGTTCTTGAAGCTACTCCATTCCTCCTGTTAGCCACAAATTTGCTCACTGCTACAGATCAAACTGCCGTTCCTCCTAGTTTATCACCAAGGACAGGAACTGAATAGAACATGTACTCTGTAAGCATTTGATGACTGACTCAATGCTAAGTCTTTCATCTCAGCTACATCACAAACACAAGAATGTGAGAGTCCATACATTTCCCACATTTTATGCATTCTGAGGACATGGTAGCTTTCTAATGATGGGTGTATGGGGGGGGGGTGCAAAGAAAACTGAATTACACCATTCGGCACCAAGTGAATCTGGTGTCCTCTTTCACCGGGACAGGGCAATTTATTTCTTAGTTAAAAGTTGTCCTGTCCCCTGCGCAACTGCCTCTCAAATGGTTGACTTTGTGTGATAGAATTAGATAACGTTCTCAAAATAACATAAAAGGCCTGCCTGAAAACTGGAAATTCAATGACATCTTACTCAGTTTCACATTACATATGCATTTGTATACACACCCACATCTGTGAGATCAATATCAAAGATCTAAAGTTATAATGATTTCAATTCTCAGAGCTTTGATGGTTGTTTTTCAGGGTATAATATTACAATTTTTGCCCATGGTCACAGTTGGTTAACAAAATATCTGAACTGATACCATGGAATCTTGACTCCTAGCTCAGGTATGTTTACTATTTTTCTAAATGTTGCTAGTAATTTTCCATTCCATCTACCAGTAACATTGTTATGCACTGGACATTTGAGACTGCGGGCATTTCCTTTTTTGTGTGATGATGTCATCATTCTAGGGGAAGTGAGAGGCCAGGGTGAAGGAAACTAGTCTTAATACTGATATTGTCAGTTCATGTTTCATTGGTCTCAGTTCTCTTAAAGACACACATGTATTTAATATGTAATTCAGGAGGAAAGGTGGAACCAAGACACAAGGTGTCTTCTATGCTGATTAATTCCCTTTTTAGCACACCCTGGAGGCCACTGAATTTTGTACCAGAGTAGACTGCTCAGTTTTAAATCACCTCCATGATTGGGTTCTTGCCACTTCTTTTTATAGCCCAACAAGTCTATGAACTCAGTTATTAAATCTTTCTTTAGTCCAGATGAATATTTCTTAACCCAGGGTTTTGTGCAGTTGAATCTCGAACTAATTATACTGTAAATTTAGAATTTGTAATTAATAGACCCGATCCTTTATATGACAAGTCTAGATTCTGGAAATCTCCCTAGTAGAAAAGGACCATGGTTATCAGCATCTCCTGAAAGCCATGAAACAAAAAGAAAAACAAATACACAAACAAACAAATAAAAACATCATGAATGGTAATCTAAAGGTATTGTGTTGTGGAAAGAGAGACGCTTTGGAATGTCTGGGGACAGGAACAACCGAGACCTGCAAAACCCTCAAGTTCAGCAGCCCCACAAGTGCACACTGCTTGGTTTGACCCCTCCTCCCACAAGGAGAGAGTTTGGAGTTTATATTGATGATTTGGGGATTGTTTCATACATTGTCTTTGCTGTCAAGCCACTAGAAAGCAGGTGTTTCTGATGAGTCTGCAAACCTGGGCATCTCTCTCATGGTGTGGTGGGGACTGTCTTATGGGTCAGCCAGGCAGGTGGCATGACTTCTCTCTCCTGAGCTTTCCTATGCTTTGTGACTGTCAACATCACAAAATGATAGAACTGGTTGTGGCCTTAGGGACCACATCCTTAGGACAAGTTCAGGCAAGAGAACTGAGAGGTATTCATTTAGTGGCTTGCCAGAAGTGCTGAGGAAGGATGCATTTTAAGATTCGTCATGAACTACACACGTTCTCCTAAACACTGCTTTTCTGAACCAACAGTATTCCCCAAATTATGACTCAAAAATAGTTTAAGTAAAGGACATATGCATGTTCTCTCACACACTTTAATGATATGTATACCTCATTTTATTAGAAACATGCTAACCAGCTACATTAGAAAATATTTAAATGACACACTATTGATAGATTTTAAGAAGATGAACAATGTTATATTTTTTCTTGCCACAAAATTCCCTTTATTAAAAATCATGTACACAGGGTGAAGTTGTTTTACAATTAGCATAAATGGAGTGTTTAATATGGGTAGCATGTGCCTTCCAGGGGCTGCATCTTCTGAAGAAGACGCTAATAATAGAATAATTTCTGTTTATAGATTAGCACATGTAGGCTTAGGAAAACTTAAAAATTGGCTCAGGGAGTTCCATTCAGGAAATTCAATCATAATTAGAACTCAAGCAACCTGGCCAAACAGCCTGGATTCTTCAACCTGCTCTTAGCTTTGGGATGAATTTTAAGCTGTGGGGAGGGTTCACTCTTTTATTGACCTCAAGTCCACATTCACACCCATTTCTAGTCATTTGGAAAGAGAATGACCAGTTTTCACTCATAATCACAGAGGACCTTGGAAGGCTCTTTAGCTGTGCTTTTGGATGCTTTCAGCCAGTTCCCTCCTTGCTGCTTGACTTCGGGAAGCTTGCCCTTTTCTCCTTCCCACAATCTCAAGTTCAGAGTCACTGTGCTGACACTACCTGCTGGGGATGCCACATAAGTTTTCTCTTTTCTTTCCAGTGGATTTACATTCAGTCTGCTCCTGTGTTCTATGAAAAACATTTTAAATCCTTGTCAGGATTGTATTTCAACATTATGCATTGTCACAGACCTGTTCTTGATTCTTTAGGGTTTTGTGTGTGTGTGTGTGTGTGTGTGTGTGTGTGTGTGTGTGTGTGCGCGCGCCCATCAATTAATCAATCATTTGCTATGCAGAAAGTCATTTTCTCAATTTTTTGATTTTCCATAAGTAACCCTGTTTGTGAACACAGTCACCTTACTCTCCATTTGCCCCAAATTATTTTCAGGGTCCATTTTCTTTATATTTAAGGTTTTTCTTTCCTTCTTCTCATGATAGGAAGCAATTTAACGAGATAAGCCCGAGACAAAGAAACTTCCATACATTCTTGCTAAAGTACTGCATCGCATGTCCTGCCTAATCCCTTGGCCAGGTTTTAGGCAGAGTGGAAAAGGGCATCACAAGATCCTTGGGAGGAGTGGATAGGAATAGCTGAAAGTAGATAAAGGGAGAGAAAGAGAAACCAGGAAAAGCAATTCTCAGCTGAGCTAATGTGTCAGGATATGTTACAGGCAGCAGAGATCCATGGGGAAATAAAGAAAAGAAGTTGACCCACGGAAAATTCCCTGGTGGCAAAAGGCCTTTTAACTGTTTCAGAGCTAGCTGATAATAAGGGGAGAGACTTTTAAAAGCGCATATCAACCATGGCCCAGTAGATGAAGGCCAATCCTTATTTGGAAAGGGGATTGCATTCTAAAATAAAGCACATCTTTTTATTTATGAAAAAGGCAAAATCAAAAAGTATATAGTGGGTAGATAACAAAGGGAGGACGTCCTATGGCCATATGTTGCATATGGTCTATCTATCTATCTATCTATCTATCTATCTATCTATCTATCCATCCATCTATCTATCTTTCATTCATTGCATATGGTCTATGTATGTATGTATGTATGTATGTATGTATGTATGTATCTATCTATCTATCTATCTATCTATCTATCTTTCATTCATTGCATATGGTCTATGTATGTATGTATGGTTGGATCTATCTATCTATCTATCTATCTATCATTCATTCATTGCATATGGTTATGCATGTATATATGTATGTATCTATCATTCATTCATTACATATGGTGTATGTATGTGTGTATGCATGTATGTATCTATCTATCTATCTATCTATCTATCTATCTATCTATCTATCCTTTTAAATGCCCAATTCTACCCAGGATATAGCACATTAGCACATGAGTGAACATTTTTAAAAAAGTTTCAGCTTTGTAGGATTTAAAGAAATACTTCCATTATGACACATGAAGAGTGCAATGTTTCTGTTTTTTTTTTTTTAATTATACCCAATAGGAACCTGAGCCTGAAATGATCCACTCTCTCCTGAAAGTTTGCTAAATACCAATTTTCTTATGGGGGGGGGTCCCCACAATGGGGCCATGTTTCCTGGGGTGTATGGGAGATGCTGTGACTAATCTGCCCAATGACTGCCCATGTGCCCAAATCTTCATCCTTATGACTCCCGCATGTCTGCAACATTACACCCACAGTTACCATACGGCACACACAAAGGCAACCATCAATTAATCAATCATTTGCTATGCAGAAAGGCAAGCTACTATGACCTTCTTCAAAAGGAACACTACTATTGATGTGAGTCACTGCTGGATTTTGAGTTGTTTGTAACACGGGAGGAATCTAACGCCACATGCCATGCATGCTAGCGAGCATTTCATCAAGGAGACCTAGTCCCTTTGTACTCTACACAGAATGGGAGTTGTTTCTTTCAATTCTCAAACCACTTGGGAAGAATCTGTAAGCAGTAGGCTACTTGATGACCATGTAAGAATACATTGTGTTAGGACGTTAACTCGGCGATGTCATTGTCATGTCTTTGTTATGTAGACCTTATGCTTAAACTAAGCAGTTATGCGGTGTACCCCATTCTGAAGTTTAAGATCAGCTAACAACAACTGTAATTCCACTATTATTCCACAGCCTTTGCCCACAGAAAGAAATAGATGAGTTTGGTGTCGGTAATGGGACACATGTCTGTTATAATCTTATATAAAAAAATAGGTGTTTTATATAAACCACTGGCAAAAATAAAAGGTTTTAAAAATAGTAATGGTTACTTCATATGCTCTGAGCTATTCCAAAATAAAATGTCTCTCACTCAGTGCCTATGAAGTAAGGGGAAGGACTGGCAATTACTGTAACAGATAATAATGAGGCCAGAGAAAATTCTTAACAAAGCAATTATTATTTTCATGTGATTGAAAGGTCACCTTTTCAGGAGTTTCCTCGGGTTGGCTAAGTGGACGACTCAATAAACAAAGTGGTTATGTTATTTATTAGCTGGAACTTGGGAATGTTTATTTGAACCACTCTTATACAGATGCCATTATGTAGCTTCCGAAGTAGCCATTCAAACTTTTCTTATCAATGTGCCTATCAGAAATGAAAACAAACCACAATTTAACCCAATTGTCCTTTTCTAAGCTGTCAATATCTAGGTGACCCGTGTTCACAGGAAGAACAGATCAGTTTACAGGTAACACTGCCTCAGACATTTCTTCTCTCTTTACGTCCCTGGTGGCATTTCTTTGGCTTTAGTCACACCACACATTTAGAGGCTCATCCCTTCTTCTGAAGCAGATCCATTTAATCTTCTCAAGCCAAAGCCCTCCCTTCTCTTTCTACTGGAAGAAAAAAAGCCACAGAGAAGGTGGCTTCCATCCCAAGGGATCAAGCAAAACAGCCACCATCTAATCTTTCTGTTCCTGTCCATGAGGCACACACAGGTTACTCTGTCCTGACTGTGATTCTCAACACACAGAGGATGTGCTGAATAAGGAAAGGATGATGGTCAGACAGCTACAAGGTTCTATCTAAGCTCAGAAAGCATGCCACACAAGCCTTCCTTTCCTGCCAATCATGCCCATAATGATCTTTCTTCTGTGAAATGGCAATTTTCAAACATAAAGGGTTTGGATGTGCAGTTTGTGTTAGCAACTTAAGTCCATGCATTCACCTCTACTTGGCAAAAGTCCCATTTTCCTTGTCTTGAGGCATTTATCCTCTTGTTGAGAGCACTTAGGTGTGGCCATCTATGAGAGCATCACTTTAAGTCTCTGTGATTCAGCCACAAGTGACCAAGCAACAATCATACCCAAATATTAAAGTGATCATTCAGAGCTGGCAGCTCCATCTGGAGGAGAAACAGAGCCCGCAGGATAACAGAAGAGTTTCAGATACACTGGTGAAGGCTAAGTAAAATCAAATCGTTGAAGGTCATCCAAGAGCTGAACAATGTCATTGTCAGCCTTCCAAAAGAAGGTGCCACGGGGTCATGTTTGGCACGGCACATAGGGAAAAGAATTAATATGAAGGAAATTCTCACATTGCTACATGACCTAGATCCTTCAACAAAGGTGCTGTTTTTGCAAAGATGTTGCCAAATGCTATCTTAATCAAAGGCAACCTTGTTTGGCGCAACCCTGAGAGCCCAGCTATTTCACCAAAAGCAGTATGAAGGAGTAGCATGAAGTAATAATGGTATCATACAACTGGACTGCTTCTCACTGCTTCCCACGAAGACAGTGAAATGGTGCTCATTCCGTGAATAGTGGACTGCACCTTCTGTCTAGAAAGAATCAGTCCTGCTGTTCTGAATAGTCAACCCTTTCCAACTGATATGCAGATTGCAGATGCAGCTCATTCTCCTCTAAGGTCACTCACTCCCCCATTTTGTTTTTACACGAAAAATATCGATCACTGAGTTCCTGACAGTCCTGATATTTCAGATCTCCTAATACACATATGTGCACACGTGAGAGGCTCGAAACAGCCATGCCTCGGTGGACTGAAGAGACTGAATGACAGGAGGAAAGCTCATTTGCATT
Organism: Microtus oregoni; assembly: GCF_018167655.1. Taxonomy (NCBI): domain Eukaryota; kingdom Metazoa; phylum Chordata; class Mammalia; order Rodentia; family Cricetidae; genus Microtus; species Microtus oregoni. The sequence goes on along the minus strand of NW_024543083.1, from coordinate 6,284,489 downwards.
TTCAGCTCATGGGTGATTTAACGGAGTTGCCTTCCTCAAAAGCACAGAATAGTGCAAGCCTTGGTGTCTTGGTGTCTTTCTGGTTATTTTATTTTTGTTATAGCAAGATGATAATTGGGTAATCAGGAAGCCACCTCTACGTAATTAAACCTACACATGGCCAGTGCCCAGGGAAAGGGTTTCTTCAATCAATAAATCACCTAAAGCCACTGTCTGAATGATGGCCAACAACTCCCTAGGAGATGAAAGACTACCCCTTAAAAATTAGCAAGTACATACACACTCCCTAGGAGACGAAAGACTACCCCTTAAAAATTAGCAAGTACATACACACTTATGATGAGTAATTTTATGTGTCCACTTGACTTGAGCTGCCATGAATCTGTAGCTCTCAGGGTTTGTGCTATTCTGGACACTTGTGTAAGAGTGCTGGTGATGATGTAACTTTTCAGTCTGGAGACTCACTAAAGCACATGAAATGTCTTAGCATAAAGAGTCCTCATCCAATCAGTTAAAGACTTACAGAGAGAAACAAAACAAAACAAAAAGGGAAGGCTGACCCTACCAGAAGCGATATACAATTGTCCTCTTTCAGACTGTTTCCGAAGTGAAATGCTAGCTCTTCCTGCCCTTTGGCCTTTGACATTGTATCTTATTGGCTCTGTAGCAGCCAGCCACAGGACTTGGGACTGGGACACTGATTGAGATAACTTGGCAAGTCAGCCTTCAAAACTTCAATTACCTTTTCCTCTTTTCCTTCTATTTCCTTCCCTTCAATCCTTCCCTTTCCTATCGTACAAACCTCCCCTTCCGCTCCAGTCATTTATTAGTTTGTTGAATTTTACTCAATTTTTGGTATTTTGTGATGGGGTCTCCCTCTGTAATATACATAGTCATAACCTCACAATCTTACTGCTTGACCCTTGACCCTAGAGGCTGGAATCACATGTGTGATCTTGCTGATTCTATTTATTGGGAGAATATTGACTACTGTGCCATCTCAGATTTAACGTGGGATCTACCCTGAGCAGTTCACTAGCAATGCTGATCATGCCTTCTAGCCTTAAACAGGACTCTTACTTAGCTGGTAAATCAGCATGAATCATGACACAAATACAAGTAATATTCGCACACAAGAAAACCTTTCTTTCTTACATTAAGAGCTAAACACCATGTCTTCAATATCTCTCAGATTACATCATAGACAACCAAGCCTAAAGTCATATATTCAAGACCAATATATGATTTATAGGTAAGCTTATTACTACTGTTATCTAAAATTCATCCAGAAGCCAAATAGCTTAGATATCATCTCTTAGAAGGCATATGAAATCCATAATCCTAACTGTATCACTTTGAAAACATACCCACAATGTGAAAAGGCAGCCACAATTCATAAAAGTTTGGTGGTATTCAAGCATTGTCAGAAACACATTTCCTCAGCCATCTTACTATTGGGGGTGTGCAGAAGTAGAAGGCTGGCTCTTAATGGAGAACACAGAAGCTCTAACAGTGAACTTTCTGGCTACCTTGTCAGTGATCAGCACCTCTTGCACTGGGTCTGACATGCTGGTGCTGGATAATTCTATCCCGGAATAAAGGCAATGCAGGTATCAATGGGTTGATTATAATGTGTTAGTCATTTTAAACCATGCACAAAGCATGCAGATTTATTCTGAAAATGCACCCCTTAGTATGTGTTTGCCTTCAAGAGCACCCAGTCACCTGAATGCATGGAAATGGATCCCACAGAAGTACTTCCTTCACGTTGTCATTTTTCCTAATGAACATACACAAATTGATCACAACCTACTAAGATGTGGTATTTCTTTGCTGGATCTCATGCAAGGAATCTTTAAGTAAGCAACCTAGTTCTAGAGAACATCGATGGTGCCCGTATCACTTTAAAGGAACTGAAAGTGTTTAGTTCATGTGAGTGGGGATTTTTTGAGTGTATACTCTCTTCCATCGAAGAGTCAGATGCTTTCTGTCAACATATGGTCTTTGCTAATAACTGAAAGTGAATATACGCTTTGGTACTTATAGTAAAAGAAGTTAAGTGTGCTGTCCAGAGTCACCATGTGAATCAAAGAGGGCACCATATTAAAAGCAGCCTCTCCTTGAATGGATAAGATCCTTCCAGACCTTTCACACTTAGGCCGAGAGATACTTGGAGGTAGTAACAGTGTGATATCAGAAATAAAACAAAGGCTTGGGAATTTAGAGAGGGACATTCCATCCCCTGCTTTACCAGACCAATGTGAGACAAAACCTCTGCCATCATGGGTTATTCACCCTCCCTCCACCACTGGTCAGGTACAGTTGCAATGTGTTTTCCTTGACAGAAACCTTGAACTCCAAAGATATCTTAAGAAATTTAAAGTTTTGTAAAGTTATTCAGAGATGCAAATTCATAGCAATTAGTATAAGGGCTTCACTAAACTTAAAAGTGGTTGCTTCTAAAAGTTTCAGATTTTTAAAATCCTTTTTCGGAAATATTATCTTAGTAGTATTTGCAATTACTCCATCTTGGCCAAATGATGTAGTCCAGTAATAGAGAATTTGTCTAGCACACACAAGGTTCCAGCTCCAATACATCAAAAAATTAAAAAAACAATAGCGTTACTTTACCAATACAAAAAATGTACCCGTGCAGTTTTCAGTCATTTATACATATTCATTTTTATTTCTGGTGAGTGGCTTTCTGGCATTTTACTAAACCAAGCTAATAATTGGGACATTCTTCTGGAAACATACAAATACGTGTATCACCCACAAATACTAAAGACATCGAATAGACAGTGTTACCTAGAATACAGAGGCCATCTGTGCAGTTTTCAGATTCCTGGCTGAGACCTTCACAGAACTTGCCCCCATTTCTTGGGGGTGGAGCTGTGCACTCACGGATACGGAGATGCTCACACTCTGGGCTGCAGACTGACCACTCGCTCCACACTTCCCAGCTGCCATCCACTTCAAAGGAAAATATCAGAGGCCACCATTAGAAGGAATCAGCAACTATTGTGAAACTTGTCCCACACATTAAACAGACCACCAACCCAAGAAAACCAAACTGAGGAGAGATCAGGGTATCTTTATTCTCCAGTGTCTTTTCTAATTAAAGCTATATTAGGATAATACCCTAATGGTAAAATTTAGGCAAACAGTTGAGTGACTGATATCTTTGAGTTGGTTAATAATGGCATTATTCATTCTTTCCTAGCTTTCCTAGTCAAGAGCATCACTGGTGGACAGGCAGCTATGTGCAGTAGCACGGGATGTCCGTTGATGTAGTCTGGGCTTATAGTTTAGGGAGGTAATAGAGTAAACTGACTTTAAGTACCCAAATCCCCTAAACAATAAAAAGCTAAACCCACATGAACTGATAGTGTTAAATGGAAAACAGGTCAGTGAAACCCCAAGATGGCAGAACCTCCAGAAATAGAATTTCTTGGGTCATAGATTGCTGCTGCACATTGAAATGAGCAGACTGAACTTAATTCCATTAAATATCAGCCCAGGAGACTAGGACAGATGTTTGAGGCAATTGCCCTATTACCTCCTAGGAATAGTTTTCACCATGCCTATGTAGGTTAAGATCTTGCAAGTTTTAATCTAAACCAATTAGTAAAAAAAATAGAGAGAAAAAATTTTTAAAAAGTGATTGAATGTTGCCCCAAAATGTCTGAGTCCCAGTCTTGGTTTGGCAAACTTGTCAGCACAGAAAGTAAGTCACGTGGTTTCCGTTTTCCATGTCTGTCATCTGGGAACAATAAGGTCACAATGGAGAGACAGATGGCATGGCAGGTATGAAAGTGTCCTGCACAGTACCTGGCACATAGTAAGCACTCAATAAATGTATATGAAATACAAGGACAAATTAAACTCTGCACCACACGCTGTGGGGCAGAGTCCCACCTCAGCTTCTCGAGAAACTCAAATTGAAAATTCAAAGACACGAGGCTCTGGTCCCAGGTCCTTCAAATTAAACCGGTGTGGTGCGTGTGAAACTCGGGAGCAGTTCCGTCCTCCGTGGGAGGACAAGCTTTCCATAAAGAAAGCCGCCTTCCACCTCACGCCGTTCTCTTTGGATTGCTGGGTTACAGCCAGGAAGAGACAGCAAAGGAACTGATAGAAGACACATTCTGTAAATGAGATCCTCTACTGTTTGGAAAAAAAGACAAGTGCAGTCCAGGTGCAAATACACACCTGTGTAGCGAAAAATCTCTGCCAATTATATCACTAATAAATGCCAAGCAGAAACTGATAAAAGGTCAAGTTTTGAGCAGTTGATTTTTTTTTTTTTTTTTTGTGCTTGAAGGCAGGTGACCCAATCCCTGGTTACTTTACTCAAATACATGCCATCAAGTGGGAAAATCAAGGGTAGGAGCTGGTGGCTTAGTCCAACCAAATATTGCTAAGCCTTGCATAGAGGAGTTTTACCCATGTTCTCGCTGTTACAATGAATTCAGTATCAGCACTTTGGACAGAGGCAATAGCCTAGGACCTTGGACCAGGGTGACTTTGGAAGACAGGGTACATTGCTTGCACCACAACTTAGTAGCATTGGCAGATTAGAAGGAGAAGGGAATCTGTGTATATCTCACCAGGACAAAGAGCAGTGCACGTTATTTTCTGCACTGACATTCCCTCACAAAAGGCCCCACCATTGAGAGGAGCGGGGTTGGTGCAGGTCCGGGAACGTTTCTGCCATCCTCTACCACAGCGAACATTGCAGGCTGACCACTCTGTCCAGGAAGACCAGCCTCCATTCACTGAGAGACAAAAGTGGGGAGGGGAGAAAAAGAGGAGAGAGGTTTGTATTGATTGCCTACTATGTGCTAGCCACTGAGCCAGGTGCTGTGAGTCGGGGATCTGGAGAAGAAGAGATGGTGCTGAGTCCATCCCTCTTGCTGCCCTGCTGTGAGGCAACCATGGTCCTCATGCTTCTACCCTTCTGTGAGAGGAACCTAGAGAATTGGCTTTGCAAAGAACTATTAAAAACGGGAACTCTCTAAGGCACTTGACCATCCAGAGTATAAGAAGAAAATATCAGCATTTGAATTTCTATTACTTTTAAGTGCTTTGAAAACAATTCCCTGGGCTCCTCTATTGTGGAAAGAAATGCCTTTACTTAAATAACTAGGAAATGTTTTAATACAATGCCTGAGATCATCAGCAAACAATGCTATTTTTTTTTCCGGTGCATTTCATCTGGTAGGAGAGGAATTGACTGCCGGAATGTTTGCGAAGATATGGGTGTGGCGGGCATCTGAATTTGGGAAGGGTGGGGAGTTAAAGTTGCCCACTTTGATGTTTTCAAAATATAAACACCATGGAGGAGAAACAACCCACCATTTTATTATTTTAGAGAGAGAGAAAGATTGAAAACACCACCGACTGTCTCACAACAGTCCAAGACTGAATGGACCAGCAAACACATTCATCGCGTTAGGGATGTTTTCTCACCTGACACAGGAGCGAGGCAGGACAGCACTGTGGTGAATGACCCAGGGGTCTCTGAGCTCTTGGTCTAGAGATTTTAACACAGTACATAGCTCTCTACATCTCTGTGTTTAGCCCTCCCTAGCCCTTCCTAGCCTTTGGGCTGGTCTTACCGTAAACCACCACAGTTGCTGACAGGCTCCTCCTCTTGGCCACGATGTTGGCTGCCATACAGGTATAATTCCCTGAATCTGAGAGCCGGGCCTGCCTGATGATCAGGTTATGGTCAGCCCTGGTGTCAATGTTCTCATCCTGTTCAGAGTCAATGGGCTCCTCGTTTTTCAGCCATTCCACCTACAGGCAGAAAAAATATTTTTATAAGTTATCACAAGGACAGACTTTCTTCCAAGAGTAGAAGGTGTGCATTTGTGATATGCTAGGAGAGAAATGGATATAACACACAGAGGTGTGGTGACTACTCTGATTTGCATTCCTGTCTGCTTACTGAGTAAATCTGGTTCTATTTGGGAAATAGACACTTAAGTTAACAAACTGAGTGTGGGGGAAAAAATCTTAAATACTCCAATGACTTTGACCAATTTTATAAAATTGTAAGAGAAAAGTAATGACTACTGTAGATCCTTTCTTTCTTTCTTTCTTTCTTTCTTTCTTTCTTTCTTTCTTTCTTTCTTTCTTAGAAACCCAGTGATGATGATGATGATGATGAAGATAGTCATGATGATGTTGGTGATGGTGATGATGATGATGTTGATGATGATGTTATTTCAAAGCTGAGCAATGTAACTTAGAAAAATCAATACATAAATTGTTGGACTTGTACTGATTGCTAAGAGAATACATTAGTGGACAAAGTTTGAAGTCAATATGTTTCCATGTAAGTTTTAATAGAAACCTGATGATACAGTCAAACTGAAGAAATGCAGTATGAGAAATCAGAGGATCAAACTTTTAAAGTTCAAAATTTGCCAGAGTTGGAAAGTTATCTTTCTGGGTTATTTCTCCAAAGGTTCAGTAGAACCCATCTGGGTTTTAGAATCTGGAGCACTAATTCCACTTGGGTCCTACAGCTACTCAACATTTATTCCTGGACCACATCAGGAAGACATATATGCAGGTTCCCCATTACTTATTCTTCCCCAATGAAGGTACAACACACTTAACTCCTAGGTTATCTAGTATGATCGTAGAAGCATTCTATTCCCCTTTCCTTATTCTTCCCCTATGTAGGTGCACAATACTTTGTTTTTGAGTCCATGAGCATGGTGATTTTCCTATGGTTTAACTGTGTCCCTTCCCTCTTTGTTCTTTGCTCTAAATTAAAACATCTTTACTGTCCTGTGATACCATGGCCAAACATGACATTTAGATCAGGATATCAGCATATGTAAAGCAAAATAACCTAATAAATGTATGGAAAGTATAATTTATCATAGAATCAGAATTCCCAAGATTTGAGTAGTGTGTGTGGTGTGAGAGAGAGAGGGGGGGAGAGAAGGAGGGAGGGAGGGAGGGAGGGAGGGAGGGAAGGAGGGAGGGAGGGAGAGAGAGAGAGAGAGAGAGAGAGAGAGAGAGAGAGAGATTTGGGTTATTCTTCCAATGGCAGTAATTATGCTAACAAGAACACAGAGAGCATGTAGAACAGGGAACATCCTGCCATGCATGGCTCACTATTAGCATAGCTAATAGAAAGTTGGTATTGGTCTAAGATGCATCATTTAGTTTTGTTTTGAAACCTAAAGATTTCAAGTTTATCATCAATAAGTTGTATCTGTCATATAATAGTTTGGCACAACAAAGATGTGCCAGTCTCTACAAAAGGGGAGTTATTTACCAGATGAAAACTTAATCATGGCCCTCTGATATTTTCACCATGTCTTGCCAATTCATGAATGTTCAGATATCAAAAATTATCATCATCTAAAATCAACCCAACAAGGAGGCAATTTGAGAAGAAAACAATACCAAATGGCAAAAGTAGAGACCTTGGAGCTTCAGAAGAATAAATAGAGAGCTGCAACATCCAAGTTACACAGACCGTGAGATAAGAAGCACATTCCAGTGGCAACCCCATGAATCCCTCCAGGTACCACCATGATCTATCCTGGACAGTTAGTCAGCAGTTATTAATCATGCAGAGCCGAGGAGTATGGCTCTATTAAACAACACAGTGGAGAGAAATCCGCTCTATAGCTCATCTGGATTGCAGTCTATGACACAATGTCTTTAATTTCCCACCGACATAGTTGATTCCACAGTCATTTGATTATCCATACAGCAAGTAATACAAGCACAGACTGAGTATCAGAGATTGTATTGAGGGCTAGGCAAATCCATTTTCCCAAACCAAGAGGGCAACTTCCCTCCAAGGTCTTACTTTGAATGGCAGGACATAAACAAGGAAAGTAATCCATATCCTTAACAAAAGATGAGACCAAGAAACATAGTCAGCAAACTCTGAGACAAAGGCTTCCTTCAGGATAAACAGAATTAGTGGGTTTTAAATCACGCCCACCCCTAACTCATTGCATACAACAAAATGGTCAACAAAGTATGTGTGAGAGCTCCTGCTCTGCCTCCACTCTCCTGGCTCAGAAAGTCTGCTGGAACGTGCCTGTTCGAGTGTTAATTCCTGAACTTTGTCTTTGGTAGTGTGGGAAGCCTTTTCTGTGTGTTGTCCCTGTTTCCATGTTCTTCTTACACAGATGGTGGAGAGGCAGGGATGCCCTGTGACTGTATATAAGCAACTCTATTCTAGAGTCCAGAACCTTGTGGGAAGAGGTCTTGGAGATGGAACCTAAGATCCTCAGTGTCTGGGAGCTAAGACATCTTCCCTGAATAAGTGGCCCAGAGGAATTCAAAACATAGTCTCCAAGTAGAGACCTACCTGCAGTTTTAAAATCTACAGAGAAAAACAAGCACAAATGAAACAAACTAGGCCAATTGTATTATAAATTCAATGGAAAAAATGGTCAATATGGATAATATGAGGAAAATAATATAAATAAGCTCAACCCTCTTTTAACTTGGTGAGAATTCACTTAGGAACATGACATTAAGATAAATACATAACTCATTATAGAAATAACATTATGATGCATATGATAATTAAATAGTATGTATTATACATCACTAGTAATAAGTCAAATGATAATATAATTTTCCTGGACTATGGATATAACTCAGTTGTTACATCATTTGCCTTGTAAGCTTGAGGACCACCACCAGAACCCACCTTAAAAATCCAGTGTTGGGGTGCATGCTTGTAATCTCAGTCTTAGGACAGTGATGACATGGGATTCCCTAAACTTGCTTGCAGCCAGCCAAGCCTAGTTCTAAGCGTGTAAGGATTCTGTATCCAGAGACTATGAATGGCTCCTGCAGCATGACACCTAAGACTGTCCACTTCCAGTTGTTCCCACACCAACCACCAACACACATGTGTGTGCACATGCGTGCACGCATACACACTTTCTCCTTAAAAGCAAACATTGACATATTGTCTTTATTTTGCTGTTCCTTTGGTTTTCACTGGGAGTGTACCCCAGGGCAGCTTACCTTCTACCTAGTCCTTCCTCACTGACTCTGGAATTTCTGTAGCAGCCTGATGATTGTGACAGATTTTCATCTGTCACAACCCCTTGTGTATTTTGGATTCTCTCTGCTCCCCATATAAGATGGTCCAGTCACATCTCAGCTCACCTACTCCTCTTCAGTCAGACTAAGACTTCAACCTCTTCTAGAAATTCAAGCTGAGTCCCTTCTACCGCTGATTCCTGGCCTAGAGGCCAATCCCTGAAGTACCCATGACCCCATTTATTTGATATCTCAGACTCATATCACATGTGATATTCTTTGAGATGTTTTACCCAGCAATGTTTTCTAAATAACAAATCCCCATCACTCTACTGTGTTCTAACTTACCTGTAAATGGATCTACATTGGGTCGTCCTGAAAGTAATAATGCTGCTATCTACCATTTCCTTTTGTCAGTAGACATCCAGGAATTTTCCAGAATAAAGCATTAGGGATTGCCTTACATAGGCTTGCTATTGCTATCACAAAACACCAAGACCTAAAGCAATTAGGGAGGAAAGAATTTAGTTCAGTTTCCAACTCTCAGGTCACACCCCATCACTGAGAAAAGTCAAGGCAGAAACCACAGTAGAAGCTATGTAGAAATGCAGCTTGCTTGCTTCTATGGCCTGTTCAGCCCCTCCCCTTCTTTTCTATTTTCTTTCCTTGAGACAGGGTCTCTCTACATAGCCTTGGCTGTCATGGAACTCACATTGTAGATCTTGGACTCTCAGAGATTCTCCTGTCTCTGCCTTGTGAATGCTGGGATTAAAGGTGTGTGCCATGATGCCCAGCTTTCAGCCTGCTTCCTTATACAACTCAGGATGGCTTGTACAGGGTCTGCACCAGCCACAACGGACGTGGCTTTCTCACATTGGTCAATCAATCAAAATCCCATAATATCCTACAGGTCAGTCTGATGGAAGCACTTTCTCAACTGAGAGTCCCTCTTCCCAAATGGCTCTCGTTTATGTCAACTAGACATAAAACTAACCAGGAAGGGGGTGAAAACTTGACAACAGTAAGTTATCTTTGGTTAGAGGAAGAGAGAAGATAAGAAAGGGGGAAGGGAGGGAGGGAAATCATTCTAAACAGCAGAACTTGAAAACTAATCATGGCTCAGAAACTAAATGCAGCATTATATAGGCATTAAAACAAACAAGAAACCTAAAATACAAAAATATATATTTGGTTTTATAGATTTGTAAAATGAAAACCCAGTCACAAAGATACACGTGCTTAAAAATATCAGACATGTAGACTATGCATATTTAAGATCATAGTGGTTATGTTCTGTTCATACTGGGAGTTGTGGCACATTTGTGGAAAAGCATTTGTAATGTGAAAACACAGAAACAAAAATAAAACACCTTGGCTTTGAAACATTTCCTTGAGTTAGCACAGACCACAGTAATTTCTGCTTTATATTTGCCAATAGACTGTTGCTTCAATTCTAAGCTTCTCTGAAAACGCAAAATGAAGAATGGATAAAGGAGGAAAGATGGTGAGACTGAGAGAGGCATGTGGGATTCTCAGCAGCAGATTCATAGCCACAGAACTACAAGAATGAAGCCATGCCCAAACCCACTGTCTTTGTGCCCCATGGGAGGGTATTCTGATCCTGCTCTGTGTGCAGCAATAAAAGCCCTAGAGATGTTCCATGCATGATATGAGTCACCATAGACTCTGGTCCTGCTAAGTGTTCCACCAGCTTTGCCACACACACTTGTGTGTGCATGCTCTAGTTGTTTGTACATTTTTCTTGTGTACTAATTGTTAATTGCTAAGAGTGAACTCCATCAATCAAACCGTGTCTATAAATAATCCACACATTGGTGCATTTCTAACAGTAGAGCCTTTTATTAGTAATTTAATAGTTTATCCATTTAACTGATGGCAGGATCTTTATGAGGAAATCAGCTTGCTGTTTTCGGGGATTATTAAGTTGACAGGTTGTACTTAGATTTATGGTTTTGTCCCTTAGAGAAACTTTAAAATATTTTTGACGAGCTAAGTACTTCTAATGCAGAAAAACAGCACACACACACACATAGACTCACACACATACCACATACACATATGTGTCCATAGTCTTTAGCTGCAAACACCACTATCTTAGGAGGCATCATAAATTAGTGCAGTGGTTCTGCGTGCAAGACACAGATACTTTGCCTGTGTATTAAGAGACTACTCCATTTCCACAGAGATGAGCCAACTTCCATTTTTTCTTTAAAAAATGACGCACTTTCAGTTCCCTATTTTTCCACTTTTGCTAGAAATATTGGCCTTTCTTTAAAAATGTGTTAGTAGAATAAAAATTAAAATGATTTCATTTTGTCTAAAATCTCTTTTGCTTTTAATACATTACACAGAACTCTTCAAACGTACGGGGCGTTACACCTCCATGATGAGAATCAGGGGTAAGGGGAATCTGAGGAGAAACATAGACTAAGAGACACTGGGAAAATAAGTCCTTGCTAGTTAGGGTTCAACAATCCCTACCATGAGAAAGCACAGAGCTAAGGATTTCTCACAGGAACCGTGTGACAAAGCACACACCCTCGCTAGATGTAGGTGAGACCCTCATCTCCACAGAACTACAGTGCAATGCCCAACCTGGATTCTGTAGTCAGCACCACCACAGAGGAGCTCAGGGTCCTCGGATGGCAGTTTCCACCTGCATTGGTCTCCCTGGACTCCATACGTGTGCTGGTACACAGGTGTTGTGATGTTTGCTGTACTTTCTCATGGAAGTGACTAGAGAGCACTGAAGAGAATAGGAACCTTTATATAACACTGTGATTCTAGAAATACCTTTATGAGAGGTTGCTAGAGCTGGAAATAGCTACTTATGCTCTTGACAAAAGAATACAATTTTTTTTTTTTTGCTAGTGTTGGGGGATTGATACATTGACACCTGAGGCTCACAGACATTTACATCAGATGATGAGTTCATGCTGGCAGGTCATGTTTTCAACAGAGAGGCTTAACGTGTTTAAAGGTTGTTGGTGTCTGGATCTTAACCATGAAGAGACATAATTCTTCACCTGAAATCTACTTCCTCGCTTCCGATGGACAGCTTTGCTTAGGAACATGGGAAGAAACTAGTTACTTGGAGGTAATGAGCCCCTGGGTCTGCAGGAAGCCTGCATTCATTAGCACAGTGTTATGTACAGATGGTCTGCAATTTGTCGATTCTTCCAGTTTGTAAACAAATCTGGAAACGCAGACTTTTGAAGACAATCCATTTTTTTTTCCAGAGAACTAGCTCCTGATTTGCCATTGTTATGTTCCTGGGGAGTGGATGGGCTTTCCTCACTGGTAGATGCCACGATATACTGTCTGATGTGGAGGACAATTCCTTTGGAAGAGGGGAGGAAGGATGCTTTGTCTAAAATGAGGGTAACCTGTGATACTTGGTTACACTGCATTGTTAACTGTCACTCATTCGGCCCTTTTACTAAGCACAGCTATGTATGGACATATGCAAAGCATCATGTTCACCGTCACTTAACAGCACATCAGCATTCTCATGTGAGCATGGAAGTGGTGTTGCTTTGCTTCCATATCCAAAAGATACCCAGTCTAGTGAAGGGAGAGCTGCTGGCACAGGATAGCTGTTTCCATGCAGAACCCCAATCCCCATAATCTTTAAACTCTAGGTGGTACCAACCTGGGACTCTTTCATGTGCCTTGCTCAGAAAATGCCAATAGGGACCATTCCTTGATGCCATCTACCAGGGGCACTTTCCCTCAGTCCCAGGTCCTTCCTTGAAACTGGTTAACTTCAGAGTCATGTGGAATTGCTCATATATTTAGTAGATAAAATCTAAGAAGCTTCAAATTTTCTTCTGCTCATCACTTGTGACTGATTTCTTTTTGCCCTACTCACTGCCTAGCTCCTTCATAAACAATTTTAAAATCTTCCATCAGTCCAAGAGAAGGGAATAATGTAAGCATCAGTCAGGGGCACAGATATGAGACTGAAGGGGGAGTTTTAGTTATTCCTAAATATATTCGGGAAGTCACTGTTATTTTAAATGGCTACATGTTCCTTCATATTATATTCCATTTATTTATTCTAGGTATAATCTATGTAAGAATAATGACTGGGTCTTTCAACTATGCTTTGAAATGACAGAGGGATGTACAACAGAAGAATGTTGAAGGATAGAGACAAGGGTATATCAGAATATGTGGGGTAGAAACAGGAAACGACCGGAAGGACAAAGCAGCTTACAGTATTGCCCTTTCCTGCCATATTAACCTCCCAACTTGTCTGTGAGTACACCATGTTACCAGAAACAAGTATGACTGATCTCCCTTCCAACAACAGAGAGGAGGAAGGAGAAAGTGTCTCACCTCCTGCACAGCTATCTGAGATGTGTACAATGATGCCTCCAACTTGGCTGTGAATTTACCATGTTTCCCTTCAACAACAGAGAGGAGGAAGGAGAAAGTATCTCACCACCTGAAATGTGTACAGTGATGAGGCCAGCAGAAGGAAAGGCAGGGGCTACAGGAACAAGGAGGGAGCTACTACACTTTTCCACCATAGGACGTTGGCCTAGTGAAGCCAATAAATATACATTGACTCACACTGTGAATTTTGATCTAACATATTTCTAGCCTGATGCCAGTAGGATCAGGTCTTTCTTGGGCAATGATCATGCGCTACTCTTTTACTCACAGTTCATTGTGTGTGTGTGCATGTGTGTGTGTGTGTGCATGTGTGTATGTGTGCATGTGTGTGTGTGCATGCACATGGACCCACACATATGTATATGTATGCATAAGTGCATGTATGTGTGAGCACGCATGTGTATATGGGTATCTGTGTGTAGGGGGTTGTAGTTGTGAGGGGAGTGGAGGATCTAGCCAAGGGCCTTGTATGTACTGGGCAAGTGCTCCACCGTAGAGCTACATTCCTACCACTTGTGTTTTGACATAAGGTCTCTGTCTTAGAGTTTTTATTGCTATGGAGACACCATGATGACAACTCTTATAAAGGAAAACATGTAAATGTGGTGGTTGTTTACAGTTGGAGGTTTAGTTCGTTATCATCAAAGAGCAGAGCATGGCAGCTGGGAGTATGGTGTATGCATGCATGCATGATGCTGGAGCATTCTACATCTTGATCCAAAAGCAACAAGAAGTGAACTGCCTCACTGAGTGTGGCTTGAACATATATGAGACCTCACAGCCCACCTTCAAAGTGACACACTTTCTGCAACAAAATCACACCTACTCTAACAAGGTCACACCTCCTTCCTAATAGTGCCACTCCCTTTAGGGGGACATTTTCTTTCAAACCACTACTGTTTCATTATATAGCCCACACTGGTTTTGAACTCTGAAACCTCTTATCTGTCTTCCAGGTCCTGGAAGTAAAGGTATATGCCATGCAATCATTGTTTCCCTAAATAGTTATGTGGCCAAAATTCCTTTTAAGTATTTATGTTTATGCCCACAAGCAAGTGCTATTGCCAGCCTGTGCCAAAGAAGGGCTAATGACGATCCTTATCTGATCAAAGTACTGAGACTAAGTTTAGTGACTACTGAGCACTGAACCCCAAACAGACTTCTTTCTCATCCCTTCCCCTATCCAGAGTCCTGGGAGCACAGAAAAGAGGGCAAAAATATATAGCCAGGCTGTGGTGGCACATATCTTTAATCCCAGCACTCAGGAGGCAGAGACAAGCAGATTTCTGTGAAGATTTCTGTGAGTTCAAGGCCAGCCTATTCTACAAGAGCTAGTTCCAGGAAAGGGTCCAAAGCTACAGAGAAACCCTCTCTTGTATACACACACACACACACACACACACACACACACACGCGCGCGCACGCGCACACGCGAATGACCTGGAAGACAGGAAAGAGTGCTATAAAAAACTGAGCTTACCCAGATATAACTTTGCCATTACCATCATGAATCTACAGAAGCAAGTGACACGTACAAAATTGAGTTAACACTCCATCACGATAGAGGAGGTATCATGAGACCCCTTGCTCTTATGGGAAGCTATTGACTATTAATGTTTGATGTGGGGGGATGTCTTTTACTCAGTCATGTGGCCACTAAGAACTAGTTGGAAAGAGGGGTTCTGAGAGAAGGAAGGAGTCACCAGAATCTAACGGGAGTAGACTATGTATGTATGTGTGTATGTATGTATGTATGTATGTATGCATGAAAATGTCAAAATTAAAAGAAAGGTCAAAAAGGAATAGAAAAAAAATAAAAAGAACAGTCAAACGCACATGTTCAACCCATGCTACACTACCATTGTCAGGCTGCTGCAAAAGTGACCTGAATTGTGACATGGGGACATTACTGAAATCTACTATGTGTCAAGAACAGCTATACCTTCCCTCTCTATCTTGTCTGGAGTTTTATTTTCCTTCCTGGCAATAAGTAAACATGAATGGAGCATACAACCCCTGAAATTTTGCTACAATTATCCAGTTCAGATTATTAAAATATTTATGTATACCAAATGTAGCTAAGCCAATGAGTGACCTATAAGAATACAATCTGCTCTTTCCCTTGTCCCACACAGGAACATGGTTCTGAAGCAGAGGGAGCGATCTTGTGACCATTAAAGAAGGGAGAAGACACGACAGGTCCCTGGGGTCCTTGTCTTCACAATCTGATACAGTATCTTGTTAGTTTCTTACAACTGGAAAGGAGGCAACACAAATGTTTCTATTTTGTATTCTTTATAGTCTGTCAAAGGCTACATGTATGGAATTAGGAGTCTTCAAATGTTTTGTCTACTGCAAGGCATTTATCATCTTCTTAGGCTTCTTAGTTGTCACGTGAAGCACTGCTTTCTAACATTTCCTGTAATCTGATATTGTATCATACATCTTAGCTGGGACTCAGCAATCTCTGGAGGGACAAGCCTCAACTCATGATAGAACACACCATCCTCTAAGGTTGGTTGAAACCATCATTTGCTCTGTCACTTGTGAGTTAGACCTTAGCTGTCCTGCAAGTGATTTCTCATAGTGCTACTGGTTCCTTCTGTGTGTGCTTTTCCTTACGGGCTGGACAGATTGATTTTATAGCTACCTACACAGCGGTTTCTTCCTTTTAGCTCCACTTACCTGATTATGCATCACAAAAGGAAATAGAAATGCGGCATCATTGTCAGCCCTCAGAAGCAGCCCCAGACAAGTGACAGAGATTTCAGGAGCTCAGCCAGAGCACACTCATCGATGCTCAGGAAGATGATGGGCAGGAGTCACAGAGCCACTGAAACACCGTGTTCTCGTGGGCTGTGACACCTGTCATAGCCATTATTCTTTTGCTTCCCAGCGTCAAGTACAACACTGGGCATGGCTTTGTGCTATTTCAAAAAATTATTAAATAAGCAAATGGTCTCTGGGAAAGGGCCTGTCCTCATGTCCTGCTTACTTGGATAGTTAATTGTCACAAGTGAGGAACGAAACATGTAGAATGCACAAGAAGAACGGTCAGATAAAAGGAGAGCATCATACAGATGCACTATACATAGAAGAATCAGGGTAGACATGGAATCAAAGGATACTTCTGAATGATGCCTGGGCTGCCATTGCCTTACTTCCACATTGTCCAGTGTGGCGAATCTTGTCTTCACTAATTCTACTTGTGCTTGGTGTCATCTACACAGATACATTTTGCATCTCCAGTCCTTCTTACTCCCCCCACCCCACTCAAGAGCTGCCAAGCTGCATCTCCCCAGTGCTCTAAGCAATGGTCTAGTTTGAATGTGGATATCCTCCACAGAATTATGTGTTTGAATACTCAGTTCCCAGCTGAGATTGTGGAATTGTTTAACTATGGTACCTTGCTGGTGGACACAGTGAGGAAGGAGCCAGCCTTTGGGAGTTACAAGCTGGCCTTCCAGCTAAGCCTTCTGTTTCAGCATCTGCCAAAGTATGAACAAACCACCCTAGAAGCTCCCATTGCCTCAGGCCAAAGCATTCTCACAGCTACTGCTGCCCAGCTATAAAGGACAAAATCTTTCAGCTAGGCTTCTCTTAGCTTTGTCACAGTGTCAAGAAAAAAGTCACTGGCTTGCAGTATGGTGTACCATTCCCTGGAAAACATTACTTGGGGGTGGAGAGAACTAGCATGGATACAGAGCTGCCATTCAGAAGGAGGGAGACCTGTGTCTACACTCATACCTCCCTCCATCATCTCAGGTTTTCAGAGGGCTTTCGAGTGACAGGATATTAACTAAGAGCTCCTTTTTCCTGTTCCTCCTTATACAGTACATCCCCAAGGGCTCAAGAAATTCCCAGTTTATTACAGATTAAAGCAGGGAGATCCTAAGTGCTCATACACGAACTGGGTTGTAAAACAGACACAAAGTTACATACAACTAGGTAATGATACACATGCAGGCAGCACCCCAGACACACAGAGGCACACCAAAATCTTCCGCTCAGCTCCAGTGCAAGGCTAATCCGGGAATGACCTGTGTGGGAAATGTAGGGATAGGTACCCACTAGCTCAGGTCCATGCATTGCATGGCAAAGAATAAATTAGCCCAGTTTTGAATATTTTCCAATGACAGAAGGCAATGATCAGAGGCCAGCTCACTGCAGTACCACAATGAAACCAGCAGAGTACCCCTGTGCAGGCATGTGACTCTGAGTTAATGACACCTAAAGAGGAAAAGGCACAATACTCAGCCATTTTCTGTTCTTTTGATGATTATATATTCCAGACAAGCTTGCTTTCAGCCAATACATGCAGTTACCACTAAAGAAGAAAATAACACTGTCAGAAAAAAAGATCATTCCTACTGTAAACAACCGGATTCAGACTCTCAAGTGCTGCATGAATAGCTTGTGCACACCAGTAGTGGTTCAGAGCGAGGTATTAAAGTTTAGACAAGAGTCCATGTCACTTCTGGTGATCTCTCCAGAAATAGATTCCAAACAGTTCTACAAGCCTCTGCCTCAGCCTGTTGTTACAGGCTCCAAACAGAAATAATCTGTGAAGTCCTGTCCTGCTGTCTTGAAGTGGTGGAACTCTTGGCTCCTGGCACTTGTATCATGTGCGTTCCTAGGACAAATGAACCCACAGGCCTGCCAATCATTCATGCTCAGATAAGGGCAAGGTGGACTGAGATGTGCTTTGTACAGCAGGCAACAGATTATGTATCCAAATTGCGTAGCAATTTCATTTCACTATCTAATGTAAACAACATCTAAAGAGAAAAGAAAACTGGAGAGAAATTTCCAAGATCACAGATTATTTCTTTTGAAACTAACATGATTATCTTATTACTGAAAGTTATGATAAACTCAATGGAAGTGTGATGGTGGGTATCAGAGGGGAAGAGGAAAATGAAGGAGACTGATAGTTCACAAGTTTGATGGGCTACTACATGTTAGAATATTCTTTCTTCTTCTTCTCCTTCTTCTTCTTCTTCTTCTTCTTCTTCTTCTTCTTCTTCTTCTTCTTCTTCCTCCTCCTCCTCCTCCTCTTCCTCTTCCTCTTCCTCTTCCTCCTCCTCCTCCTGCTCCTGCTCCTGCTCCTTCTTCTTCTTGGATACAGGCTTTCTCTGTAACTTTGTAGCCTGGCCTGAAGCTAGATCTTGTAGAAAAAACTGGCCTTGAACTCACATAGATCTGCCTGCCTCTGCTTGTAACACCACTGCCTGGCTGTGTTAGAATATTCTTAAACAGGGTGAACAGAGGAATCCCATCAGAGAGATCACCAACAGGGTTTGACAGAGGAGAAATTATAGTGATGGACTAAGGATCAATGCACAGTAGAAAACCTAGATCAGAATTTAGCTGTTCAGACAGAATTGATAGAAACATGTTTCATTTGTTTTGGAATTTCAGAAGCTGAGAGCCAAAAGTTGCACTGCACTAATAAAAGCTGCTTGAATTTACCATGCTTGTCTGTAACATACAAAAAGCTTCCTAAAATCAATAAGAAATTGATATTTGAATTGATCTATGTACTTGGATAGAATATTTGTCAAATGGTAAAGTGCGAGAAGTCATCCAAGCAATAATGAATACAAAATTGCAAATTGTTAGTTCATAAAATTGTGAAAATTGAATGAATCCATTCAAGTCAGGAAAGGTATAAAGAGATAAAAGTTTCATTCTTCTCTGATAGTATTCTATGTGATGGTTAATACTGGCAACTAGACAGGTTCTAGAGCCTCTGGAGATGCCTGAGAAGGATGATTCAGACTCTGGGCATGCCCACAATGGATTATTTAGATTAGGTTAATCAAGGTGATTGGAGCTACTTTCTTCATTGTGGGTCATACTCTTCTGTGGTCTGGGGTCCCTAACTGAACAGAACTAGAAAACCAGCCAAGATGAAGCATTCTTCTTGCTTTACTTGCTGATTGTCGAGACTGCATGACCAGGGGCCTCACACTTCTAATACTGTATCATTGCCTGGCATGACCGACTGACTTCCCCTTGAACTGTGAGCCAAACTACACCCTTCCTTCTTTTAGGCACTATGGTCAGGGATGTTATAACAGCAAGGAATGCAACTCAGAGAGTTTGTATTAGTATATTTCACGTATTAAATGACCTTGCAAGTTTTACAGGAAATGAACACGCTTTGAAAATCTGTAGAACCCCATTATTTCCAGTAGAACAATCGTTACTATCAAGAGATGTTATATGTATACTACGATGTTAATCACAACCTTGTTTATAATACTGAAGCAAGTGAAAACAGCCTATGTTTTGTCATTTAGTTCACTTCTGCCATGCTCAATCAATAGAATGGAATATTGCCATTCAAAAAAGAACAATGCCCATTTTAATTAAATGGGACATCTTAATGAGACAATACTGCCTGGAAAAGTAGAACAGAAAGCTTGTGTTTTATTGTCCCTGAATTCAAGTAAACTCAGGAAAACATCAGAAAATCAGTTTATCACATGTTGCTTTAGATTTTTATGGATTCATTTTCCTTCTTATAGGGTCATAGATCACAGTTATTTTCTGCATGGGTTTTTCAATAAATATCTCTGGCTTTTCGAATTACAGGAATGGCTACTAGGCCTAGGAATTGCTTCTAGGCCTCTCTGTAGGTTGGCGCACACTGTCAACAGAAGTGAATTCTTGGTTCTAGGTCTGGGTACAGAGTTTTGTGTGTTTGTATTCTCCCAGAATTCACCATTCTGCCATAACATCTTACAGACAGGGTCTCCAAGACTGACCACCTTCCTTAGAACCACACTGCCAGCATCACTGAAGCAGGATGCTCAGCTGGCACCTAATGGCCACACAGCATAGGAAATACATGTTGATGGCTTTAAGGCAGTAAGATTTCCAGGCTCTGGGTTCCTTTGTCAGAATTTAGCCTGTCCTATTTTCTATAATCTATGTGATATTCAAAACAAAAAAAGGCCACTTTCATTATACAAACAAATACATTGTCTCAAGTTTGGAAAAAAAAAACATTTCAATTACTCCTAGCCTTTAAAAGTAGTAAACAGATTATCTTATATTGCTTATACATTTGTTCTGTCGACTAATATATAAACTAGAAAACATTCCTTTGGTAGATGACTAGCGGCTAAGCGACTGTCCCAAGCTGCATTTTATATTCACAGGTATCCTTCCTCGCATGGCTGTTTCAGAGAACTCCCTGAGTTTTGCAAAATCAATCAGGCACGATGAGCCTGTATCAGAACAATGGGCTCTGCGTCCGTGGAGGGCAATGCAACGAGCATACATTGCTCTGACAGGCCATCCACCCTTCTGTTGACCATGCAGTTTCATTAACAGGACTGAGCTTTTCATTTCCGGTTTTATTGTTTAAATAACATAGGTTGTTCCTTGGGTTAGGAACGTTCCAAGAGGGAACTGGAGAGAGGTGACTTTGCATATGCAACCTGTTTTTCACTCGGGGAGGGGGCGGGGTGCTTCCATTTCTCACGTTAATCAGCCTAGTCAATTAAAGTGGATGGTTTCCTATTTGTTTTCATCCAGTTTACCCCCCTCCTCTTTGCATTTTGCTTTTTATGAACTATCTCAGAGCCGCTATTCAGGCTTCACAGCACTACTGGGAATGTTTAAAAAATAAACTAAATTGGCTTCGTGATTTTCTTTCCTAAAAAAAAAGAGTTCCTGAAAATTAGATTTCTCAACAGTCTCCACTCCACAACCCCTCCTTCCTTTTTAATTTTGGAGAAAATTCATAGTGAGTGGGCGGGGGGGTAGGGTGGGGAGGCTCTCGGTTTGAGAGTAAAGCACATATATTAGGATTAGGGAAGTTGTCCATGAGAACAGCGCTTGTTTGCATACTTCGGGTGAGACGCAACAATCTTACAGGTCAAACTATGAAATAACTTCGCAGCTCTTGAGTTAACGTGAGGCCATTTTGCCCTTTGACTATATCTGATTTTCCATTGTGGTCAATAAGTGGAGTGCAGAGGCGCCAGGAGTATCGCATCAGGAATGTCAGCACCCCAGACTGAGCAATCAATCCCCTCTAGATGTGAGATAACACTGGGGCTGGTTTCACATAAAGAAGGTCAGCATGCTGCTGCTGCTCACCATGCATTTACTTAGGGCCTATTCTTTTCCACGCAAAAGTCACACTCTTCTTCAAGAAACAGAAATTACTGGGAGGCGTTTTACCTAATATTTTCAAACTAACTATCTTCTTTTTCACCTGCACTTTCTGATGTAAACAAGACACATCCATATCGATGTATGTTCAAGGTTTCTGTTAGTCAAATAACTAAATGCCTGGCACCTGAGATAATAAGAAGTGCTTTGCATTGTAGAATAATTATGCTTGAATTTGTTCTGCCTTTTCGACACAATCCACTCCCTTTTCTGCCTTTGCCCTCTCTCCCTTACCTTTACAGACATCTGCTAAAGCGTTCGCATCTCCATCATCACCATCACCCTCAACACCGGAGTGTGCCACCCTTGCAGACCAGAACAACAAGGAGAATGAATCCCCTCTTTGTTTCCCAGTGGAGTTTTAGGTTGCCGGTTTCACTCACATTACCTTGAGGACAAAAGGATCAGACCATCAAATAGACTATGTGGCCATTACAATCAATATGCAATATGCCAATGGGTCTAGTACCCTACTCCTGCAGAAATGTGAGTTGATTGGATCTGCTATCAGAGTCCTACTAATGGAAAGAAGGGCAGAAAGGAAACTTGGCCGGGAAGTGCTGAAAGATTGGGTAATGATTTTCTACCTAGCATTGGGCTGCCTAGGGTGGCAAAGAGGTCGGTTTTTCTCCATCTTGAATGATGAGTCTGGTACTGAGCGTAAGCGGCCGCGTGCATCTGCTCTTAGTGGATTGCGCACGCTGCTGGTCCTAAGCAGTTCCCCTAACAATTCGCTTAGGAATGCATGAGAAGAGAAGCCTTGCCTCTCCAGCAAGCTTGCATCTACAGGTTTAACAGTCGTGGTTTCTTTTCCATTTTAGAGCTGTTATTTTTCTCCTGCTGTTGTTGGGGCTGAAGCATTAGCAGAAGTGTGATGAATGTACATAGCGAGGCCTGGCATTACCTGCTCTGAGTTCTTCATTTTGCTCCCTCCCTTCTGACGAGGAGCTGCAATAATAAACTGCATTTTTTCTTTTCCTCTAAGTGTCTACTTTGGTCGAAACCAAGACTCACCCCTTAAAGCTCTTATTTTGATACAAATCATAGGCTGGGTATGCTCAGTACTTTCAGATCCATGTGCCTGCAATCCTGACCAGCCCTGGCAACAGTGAGATATCACCAGAGGGCATCAGCTCCTTCAGGAACTGCTGTAAAGTCAGGAAGACATGGGGTCTGCCTGCACCATTCCAGACTGGCCTGTAAATGAACTACAGATGGTCTGCCAACTCACATCTTACAGAGAACTCAGTTTCACCAAAATGACTCTAAAAAGATCATGTATGATTTTTGTAAGCATAAACATGGCCTGTGTCCCTTTGATATGAAGAAACACAGGAGGTGTAAGGAAGCATAGTTCTTATATCGTTCATACAGAGGGAATGCTGAACTTGACATGCACCCAGGAGATCAATCGGTCCCAGGAACAAAATCCGCCATCTGAGACTATGAGAAGATAATGTTGGCATGATGACACCAGACCCTTGGCCAGGAAAGCTGGAGTGATGGCAGGGAAGCTCCAGTGAGCAAGAGGAGATGGAATGTGTTTTTTAGACTAGGAGAGATGCAGTTTTCTTTAATAGATCCCAGACAAGAAACCTGCAGAGTGAGAGATTAGAAATCAACCTAGTAGACAAACTTTTAGTTATTTGTTTATTAAATGATACTTGCTTCATCTGAGACTGATGGTTTCAGGGAGGTGGGACCATGCTGCGAGATCTAGACACACACCTGGTCTCCTACTGACAGGGGCTGACATCCTTACCACTCATGGCATTTGGAGTCCTCCAGGGTGCCCCATCTTTCCCCAGTCCCGAGGGGAACTGACCCAGGAATCTGACTCTAGGGCTAACCCCCCGGAGAGAGTGAGAAACCTGAGTAGCACACAGCACTGTCTGCCGGAAGGAAAGCTAGCGCCAACACGGGACTCTCAGCAGTGCGTTTCATTTTCATTTCCTTGCTTTCTGCAAACTTGACAAACACAGAAATTCCTCCCGAGAAAACTAATCCCTAATGACATCAAGAACAAGTGAAGTACTGTAACTGAGTTGCCCAACCCAAGACAGAGTTAAAAAGAAGTCCAAGGGTTCTCTGTTTTTCCCCACAAGGAAGTTTCTTTCGTCCAATTGTTGGAAATGGGCAACGGACACTCTGCACTAGTATTTACCCAAAAGCTCCTCAACCTCAAGGCAGTCTGGAAACCATTTCTTGTGGAAGCAACTCGGGGTGGATAACATTGCCTCCTAGTTAAGTAGGAATGAACGGCAGAATTTACACGTCAGTACTCCTGGATGCTCATGTTTTGTCATCTAGGCTGGCCTTGAACTCGCTGCCTTCCTGTCTCTGCCTCATGAGTACCAGGATTCCAGAATGTGCCGATACAGTTGGCTTTACAAGTTAGTGTTTAAATGTTCTTATTCACTGCAGACTCTCAGATTATGATCAAAAGTTCTACACAAACACCTCAGCCTGGAGGATGGTGGCTTGTGCTAAGCTCAGTCCATTGAAGAAGAGAAATTAGATGCCAGGCAAAGTTGAGCATTAAGGAGTTGGTTGTTATTAGCTAGAGTTTGCTGTAAACAGATAGCCCCAGGGGAGGGCATCCATCTATTCCCATACCTCCCCCTGGCTGACTAGTCCCCTGGTATTATTCTATCTAGATGGATCACACTATGCATATAGCTTTGCTCCCCTCTGGCTCCCTTCTTTTCCACTTCTCCTGTTTTACAATGTAAACGAACTCCCAGCAGACTCAGAATGATGAAGGGGGATCTTTGATTCTGCATACATTACAGGGATCAGCAGCTAAATGCTGGGTGATAAACACCATCAGAGCATAGACTGCACCAGGAGGAAATGATCTTTAATGGAGTTGCTCTTAGAAGAATCTGCATGTGGCAACTCTAAATACTGTGGTCCCCGTTACAGATCACACGCCGCTAATGCATGAATATTAAAGAAGAAAACAGCAGAGACGTGAACAGGCGCCAGTAGAAGGAGCTACCCAAAGGAAACTCCATTTACAGTTCCCCTGCCTTTTGCAGGACCAGCTCTAGGCAAACCAGAACAGACAGAATCTTTCCTCCTAAATCCATTCATCCACCCTTGCTGCATTATCCTTATGCTCCTTGATCTCTTTCTATCATGTTCTGCCAACAAGGATCAGAGCTAAAAATA
The DNA here is from genome assembly GCF_018167655.1 of Microtus oregoni. NCBI lineage: Eukaryota > Metazoa > Chordata > Mammalia > Rodentia > Cricetidae > Microtus > Microtus oregoni. The sequence continues at coordinate 6,259,664 of NW_024543083.1, read as the reverse complement.
ACATTTGGAGAACATGTATCTGAGACTGCCACTGGATATTTGTAGTTTAATTGCAGAGGGGGGCATCGAATCTAAAGCATAACTCTCTAGTAGTGGAACTGCAGGCAAAACCAGGCAAATGGAGGTTAGGTAAAGTTTGGGAATTTGTTCATCAGGTTTCTTGATGCCTGCCAGTTCTTTCCCTCTATATCAATGGCTAGTGGCTCTGCTGATTCCTTTCCCTTCTAAGAATGGGTGGTGGTGGTGGAGGGTCGAAGGGAGTTCCTGACAGCTCAGTGCATCAAGGCTTTACCCTGATGCGGTGTACTCTCACCATATGGCGATACCATTTAGAAGTCATTCATATCAACTATATAATTGCTATGGAAACAAAAACATCACTCTCGACATGGGGCACATGACCCTGCCTCTGTGGCCGTGAGGGCATACACGTCCATGAGCTGGCAACAGGGTCGTAAAGATTCAAGTCAAAGAAGGGACAGAGAAGCTAAGCTGCTGCCACGCAGGCAGCCGCCAGCATAAATGGTAACAGAGATGGATCGGAAACTCCAGCACCCCCGTATGCCATCACCTGCTCTCCCAGTTCTATCTTGTTTAAGTTTGTCCTGATCAGACTGTTGTGTCATCAGAATAACAGCAGCCATAAATCTTCATTTCAGAGAACTGATCACACACCTAAGCAAAGAGGAGGTCACTCCACCTGCTGTGTTGTCTGAACGAATCCATCGAGGGATCTTGAGTCGCTTAATCATAGTGCTGTCATTTGGTTTGGGTAAGCATATTTTCCCTTCATTAGATTTAATATATAATCTCATTACAGAAATATGACACTCCACACTAACTCTCAACTCATAAATCAGCTTCTACTTCTGGTTCCTGAGACCCAAAAATAAAAAACAAACAAACAAACAAACAAAAAAAACCCAGTGTCAAAGTGTGGTAAAAAATGTATAGCACATTATGCCAGCCATTCAGAAGTGTTATCCTGCCATTCATATCTCATCCGCATCACTGATTTTTCCCAGTAATGTTTCCATGTGGGTTATTGTGCTAGCTTCTACTGTCATATGTAGTCAGCCATTTGAAATGCATGTAAGTCATGAATCACTCCCAAAGATCACTTCTTTTTACCCACCTAATTATATAGGCTGTTTTTTCCCTCCTTCTCTCTCTCCCTCCCTCCCTTGCTTCCTTTCTTTTCTTCCTTCTTTCCTTCCTTCCACCTAGCTAACATCATGTAACATCAGAATATTCATAGACTACCCACATAGCTATCTATTTAGGAAGCATTTATAATGTGACTTGTCCTTTTATGGCTTTAGATAGGATAAGAAAGAACAATAGATACATCTCTTGTGTTTAAAGATAGTACAATGCTTTGGGGGAGAAAAGACATTTTTGTAATAGAAATAAAAGAGATTCTCTGTAAACACTATACTAAATATACATACAGTTAAAAGGCCCATCTCAGGAAATATCTATGTGCCTATATACTATGCATCTACTTTAGTATTTAAAACACTTTCAAAGGTAGTAATCTCAATATAGAAGATATTTGTCGATTTCAAATTTTTATATTCAAAGAAACATTAATATTTTGAAGTCATGTAATAAATGTTTCAACTAGAAGACATGAAATGAGCCCAAGATTGTGTGAAGTTTTGGAAGAATTAGAAAGCCATGAGACACACATTTATTAACACACATGTAATTCCATGATGTTTTCTTATATAAAATAAATATGGTCATGTCTTATAGAACACATTCTCTAAAATCATTCATTTTGCCATGTGTTTTTTAAAGCATGACATTAATTTTTAATTTATTTAGATGGTTCTGATTGGGTGTTCAATTCATAAAACAATTCTCTAATGATTAAGAATTCACTCGTTCAGATCTAAAACTTTTAGATGATCTTCTAATATTAAAATCCTACAAAAACCTTCAGTCTACCAGTTCAGACAAAGTGTCGGTGATTTTTAGGGACTCTAAAAATTCTAGAAACACCATCAGACTACCAGTTCAGTCAAAGTGTTGGTGATTTGTAGGGGTTCTAATTCACAACAGCAACCTGGCCCCTCAGACTTTTTGGGAAGAATTTTTACCTCCATGCCTATGAAGATGGAGAGCCGTGTAAGCACATTGTCATTATGAATCTCATCTGGTTCATGGTGCCAAAAGAAGCAAACCAAGACTATGGCCAAACAATTCCCAGGAATTTTATACTTTGATCAAATCTTTGTAGACTACAGTAATTAAAAAGAAAATGTTTGTTTTTATAGGAAATTATTATGATAAGGTGATAAATATGGTTCCAAATATCTGAAATTTAACACTTACTTTTTATATGTATACATACATACATATATACATACATACATACACACACACGCACACACACTTTCTTAAAAAGTGCTGGAAATCGAGGCCAAGTGGAACATGTGTCTTGTCTCATCTACTCAAGAGGCCTGGCAGAGGTGGTTATTTTGACCTAGAGTTAAATTTAGTCACTTAGGGGAAGAAGGCAAGACTTCATCACAAATAAACCAATACACACCAAACAAAACAAAGCAGAGAGAAGCAAAACGAAATGAAAGCAGAAAGAATGCACAGGTATGGGTGCCCTTAATGCCTTAATAAAGACTGATTACTCTGATCTTTGCCCCCAAATCTTCCCTGAATATAGTCAACAGACACTGGGGGAGTTTACTGCTGTGGGTTCTGGCTCCTGGGACTGCAGGAGCAAGAGCAGGAAGGGAACATTTGGATCAGGAGAAGGATTAAGGTGTGCAATATAGAAGTCAGGGTCAGAACCGACAACAGACATGGAAGAACAAGGACAGGGAAAGCAGGAATTGAAGTGTACACCAGAAAAGAGGGCTTGTGCACATCTTACATTGAATTTCTTGACTCACGAGGGAGATGACACTTAACCCAGGGCTTTGATGTTTTGTCTTCTGTGATAGAAGTCTCCCTTCACTGACTGTCAGCTTCACAGTAAACTTGATGGGTGGCAGGGCCTAGTGTGGCTATGCTAGAGCAGCATCAGAGAGTGGGTTTGAAGGTCACTGACATCAGCCCCCCAACTCCTGTAAAACAGCTCTGGAGTCCAACCTCCGTATTCTTGGCAATAGACTACTTTTCTTCTATTTATATGAGTGTGTGTGTGTGTGTGTGTGTGTGTGTGTGCATGTGTGTGTGTGCGTGTGCGTGCTCCTGTGCAGACATGCTTGAATATATGAGCGCAAACATGTGTGCTCACTTTTACACAGGAATGGAGTCCTGAGGTTGATGTCAAAGAACACCCTTCCCTTCTCACTAATTCTTCCCCTCCACATGGTCTCCTTCCCCCTCCTTTTCTTTTTAATTTTTGAAGGGGATGAGAGATGACTGGGATGCCACAGATTTAGGTCACCCCACATCTATGTTCCACTATGAAAGCAGTTTCACAAAATTTTTATAGTAACAGAACAAACACAGTCACAAGAACTGGAGCTTTAGAAATGCATTGGGGGAAACTTTAAGGTAGTTACAACAAGGTAAAGAAATCTCAATTAAGGCCTCAGATGCTGTCTGATGAAGCTAGCCCTTTGGTTGGTAGAAAGTATAGTTTTGTTAAGTCAATACATTTTTAAAAAAGTTTTTCTTTTCTTTTTTATAGAAAAAAATCTTTTTCATATAGTATATTTTGTGCTCGGTTTCCCCTCCTCCATTTCCTCCCAGAGTATAGCCCTTCAACTCCATGATTCCTCTCTCTCTTTAGGAAGCTAGTAGGCAAACAAAACTAACAAATCAGAATTAACAAAAAGAAAAACCACAGAAATACCCACACATGCAAACACACAGAAAACAAAAAACATAAAAAGATATCATAACATATATAAGTGAAGACTATTTTTAAAAAAAAGGAAAATAAAATGAGACAAATAAAATCTGCATAAACACCACTGAGTTCATTTTGTATGTAGACATCTTCTGCCAGGTTATGCGGTCTGCCCTTAAATGTGGTTTATATATCCAGTCTCCTATTGGGGAAAACTGATTTTTCATTTATAATCAGTTGCCAATTGCAGATAACTTCTTGAATAGGAATGGGAGCTGTGCCCACTTCCCCCTTTCAGTGCTGGGACATGTCAGGCTGGAACCTGCGCAGGCTCTGTGTACGCTGCTATGGTCTCCGTGAGTTCATGTGCACATCGGTCATGTTGTGTCAGGCTTCTACACTCTGCTGAGGCAAGGCCTCGTAATCAAACCCAGAGCTTGCCTACACAGCTAGTGTCTCTAGCTGCTAGCTAGCTCAGAAGATCGTGTCTCCTTCACTTTCCAAGCCTGCAATTATAGATGGCTTGCTGCACCCACTCGGAATTCACTTGGGCTCCAGGAGTCTGAATTCTGGTCCTCTTGCTTGTATCGCAAGTCCTCTAAATTCAGAGCTCTCTCCATAGCCCAGTGTATATGAATTTTAAGGAGAGTAGCTACCACAACTGAAACACCCTGTGAAAAGAGGCAGGAAGCGCTAGAATCGCCCTTATAATTGAAAATACCATGGAAGAAGGAGGTGGAGCTTTCAGGGCTTTGTCGAAGTCCATTAATGGAATTTCTCATGGTAAGGAAATTTAAAATAACCAACTTATTTATTTTTAAATTTTAAAATACTTAAAATTTTTATTTTGGATGTGCGTACATGTGGGTAGGTGTGCATGCAGGGGTGTGGCGGCCAGGGGACAAGCTTAGGTGTGCTTCCTCAAGGTCTGCCACTTTTTTCTCAGAGATATGGTCTCTCACACACCTGGCTCTTAGCAAGTCCCAGGGATCTGCCTGTGTCTACTGACCCAACACGCTGAGGGTACACGTGTGTGCCCCACTTCCAACTTTTGCGTTTTACATGGGTACAGAGGTTCAAACTCAGGTTCTCACTCTTGCAAGGCACATAAACATGGTACCGATTGATCCATCTCCCTCAGCTTTTACCTTTTGCTTTTTGAATTCATTTTAATCTAACCCATTATGTGACTGACGATTATTTGATTGAAACCAAAAAAAAAAAAAAAAGAAGCTTCAGTTGGTGGTGACAGGAAGTTTCGAACTGTCCAAAAGCTTATAAGAATGATCACAAAAATACCAGTGTCTCCTACTTTAAGCATTAGTCCAAGTGAGGCTGTCAGTCACCTGGCTGGGAGACCACCCCAGGAAAGCTGATTCCCCTATAGCTATAAGATAATGATGAGAAGAGGAAGTAGGAAGCGGTCAAGTAGGTCTGGGACTCCAGAACAGCAGTTTTCAGAATGTCCTGGAAGCTAAGATGCTAGAAGGGAGTTCTGGTTCCTGTTTCTCTGATAGCTCCTAAATGAGTCTCTCTACCTAAAGGATGTCTGTGCCCAGGAGGCTGAGAGGATCCTCCTGGACACCAGGGACGAGCAATTGGACCGATTGACAGTTCATGCCTCTCCCCATGTCCTACCCAGCTTCTGCCATAAGTCCTTTCACAGAGCCCCAGATTAGCAGCTTGTGGGTACCAATTTTCTGAGATCTGCCTTGTTATACAAGACTTCTGCTTTCTTTTTCCATCTTAACTTTTCCCTGACACTTAGGAATATATAATAAAATTCCCTCTAAAATTTGCTGCCTGTGGTCTAAGAACTTTATTCTTTGAATTCTCAAGACCAGAACCGGATGTAAACTCAGAGTGGCTTTGGTGCCTGTCATGTTTCCCATGCTTCCAGCTACTCAAGAAAGAATGCCATTCTTAAAGGCACCCCAATATTCCTACTACATAAGAAAAATAACTATACCTTTTAAATGATAACACATTTACATACTCCATAAACCTATCTATCAGTATGGTAGTATGGCTGTTCACTGTTCTATATTACTAAGCTGTCTTTTTAAATTCTAACTCATAAAGCATAACTCTTCCTTTTTTCTTCTTTATATGTCCTCTTTCTCCTTTCCCTCTCTCTGTGTGTGAGTGTGTGTGTGTGTGTGTGTATGTATGTATGTAAGGACACAACTCCCCATGCACCTGCTCACAGACATTATGTTGCTGAGTCTGCCTGTCTCCTTGATTTCCAACTCAGAAAGCATGCCTTTTTCTCTTTCTCTTGTCCATCTCTCCCCTTCAGGCAGCTGCCTGTCTGCCCTACAATTTTTCTCTCAAACATCCATAGCATTTTTCTCGAGTTTCTGAGTTTAGTATTACTTTTTTAAGCTACAAGACTAAGAACTTGCAAAAGGGACTCATGTTCCCTCTAACCATCATATTGCAGGAATAGAGACGGGAGAGGATGGCATTAAGTGTCTTGCCAACCCAACAGCCTATGCGACGAAACCACCTGCACGGCGGCAGTGACAAGAGGCCAAGAGCAAAGCCCGTCAGCTCTGCACAGAGGCACAGCCAGTGCCAATCAACTGAGTGACAGATGGCTGAGGCATGGATGCGAGCCAGGCCATCTTTCCTCAAACCAAAAAACCTGCGACTGTGGAGGGGGGAGCTGATGCCTAGGTCACACAAAAGTAGCCAGAAACTAACATGTGCACTTTGCTGGACAAAGACAGATATCAAAGAACTTTGGTGATACAAAGAAAGTATCACCAAAGTGCAAACTCAGATAATGTTTCCTATAAGTATGTGACTGAAAAATGCACTACTCTAATTTTGAATATGAAGTCACATCAAGTAAGATGGTAAATTCCAGACATAAATCCGAACCTTATAGGTTTCTTCCATAATTTGGTCATTGGCATTATGTTTTCTTGCCCAGTCTAAAAAGCTAGGGCTTGATATTCCCAATCTTCTATTACATACATATGGTTGATAAGGTTATGTTATTTTTTATGTTCCTACGACTGTGGATGTGTGAATGTGTGTGGAGGTGCCTATGAAAGCCAGAAGTATTACACCCTCTGGAGCTAGAGTTATAGGCAGTGATCAAGCACCTGCCATGGCATTAAGAATTGAACTCAGTTCCTCTTCAGGAGCATTATGCATTGCTCATGGGTGAGCCATTTATCCAACTATTAGTTTAAAATAACTTTTCACAAAATCTGTGCTCTCAGTTAAACTGGAACCCCCTTAAAGAAGCACAATCTGCCTTTGTTGTCTCTAATGTCTACTTGTGTTTGTCATAAAAAAGTCACTATTGAAATGATGAGCAGAGATTTTTCTGATGAATATCAGCAGACATGATAAATCCTATTTTAATATGTCACTGAAAAAAAGGAGCTACAGATAGTTATAAAGTCCCTTGGGTCTATATATGCTTCTTCAATGCCAATTAAATAATTTAAAGAAATGGGCACTTGCCCAATGTCATCATCTGAGGGGACAATGTGTACAAATGCTTGTTATTTGTAATAGGAGAATTTCATCTCAGGAAAAGAAGATGATAATACTTTTTGGCTACCATCCATGTAATAATTGGCTAAAACCAGATGACACTGAAAAACTTAATTATAGAAAGAAACATGTCTTGAGCATTTTTAGGACCCGTGTAAAACAAGTTACAATCCAATAAAATCCCCAAAATATCCTCTCTCAAACAGGCTGGGAAAAAAATTAGTTCCGTAATATTATTATGATCTTGTTAGAAGAAAGAAAAACTGAATGGTTGACTTTCACGTATGATGAGCACATATGATGTGGAATTGCCTCTGTAGGCTATGAATACGTTTTATTACCATTGGTTAATAAATAGGCTGTATTGGCCTATGGTAGGGCAAAATATAGTCACACTAGACGAGATATAGAGCGATAGTAGGTGGAGTCAGAGTGATGTCATGTACCTGCCTAAGGAGAAGGGCACTGGAACTTTACAGGTAAGCCACAGTCTCATGGTGATGTAAAGATTAATAGAAATGTGGTGATTTAAGATGTAAGAGCAAGCTAGGAATATGCCTAAGCTATTGGCCAAACAGTGTCACAATTAATACAATTTCCATGTGATTATTAAGGTCTGAGCAGTTGGGAATGAAAGAAAAGTCTATTTACACATGTATATTACACATGTCCACAAATTTCCATTGCATGTCTTGGTACATGTGCCACCTGTACAGCTCTCAGGTCACAGGAGTTTACAGATATCAGGAATTTGGGATCTGTCTACCTCAATGCCTATTTTTTTTTTCCTCTAAGGAAATTCTGGTGGAGGAGTGACATGGATCACTTGAAATCACACAACTAATTTGTAGTTTCTGAGCTGACAAACTGGTTAACCACTCACACTATGGAAAAAGCTTCCACATTCTGACTACAAGAAAGAAAATAGAAAAATAATACACGGGAGTGTTGTTTGTAGATATGTGACGGCATGGAAGAGCAGAGAGAGTAACTGTATCCTAGACAAAACATATAAAACCCCAGGATCGTGGCAAAAAAAAAGAGGGAGCACGAGCAAGGAACTCAGGACCACGAGGGGTGCACCCACACACTAAGACAATGGGGATGTTCTATTGGGATCTCACCAAGGCCAGCTGGCCTAGGTCTGAAAAAGCATGGGATAAATCCGGACTAGCTGAACATAGCAGACAATGAGGAATACTGAGAATTCAAGAACAATTGCAGTGGGTTTTTGACCCTACTGCACGTACTGGCTTTGTGGGAGCCTAGGCAGTTTGAATGCACACCTTACGAGACCTGGATAGAGGTGGGCAGTCCTTGGGCTTCCCACAGGTCAGGGAACCCTGATTGCTCTTCGAGCAGATGAGGGAGGGGGACTTGATCGGGGGAGGGGGAGGGAAATGGGAAGCGGTTGTGGGGACGAGGCAGAAATCCTTAATAAATAAATAAATTAAAAAAAAATCCAACAAGAGATCTGGAATCTCTGGGGTTGTCTAAGAGCCAGAACTTCCCACTCAGTATCCTCTAATCCTCAGGGCAATGGGTCCTGAACATAAAATAGGGGATAAAACCCTTCCCCACAAGTTCGATACAAGATCAGCTCCAGGCAACCCTACAAAACGCCAGTAACAACAAAGGCCAGAAACTCACAAAAGAGGAAAGACAGGCATATGCTCAGTGGTGGAAGAGGAATAAACAGTCCTCAGAAAACTGGTTTTACTTAAAGTTGGCATTAAGTGGAAAAGTGAAAAAAAAAACACCACCCCTCCAAAAAAACCCAAAACCCAAGTTTATCTTGATACTACCCTACACATAGTCCATCTAAAAAAGAATTCATATAGTAGGGAAACAGAGAAAAAATGGAAGTATCAGAATACCTAGCAAAAGTAATTTACAAGTTAGTTCTTGAAAAAGCATTTTTAGAAGCCTAAGTATTTTAGTTACTTTCCCCATCAATGAGACCACATACAGACAAGAAGCCTCGTAAAGAAAGGAGGGATTTATTTATTTATTTATTTATTTGGCTCATAGTTGGAAGATACAGGCCATCACCATGTAGGAGCATGGGGGGATAAGCTTGTGGCATCAGGTCAGAGTGTATCTGCAGAAAAAAAACAGAGGAGTGAATGCTGGTTGTCAGCTTCCTTTCTCCTTTTTAAGCAGCCTGGGACCTCATCTACTGGGATGATGCTGCCCCACATTTAGAGCAGATCTTTTCAATTCAATGAACCCAATCTAGACAGTCCCTAAAAGACATGCCTCGAAGTTTTATCTCCTAGGCACTTCTCCATCTTGTCAAGTCAATGATCGATATTAACTATTATAATTGACTATGAAGATTTCTGGCAGATGGATTTCAATAAACACAAGCTTGCTACACACAAAAGAAACTTGCCAAGTACATAAAGAAACAAATGCTTTAAATATTCTCGTAAACGGCAGACAAAGGATCCGATTTTCAGAGACTGATGACATTATAATGAACTATAGCAGAATATAAAATAGTTTTAAAACAAGAGTGTATGAAAAATAGCCCATGCTAAGCATGGCAACACATATCTATAATTGTAGCATTTGAGAGTTTGACGCAGGAGTACGGAGATTTCAAGGCTAGTTTGGGCTATGTAATGAGTTCAAGAATACCTTAAACTGCACAGTTTTATGCATTAAAATTGGCCTATAAAAGGTATAAAACTTCGGAACTTCTAGAAGCAAAAGCATAATGATTAAAATATTAATGAATAAAACTCAAAATTTAAAAGCCACTGTTGCAAAGTTGGTGAGCTTAAGAATTGTCAAGAGTAGCACTGAGGTGGAGTAGTACGTAGGCAGAAAACGATGACCTATAAGACAAAGGGGTGAGAACCAAGATGAAGCAGTATATGAAGGTGTAGCATAGTTTATCCCAGTATGGAGCAGCAACAAGCAACATCATAATTACCTAGAGTACAATGGAGACTGACCACACTACAGCAAGCTGCATTAATCACAAACCCTCCTGCTGAATCTTTAAGTCTGTACTTCGAGAAGTATTAGTCTCATTTAACTCCAGTCCGGGTTCTGACACAGAATATGTAAATGATTAGAATTGTAACAATGAAAAAAACAATTTACAATTACTACAATTAATACTTAACTTCAGATTTAGGAAGTTATGGATAGCTCTCAAGTGGATGAATAAAAGGAAAAGGTTATTTATACAGATGGTAAAGAACACAAAGACAACAATAAGATCATAAAAGATACAAAGGGAAATTCAGGCCATAGTCTATTAATAGAGTTAATAAGAATATAGCCTGGAGAGAAGTCAGTTCAGTTCAGAGCATGCGGAGATTTAAACTGACAGCTCACACCAAGATGGCTTCCTTATACAAAACAAAGATCTACATATTCTGAAAAACTGTAGGGCTTCACTGAATGACAACCAGATAGAAAATTAGGAAAAAAAATTAAATCTAATAATTACTCACCAGGGAGAACAAGTTACCAATCGGGAAATAGTTTGTGTATTGTCATGTGAGTACCAATAATCATTTCATCAGAATGTTTCAATAGATTTGAGAAGCTGGATGCTCAGTGATAGAGACACAGAGGAAGAGGAATCTTCATTTTCCCTGAGTAGTACAGTCAGCACTGTGTTAATACAGGGACTCAAAACTGAGCAGCACTGATAGAAGTGTCTTTCTTTTCTTTTGCTAAAACGACTTTTAAAACTTGGTTCTGAATGAACATGGGATATACTCACTCATAATTGGTTTCTAGCCATAAACAAGGGTCACGGAATCTACTATTGGTGATCCCAAAGAAGCTAAGTAAGAAGGTGAACCAAAGGAAAAGCATATAGTTGTCCTCTTGGCTATGGGAAGTAGACAAAATTGCCGAGGAGAAAATTGAGATCTTGGGGGTGGGGTGGGATTGGGGTAAGGGGAGATGGGGGGAAAAAAGGGAGAAGGGGAGAATGGGGGGAACTTGGGGAAAAAGGAGGATTGGGATAAAGGAAGGTTGGATAGGGGAGCACGGAAGCACAATTCTTAGTTAAGGGAGCCACCTTAGAGTTGGCAAGAGACTTGAACCTAGAGTGGCTCCCAGATCCCCAAGCCGAGGTCCCCAGTTAGTTCCTTGGGCAGCTGAGGATAGGGAACCTGAAATGATCCTATCCTAGAGCAATACTGACAAATATCTTGCATATCATCATAGAACCTTCATCTGGTGATGGATGGAGATAGAGACAGAGACCCACACTGGAGCACGGGACTGAGCTCCCAAGGTCCCAATGAGGAGCAGAAGGAGGGAGAACATGAGCAAAGAAGTCGGGACCACGAGGGGAGCACCCACCCACTGAGACAGTGGAGCTGATCTATTGGGAGCTCACCAAGGCCAGCTGGACTGTGACTGAAAAAGCATGGGATAAAACTGGACTCTCTGAGCATGGCGAACAATGAGGGCTGATGAGAACCCAAGGACAATGGCACGGGGTTTTGAACCTACGTAATGTGCTGGCTTTGTGGGAGCCTAGCTAGTTTGGATGTTCACCTTCCTAGAAATGGACAGAGGGGGGAGGACCTAGGACTTACCACAGGGCAGGGAACCCTGACTGCTCTTTGGACTGGAGAGGGAGGGGGAAAGGAGTGGGGGGAGGGGGAGAAGGGTGGGAGGAGGGGGAGAAGGGTGGGAGGAGGGGGAGGGAAATGGGAGGCTGGGCGGAGGAGGAAATTTGTTTTTTTTTTCCTTTTCTCAATAAAAAAAAAGTTAAAAAAAACTTGGTTCTGAGAAGTGGGTGAGTGGTTTAATGTTTTAGAAAGATTTTATGACCCTGTTGACCATTTATATTTAGGCATATTTCATCTGCATAAAACATCATTCGATCCCTTTGCTCAATTGCTATCAGTACTGGAGACCATACTTATAACTCAATTTGATGTCTCTTTGAAAATACAAGTATGCACAAGGTCTGTCACCTAAGCCATCTTTGTGATCATGCTCTGGGGAAGTCCCTATACTCTACAACAGTAAACAGAAATGGAAATGGAGCATGCCATTCTGTGTATACGTCCAAAGTCTGGAAACAAATCAAAGGACTTTCAAATGCTAGGGACTGAACCTAGCCAAAGATTACTGAACAAAAGAATGGCTACAAACACTGATTGGAAGAGGCACATATTAAGAGAGCATATAGCAGGGGCATAACCAATTAAAATAATGCACACCAACTTGGTTGAGTTTCTAACATATACAGTTGTAGAGAATATGCAAGACATAGCATCCAAAACTGAACAACATATTGTTTAGGGAGGTTTTTTGAAGTATAAGAGTAGAAAGCTAGCTATTGGAGATTGACAGTATTGAACATTGTTGAGCAACTGTCTCTACAGTAGGCTAGGAAGTTCTTTGAAAAAAAAAACAATTATGTGCTAAGAAATTGGATGGATAGCTGGATTCATATGTTAATTTTTTAACCTTTTCAGAATTCTCCACACTCATTCCCATAGTGGCTATACCAGTTTACGTACATGCTAACAGTGAATGAGGGCTCCCCTTTCCCCATACCCTCACCAGTATTTATTGTAAGTTGTTTTTTTGACCATCAACATTCAGACTGGGTGAGAAGAGAAAGTTGTTTTAATTGGCATTTCCCTTAGATAGATTTATAAGTTGTTGAGCATTTTTTGAGATTTTTCTTAGTCATTTTGTTGCCACTTTTGGGAACTCTTTCTTCACACCCACAGACCAATTTTTAAGTTGGGTTGTTTGTTAACTTGATTCTTTGTTCTCTGTATGTTCTGGATATTAATCCTCTGTTTGAGGCAGCTGGCAAAGGTTCTCTCTTACTGTGTGGGATTCCTCTACTTGACTGATAGTTTCCTTTGCTGTATGGAAACTTGTTTGCTTTTTGAGGTCCCATTTGTCAGCCATTGGCTTTAATTCTGGAACAAATGGAAGCCTATCCCAAGAGGACTTTCCCACATCTGCATTCTGTAAGACTTTGTTTTTTGCTAATAGTTTTAGCATTTCAGTTTTCATAGTGAAGCCTTTGATACACTGGGAGTTAAATTTTATGCAAGATGATGAATACAATTCTGATTTTATTCTTCCATATAAAGAGCTATATTTTTCCAGTACCATTTGTTGAAGACGCTGTCTTTTCTCCAGTGTGAGTTTTTGGCATCTTTATCAAATATCAGATGGCTGTAGTTACATAAAGTTATGATTAGGTCTTCTGTTTGTGTTTGTGCCAGTTTGTTGGGAGTCATGCACCCTAATTTTGGAAAAGTAAATGAATGCTGTCCAATGGATCTCCAGATAAGACAAAAGCCCATGGTGGCAGTCTTACTTGGCAATGACCAATGGACTTTGGGAAAGTGGAAAATACTGCTGGGACTGTCTTCTCTCTCATAATATTGATGATGATGCTCCTGGTATTTTTGGTGTCATTTTATCCATCATGCATGGGACAGATGTGATCATTTCTGGAAACCCCATTTTTTTTCTCAAACATTCTCCTCTAAATTTCTTTGGGAGCTAATGCCTCTCTTTGTCTGGAGATGCCAGCTGTCATTTCAGATCCTGGGAGCTGTCCTGAATCAGAGCTGACAGGATCAGATGCAGATTATCCCTATTTCTGTAATATGTTTTGAATGAAATTGTTGTCAATCATCTTTTAGTTTTCTAAAGACAGAATGTACCTGGCTTGATTTTTGGCCAAGGTAGCAAAATGATAAGTGTCATTTAAAGATGTTTTGATGTAAAAGTTGGGAAAAAAAACATACTTGACATGTTCATTTTTGACAGAGGTTAACATTAGGGGATGGTAAAATCGTGTTTGTTAGTATGGAAAAACATGCTTGTTTTTGATATATAAAGAAAGATAGCAGGAGCTATTTGGGGATGTCCACTTATATAAACATATCTGGTTGTAGGACAGTTCATTTTTTCTAGCCTACACTCCTTCCTGTCTCAGGACCTGAACCTAGGCTGTGGCATGCTGTGGGATTATCATCTTGTACCCTGTAAAGATTTGTCACTTGTATTGGTTTAATAAAATACTAGTTTGCCTATTCGCTCAGGCTTCTTATTAACTCTTATATCTTGTATTAACCAATAATTCTTGTCTGTGTTAGCCACATGGCTTGGTACCTTTTATCAGTGAGGCATTCTCATCTTGCTACCTCTGTGTCTAGGTAACAACTGTCTTTCCTCTTCCCAGAATTCTCCTATTCTGGTGGGACTGCGTATACATCCACATAAAACCTAGAAGAGCTTGGGAAGTAATTATAGACACAAAAGAATAGAGTTAAGCACAGCTTCTGGGTAGTAGCATTTTTTTTTTTTTGGATAGGCTCTATTTGCTAGAGGCAAGCATATCTTATTTAAGAGAGGGTTCTTGACTCAGCTTTAGCGGCAAAAATCTTGTAGCTCTTTTAAGAAGCCCTGCCACCAAACACTTAAATGGTGTTTATGAAGAGCCAACAGCATGCTTCTTGGTGGTGGCAGGGACCTTGAAACTCCATAGAGTTGTGGCAGTAAACATGGTTCCTACCAGTACCTCTGCCATGAAACTAGACTCTCAGAAAGCAAAGGAATGGGGTGAATCCAGCCATCAAAGCCAGGGCTTTAATCCTAGCCATATCACTTAGCAAATTAAAGACTCTTGTGATTAGAAAAAGAAAGATATACAGAAAAGATAGATTCAGATGAAAAAAAAAGCCTCTAAATGGTTTACAGTGTTTTAAAAATATATGTAGGCTTGGAAGAGAAAAGAAAGAGGATAAAGTCCTAAAGAAAAGAAAAGAAAAAAATAGAAAAGAAAGAGAGTAGTTGGTGTGGGGAAACACGCCATTAATCCCAGCACTTGGGAGGCAGAGGAGACAGCACATACTTTGAACATAGACCTGGAGGACTTAAGCTAGAACTGACCAGGACTTTCTTCCTGGAGAGCAGCTCTAACAATCCTGAAAGTTGCTATGCAAGTTACCAAGAAATAACAGCAATCAATATTCACACCTTGCTGTAAGCCTATGAACCACAACAATGATTATCCAGACAAGAGAATATGATTGTGCAATAGTGACACTATTATCTCGGAGATAACTAGCCACTGTCTAATTAGACTTACAGCCTGCTCAGTATAAGGGAATTCATGTCTGGTTAAACCTAGGCAACTACCTGTGAACAGCGAGGCCATAGACCCTAGAGGAGAACCCATTACTGTCATTTTCCTAAACTGCTATCATTTCTGTTTTCTTTTTTTTTAAATAGCAATTTGAGAGACTTTTATCAACAGTATGCCAGTGCCTTTTATGTAGTAAAGGCAGGTGGCTCAGGAGTTCAAGTCATTCTTAATTTCTGTTTTATAAATACTCGTCCTTATACTCACAGAGAAGTGTAACTCTCAACCCTCATAAAAGATGCTTTGCAAAAAATGGATTTCTTTACTTATTTTAGCAGAGTCTACTATGGTGATCAACAACTGGTCAAAAGGCCAAGTATAGGTGACCATCCAGTACCAATCGTTACCTCAATATCGCAAACCCTACACCTAAGTCTCAAGAAATATCATTGAAGGGAGGACAGGAAGACTGTAGGAGCCAGTGGACCAGGATACCTGCTGCTAAGTAGTGTCTTCTAAAATGGAAGGCTTGCTACATCCATGAAATCTTAACAATATGGTTGTCCAAACAAGATGTGAGCAAAAACAACACCAGTTGCCAACCTCGGAGAGAAGAAATTTCACAAGGCCCCACTCCTACAGGAATACCCACAGGTAATCAGTTTATATGAGAGAGGGAGAATCAGAGAATCAGTTTTCCCAAAAGATGAGTCCTCTGATATGTTATCCAATTCCATGTGATCAGACTTAAACATATGCATATACAAATAACACTAGATAGACTCTGTAGGTTGTATGTGTGTGTAATATATATATTATATATATTATGTTATGTTATTATATTATGTTATATATATATATGTAACAATAATAAATATAAACAATGAGGAGTGTGGGAGAAGAGACTGAGTTGTAAGTTGTCAGAGTTGTAAGTTCTATGAGGGTAGATGGAAACGATATAAAGCTAGTATTCATCTATAAAATTCTCAAAAAAATTACAATAAAACCAGAAATTTAAAAAATTACAGCAAAGAAGCGCTCTTCTAGGTTTTCAGTTGGAGGCAATTTCAGTGAAGACAAGCCACATCCTAAGGAGTCACATAGCAGAGTTTTCTTAAGCCATTTGCTGTTTTGCTATCTTAAAGCTGAAAATAGACGCTATCCATACTCTTCTGTTCAGACTTCTCGTTTCAAAACAAAACGAACAAAAAGGGAAACCATGGCCTGAGTTAGGCCATATGCACAGAATCTGAGACTTTGCCAACTGTCACACTCTGCCCCTAGATCCTATCGCAACCCGATGCTCTCCCAACCATTTCCATTATTGCTGCACTTTCTATCCACCTCCAGCCTTTCTTCTCTGGGATGATGCCAGGCTCTGGGTTCTGCCTCCTTCCAGCCATATATGTCTTGTTCCTGGCATATACAGTTTGCAGCACTTGGGAATTCTTTTCACAAGCTTTGTTAAGTGAGCCAGTTTATACACTCTGTCTTCTGTATACACGGGTTCTATATCCTGGCTCTAGCTCATTATCCATTGGGGAAAAAAAAAACTTAAAAAAATTACACTGATTTTTATGCCTACCTGCTAACTAAAATATCCTGGGTTACCTCACTCAGGATAGTGTTTTCTATTTCCATCCATTTGCATGCAAAATTTGAAAAGTCATTGTTTTTTACCGCAGCATAGTACTCTAGTGTGTATATATTCCATACTTTCTTCATCCATTCTTCCATTGAAGGGCATCTAGGTTGTTTCCAGGTTCTGGCTATTACAAATAATACTGCTATGAACATAGTTGAACAAATGCTCTTGTCATATGATCGTGCATCTCTTGGGTATATTCCCAGGAGTGGTATTGCTGGGTCCAGGGGTAGGTTGATCCCGAATTTCCTTAGAAACCGAAACAGCGATTTCCAAAGTGGTTGCACAAGATTGCATTCCCACCAGCAATGGATGAGGGTACCCCTTCCTCCACAGCCTCTCCAGCAAAGGCTACCATTGGAGTTTTTTATTTTAGCCATTCTGACAGGTGTAAGATGATATCTCAAAGTTGTTTTGATTTGCATTTCCCTGATCGCTAAGGAGGTTGAGCATGACCTTAAGTTGGCCATTTGAACTTCCTCTGCTGAGAATTCTCTGTTCAGTTCAGTGGCCCATTTTTTAATTGGGTTAATTAGCAAAAAGATGACTATGGGATGTACTCACTCATAATTGGTTTCTAGCCATAAATAAGGGTCACGGAGTCTACAATTGGTGATCCCAAAGAAGCTAAGTAAGAAGGTGAACCAAAGGAAAAACATATAGTTGTCCTCTTGGCTATGGGAAGTAGACAAAATGGCCGGGGAGAAAATTGAGATCTTGGGGGTGGGGTGGGATGGGGGTAAGGGGAGATGGGGAGAGTAAAGGGAGAAGGGGAGAATGGGGGGAACTTGGGGAAAAAGGAGGATTGGGATAAAGGAAGGTTGGATAGGGGAGCACGGAAGCACAATTCTTAGTTAAGGGAGCCACCTTAGAGTTGGCAAGAGACTTGAACCTAGAGTGGCTCCCAGATGCCCAAGCCAAGGTCCCCAGTCAGTTCCTTGGGCAGCTGAGGATAGGGAACCTGAAATGACCCTATCCTAGAGCAATACTGACGAATATCTTGCATATCATCATAGAACCTTCATCTGGTGATGGATGGAGATAGAGACAGAGACCCACACTGGAGCACGGGACTGAGCTCCCAAGGTCCCAATGAGGAGCAGAAGGAGGGAGAACATGAGCAAAGAAGTCGGGACCACGAGGGGTACACCCACCCACGGAGACAGTGGAGCTGATCTATTGGGAGCTCACCAAGGCCAGCTGGACTGTGACTGAAAAAGCATGGGATAAAACTGGACTCTCTGAGCATGGCGAGCAATGAGGGCTGATGAGAAGCAAAGGACAATGGCACGGGGTTTTGAAGCTACATAATATGCTGGCTTTGTGGGAGCCTAGCCAGTTTGGATGTTCACCTTCCTAGAAATGGATGGAGAGGGGAGGACCTAGGACTTACCACAGGGCAGGGAACCCTGACTGCTGTTTGGACTGGAGAGGGATGGGGAGAGGAGTGGGGGGAGGGGGAGAAGGGTGGGAGGAGGGGGAGAAGGGTGGGAGGAGGGGGAGGGAAATGGGAGGCTGGGAGGAGGTGGAAACTTGTTTTTTTTTCTCCTTTTCTCAATAAAAAAAAATGGAAAAAAAACAAAAAACAAAACAAAACAACAACAACAACAAAAAAATATCCTGGATATTTGGGGGATAGATAATTTGGTTATTTCTATGAATCACACTCTCAGGACCCTTCACTCATCTCTTGAATATAAAATTGGGTACTCAAATGTATAAATGATAAGGAGACTGGGTTCCATCATATGCCATTGAAGAGTATTATTTCTTAAAGAGATTCTAGGAGTGAATTAAACCTGTAATAATTGTCACTCCATGAGAGGGTTGAACTGAAATTCTAATTTAGGTCTTACATACCTGTCATGTATCTATTGTATATTCAGGTGTGCTTCAGTAAAATTTTTTAATATTCATTTTATGAGTATCAGTATTATGCCTGAATGTAGGTCTATATACTAAATGCATGTCTGGTACACTTTGAGGCCAGAAGGGACCACTGAAACCCATGAAACAGAAGTTACAGATGGTTGTGAACACCATGTAGATCTAGGCATTGAATCTGCATCCTCTAGGAGAGTAGCAAATGCTCTTAACCAATGAACCACCGCGCTAACCCTCTTTATGAGTGTTTCTATATAACTGTATATTATACTTCAGCTATATTTTATCATTACTATCTATAAGTGTTATTTTATGAGCTCATCCATCACTACTGGAAAACAGAACATTACGACTGTTTTGATTTTTATTACTTTACCCATTTTGACTCATTATGTTTATTTGTAATATTTCTTTGAAAATTATTTTGTTTTACATTTTAATGAAGACATAAGTATTGTACATATTCATAGAAAACAGCATGTTAAGTGGATAAATATGTAAAATATGTAATGATCTCTCCAGGGTAAGATTTTCATTCTTAAACATTTTATCATCTGTATACACTGGGTGTGTCAAAGTCCCATCTACCATTTCTTTATAAAACACACAATAAAGTGCTATAAACTACTCTAATAGCTGTGTATATTGATTATTTTGGCCATCATTCTGAAGGAAACAGTATAAGTATATATGCAGCATACATACTATAGTAACATTATAAGTAGCTCTATATAAAACACATGTGTAGGACTTTACATAAGGTACCTGAGCAGTCTTAGTCTTGGTATCCTTTGATGTGGGATTCCCCTCTGTATGCTGTGAATATCATTGGTTAATAAAGGAACTGCTTTAGGCCGATAACAGAGCTATAGGGGAACAGAGCTAGGCTGGAAAAATTAAACTAAATACTGGGAGAAAGGAGCGGAGTCAGGGAGAAACAATGGAGCCATCATCAGAGATAGAAGTGCTAAAAGTTTGCTGGTAGCCAATAAGAAGCTAGAGCTAACGGGCCAAGCAGTGATTTAAATAATACAGTTTCTGTGTGAATATTTTTGGGCTAAGCAGCCTCCTCCAACCATCTTCTCTCTCTCTGTATGTGTGCGCGCGCACAAAGGTGAGTACATGTATATACTCTCATGGTCAGCCAGAGCTGATTATATTTA
The DNA here is from genome assembly GCF_018167655.1 of Microtus oregoni. Classification (NCBI taxonomy): domain Eukaryota; kingdom Metazoa; phylum Chordata; class Mammalia; order Rodentia; family Cricetidae; genus Microtus; species Microtus oregoni. The sequence continues at coordinate 6,239,529 of NW_024543083.1, read as the reverse complement.
TATACTGGAAAATGTAATGTTTCTTATCTTCACTCCTCACTAGGAACATCTCCTTGACCTCATCCTTACTCAGTTCTTTTATGTAACAGAATATATGCAATAGACTACATGAATCCTGATAAATACATAAAGGACATTATGTAAGCAGAGTTCATCACACAATCAGATGATAATATTAGATGCAGAAGGAACCTAACAGATCAAATACAAATATGCAGGTTTCTTAACAAATATCTTGTTGAAAATCATGATAAGTGGTCAGAGTTTCTTAGTCAGAGCAAGGGAAATTGTAGCTTGTTGGCTCCTTTCAAGTGACTGCTGGCCTAGACTTCTATGGAGAAGCTATTCTTCTCTATAGTGTGCCCATGTTCTGTTCAGTACCATCTGCCATATTAGTATGGCTTTACATGGCACATAAGTGCTCCAGAAAGAACAATAACAACTGTAGCATGATTAATATAAACACAGAGACAGATATTGGGGTTCAACCATAAGAACAAAAAAGAAAAACAGCCAGCCATTGGCTCTTACCTCTACCTCAGTCCAAAATGGTGATCCTGCCTCCTGGAATCTCAGAATGAGACTGTGAGAACTGTCTCCTCTTGTCTTATAGTCCTCTCTAGTGCTGGTATTAAAGGTGTGCACTACTACCACCCAGGTCCTGTGGAAAACTAGTGTGGCTACTGGGATTAAAGGTGTGTACCACCATTGCCTGGTCTGCATGGCTGACCAGGGAAATTGTTTTACTTTCAGATCTTCAGGCAAGCTTTATTTATTAAAACACAAATGAAATATCATTACAAACAACAATGACAACAACAAAATACAACCATATTAGATGTAAGACGCTTAGATGATATACACAAAGATAGTGGTAGTGGGGAAAAGAAGCCAAAGACTCAGCCATCACTGTTAGTTGTAACAGTCTATGCCAAGTTCTTGGTACTGTGAAGTAAATTTTCAGATGTGGGTTCAATGTTGCTTTTTTTTTAACATGGTTGTCTTGGTCTGAATGGAAGCTTTGCAATATCCCTTGTCACTCAGTACAACAATTCCTGTACACATTATTTTGAGAAATTTTTCCCATCTTAGAAATTTCGTCATCTAACAATTGTTGAAATCTGATTTGCAAATGTGATCACGGCAACATGACAAAGCTCTTTCACTAGGAACCTAAGCGCAAAGACATGCTAAATCTTAATACACGACAGAAATGCAATTTCATCTCCTTCTGATTGCTTTTATTCTTGACGTTTTATTGCCTCAGTAGGCCCTGTGCAGTTGCTTGTAATTTTAATGGATGGATAAGTCAGTGTTGTGCATTTTAGATTATATTGTTTAGGCTGTAGAGTGAATATTTAACTTGCCCAGTGCACTTCCTTGCTATAACATCATGCCAAAGCGTAACGAACTCCATTTATCAGTGCCATGACTACATTATCAGATCCCATCCTGAATATTACCAAGAGTTCATACTTTAACTTGTCTCACTATTGGCTGCAGAGGTAGTTGAGGATATTCAAGTTTTTTTTTAAATTGGACCTGCGAGAAAATTGTGAAAGCTGGTACATTTGTCCTAATTGCTAATGATGTCAACAATGTAAGAAGATCATCATTGAAAGGTACAACATTCTGGAAATAAAGATATGCCACAAAATTACATAGTCACTTTGTACGTGAAAACTGAGTAAAAATTCACAATGGAAGATGGTATTATGTAAAAAAAGAGTGATTGTTGCAGCTTTGTGAGAAAAACTCATACATTCTTCCCTTCCTGTAGATATATGCTATGATTACTGTTTGAAGAAGACTCAGGTGTCCAGCGTATACCATTCCCTTTTCACAGAGGCACAGCACAGGTATCTGCTGATATCAATGTGACTTGTTCCTAAGATTGTTTCTCTTGACTATAGTCTTGGGAATGGGCAGCAGACTGCACAATTATATGGAATACTACATTATTTTGATTGCTGATTTTGGAAGTAAAATGCCAAAATTGCGTAGGCTTGTTATCTGAAATGCTCTCTGAGCAGATTCCATGGATTTAGATCAAAAGATAGAGTCCAAACCATTGTGTATAAATTTGTCTTCATTTATAATTAACCAGGAAGTGTGCACACTGCCAATAGATAAAAGTGTTCAAAGAGCAACAGTAGATAAGAATGTGGGTGATTGTACTTTTATATTATCTGCTAAGATGCCATCAGTCCCTAGGGCATTAATTTCAAAGATTAGAATCTAGACAATAATCGCAGAAAACTAATGCCATGAGCCAATAACACCCCCTTGAATATCTCCTATTCTCTAGTACAAAGAATAAGCATTAAAAAGAATGATTACACATAAGAAATACATGAAATACTTGTATAATGCTGACACATAATTATATATAAACACACATTTTTCTCTCATGCATACAGGCACACACACAGACACACACAATTTGGAGAGTCTCAAGGCCAGGATTCTTAATAGTAACAAAGCATCTTGATAAATGTACCATGTCCCCAAGTAATAAATTATTTTCCACTCTGGCTTGTGTGGTGCTTACTCTTGATTACAGCAGCAACTTGAATATTTCTGCACTGTGTCTAAAAGTAATGGAGTTTATATGTGATTATGTTCAGAGTTATAGCTAAGCAGGAAGCCTCAGATAGAAGGCATTTTCTTTTGATGAACAGTTACTATCATAGAGTGTGTTTTTTGTTTATAAGGTTCAGGTGAAGTCAAACAGATAGAAACATCATTAAGATGTGCTAATGAATCATCCTCTTACTTGCACTGAGAACCAGTGTTTGAACTCAATGCTGCTTCTGTATTTGAGACAATACAATTATTGGTGAACAAACGTGTTACATTTAGGTGGTAGGACTGTATGAATACTAACTCGAAGCAGGTAAACAAGCATTGATTCTATTATGCTGGAAAATACAGTATATCACTGGCAGCATTCTATTGCTGTGAAAGCAAACACACATTTGTATTGTTATACTAGACCTATCAAATCACGGTTATTCTTTGAAAATTAACACTGTTATTTCCCACTGATAACTTGTTTACTGTAAGGAATATTAAAATAAAGAACAAATTATCATCAATGATCTCATAACTCAAGAGTAAACAGTGTTATCATTTTGGTGACTATACTTCATAGCTTGCTCCCTTGAAAGTACACATAGAAATGTAATTGTCATTAGTTTTGGGGATTATTTTCTAGACTCTAATGTTTGAAATGCATGCTCTAGGGACTAATGACATCTTAGCAGATAATATAAAATATAACCACCTGCATTCTTAACTACAGTTGCTCTTTGAATACATTATTTTCTGACCATGTGTAGCTACTTCCTAGTTACTTATACATGAAGACTAATTAGAAATATGTATACCAATGATAGAGGTGGATCTCCAAATATAAGTCTTTAAGAATATAAAACTATCATTTGAAGTTTCCCCTCTCGGACATTACAGACAAATATTAAGCATGATATGGCTTTACAATACTGAGTAAAAGTTGAGTGCCCCAAATCTGAAAATTGTACTATTGGAATATTTTAAAAGCCAATGATCCAAAGGCTTGGATCTTGGAATATCTCAGATTTTGCAGTTTAAGGCTGTACAACCAGGTAATGTTTATCCAGTTATTCCCAAGTACTCTCGTCTCAAGCAACTCAGAAAACAGACATCCAGCTTCTCTTTCTTTCTTGCGTTAGTTTGCAAGGGCTTATAAACATCTGGGGGTAATAGAGAAACAGGGCAGCTATAGAATCTGCTCCAATCAACCACAGGGAATATAAACTTGATTTCCTACTCTGTAACATGAGCTTTAGGAATGAAAACCCAGAGTTTATATTAAATGTCCCCAGCATTATCATAGATCCAACTGTCCTTTGGAAATTTCTATTTTCCATTTCTTTCTTAGCTAGCACATCTCTGTCTTTTCTGCACTTATTTAAAGTATCAGAAGATCAGAAATCTTGACCTAGTGCAAGTATTACTTTAACCAAACAAAGCTTAGAATTGTGACTGCTAGACAACAATTTAAATGCTGATGTTATGATGTCCTACATCATTTTGTGGAGGGGCAAACTTGGAATGTGTACCAGAAAGCTGTGAGCAGATGACCAAGCTGGTAGGAAATGGTTGGTTGCTCAAGACTCAAACACCTTTACTCCTTGCTTCTTTATTTCAAGTATGACAACTAGCTCTTTCTCAATTTAGGGAAAGATTAAGGTCTTGGGTTACTGATTGATGTTAGTGTTTTCTTCTTTATTTCTACTTTATTTTTTTCCTAAATTCAAAAATTGTTATGCCTGTTGTATCTGCATGCATGTGTAGCAATTGTTTTCCTGGTGCCCTTGGAGGTCAGGAAAAGGTATCAGAGCCTCTGGAATTAGAATTAAAGATGGTTGTGAGCTGTCACCTGGATGTTGAGCTAACACTGTTCAAGGAAAGATCAATACTCTGCTAGATATGAATCGGACAGAAAAGGTAAAAACATGCCTTGTAACCAAAGAGAAGAAAAAAAAGCAGTCTGCATTTATTTAAAAAATAATAAATACAGTGTGTTTGGTGCAACATTAGAATGTCTTATAGGTCTTTAATGTCTCATTAAAATTAAATTTGTACCTGTCAAAAAGAAGTACTTCCCAGTAATCTTCAGTGTTTTGACTAATTAAATTTTTACTTTTTTTTTTTTTTCGGTTTTTCGAGACAGGGTTTCTCTGTGGTTTTGGAGCCTGTTCTGGAACTAGCTCTTGTAGACCAGGCTGGTCTCGAACTCACAGAGATCCGCCTGCCTCTGCCTCCCGAGTGCTGGGATTAAAGGCGTGCGCCACCACTGCCCGGCTTAGCAAACACTTTAAGATTAGGTAGGAACCCAGCAAGGAAAGCAATCTGTTGATATGCTACCTCCCCCAATTAATTCTACAAGTATCATGAACTCATTTGAACTTAACCAGGGTTCAGACAGCACCATTAACCAGTATCATATAGTTTACCACAAAGCGTTTATACTTACTACTAGTCAAAGCCTGAGTTTAAAGCTGGATGTACAAAGTACAGCTTGTCTGTTGTCTAGATGACTAGGAGAGACATTAGAAAAAAACAAACAAACAAAAGTACCTCCTAAAACATTGTATTGAATTATTCCTCTGGATTTTATATTTTATAGAGATCAGAAATGTGATACAGAATACTGTCTTGGTAAACCATGTACAAAGACAAAACATACAGTGGAAAAAACAGAGAAACCAACAACCGAAATCTCTTGATTTTAGGAACTGAGACCTAGATGCTCTTTGCATTAAACAACTGGCCCCACCCATGCTGTGACCAATTGTAGATTTATGGAATGAGGTAAAAGGTAGCCTTCCATGTTCGTGCTGATGCGTCTCACATTAATGTAAGAATGGTGCTTTGTGACTCCCCATCTTTCTTGATCATAACTGCAGAATGAACTAGGAGAAGTGACGCCTTGCTCACTGAAGCAACTCAGCGATTATGGGAACTTGGTGGATCTCTGACAGAGACTGTAAGCTGATTGGTGGTGTTGCACCACAGATCTGTTTCTCAGCATCTTCTTTCTGGCAGCCTGTCTAGGGCTCGTTAGAGAAATTTGGTGGGGGGCAGGGTATCTGGTTGGAAAAAGAGTGTTACTGCAAGACCAAGACTAAGATTCTGAGAAAACCCTGTTTCTATAAAGTTGTACCAACTTGTTATAGCCAGATCTTTTTACATCCTGAAGGGAAGGGGGACGATTTGCAGTTAGGATTTATGAACCTGAAGATGGAAAAGTCTGTTGACAGAGGTTTTTGTCCTGCCCAATCCTGCAGCCATTTAGTCCAAAAGAAGCACACTGAGGCCTACATTAATTATAAACTTGTTGGCCTATTAGCTCAGGCTTTTTATCAACTAATTCTGGCATCTTAAATTAGCCCATATTTCTTGTCTGTGTTAGTCATGTGCCTTGGTACCTTTTATCAGTGAGGTATTCTCATCTTGCTTCTTCTGCAGCTGGGTCACAACTGCAGACTGAGTTTTCTTCTTCCCAGAATTCTGCTGTTCTCATTGCCCTACCTATACCTCCTGCCTGGCTACTGGCTAATCAGAATTTTATTAGACAAATACAAGGGACAAATCTTTGCAAGGTAAAACCATTGTCTCATAGCACACCCCCCCCCGCCTTTTTTCAAAACAAGAACTATGAATTGAACCTCACTTGATTAGCTTTCTTTCTGACCATTATCCATACAACTTGTAACCAACACTCTGAACAAAGAAAAACATCCATAATCCAATTTTTGAAAATGTGGGCATAGTTTACTAGGCTACTTCCTGCTGATTGAGGGCACTGATAATCTTATGGGGACCTAAAGAAATTTTTGAATTATGGTCAAGTCCTAAGTAGAATATTCTGTGAGGCTTGATCATCTCAGCCAGTAGTCGTGAAACTGTTCTGGATGCAGAACCTAGAGGAAACTTCAATAGAGCTCCTCTGAAATGTTGGATCATCTGGACTATCTGCTTCTATTGGAGATTCTTCAGGGCGTCTTCCTTGATCAAACCTGATTTTTCTTAGCCCAGAAGGAATCAACAGCCTCTCATTTCCAATGGAAACAAAAGCAAACAAAACCTCTTCTCTAAAGTAACATACCTTTTCACTTAAATTTTAAAGTCAAGGCATTTTCAAAGTATATATGTTGGATTAATCCAGCAGCAATTATGATCAAATGTCTTTTAGCAGCTTTACCTCCTTACTTAGCCATCAAACAATTTAAAGACAACACAATAACATAAAGTATCCAGATTTTCTGTTTATTTTTCATCTTTATGTGGCTTTATTTTTAAACTCTATTTTATTTTTATTTTTAATTTTTGGCTGTTTGAGCCAGCATTTTTCTGTGTATCTTTGGTTGTCCTGAAACTTACTCTGTAGATCCGGCTATCCTTAAAATCACAGAGATATGCTTGTCTCTGCCTCCCAAGTGCTGGGATTAAAGGTGTGGGTCACTATACCTTAAACTCACAGAGATCTGCCTGCCTCTGCCTCCCAAGTGTTTGGACTAAAGGTGTGTGCCACCACAACCAACTACTCACTTTTTATTTTAAGGACTTTATCCTTTTCCTTTTCTCTCTCAAACCTATATATATTTTTAAACACACTGTAAACCACCTTGTCATTGAATCTACCTTTACTGTATATCTCTTTTTCTGATCACATGAGTCTTTAATCTGCTAAACAATATGGCAAGATTAAAGCTGTGGCTTTGATGGCTGGATCCAGCCCATTCCTTAGCTTTCTGAGAGTCTGGCCTTATGGCAGAGGTACCGGCCAGAGCCATGTTATTGGCACAACTCTATGGAGTTTCAAGTTCCCTGCCACCACCAAAAAGCATGCTGTTGGCTCTTCATAAACACCATTTAAGTGTTTGGTGTTGGGACCTCTTAAAAGAGCTGCAAGTGTCTGCAGCTAAAGCTGAGTCAAGAAGCCTGTCTTAAACGAGATGCACCTTCCTCCTGCAAACAGAGCCCACCTGAGAAAACGCTGCTAAAAAGAAGCCATGCTTAACTCTGTTCTTTTATGTCTAGAATTACTTCCCAAGCTCTCTCAGATTTTAAGTGGATTCAGTTGTCCACATGGGCACCATTTTGTTGACAGGGGTTTCTGTCCAGTATATAATTAATATAGGCCTCTGCGTGTTTCTTTGGGACTAAATGGCTGGGGGTTCAGGCAAGACAGAAACCTCTATCAACAAAATGGCATGCAACATAGGGCTCAAACCCATGACCCTTAGATAAAGAGTCTCAGTCAACAAAAGTCCATATACTGAAGGGTTCATATTTTAATTTTCCTATGACATACTGGAAAAGAAACATATTTTTTTTGTATAGGATTTATCAATGTAACCGAAGGCTTGAACCTCAGCTTTCAGTTTCTTTTTTTTCCATTTGTGAAATGACATAGAATTAGAATCATATTGTATTTTTTTGACTGGTGCTTAGCATAGGTATATCAATGGCTGTTGGAAAATATTTATAAAAATTGTGGAATATTACTCAACATCTAAAGCAGGTTAACATTGCTTTTATAATTAAGGTCGTACACATTCCCTCTAAGGGAGGGTAATGATTTCTTATAAGGGCATCAAAGAAAACAAGACAGACCTGATTAGATCCCTCATTTCGGAGATCCCTGACTTCCCAAGTATCATAGACTAGGTTTTTGTCCCCTTTTCTTGTTTGGCATAAACCACAATTCTGTTGGTTTAAAACTGGAAGGAAAGTCCAATATAGCATACTAAGTTTGCCTCATTTTCATGTAAGGGAATGCATGGGAACACAGGAATAATCTTATTTCCATTGCTATCATTTCCAGCAGTGAGAGATACTTTTCTCATTGGAAAACATTATAAACCAAACCTACTTAGATTTCATTAATATTTCCATTAACCTATTTGCAGTTATGGGCTTTGGTTGGACTCAAATCTAATCCAACTTCATATCTCAAAAAAAAAATACTGTCTTAAAAGTGGAAATGAATCACCAAAAGAGAAAAAAGACATGTTCTTGGTTGTGAAAGTTAAAAAATGAGAAGTGGAGGCAATAGGACAGGGGTAGATTGAGTTTTCAGATACTACTATTCTCAAAATATGAAATAACCACCACAGGCTCATTGAATACTTAGTCCACAACTGAAGATGGAATTTTAGTATTTTCTGGGAACTCTAGAAGGTGGATCCTTGCTGGAGGTCATAGGTCACTGGGACAGAATTCTGGGGTATGTTATTTCTGGCTCCCTCCAGTCCTGTTTTCTACTTCTTCAATAAAAGGTGAAGAGGTTTGCTGTGCCACTGATGTGATGTTCTGCCCAAGTTCATGGAGCCAAGCAACCAGAAACCAAAATCTCTTAAAGAACACCCAAACAAACCCTTCCTCTTTCAATACTTTTGGGTATTTTGTACCAGAGATGGAAAAAAGCAATTAATCCAAGAATGGAAGATACAAATAGGAAGAATTTTTCTCAAGAACGTACTTCACAGGGAGTATTTTCTTCTTCCTATAGACAGATCTGGACACATTAAAAAATTACAGTCCATTAAATAGGAACTTTACAGCAGATAGAAATTCAAATGACAAAATAGTTAAGATCAGAAATGTGAAAAGCCTCTCTGGGTTTTCAGGGATGTTATCTTTTAGGAGATATAATTTTTTGAATCAGGGCCGTCTTAACCTTCAACTCCAAACTCTTCCTGGCCTGCCTTCCTCATGGTAGACCTCTGACAATGGGTGATGCCTGTGATTCATAACCCCAGAGAGCCCTGATCACAGGGAGTTACTCATGACAGCTTATGACATGCCCCCAAAGTCAACCTCCAGACTCTAAATTTAAGCTATTCCACTTCATAAACTATTATATCTGGGTATAAAGAGTAGTTTTGACCATATTGTAATTCTGTGTTTCATTCTGTGGATACATGACTACTTAAAGGAGTATATGTATTTTTTTTCTTATACTGAGTGTGGACCATTATAACTGCTAGGTTATAAGAAGTCTAAGGACAAGGAATTAAAGTAACTGTTCTGGTTTTAGTATTGTTATGAATAATGAATTGGTAGTTGATAAAACTAAACCTGAGCTCATGATCTCCCCCTCTCCCAGTGTGTGTGTGTGTGTGTGTGTGTGTGTGTGTGTATACCTGAACCCAGGGCCTTATGAATACCAAGTAAGTAGTATGACAATTTACCAATTACCTAAGCCCCCAAATTGAGATTCATCATTGGTAAAATCACTATTTTCACTTTGTCAATTTTATGAAGACTCAAAGGAAAAATTTAAATATTCCTAAAATAAACAATAAGCCATGTCCATTAAAAAATTAGAAAAGGAAAATATTGAATTGTTTTCTAATACAAGGGCCTGTGACTAGAATAGCCTTGAACATCATCTTGCAGACTCAGCCTCACAAATTTTGGAATTACAGGCATATACTACTATGCCTATATAAAATAAACATATAGTATGTGTGCACATAAAACATATTAAGAGCCATTATTTTTAACCTTAATAAAACTAAGAACATGAAAATATGACTTATATTGAGAAAAATAGTTTGCCACTCTGATTCTCCCTTTGAGTTTTTTCTTTCAGAACTTATATTAATATGCTAGAACAATATATCCTATTAATTAGATTATTAAATATGTATTGTTGTGGAATATTAGTTGAAGATGTGTTAGATTTATTTATAATGTGCAATATTTGTTTAATGATGCAAAGATATGTTGCGTTCTTTTATGTTTGAATTGTTTAACTCTACAAAGTTATGTTACTTGCCTGTCTAAAACACGTGATGGCCTAGTAAAGAGCTGAATGGCCAATAGCAAGGCAGGATAAAGGATAGGCAGGGCTGGCATGCAGAGAGAATAAATAAGAAGAGAGACAGGGGAGGGAGGGAGGGACGGAGGGAGGGAGGGAGGGAGGGAGGGAGGGAGGGAGGAGGAAGGGAGAGAGAGAGAAGAGGAGCAGCAAGGCCAGCTACCCAGTCACCAAGTTACCCAGCCAGCAATGAAGTAAGAAGAAAAGAAAGACGTATTGAATACAGAAAGAAAAAGTCTAGAGGAAAAAGACAAACAGGATAAATTTAAGCTAAAAAACTGGCTAGAAACAAGCCAAGCTAAGGCCAGGCATTCATAACTATGTTGGAGGGAGCTGGGTGGCGGGCCCCCAAATAGAAAAGAGTAAAATAAAACAACCAACTACTATTTATTCCTCATATGGAAGATAAAGAACTAGCATTTTATTCCCTCAGCAAAACAATTTCATATTATCACCCTACATGATACATTCTACATTTAGTTAAATCAATATTTGGAATTTATAGTGTTATTTCAACCTGATATCATTAACATTTATAATAGTTATTTTTGTTCTCACTTTTCTACCTTCTTAGCTTTTTTTTTTGTTCCTGTAGTTAATACTTGTATTCATTTTTGATAAATGTAATTTTTCTCCCAAACCCCCAAAAGAACTGTCAGGGTGTATATATGTTAGCAAGTACTTTAGATATCTTATCAGCTTACTCTTTTCTCTGAAATACCTCTTCTGGATTTCATTGTACCTCTGTTCCCATCAAGAATACCTGCTATTCAGGCCTGTTTAAGTAGCCATGGTGTTTAGTGTCTCATTGGCCTTCATTCTCAGAATTTCGTTCATTTTCTTCTTATGTTGAGTTCAATGTATCTTTGAAAATCTTATACTTTCCATCGCTCTTGAGGTTTGCTTTGGGCAGTTCAATGCGGGAAAGAGTTACCATTGTGTCTATTGCACTCCTAAAACAGACTTCCAGGAGGCTTTCTGAGTAGAAGGCAAATGAAATGAATCATAGATAGCAAAACTGATCTTACTTCTTTTGCTTTTACTGGAGTCTTAACTACATAGTAATAATAATTAAGTGCCTGATGTGGGATTCCCTTTTGTATGCTATGAATATGTTTTACAACCATTGGTTAATGAAGAAGCTTCTTTGGCCTATCACAGGGAAGAATAGAGCCAGGGAGGGAAACTAAACTGAATGAAGATAGAAAGAAGGCAGAGTCAGGAAGATGTCATGTCGCTGTCAATGGAGAAAAACGTGGGGAATTTACCAGTAAGCCACAGCCTCGTGATAATACACAGATTGATAGAAGTGGGTTAATTTAAGATGTAAGTTAGTTAATCAGAAGCCTAAGCTAATAGGCCAAACAGTGTTGTAATTCATAGAGTTTCTATATGATTATTCGGGTCTGGGCAGCTGGGAAACCAAAGAGCAATCTCCTTTTACAAGTGTCTATTTTTCATTTTATCTATTCGTGCATGCTGTGAAATAAAAATGCATGTGTTCTTGAGAGTATATGTATGTGTACATGTGCATTTGGAGGCTTGGGGTCCATTTTCAGTGTTTTCCTGTCTTGTTCTCCACCCCGAATTTCAAACAGAGTCTAACTAACCCCAGCGACTTACTTGGCTGCTGGGAACTCACATCTTCCTGATTATAGAGCAGGTACTCAATCCAGTAAGCCATCTCCCTAGTCCCTGCACCTCTTATTGAGCCTGTGCCTAAGGCTTGTATCAGGATTAACCTTATAGACGTCAACCAACCACACACAAAGATTAAGAAAGATACGGAAGGTTCTTCTGGTTGCCACTGCTATAGCCTAAATGAACCTCTATGTAGAAGATACTGGAATAGGAATTGGATTCTTATTCAAGTAACGATTTCTGACCTAACAAGATTTCACATCATCCACTCCATCAATTCTAGTTGATTCCATTAACATCTCTGTGAGAACACTGCATTTAAGCTACTATATATTATGATTCATTGCTATGAGAAAAGCATTCTGCAAAAATGTAGAAAATGTAGGTAAAATGTCTTCTATCTTGGCTATGAATGAAGAAAAAAGTACTTATAAATACGCATGTTTTTACAGAGACGAAAAATGAAGTAATTGAAATATGTGTTGCTCCTAAAATAAAAATACATGCTAAAATCACAGGGTTTTTCACTGTTTTACTCTCTGTCCTTGAGACTGCTGCTCTGTGGTGAGTGACAGCCAGTCTGGAGTCAGAAGCACAATAGGCTGTGCCGGTCCCTTGTGCCACTCCTCCACTGGTGATGGGGATTATAAGGCAGGGTCAGCAAAAATCAAGTTCAAAAAGCAGCTCTCTAATAATATCAGAGGCTGAGCATCTCCCAAAAGCATCTTGCCTCATTACGAGGCAAGCATGAAGAAGCACTCTCCTTGGAAACGGAGCACAGCCATTTTCCCTTTGATTTAAATGTGAAAAAAAAAATCCAATTAACAACAGGAGATGCCAGTACCAATGCAGCAGGCTGGAGTTTCTTGTTAAGGTTTTCTTCACTACGTGTTTATTTTATCACCAGTTAATATACTGATACTATCCAATTCTAGACTACCCCAGACCAATTAGAGAGGCCATAACTCATAGCCTTCCCTAAAATGGGCTCATTACCACTGGCTCCCTCTCGATATGACAGAGGTATAATAAAGACTAAAGAGATACTCCACAGTTACATTGGAAACTTTTAAGTAAAAGCACAAATAGGCCAATTTATTCCAAGCACTAGGAACTTTAGCTTCCATATGACACCCAAATAAGATTAACATTATTATGACTATTATTATAACTATTTTTCAGTGTTGGGGGTCTAACCCAGGCCTGTAATTGTACATGGTAGGCAAGTGATCTACCTCTGAGAAAATACCAGGCCAATAATTTATTGTTTTATTATAAGCTTTTTATTTTTGATAATTTCTCCCTTCACTTTCTTCCCTCCAAGCTCGTGTTTACTTTCTTGTTTTCTTTCAAATTCATGGCCTTTTTTCTTTAATTGTCTATTAATTCCTATATGTGTGTAGGGATAAGTCCCGCCCCTTAAGGGGCGTGTTCGCCTCGGGCTAATGTCTGCCTATAAATTTGGCGAGCAAGCTCCGAGCTTCTCGCTTCTGCTTTCCTGGTCTCCGCGGGAACGGTGGTTCTGTAAGTCTATTTCTACATTAAAGCTATATATATATATTTTTACACTCTGTCTGCATTCATTTACGCCGTTACATTTTGGCGTCCAACGTCGGGCTATTTTGCCCCCGACTCAAGCGGGTAGCCCGCTAGCTAACACAGCACCCTCCCCGGTGCTGTTTTTCAGTTCGTGACTCCGGCCCCAGTGCCGAGTCCGAGACACACTCGGCGACACAGGCCCATTCTGCCTGCCTTGGCTAAGTTTTGCAGCGGAACCCCACTGCCTGAACCCCACTGCCTGAAGCTCAAGTACTTGCGGTTTTGCAACAAAAGCTGCCACAGCGTCAGATTTGGTCTGTTACAAAGTGACTTGGCCGGTTGTGGTGGCCCACGCCGGTAGGATTTGCTGAAGGAGGCAGAGGCAGGAGGATCACAAGTTTGAGGCCGGCCAGGCAGTGGTAGAGCACGCCTTTAATCCCAGCACTTGGGAAGCAGAGGCAGGCAGATCTCTGTGAGTTTGAGGCCTGCCAGGCCTTGGTAGTGCACGCCTTCTATCCCAGCACTTGGGAGGCAAAGACAGGCGGATCTCTGTGAGTTCAAGGCCAGCCTGGTCTACAAGAGCTAGTTCTAGGACAGGCTCCAAAAACACAGAGACCACCACTGGCAGGAACCGATCTTTGCAGGTAAAAAAATTTTCTTTTATAAATAAAATGTCTGAACACATTACTATTCAAGAATTTAATGATTTTTTTTAATTGTACCATGTGGGAGATTTTACAAGAGGTGTCTATCACCCCACATATATGGATCCTTCTGGGATTCGTAGTTTTCATTGGCACCAAATGGTTTGATAATAGAAATATGATAAAGTCTTTACGAGACGAATCCAGGATTCTTAAGGTAGAGATTGAACGCTTAAAAACAATTGAGAATGATAACAATCTTCTCAAGAATCAGTTTGAAGTTCTCCAGGCTGATAACAATCTTCTCAAGAATCAGGTTGAAGTTCTCCAGACTGATAACAATCTTTTCGAGAATCGGTTTGAAGTTCTCCAGGCTGATAACAATCTTCTCAAGAATCAGGTTGAAGTTCTTCAGGCTGATGTTAAGGAGAAATTCATTACTATGGAAGAGGGAACAGCTGATCTGGACCATAAGATTCAGTCCCTTTCTGTTGGAAATGAAACATTAACTGAGAGAATCAAAACTGCTGAATGTGACAATCGGATTTTGTCTAAAGCTTATGACAGATTGACGGAAAGATTGTCAATACAAGAAGGCACGGTTTATGCCATAAAAATTATGTCCAAAGATGAGATGTTATCTCTAACGGACAAACTTCATATTTTAGAATCCTCAATGAAGGCTTTGGAACATAATTCTGGACAGGAGATTCAGACATTGCAGAAAGCAATGGTGAATAGAATTGAAAAGATTGAGGAATTTCTAAATTCTGATGAGGAAGAGCAAAGGGTAGAAAGGAAAATTTTAACTACATCTGTGGGTAAGTCTCTCCGGGACAATTTCCACAAAGCTCTACCTACAGCTCTACCTGCCTTTCCAGTAATAACAACAGAGAAGGTGATTGGTTCCAAAAACCCTAGGGTCATCAAGGAGGATACATGGGAACCTGTGCGTATGAATGATCTCAAGGAAATAAAACAGGCTGTCATGACTTTTGGGATGCAAGCCTCTTTTGTTAAAGAGATGCTAAGATCTTGGGCCACTACAAGCAGAGCAACCCCCTCAGACTGGCTCCAGCTGAGCTCTGCAGTACTCGAGAGTGGACCGCAATTGAAATGGAAATGCTTATTCAGGCAAGAGGCTAGACTCTTAGAACAGCAGGAAAAAGCGAAGGGAATTGACATTTCCCTAGATCAAATTCTAGGTGAAGGGCCCTTTTCTGATCCTCAGGAACAAGCTAATTTGGATGAAAACACACTCTCCATGTGTACTACAGCAGCCTTAAGGGCTTGGGACAGGGTACAAGACCCAGGACAGAGAATGGAATCATTTGTCAGAGTTAAACAGGGTCAGAGAGAACCCTTTAGTGACTTTTTACAAAGATTAACTAAGGCTGTACAAATAGGAATATCTGACCCAGAAGCAAGACGTATAATGATTGAGTCTTTGGCTTATGAAAATGCAAATGTGGAATGCAAAAGGATTTTGGGTCCTTTAAAGCTCAGATCAGCGCCGTTGGAAGAATGGGTCTTGCATACACTCAATGTTGATACATTTGATTATGGCACTGAAGCATGGGTAGAAGAAGCAATTTCCAATGGTAAAAGGAGACACCAGAATACCAAATGTTTTAATTGTGGAAAAATGGGTCATATTAAAAGGAATTGTAGACAACGGATTTTCAGAAATAATAATAATAATAATAATGCATCTTTCAGAAATAATAATAATAATGCATCTTCTAGAAATAACAGAAATAGGAGGACTCAGCCTTCAGGTTTATGTAGAAGATGTGGAAAGGGCAGACATTGGACGAATGAATGCAGGTCTACAAGAGATAGACAAGGCAACCTGATACAGCCGGGAAACGTGAGAGGGGGGGCCTCACAGGCCCCCATGGCAAACATGGTTCAGTCATATCCAGTTTCTGCAGAGAACGTGCCTCATCAGGACAATTAGGAAGCCCCATGCCTACTGTTACAAGCAATAATGATCAGAAAGATAAGTTACGTGTGTTTTGGCAAACTTCTATAAATGATCAAAGACCTAAACTGAGAGTGTGTGTAAATGGCATTTTTATTACTGGCCTGCTGGACACAGGTGCTGATGTAAGTATCATTACCCCAGAATCTTGGCATCCGTATTGGCCTCTTCAGAATGTAAATGTTCAGCTCCTGGGAATTGGAACCCTATCTCGAGTAAGGCAGAGCACGAGATGGGTTGAATGTATAGGGCCAGAGGGACAAATAGGAAAATTAAAGCCATATGTAGCCAATATCGCAATGAATTTATGGGGTCGTGACCTATTACAACAATGGAATACTGAAATTAACATTCCTGCTAAATCTAGAGCCTATATTTCTGAGAATAATATTAAAAGATATTACAAACTGAGAAAACCGGCCATTCGGGCTGTAAAAGAACAAGCAATTGATGTCCCTTCAGAGATACCAACAGCCTTGCCTCTAAGATGGTTGACTGAGAAACCAATATGGACAAAGCAATGGCCTTTAGCTGAGGAAAAGTTACAGGCTTTAGAACAGCTGGTACAAGAACAATTAGATGCTGGACATATAGAAGAGTCTACCAGCCCTTGGAATTCTCCTGTATTTGTGGTTAAGAAAAAATCAGGTAAATGGAGAATGGTGACAGATCTCAGGGCCATCAACAAGGTTATTCAACCTATGGGCCCTCTGCAATCTGGAATTCCTTTGCCCTCTTTATTACCAAAAGGATGGCCTCTCATAGTTATTGATTTAAAGGATTGTTTTTTCACTATACCTTTGCAAAAAGAAGATAGAGAAAAATTTGCCTTCACAGTGCCTACTTACAACAATTCTCAACCTTCGAGGAGGTACCACTGGACCGTTCTCCCCCAGGGTATGTTAAATAGCCCCTCCCTGTGCCAATATTTTGTGAACCAACCATTGCAAATAATACGCAAGAAATTTCCCAAATCTATAGTATACCATTACATGGACGACATTTTGTTATCCGATTCAAACATGGATACCTTGAACAGACTGTTTGAAGAAATAAAGATACTTTTACCTAAATGGGGATTGCAAATAGCTCCTGAAAAGATTCAGAAGGGAGATTCTGTTAATTATTTAGGTTATAAAATAGGTTTGCAAAAAATTAAGACACAAAAAGCACAAATTAGGAGAGATCGCCTACGGACTCTTAATGACTTTCAAAGACTGTTAGGAGACATTTCCAGTCTACGACCAGCTATTGGAATAACACCTGATCTAATAATTCATTTGAACAAAACCTTGGATGGTGATAAAGATTTAAACAGTCCCAGAGAATTAACAGCTGAAGCAGAAAAGGAACTGACAATGATTGAGGAAAAATTACAACAGGCACATGTGGACAGGGTGAATCCAGAGCTCGATTGTATTCTCGTCATACTACCATCAAAAATTTCTCCTACAGGAATTTTAATGCAGAGAGATGATATTATTTTGGAATGGATCTTTTTACCACATAAACCAAGTAAGAAACTGAAAACTTATGTGGAAAAAGTCTCTGAGTTAATTATAAAAGGCAAGCTGAGACTTCGTCAACTAGCAGGCATAGACCCAGCAGAAATTATAGTGCCTTTCACTGCTGATGAACTAAAGAAATTATGGGAAGATAATGAACCATGGCAAAGAGCTTGTGCTAATTTTTTGGGAGACATTAATAACAACTATCCAAAAAGCAAGCGGCTTAACTTCATAAAGAGAACTTCTTGGATTCTTCCTCGAATCGTCCGTGATGCTCCAATAACTGGAGCCCGTACATTCTATACTGATGCCAATAAATCAGGGAAGGCAGGTTACAAATCAGAAGACTTGGATAAGGTGGAACAAAGTCCGTATACTTCTGTCCAGAAGGCGGAATTATATGCCATTCTTATGGTGCTAAGGGATTTTAAAGAACCTATTAATATAGTTACAGATTCACAATACGCAGAAAGAGTTATTTTACATATTGAAACTGCTGAATTTATACCTGATGATACTGAACTAACCTCATTGTTCCTCCAGGTTCAAGATTTGATCAGGAACAGGCTTTGCCCTATATATATAACACACATCCGATCCCATACGGGTCTGCCAGGTCCTCTAGCACAAGGTAATGCAGAAATTGATCAATTATTGATTGGTAGTGTGCTACAAGCCTCTGAATTTCATAAAAAACATCATGTTAATAGCAAAGGTTTGAAGAAAGAGTTTTCAATTACATGGCAACAAGCTAAGGAGATTGTAAAGAAATGCCCTACTTGCTCTTTCTATAACCAAATGCCACTGCCTGCAGGGGCTAATCCAAAGGGCACCCAAAGGAATGAAATCTGGCAGATGGATGTGTTCCACTTTGCAGAATTTGGCAAATTAAAATATGTACACCACACCATAGACACATATTCAGGTTTTCAATGGGCTACTGCCCTGAGCTCAGAAAAGGCTGATTCAGTAATCACACATTTATTGGAAGTTATGGCCATCATGGGTATACCTGCGCAAATAAAGACAGATAATGGTCCAGCATATGTATCTACGAAAATGAAACGCTTTTTTGATTATTATAATATAAAACACATTACAGGTATACCAAATAATCCTACAGGTCAGGCAGTTATAGAAAGATCAAATCGTACTATAAAGGATATGCTGAACAAACAGAAAGGGACTGAAAATACCCCCAGAAATAGATTACATAATGCTTTATTAACCTTGAATTTTCTTAACGCTAATGAGAAAGGAACGACAGCAGCAGAAAGACATTGGATAATGGAAAAGTCTGCTGAACTAAATCAACCGATTTATTTCAAAGATGTGCTGACCTCTCAGTGGAAGCCAGGAGATGTGCTACGTTGGGGAAGGGGTTTTGCTCTTGTTTCCACAGGAGAAGAAAAATTGTGGATACCATCAAAATTAATAAAGTTTCGATTTGAAGAGGAGAAACCTCTTGGAAAGGAGAAATGACAACTCATCCACAACGATGATATTCATACAGGTGGTAAGAAAAACATATAGAATGGGGGCAGGGTTCTGTTCTTATCTCCACAGGAAAACACTCATCTTTGAGAAATTCAAGGGACCCTGGATGTTTGGATACTGACAGATGGAAAAATACCTGCCCAATAGGAAATATCAAGACAACTGAATGGGTTGTGTAAGTAATATTAAACCATATTTCTAAATTTATAAAGCTGGTTTTGAAGTTGGACTCTGGCTCAGTCCCTCTCCAATTCCAAGCCTGTTAGTAAGAGAAAAACCCAGAGTTTCTGGAGTTTCTGTCTCATGTCAAGAGCCATGATATGGGACAGAAAGAAATATGAGTTTAGAAAACATCTTTGCTTCTCTTCATATCTATCATACTTTTCATTGAATATATCTATCATGTCTTTCATTGAATATATATATATATGTCTATATGATTAATGTTTAAGTTTTTCATAATGAACAATGAGTTTTTCCTGAAGTGACATTTGAAGTTTCCAGGAAGAAGATGGGGCCCCATAACAACAACTCCACCTGGTTGATATGACGTCATGATACTGATAGCGCTACTACAAGACCTGCTTTTGGTACCAGCTGCACAAGACAGTTCCAACTTGGTTAGCTGAAATGGTGCACATCTTATACAACATTTTGGCCAGACCTGCACGAAAATACTCAGAGACTATTTGCAATCTTAAAAGACATTATCTTGAAATTTAACCATCATTTTACTTTCACAGGATCCCCCAGAAAGAACGTCGCCCCTATGACAGCTGGAAGTAATTCTAGAGAACGACGTCCCCTCTCCCAGTAAAGTTTGCCCTTGGGTTTAGGGACATCATTTAGGGGTTGATTATAATTAGTATATGATTGAGGGTTGGGGGAGGAATTTTATAAGCTCAGGGATCATTTTGAAAAAAAAAAAAAAAAGAGGGATGATGGGATAATAGACAAATATATTGGTATAGATTCTTGTATATTGATACAAAGTTAAATTATATTGACTATTGTACGCATGCATGTTTCTACCTCTGTTTAAAACATTTTTATATATTGACATATATTGTATTGATATATATATATATATTGTATATATTTACCACATTGCAGTGTACATTTCTACCTCTGATTAAGATACTTATATAATATTTGTGTATTGATATATATTTACCTACTGCAATGTATATTTGTACATTGTTTATATTTGGAGGTCATTGTCCTCATTTGTTTCACAGTCGTTTATTGTCTTAGTCTTTAAGTTAGATAGATATTGAGAATTATATAGACTAATTGTCATCTAAGTTTGTCATTTATAATTAGACTAATCAGGTTCTTTAGATATATAGAGATTATGCTCAGTATAGATAGATAATCTTCAACCTCTTCAAAGAGCTGTAGAAAATGGCCTTTAATCTAACTCAGAGTTTCGTGATAGTGAGACACAATTGCTCCTGGCAACACCGCTCTATTCCCGAGAGAATGTTGAGCACCAAAAACACTCCACCTGGAGCCTTTCTATTTGGCAGAACTGGCCTTTGGGCAAAGAAATGCCCATACCTCAACCACTGACAGAGATACAGAGCGTGCATCAATGGATAAAACAGGACTGTCATATCCTGCCAAGACAGGGTAAGATAGTTTTGAAAAGTTCCTTGCCTTTAATAATGGTATGTCAGTTATGTTAGGCCTTAGCCAAAATTGGTTGACTCAATGTTGCAAACGAGACTTTGGGTGATTGCCCAGGTAGTCAGTTGTCTCTGTCAATTGTTGCACATTTTGGATATATCTCGTTTGTTGAGTAGTGTTTATTCCCTTCTCAGATCTTTGACTGAGTTGAAGATTATATAATTGTAGTTACTCTTTACATTATTTGGACTTCTTGAGATAGAAAGTTTAGCAAAGCTTTTGTTCTCAATATTGTTTGTTGTATTTATTATTTGTTGTTATTGTATGTAGTTGTATTTGGTTTAGTTCTGTCTTATTTAGACAAAAAGGGGAGATGTAGGGATAAGTCCCGCCCCTTAAGGGGCGTGTTCGCCTCGGGCTAATGTCTGCCTATAAATTTGGCGAGCAAGCTCCGAGCTTCTCGCTTCTGCTTTCCTGGTCTCCGCGGGAACGGTGGTTCTGTAAGTCTATTTCTACATTAAAGCTATATATATATATTTTTACACTCTGTCTGCATTCATTTACGCCGTTACATATGTGTATTAATATATATATATATATATATATTTGTGTGTATATGAGCTTTATCCTTTTCAGACTATCTTGTATACTGGTATCATTTTTGTGTAAGCCATATTTAAGAAGCCATGTTCTTGATATTTCATGCATGTAGCTTTTATGATACCAAGAATTTAATGGCCTAAAGATGTATTTTTAAATTATGTACATATGTATGCGCTCATGGTGTAGGTCCATGCATTTGTGAGTGTTTTTATACCCACAGAGTCAAGATGAGGGTGTCAGATCCTTTGGAGCTAGAGCTATGGACCAATGTAAGGTGCCTCACATGGGTACTAGGAACCAAACTCAGGTCATCTGCAAGAGTAGTTATTTGCTCTTAATAATCGACTTCTTTCCCAGCTACAAGAATGTAATTTTTGATTGGCAAGATGATGATCCTACTTCATATAGAATATATTTATAACTTAATTTCAAAGAAAATATGTGATCATAAAATGACATAAGATCATTCATTATTAACAACTGGCTTCTGGATGGAATATGTAAAGCATGTGTGCTAATAATTATGAATTACTACTGTAGAAGAGGAACAGTTGAATCTGAACATGGAGAAGCAACAGCAATGTTTTCTGTACTCGTTTCTTTCTGCTGTTGTGATAAAACACCACAGTCAAGAGTACTAATATAAGAAACTAATATAAGAAATGTGTTTATTTTTTGCTTATTGTTCCATAAGGAGAGTCCATAATGATAGCAGGGAGCTGTGTATCAGGCAACCAAACCAGGAGATTGGGAGTTTACCTTTTTATCCAAATACACGAAGCAGAGAGAGTGAAATGGAAGTGGGGGTGAGGCTATAAATTCTCAAAGCCCACCCCCAGTGACTTACATTATCCTGCCAGGCTCCATACCCTCCTAATACAGCACCACAAACTGGGAACTCATTGCTCAAATATGTGACTCGATGGGGGACAGTTCTCTTCCAAACCACCACATGCTTTACCATAAGCAAGTGGAGATTCCACTTGCCACATTTTAGTCATTTCTTCTTCACAGACTTAGAAAGGAAGAGACGATCAGTGTTACTCAGCAGAAGTCAGGATGCCTGCAGGACAGACTTCAGATAGGCATGAAGGATCAGTTTCTCTAAGTAATGGGATCTCTATGGCTAACTTTTACTTTTTAATCTGCTGGTTCAATATACGAGATCATTTCTGGAGTCTTTCTCAGTGTTACCAGGGTGACTTTCATCCATTGAGTGACAAAGAATGCAGCCAGATTATCCATCATTTTTGGATGGCAAGAGGGCATGGGTAGGAAGGACACGCCCTGGAGCACTGATGGGGCTCTCTGTTGGCAGATAGTTTTGCCTCCTTGAAGATGACAGTATACTTAGCACATTTCTGTCACTGTGATGGTAATTAGCACAGAGACCTACAACTGAACAATGGGTAGAGAGCAAGAGACTTTGGAGCATTTGGCTCTAAATGGAATTTCATTATCAAACTCCTCCCATTAAGGCTTAGGAGTTTATGGAAAAGAAAAGTGAAAGGATTATAAACGAAAGAGGTGGTGGATAACTCCGAAGCACCAGAGTCTTTCAGACACAGCAGGCTGATACACATATAAACTCACAGTGACTGTGACAGCATTCACAAGACCTATCCAATTTTGGACCAGACAAATCCCGGCATGGAGTAGGTGAAGTAGACACAAGTCCCTCCCCTAAGGTATTGCTATTAGCAATTGGTATCTACTGCGAAAGGTAACACTAGTTTTATTCAATCATTGTATCTCAACCACACTCCAGGGAAGGCTCTAGGTCCTGGAATAACTGAGCAATAGAAAAATGGGCTCCAATGCTTAGGTTTGTGCAAAACAGAAAATGCACTCCATGGTTGTGTGTGTGTGTGTGTATCACACACTCTTTACTTTTGTGTCTTATTGGTTTTTGTGTGTTTGTTTTGACCTTTGTTTCTTATTTTATAGGTCACTTTTGAGGGGATGGAAAGACAGAAGGAAGTTGAATGGGTAGGAAGGATCTCAGATGAGTTTTGTGGAGGGAAGAGGGCAGTATCAAAAGATATTGCTTGTAAATGTTTTTATCCTTTTCATTTAAAATTAAATTTAAAAATATTTTTACAAAGATATACTCTTCAAAATGTGCCCCAAATGACCAATTTCTCTCTATTGTCCCCTTCCCAGTCCCCACCCTATGCCAATAGCTCTTATGACTTAAAAGGACAAATCCACCATTGGATTCTTCATTAGATTAGGTCCAAGTCTTCACTATCCAAGTATTCCTCTAAGCCTATCAGTTGTCAAGTAAACCTTGGATACAGGAGCTTTTGAACATTAGATTCAAGCTTTGACGGATCCGTGGTGTCATTTGTTCCATAGGCAGACTTCCTCCTACTCTATGTCAGTTAGTGGCTTCTCCAGAAAGCCACACTACATTCAGTGACGGGACGGAAGTCTGCCCATCAGCATCTGGAAAAACAATTGTCAGGGCAGCTCTCCTTGTAAAGTCTATGAAGAACTAAGATTCTTACCAAGCACAATGCAAATCACAGTCTCACCACACAAGAATGTCATCTGTGCCGAGGTCCAGACAACCTGGACTAAATTAAAAGCAGGTAACACACACTGACTTAATTCGATGTCATTCACCATCAGCTCTGTGACTAAGGCTCAGTTACTAAAACTATTACAGCCAGGCGCCAAAACCATTGTTTGACTCTGTCTCCTCTTTCTTCCTCTCTATGAAATTGATTTGCACAAACATGTTTAGAACAAATCAATAGTTCCTGTAGAATTCCAAGCAGGCACAATGAAGAATTGGGCAATAGGTAATGAGGACTCTAAGTGATTAGAAAAATTTAATCAGTCTGTAGTTTTGCTTGCTTTGGGGCTTTTATCCTACACCTCTTGGCCCCAAACAAGAGTTTTCAAGTCTTCCAAAACTGAGTTTCCTGCCTTGTGCCCACCATGGTTTGAATGATTTGATATCAACGAGGGAAAAATTGCATATCCCCACTAAGCATGCCATGGTGAGCCCGAGAGAGGGTTGGGTGCAGCATAACATTCTATTGCCTTGATGAGGAGGAACAAGAGCAAATGGCGAACATAACTCTCTCCCCTTCTTTGTTCCATATGATTTTTGATCTTCAATTTCTACATACATAACAACCTTATTGTGTATGTGTCTTTTATTGTTAGCCGGCTCAAATCTTTTTGGGGGAAGGAGGCAGAGTATAAATTACAAACAAATAAAAGCCACCCCGCAGAAGCCTTTCCTCCACGCATCACGTGCTATTTATAGCGGGTTTCACAGAGGCCTCATCAATGAACTGCCACCAGTCAGTGTTGTTAAAATGATTTCTGACGACTAAGGAGCATTATCATGCTTTCGAAGCAGGCAAGGCAATGAGTTATTATAACTTCTGTTCAACTTCTTATTAACAGTGGAACCTCCTCAGAGCCAGGGCTGCTTTTTTTTCCTGCAGAAGAAAGAGACCTTGGCTGAATGACAGGGAAGGAAGAGGACAAACACACAATGGGTTAAGGGGAAAATGTGCACCCCTTGAAGCATCTTTAGATTCCTCACGCACAGTGGGAGGGTGACAGTGACAGTGACTTTACTCCTGAAGTGAAAAGAGATGAAGTGTAAGTCAGGGAAGAAAGAATCCATCATAGTCTTTTCCCCCCAAACTTGAGGCAGATGATGGTATTGAAGAGCAAACTGAGAGAAATATTAATGAAATCTTCTAAGAACGTTAGTATGCAATTTGTACAACTTTGTAGGTAAACCACGAGAGAGGAAAACAACCATACAAATTGGTCCCTTACTTACCTTCTAATTGCACAGAAAGCACTTGAAAATCAATATGTGCACCAGCATTGTCTGGTTTTCCCTGTGCATCAGTGTTTGTAACCTTTCAAAACTAAATAACTTGCTTCTCTGTTCCTGAGAAGTCAGTATAATTCTGCTAAATGTTCTTAAGTCTATCAAATGGATGCACTTAGGTCACCAGAGGCCTGGTAAATGAATTCACAAAGCTCTAACTGGAGCTACCTAGAGAGACAGTGAGAGGCCGTGCACACTGCCTACAACCCTCCCCTCCCCACTACTGCTCCCATTGGAAGATGGGGTTCACTCCAGTGTTCCCATTCTGCGACCTTTGCTTGCTTTTCCTGTGCATATTGCTTTGTGTATTTTACAGTTTACCTCTGGACTGGAAATGTGCTAGCTTCCTAGTTTTCTCGGAAAGTGACTGCCATGTTCAGTTGTCTTGATTGAACAGCAATTTTATAGATTCCAGAAAATGCTTAGGAATGCAATGTAAACAAAATGACCAAAGTTTCATATTATTTATGAGTTAACAACATGTTTTCTACAGACACCAGATTTAAAACTTTAACAAATAGGGACATTTATTATCTCAATTGATGTTTAAACAATCTTAAGATTGGAGAGACCCGGGAGTTCGGCAGCTGCATCTCCTAGGCAACGACTCCATGGCGGGCATATAGTGGGCATCTGTGACCCTGGCTCCATGAGGTGACACGATGCCCTTCAACCAAAAAATGGATAAAGAAACTTTGGTACATTTGCACAATGGAGTATTACTACCATGGGAACAGACAATACAGCATGGACAGACCAATTGTAGAAATGTTGGTCAGCAAGGAGCGTTTGCATGAATAAACAGGCCCTGCAGTATAAAAAAATGATATCTTGAAATTTGCAGGCAAATGTTTGGAACTAGAATAAAAGTATCCTGAGTGAGGTAACCCAGACCCAGAAAGACAAATATAGCATGTACTCACTCATAAGTGGATACCAGATATAAAGCAAAGAATAACCAGGCTACAGTCCACAACCCCAGAGAAGCTAGAACCCTCATCCAAAAACAGATGGAAGCAAATGCAGAGATCCACAGTTAACCAATGGGGCAACTTTTGGAGTACAATTGAAGAGAGGAAAGAGCAATAATGTGAACAAAGGGGTAAAAATCATGATGGGGAAATCCACAGAATCAGCTGACCTGAGTAGTGGGAGATCTCTGACTCTTGACTGACATCTGGGTAAACTGAATAGGACTGAACTAGGCCGCCTCAATGCAGGTGACAATGGTGTGTATGGTGTGGGCAGTATGTGGAGCCACTGGCAGTGGGACCAGGATCTAATGCTGATGCATAAACTTTGTGGAGCCCATTCTCTATAGAGAGACACCTTACTCAGGGTAGGCACAGGAGGAAGGGGGTTGGTCCTGCCTCAATGAGGTGATGGGACAGACTTAATTGACTTCCCAGGGGAGGCCTTACACTCTGAGGAGCAAACTGGAGGTGGGGTAAAAGGAAGGTGGGGGGAGTGGGAGGCAAAGAGGGAGGGGAACTGGGATTTGTATGTAGATAAATAATAGATAGACAGACAGATAGACAGACAGACAGACAGACAGATAAATCACATGAGCCAGTGTGTCCCAGCTACAAATCAATTGCCAGGTTTATAGGGGGTATTATTTGATTTGACTAGCAAGTTTCTGTACTTTTCTACAAACTTGCATGAATGGGCTGTCAGGGCTAAGTTTCTGTTTATCACATACAGAAAAATAAAAAGAAAAAATTAATTAAAAATACCACACACAGCAAGGTACAGGGTCTACAGTCAATTCTGATTATTGAGGGAAAGCAAAAAAAGAAGTGGTCTCCAGCACAGAGAAAGTTATAGTTGGCCTTCTCTCTTGGTAGGCATAGAATTCATAGATTTAACCAATTATGAATTGAAAATATTCAAGACAAAACTTCACATTTACTGAACATGGAGAAGCATCCTCCTGGTCATTCTCGAAACACTGTAATTAGTAATGTAGTCATTATATTCTATGGACATCATTAAAAAATAGAGAAGTTTAAAGTAGGTGGGTTTGTGTATGTATTATAGGCAAATGCTACTATCTTAGGTAAGCAAGTCGAGTTTCTATAGGTTAGGACTTTGGTAATAGGGGTTCAAGAATCAATCCTCCATAAAAATTGAGGGGAACTACTTGGGACCTAGAAAGATGGAGGCACGAGTTAGCACAACTTTTCTTACATAAAATAGCTACTAAATAATATGGCTATTGTCCAGAGAAGATGATACCATGTGGACAGGCCGTTTGTTAGAAATGTTGGATGGCAAGGAAAGTTTGCATGAGGAAACAAACCCCATAGTTATCTAAATGAGGCTGGTCCTCATAGGCTCATATATTTGAATTTTTGATCCTCGGTTGGTGCTGTTTAAGGAGGATTAGAAGGTGTGGTGGTGTTATAGGAGATATGCCATTGTAAGAGGAATTTGAGGTTTCAAAAGGCTGTGCCAGGCCCAGTCTCATTTTTACTCTGTCTTCCCAACTATGCTCTAGTGCCATGCCTGCCTGCCACCATTGGTCTATGATGATCATGAACTAACTTTCTGAAACTGTCACCAAGCTCCCAAGGAAGCTCTCAGTTGAAGGCTTCCTTGATGGGGGATTTTCTGCTGTGTGATGTGAATATGTTTTATTATCATTGATTAATATAGAAGCTTCTTTGGGTCTATGACAGCGCAGAATAGGGCAAGGCAGAAATTCTAAGCAGAGCAAGAGGAGAAAAGAAGGTGGAGTTAGAGAGACACCATGTAATTGCTGAAGGAGACAGACACCAGAACCTTATCGGTAAACAATGAGCTTTGAGACCCACACGGGAGCACCGGACAGAAATCTCAAGGTCCAAATCAGGAGCAGAAGGAGACGGAGCACGAGCAAGGAACTCAGGACCACGAGGGGTGCACCCACACACTAAGACAATGGGGATGTTCTATTGGGATCTCACCAAGGCCAGCTGGCCGAGGTCTGAAAAAGCATGGGATAAATCCGGACTAGCTGAACATAGCGGACAATGAGGAATACTGAGAATTCAAGAACAATTGCAGTGGGTTTTTGATCCTACTGCACGTACTGGCTTTGTGGGAGCCTAAGCAGTTTGCTCACCTTACGAGACCTGGATAGAGGTGGGCAGTCCTTGGGCTTCCCACAGGTCAGGGAACCCTGATTGCTCTTCGAGCAGATGAGGGGGGGGGGGGACTTGATCCGGGGGAGGGGGAGGGAAATGGGAAGCGGTTGTGGGGACGAGGCAGAAATCCTTAATAAATAAATAAATTTAAAAAAAAAAAACTGCAAAATTAACTTACGAGGAAAAAAAAAAAAGATATACGGATAACATCATACCTGACAAACAGACTTTTAAGTTATTTTGTTTATCACTAACATCTGTGTTTCATGTCAATGACCTCATGTCAAGAATGCTTAGTTTAAAGTTGTGGAAGGGCAGAGTGGATTTGAATAATAATAATAAAAAAAACCCTCCTTAAATACGTACTTACATCAGGCATTATCCATAGATTCTGTAAATATTTTACGATGGAAAATATTTATTTACATGTGTTCTACAATTTAAATTTTACATCTAGCCAATAGACAAACTCACCTTGTCAATAAATATCTGGGAAACAGTTAAAAAAAAAAAGAATGGGATAATTTAAGATGTAAGAGTTAGGGGATAAGAAGCGTAAGCTATGGGCCAAGCAGTATTGTAATTAATATAGTTTCTGTGTAATTATTTCAGGTCTGGGTAAGAGGGAAATGAATAAGCAGTCTCTGGTGTGGGAGGTCCTTCTGTATATGTGTTGCTTTTATTGGTTAATGAATAAAGAAACTACTTTAAGCCTATAGCAGGGTAGAAGAGAGCTAGGTGGGGAAAACTAAACTGAATGCTGAAAGAAAGGAGGTAGAGTCCGTGAGATGCCATAGAGCCTCCAGAGGAGAAAGACACAAGCTGCCAGCCTGAACATTGCCAGTAAGCCACGAGCCTCATGGTAAAATATAACATAATAGAAATGGGTTAGTTTAATAAGTTAATATGTAAGAGCTTGCTAGAAATATGCTAGTCATTGGCCAGGCAGTGTTTTAAATAATATAGTTTCTGTGAGCTTATTTCAGGTCTGAGATGTAGGGTGGTCAGGAATTAACTAGCAACCCTTATAACACGTCTTCATCTACACAATTCCTTCTATAAGTTGCCTTACTTATGGTATCTCTTCACAGAAACAGAACAGGAACTAAGATAGGCCCTTATGATCTACCATTAAGTGTACAAACTGAGGTGGCTGGATGAGGCTAATCCATATATACATATCCCCATGAGTTATCCAAATCTCCCATCTTTGCCTTAGCCCCATTGGTTTGAAAAGTAAACAAACAGACAAACAACAACAAGAACAAAGTTAAGAATATATACATATTCTCAATAATAAGCCCAGTACTCTTGTGGATCTTGGTAACCAGAACAAGGTCAAAGACTGACCTTGACTTTACCATGGATACTTTCCAGCAATGCAGAAGACAGAACAATGATAGACATGCCTTGGCTTCAGCAATGTGATCTTCCAGACAGACTTTCATTTCCCTCCTTACCCCTGAATATATCTATAACAACAAGGGATAGAGACTTGCTGACTGAATGTTCTTTGATTCTTTGAGGAAAGAGGTGACCTGAATTGGAGGGCAATCAGATGGATTTGAGGTCAAATAACACTGGCGCTTCAGGAATCCTAGGCCCCCTTCCTTACCCTTTCTAACAATGGTAATCACTGCCAGTCACAAAGAAGAGATTTTTATGTCATTCCATGTAATGGGCAAAATAAAAGTAGCTATTTCAGCTTCAGGTTAGAGAAAGAATCAATGCCTTGTTAAGAAGATTCATTTTCTAAATACTGCAGGATTTTGGACTTCAGCCTCAACAAGGAAACCTGAGTGGAAAAGAGACCTAAACTCATCCTGAATAGAGAGAATGGAGACTTTGCTGCCCAAAATGAATGCAAGTCCAGTTACAAATCTGACACTGGTTTCATCTTACATGCAGATGTAATCGTTCTATTATGTCTGCTTCTTGGTCTTAAGTGCAAGTGGGTTTTGATTATTTTATGGGAATTCAGTTGACTTTTGTGCTTGAGTTGTAAATCATAACATGGCTTTTTCCAGAATCCTGAAGGATAGTACAAAATACAACACACACACACACACACACACACACTACAGATGTTTATGCAGATCCCAGTTAGAAACCTATCTAGCCATTTGGGTCTTGGATAAATGATGTACAGGTTTTTCTGGATAATATGAGATCAGAATTAATAATAAAAGGATCAGGCCAAAATAATGCTACAAAAGACTTTGAGAAAGGGTAGTAACAGTGGGATGCAGAAGTAGGCTTTAGGATGCAGATTAGCTCGCTAGTATTTGACAATAATTCTTTTTTATTTTATTAGTGTTTTTTTTTTTTTTTTTGGAGACAGGGTTTCTTTGTGTAGCCCTGATTGTGCTGGAACATGCTCTGTAGATCAGGCTAGCCTTGAACTCAAAGATTTGCCAACTTTGCCTCCCAAATACTGGAATTAATGGCGTGCACCATCACATCAGACCGGTCACTAATTCTCATATGTGGTCACACACCAGCCCCATATATCATCAAAATTCATGTCCTCATATTATAGGCAAGGAACCTATGTACCAAGAGGCAAATATGCATATTTCCTAAGAAGTCTAAACAAAGATAAGCTCTTTATTTACCTGCTCTGTTCATATTACCTGACACAGAAGTGAACACCTTATGTCTTTTTGTGCTTCAATAAATCCATATCTCCTTTTTCTACACATGTCGTATGGTGACAAGACAAAAGAGACTTTGACATCCATCAAAGTGAGAGAACTGAGTCAACACCTTTCTAACAACGGCCTTTTAGAGATGTCCAGCAATGCATGCTACAGCTGAAGGAAATTTTGAACAGGAGTCTGAGGAGCTATGTGAGTTTGGGTAAATTTGAAGGCCTCTCCAAGTCTCATATAACCTTTAAAATGCTAATATATCTGGGCAAAATTATTTTTTAAAGATTTATTTTTAATTATGTCTGTGCATGTGTATGTGTATGTATGAGCCTGCTGAAGCCAGCTGTGTATTGTATTGGATCCCCCTATAACCGGAGTTACTACTAGCAGCTACAAGCTAACATTTGTGATTATTTACAAGTAAACTTTGGTTCTCTGTTAGAGTAGTACATACACTTAACCAGTGAGCCGTCCCTCTAGCTCCAGAGCAAATGATCTCTAAGACTTCTAGCTCAAGAACTGTATGTTCACGGTGTAGAAGAAAGGAACCCAGCATCTAGAGATGGTTTTCAGGTGATGATGGCCCCCACCCAGAGCCATCAGTGTTCATTGTCTTGAATCCTTAAAGCCCCAAATTATGCCCATGTGTGTTGGAAGCCTAGCTTACAGTGAGAATGAGCTGTGGTGTCTAAGAACAGATATTTTTCCCTTCCCATAATTATTCTAGTTCTCAATGGATATCTTTGTGTTATGGTTTGGATGCCTCTGATCAACTGAAGTTTTGAATGCTTGGTCCCCTGTTGCAATGCTATCTGGAGAATGCTTCGGGAGGAAGGAACGGAGGGTATTAACTTAAGGGTAAGCTTAAGAGGTTAAGCTTGAGTATTAACACCTGTTCTAGAATTGGTTCCTCTTTCCGCTTCTGGGCAGCAGTGAAATGAATTTCTCCTCATCATGTTCTTCTGCTATAATGCTCTTGCTTCACAAGAGATCTAGAAATATTGGAACGAACCAGAATGGACCTAAACTTCTGAAAGCTTAGATCCTCCAAACAAATCTTGTATCCTTCAGTTTGTTCTCACTATGTGAATCCCTGTAATAAAAGTCTACCAAATCTACTTTGGTAATACATTAACTAGAGAGAGACTCATTAGATCAGTGAAAATTTGCTCCCCTCTAGGAATCTCTAGATAGAGGGAAAATGATGAGAGGATATGGTTCTAAGTTTGTTGAGAAATAATGGAACTTTATTTCAAGAGAAGAATTTGCAATGTAGCTTGTAGAGAGAGACAGACCATTTTCCTACATGCTTCCCTGTTCATCCCTGGCCTGATACATATTAAAATAAAGCACAGCACCTCTGCTGTGGGGTGAGATTCAGGTTTCCCTCTCTCCCTACTCTAATCACAGCACACAGTGGGAAATTTAACCCATGGCAGAGACATTAAACTACCCAGGCAGTCAGTCTTCCAGGATCAAAATACTCAAGAGTTCAAAGAGGACCTAAGAAATTCTGCAGGAAAAAAAAAAAAAAAAAAAGAAGTTGAATATTAGTGGGCTGTAATCTTCAAATAGAACCCGTGTGAGGTGTTTTACTGAGAATTTCCTTTGCTGTGATAAACAGCTCTAACCAAAAGCAACTTGGGGAGGTTAAAGGTTTTTTTTTTTTTTTTTTTTTTTCATCTGATAGGTTACTATCTATCATGAAGATACCCAGTGTAGGAACTCAAGGCAGGAGCTCAAAGCAGAAACTTAAAAGGACTGTTGCTTGCTGGCTGAGTCCCAAACCCGTGTTCAGTTCCCTTTCTTATATAGCCTAGGCCTATCTGCCTAGGGATAGTGCCACCCAGAGTGGAATGAATCCTCTTACATCAATCAGCAATTAAGAAAACGTCACACAGACATCCTTACAGGCCACCTGGAGGCAATTCATCAACTGTGTTTCCCTCTTCCCAGGTATGTGAACTAGACAACAAAATTAAGCAGGATGACAGAAAATTCCACCCCAATAACATTGCCTATAAAACTAGGTAAAGTCTAATGTGAACATCACAGAACTTAGCTGCTGTCAGGAAATCTCATGAACTTATTTCATTGGATCTGTCCATTTTAGTTCCCCAAATGACTCAAATAAAGCCCTTTTGTATATGTAAGTATCTATGAAATATTTTAAGGTAAAATAAAAATAAGTTTCCAGGTAGGAGATATAAAATAACAAAAGTGGGAAACAAAAAGGCATAAGTCTTCTCAACAGGGCTATACACTAGGAAATCTTGGATTACATTTCCTAAGTAATGACCTAAGATTTTCAAATATTCATCAGCGCAGAAGACTCTCCTCTCCACACATGCTAGCTCCACACAGTGTCCTGAGAGCAAACTTTACTTTATCTCCCTTTGCCTTCTTTTAGAAGAAGTTATAAAACTCTCTTTGGATTATCTTATCCCTAACACAGTACATGTAATTAATATCTGGAAAACATTAATATCAGAGTATTTTTGAAAGACAATTACTTGCTGAGTTGCATTTTCAAGTTATGACACTTTGGTAACATCTTTGAGAAGGCAGTAAAGAGCCTTTTTTTAAGATTCTGATGTACAAATAATTTTCCTTGTTAACATAATTTAAATCAGGGTTTCTTTTCTTAGTGAAAGACATCTTAAAATGCAAAAGCACCCTTTGAAAGTGGCATACAAAGTCATGTTTCTCGGAGAGATGATGTCTTTAAGTCTATGAAATATGGTTTTATCTGTCACATACACAAGAATGCAATGAAACATTGAAACAACAGCCCATGGACAGTGAATGTGAGCACAGAAAGGAGAATGTTAGTCCCTTTTAAATAATGTACCAACGGCACATTATGAGAGAGGATGGCATTTGGAGTCTTCTGCGCTGATGAATATTTGAAAATCTTGGGTCATTTTTCCATAGAAACAAAAGGCTGAATTTTGCTAATAGGTCTGCATTCTCAGACAGAGAAGACCCATGTAGTATAAATTATTTACCAGAGCAAAAGACCGCATGACTGCTCCGAAGGGAATTGTGACAGATTAATACAGTAAAGATGCCTTGAATGGACTCAGGCTCTGCAAGCCCTGTCCCCTGTCCCCACAAGGAGCTGAATCAAACAGATTTGAGCATAAATTGTATGATTCATTAAGTCTGGCCATTATGTTTGGACATCATTGGTCAAAATGTGTGAGGCTACTTTAAAGGTCGCTGAGTTGTCCTGGAAGGTGGGGATAAACCACATGAGAAAGGCAGGAGCTGCGGCGCCTGGGATGGGAAGGTGGGAGGCTGCTTCTCTGTGGTCCTGTAGAAGTTCAAAAAAAAAAAAAAAAAAAAAAACAAACAGGTAGTAGTTTTGTTTGCATCTGTGCTTAATGTAGCAAGATTAATGAACCTGCCTTTTAACTACTTCTTAATAGTCAGGTGTGAACAGTAAGAGTTTCTCTGGATGTTGAGTTAGCTTGTCCCAAGTTATGGGTACTGAATATTCACCAAAGTGTAGTTTAAGAATCATTTTTCTCTTCCCGGTAGTAACTATTTCTTAAACTACTAGCATCACCACAGCATTTTAGACTTTTAAAAAACAGACACACCACTCCTGACTACCGACAAGTTGGGTGTCGTAGAGAAAACAGAAGCAAGCACAACCCAGCAGGGCAGCTTCACAGATAAGACTTAGTTGGATTGCACATGTATCCAGAGCTTTGCCGGGTAGTATTACCTGGAAAAGGTTTGAACTTATACAAAAAAATAATGAAAGAGCTCTTTTGCTGGAACGCTGAGGAGGCCTGGATCATACATATTCCCAGTCTGTGCTCCAGGGAAAGTAATAGCAACACAGCAAGTGGAAATTGTACCTTGCTAGTTCTGCTTTAATCATTTTCAAGCACTCGTATCTTGCAGACAGCTTTGAACCCAAATGAGCTGAAGGCTACATGTGCCCAGCTATAAACGCAACACCTTACAGAATCTAATTAATCATTTTCATTCATTTTTTTTTTTTAGCCTGGGAGCATGGTTTCCATGGTTTACTAAGCACGATAATCACATATATGCACATAGCTAATCAGAGAGCTAAATTCCACGGGGAGGCTATATTTTAATCTTTTGGTTATAATTACAATTTGAAACTCAGACTGAAACAAACATAGATGGCTCGTCTTTCTGACTTTCTAAGATACCATGATTATTACACTTGAATTTTGAAGGTACTTTGAAAACGATGTAGAACTTAGCCACTGAAACTTCCTTATACACTGAGAGCTTTCTTTCGTTGCATTAAAACAAAAATAACCTGAGAGCCTCAGGGAAGGAAAAAAAAAAGAAAATCCATGTGGTCCTTTGCAGACACAATGAAACAGGAGGTCAGCTGCCCCTCTACTGCATACTCTTCTCATTAGCATTAATGAGAATGCTGCACATACATCAAGAGGGGAAAAAGACCCCACAGGTTCTAAACCACAGTTGAAAGACAGCCCTGCTATCTGTCAAGGAGCAATTTAATTAAACTCTTATTTATTGCTATTCCCTCCAGTTTCATAGGTTTCCAAGAGCAGCCGCCGCTGTCGTGTTTGCTTATTACAAAAGCAGCCTTGGTTACTTTCAGTGGGTTTTCAGATCAATAATCACTGAGACATATATTGCATACTCTGACTTGAGCACTGGAGTCAGGGTGTCCTAAATGAAAAATGAAACACACTCATTGTATTTGTAACTAATGTTCCCTAAAAGTAAAGCAAATATTGATATTCTGGACACACATAAAAACCAAGATCTATAGCTAAGTGTGTAAAACGCACACTGCATTCATTTAATAATCATATTCCATTTTCAACAACGGGAAACAAGGTACAATGACTACAATAATTCACCAGCCCCTTTCTTTTCTTCAGCAAGCAGCACGTTGTCTTATTAGAATACAGAAATCCTGCCACCTTACATTTTACAGTGCGTGTATGAGACCCGTAACCACACCACCAATCTAAAATACGAAAGAGCAACTCCGGCTTCAGCGAGAGTTGCAAGTTGGCGTTTTATGTGAATTTCACATTTGGTTGATGTGTTTGCAATGAAGTATCTACTGCCCAGAAGAAAAATTATTTTACATTTCCATTAAAAGCCACAGTAGTAAATAAACCACGGAGTTTATGTAGACACCCACGAAAACATTGAGGGGAGCCCATTAAAGTGCCAAACCCCGTGTTAAGCATTTGATAAAAGACCACCTATAAGGTGCATTTCCAGGATTTTTTTTCAAGTGATAGAGTTTTAAAGAGACTTTATAATGCTGTACCAACCTCTGCCGAACCGTCAAAAGTAAAGTGAAGTTTATGTTTGTCAGTAAAGCAGCTACGCAGCCCATCACTACAGAACACCCTGCCAGAGCTCACATGAAATGGTGAGATTGGCAAGTAGATAAAAGACTGGAGCCTGCCTGCCATTCACATAGACTGCTGGGTAAGCAAACACACAGTTTACACACAAACACACAAACACACACATACACATAAAATAGATACGGAGTAGATGCTGGGTAAGCAAACACACAGTTTACACACACACATCCACACAAAATAGACATGGAGTAGATTACAATAATTAAAGGGTGATAAATAATAATTAACATCCCCAGAATTGAACGGACCTCTCCTTTAAAGACTGAATTAGCAGGGTGGTTTATAGGCAGGGACATCCATGCGATATGACTCACGATGGCTGGCTTGCGGTAGAGAGGGGAAAACCATAGCAATTTGTTAATTTACGGAGACACTGTGAATGATTTGGAGATGCTCACTTAGATTATCCTTTGGAAGATACAGTTAAGTGAAAAGGAAGAAGGGAAAATGTATCTACCCCCATGAGAATACATGCTTTTAATGCATTCCTCCTTTCACGGATATTTGAACCAAATAGAGATGGGGTTTTGTTATCACTTTCATTTCTGTAAGTGAGGGCATGAGCTTTGAAGGCAGAGAGGAATCTGTCCAAGATCAATGGCCACCAAATGCGGAGCCTGAATTCCTGTCTGTTGATACCAGAGCTCAAGCCTTTTGGGGATGAATGTGCAAGGGGAATGCAAAACTACAACCCTGGCCAGAGGCTGTGCCCCCTGTGCTTATGTGATGAACGGCTTCCATCTTAAAGACCAGCCCTCTTTATTCGTAGGCCTCCTGTCACACATAGTGCTGGCCCTTGAATGGGCTCCCCACCATGTTCTACGGCTATCTGCACATCCTCATTTCCTCCTGCAGCTTTGAGGAAAAATAGGGGATGATCTCTCCCCACCATGCCGATGACACTGCAAACACATGAACTGAACACAATGAAAGCTCTTTTCGAATGTTAGAAATATGCACAGGAATGGGTTAAAGAGACCTCTGCTCCCACTACAGTTATCAGAAAACACGTCTCTCTAATGCACATGCATGAAGATGATGGACCTTCGAACTTGGTATTCTGCCAGAATATACATGATCTACAACGACCTTTATTTAAGCTTTGCAGAGAAATAGGAAAAATGAACAACGTAATGAATTCATTATAAATGTAAATTTACTTAAAATTTCTCATTATGAGACTGTATGGCATCGTTAGTGGTCCTATCCTAAATGAATAATTGTTGTTGAGCAAAGGAGTCTTTATCATGACGTCCTTTCCTGGGGAAGGAATGAGAACTTGGCAACACATGGTTAGTTCCTTGTCTTACAAAGAAGGAAGTCTGACTAGATTATGAAATCCAGAAGTCCGGAGGCCATTTACTGCATAGAAGGCAAAAAAAGGGGAAGAGCACTAGTATAAGTTTACAGATGTGCAGCTGGAGTAAATAAATGGAGAAGGCAAAAAAAAAGAGGGCTCTAAAGAAAGAGGAGGCAGAGAAACAATTTTGGCAAAAACTTTGGCGTGAGGGAATAATGAAGTCATCACAAAAAATAATAAAAATAAAATAAAATGTACGCCTCGGGTGTTCAGAGCACATTCTCTGCTCCTGCGCCCAAAGTAATAGAGATTTTACTCAGGCAAAGAAAGTAATAAGGACAAACAAACATAAAAATGAGTCAGAGCCCTACACTCTGATGTGACCACGTGCTCCCCGGCCTGGCTTATGATGGGGCTGACGGCCGCTATGGGAACACAGCCACGGCTATCGGATCAGACAGCGAGAAGAAATTACCATCTGAGAGGCATGGCAAAGTGATAATTTATCCTTTTTGCTGAGTCTATCACTTGGACTTGGGATGCATTAGTCATATTGATCCCAGATCTTCCACCCTGACTCGTACCGAGCACTTCCAATGACAAAATCAAGTTGTTCGCATTCTTCATTGTATTACTCTGAAAGTAAATGGATTTGTCACGGAGAAAACACGCCCCCATGAGTGGCTTGGTCCCCAAAGCTGAGAGATGATGCTCACAAGTGAAGAATGCATATGTCCTGCCTGGAATGTGCTAAACTATTCCAGGTTAACAAAGGCAGACATGAAGGTGGGAGAAAATCAGTTGAGAAAGTAGGAATAATGAAGGAAAGTGGAACACACTGAGCCTCAACAACCAGGTGCTAGATAAGCATAGCATGGGGAAGAGTTTTTTTTTCCCCCCCATGATCAATGGCAGAGTTCTTGCTCACCTGGTAGGCACCAGGCATTGAATTGGATCCCTAGCCCTGGCTCCTCTCTGGAATCCCTAATGGATTTATTATCTACTACTACTTCTAACCATAAACATGTGATGTGCCATGGACCAAAGGAAATACTCTAGTGATACTCCTAGTGTAGTTTCACTCACAACGTCCTTGTGCAGCATTATCTCATTTTTCATATGAGGAAACTAGTTCAGAGAGGACGGCATTAAGACTATAAGATTGCTAGGAGGAGTTCGGACTGCACCTGGCTGGCTCCACAGGCCCTCTCTCCCTCTACCTCACCCTGCCTCTTAAAAATATGTTTTTTCTTTTTTACGTTGAAATAGAATCACATCCTTTTCTCCCCTTTTTCTTTCCTTTATCCTATCCCAGCCTCCCACAATCAAGTTGATAGCCTTTTTCTCTTTGATTATTATTATACACCTTCAGACACACACACACACACACACACACGCACACACACACACACACACACATTGTTGAGTTCACACTTTGCCTCTTTTAATGAGATGCTTGTCACCATATTGCCTAGGTTGATCTCACGTCCCTGGGCTCAAGGGCTCTGCCTACCTCATTCTCCACAGTGAGACTTCAGGTATGTGCCACTTCTTCTGACTCAAAATCCGAGTTTTTCAAAGGGCAGGATTATAATAAGTTATATAATAAGTTACACCTTCTGATTTTAAGCGTCTCCCAGTTGTCTCCTGGTGCCTCTGACTTTTATACAGGAAAGCTTGTAGTGTCTCCATTTAAGGAATTGTAATTTTTCTAAGAATGAGGATTGGACCCGGAGCCCAGGTCTCCTGAACACATGTTACACATTCTTTGAAATCTAATCATGTACAGTCACTGGGTTCATTGATCCTGCTCAGATATGTATATATTTTTTTAGAGACTTTATTGAAGACTGAGACATATGCTCTGGTTGAATGCTCTGTTGTTCACTGTATAACTACTGGTTTCCGTCTGTGGAAAACTGTCTATGGGAAAACTGTAGTCATTTGCTCTGCAGGGCCACCTCCAGACATGACAAGCATTCACTCTCAGCCTTCTGTTCCAGAACAGCTTTAAGCATTAGTTCAAGGACAGAGCTGCAGTTCATAGCTGTCCAGTGTGGGCTTTGCTTGTTTGTTTTTGTCATGTGAAGCCTGTGGACCACCTGGGAGAGGGAACCTAGCACAGACAGTGACCTTGCTTTGGGGAGAACTTACACTTTCCCGACACACCATGCTTTGCCCTTCCCCCTCATCCAATTCTTTTTTTTTTAATTTATTTATTTATTAAGGATTTCTGCCTCGTCCCCACAACCACTTCCTATTTCCCTCCCCCTCCCCCGATCAAGTCCCCCCCCCTCATCTGCTCGAAGAGCAATCAGGTTTCCCTGACCTGTGGGAAGCCCAAGGACTGCCCACCTCTATCCAGGTCTCGTAAGGTGAGCATTCAAACTGCCTAGGCTCCCACAAAGCCAGTACGTGCAGTAGGATCAAAAACCCACTGCAATTGTTCTTGAATTCTCAGTATTCCTCATTGTCCGCTATGTTCAGCTAGTCCGGATTTATCCCATGCTTTTTCAGACCTAGGCCAGCTGGCCTTGGTGAGATCCCAATAGAACATCCCCATTGTCTTAGTGTGTGGGTGCACCCCTCGTGGTCCTGAGTTCCTTGCTCGTGCTCCGTCTCCTTCTGCTCCTGATTTGGACCTTGAGATTTCTGTCCGGTGCTCCCGTGTGGGTCTCTGTCTCTGTCTCCTTTCATCGCCTGATGAAGGTTAATATTCCTGAGGATGCCTATGTGTTTGTCTTTGAATTCACCTTATTTAGCTTCTCTAGGAACATGAATTATAGGCTCAATGTCCTTTATTTATGGCTAGAAACCAAATATGAGTGAGTACATCCCATGTTCCTCTTTTTGGGTCTGGCTTACCTCACTCAGGATAGTGTTTTCTATTTCCATCCATTTGTATGCAAAATTCAAGAAGTCCTTGTTTTTTACTGCTGAGTAATACTCTAATATGTATATATTCCATACTTTCTTCATCCATTCTTCCGTTGAAGGGCATCTAGGTTGTTTCCAGGTTCTGGCTATTACAAACAATGCTGCCATGAACATAGTTGAGCATATACTTTTGTTGTATGATAGGGCCTCTCTTGGGTATATTCCCAAGAGTGGTATTGCTGGATCCAGGGGTAGGTTGATCCCGAATTTCCTGAGAAACCGAAACACTGCTTTCCAGAGTGGTTGCACCCAATTCTTATGCACACCCAACTCACCCTTTGCAGTGTAGTTTATTCCTATGTAATACATGCACCTCTTTGATCTATCACAAAACTTAGCACAATCATTCACATTTGAACTTACCATGGTGCACTGCCTCAACATATTTTTTTTTTCTGAGTATCTATTACGTGTCAGATACTCTGCTAAGGCTTAAGGACAGCTTATGAAGAGGTGAATATAATATTGTACCCACTGACTTGAAGTTACCGCAGGCCAGTTGCTGGTTAATGTTGAACTCTGTTCAATATGAGGGAGTGAACAAAAATGACACAGCAGTCCCGATGTTAGACACTGTATATTGTAGATTCCCTCTCCTCTCGTCATTCTTTGTTTGTGACAGAAACAGTC
This sequence comes from Microtus oregoni, assembly GCF_018167655.1. Classification (NCBI taxonomy): domain Eukaryota; kingdom Metazoa; phylum Chordata; class Mammalia; order Rodentia; family Cricetidae; genus Microtus; species Microtus oregoni. The sequence goes on along the minus strand of NW_024543083.1, from coordinate 6,198,187 downwards.
TAATGTAGCCTAGGCTGTCCTCAATTATGCTGTGTAGCTGAGGGTGACTTTGAACCTGCATACCTCTTGCCTTAATTGCACCATGTGCCATTAAGCCTGGGTTCATGTGATGCTAGGGGCAAAACCCAGGGTTCTGTGGGTGAGAGGCTAGTATATGACACAATGAGCTAAAACCCTAGACATTCTCTCTCCAAGCTCTCTCTCTTTCTCTTAAGCTAGCATTCTCTAACTGAGCTACATTCCCATCATTACAGTATCAAAATAAAACTCTAAACTCTCTGAAAGCCAATAACTTTGCCAGAGTTTCAGCAACAGATGTTTGGCAGTGCCTGGACACAGTTTTGAATAATTACACTTGTGTTGGCTAGGGTTGTTGCTGGCTTAACATTAAACAGTAGATAGAAGCCAAGGATGTTGTGCAATGGCTTACACTGACCAAGGCATCCCTTTAAATCAAGAAGTAGCTCACTAAATATATCACTATTATTAAGGTTGAGATCTTTATTTCTTACATTTTTTTTTTCATATGAGTCAGGGTCAAGGATGAACTGGTGAGTATCAGACAGGGAACGGAGTCTAGCTTTTATAGAAGCTGTCCTCGGTTGCCTCAGGAATCCATAATCGCTACAATGGCTAAGTAATTAACGAAAATCAGAAAACTGAGGCACAAAAACTGAACAACAAGAGCGTGAGTTGAACAGGTAGAGAAGTGAGTTTGAGCTAAATTTCAAGCTTTAATGAAGGCAAATGAAAGAAACTGTAACACAGGAACTTTGGCTGCAGGTAGTGAGGTTAACCAGTCCTAAGGGTGTGATAGAGCCTCGCAGAGTAAAACCCGAGAGAGCAATGCATACAGGAAAAAGCAGATGCACAAGGTAGCTCAGACAATGGGATGAGGCTCTGTGGTAGGCAGAAACTCTCTTCACACTCGAAGGCATGGGAGTGATCTGCCATGCTGTTGGACCAAAGGAACATTGAGCAGATAGCATCACTGTATGGCTGAGAGTGTCCTGCTGCATGGACACTGTAACACAGGAACTTTGGCTGCAGGTAGTGAGGTTAACCAGTCCTAAGGGTGTGATAGAGCCTCGCAGAGTAAAACCCGAGAGAGTTTGCACTGGGAAATGGGAGGCTCCCTGTGTTCTCAGAGCAGAATGTGGAGCAAGTGCAGAGAAGAGAAAGGACACCTTCAAAGACTCTATCAGAGAGTTCTGGGAGTCCGCACTGAGAGGCGGAGAGCTCATTCAAGGGCATCAGAGGATATAAGGATTGGTGACCCTCTCACTAGCTGCAATGTTTGTTCTGAGTCTGAGGACAGGAGCACGCCCATTAGCGGTGCAGAATGGATAAAGTGGAGTCTAGACAATGATGTTCAGAGGCAGTGGCAGCGGGGCTGGGGCTGGGACATGCTGCCCTAGGTCAGGAGTACAAAGCATCCACAGGTCTACCTAGCCTTCCATCTGCTCCACAGGACAGGGGCGGTAGACCTAACTAAAGGGCTTCAAAGACAGATCTATTACTTGCTGTGGTTTGAGAGGGAAGTCAACTGTCACAGCATTTGTGTGAGACTTCCTAGGGTACTCCTAGAAGTGCTGTACTCACTTTCACTCTTATTTTTGAGCATTTAATGCAAATTTGAAGTTATTTAAAAATAAATCATTGTTTGAATGCTACTTCCATCAGTGGTATTGAGACCTTTACACCCAATTTAAATCTTCCTACCAGCTTGCTACTTAGTTTACCTCACTTCAGGTTCTGGAAGTGAGAAACAACATTGTCCTTGAAACAAACTAAAGGACAAAAAGTACACGAGGCATTCACTTCTCTGATGCACATCCTTCAATACCTCGTTAGCCCTTGGAGGGCAATCCAGGCTTTTAGCACAGCAGATTCTCTGATCTTGCCCCTGTCTACTCCCTTAACTTTTCACTGTGGTAGCTTTTTAGGCCATGCCAAAGTAGTACTTCCTAATCAATCATGTCACTTCACACTTATATATTTTCACCTCTCATTACACATAATCCCGCCACCCAAGAGGCTTATAATCAGTCCTCCAAAACATGCATGAGAATGCTATTCTGAGAAGTCTTGGTCAGTAGAAATTGACATATTCCTTCTATCTTACTGTTACTATCTTTATAGGTCCTTGTCAGATTCATTTCTTTTTTTTTTTTCAGATTCATTTCTTAAGAATTTATTTTTAATTATGTGTTTGTGTTTGTACGTGGGTATGTGCATGTATGTGCCTTCACAGACCAAAGAAAGGAGTCAGAGCTTCTGGAGCAGAAGTTACAGGTATTTGTGTGCTGCCTCTAGTGGATGCTAAGAACTGAATTGAGATCCTCTGCAAAAGCAGAGCACACTTTATCCACTAAGCCATCTCTCCAGCCCTCTGTTAGATTCTTATTTACATATTTATCTCATTCATTTGATACTTGATCTGATTAAGGACAGAGAAAGTATCTCATTCATTGCCAAATACTTGGAGGCAAAGAACTCATTTATTAAATAAATTGAAATCTGTGGTGATAAGAATTACAGTTTTAGGAATGAACCATATAACTGGCTATGGATAGTCATTAATCCAAGCTCTGATACTGCAAATGGAGAACAGACTCACATCAGTGAGGAATGCTGAGGTGTATGGTGCCAAGAATCCACGGGTGGCGTTTATATGTCTGCACCACCTCTTCTCTTACTTGGCAACTTTCTGGCCTACAGGAAATGACCAAAGAAATTACTCCAAAAACAACACTTAAAGTCAAAGGGAGCCAGGGATCTTACATTCTGGGGGACTTCTTCAATGTTCCTTATCCTCAGTCTCAATTACCCTATCTATAAAATAAAAAACAGTAAGTGGGTGGAAAGAGCTAAATAGAACTTTCCTCATTAAAGGCTTAGCAGAAAGCCTGGCATGTCGTCCTCAAACTACTGCGAGCAATGAGAACCAACATTAGTGAGGACTGCATCACTCTGGTGGATCGTAGTACCAAAGAAAATATTACATAAGCAAGTTTAGCCTTTGTCGGCATCCATATCTATACCGAAGCCTCTTCTCTCCACTAGATGTATTAATTTCCTTCTCTTTCATTCCCAGCATATGCCTCCAACACCATTCCATGATTCCTATTCTTGGACCAAGTTTATGAGAATGTGAGTTCTAAAGGGAGACAAATGCTTTTCTACACAAATGTATAATAGTACCCTGTTCCTTCTAAATGGACCCAGATACTATAACTGAGGCATATTCAACAGCGCAGAGATGATAATAATATTTAAGGGCAGGACTAGGCTAGTCATCTAGCTCAGTATATAATTCTCAGAGCGCAGTGCCAGCTCCTGTCAATGACGGTACAATGTAGATAGGGTTCTTACTCCCCTGCGATACCCACCATTCTTGCCTCTAAGAGTGAGCTCCAAGTGAACCATTTGTGCCAGCAAGTCAACCATCAGCTCAACATCCTGTAGACAGCAATGGAGGTTTAGGTTGTCATTGTGACTAGCAAGGGTCACTGCTTGTGGTCCATAGAGGCCCAGGGATACCGCATATAACTAATAAATACATCCATAGAGAATCAGGCAGGGGAATAGGAAGCCAGAGCTGCAAGCCAATACTGAATCAACAATAAAAAGAACAGTTCCAACTCAGTTCCAACAGAGCCAACAGAGAGTGGGTTATATTTGAATCAAAATTCACCACAGCAGGGGATTATCAGCTGTTCGGCTTTGAGTGCTGGATGTTTTTCTTGGAAAGTTAACTGAGAGAGCCAAGTGAGCCTGAGTTATATGGGAAGTGAGCTGTGCAGTTGCGAGGCTGGGATGGCTCGCCTGTCATCTGTGGGGTGGAAGCCATTGCAATTTTGCAAACCAAAGCCTAAAGACTTGCAGGAAGTCACTTTATCACTTGATGTGCTTACCGTGGTGCTGAGTCTAGGTGGCTCCCAGGGACGATCACCATGACTCCGTAAGATTTTACAGAGCCAAGAAAACTTGAGGACTTGTGCTATAATGAGCGGCCACCTAGGGTTCCTTCAGAGGCAGGTTCTAGAATTATAGCCTACCTGTAATAAGATCAGGTGGATGCATCTCAATGGCACCTGTAGGCAGGTGCTTATTCTGCAGGTGTCTAAACCTCCTATGAAGGACAAATGGGCACACTCTATTTTACTGGCAGTTATGTGAAAAAATGTCCACAGAGCTGGTTCTCATTATTGTCGCCCACAATTAACTAAAAGCAAAAGGGGGTAGCTGCAGGTCCCATGTCTTCCAGAGCAGACTGTAGAGAACAGTGAGGACCCGAAGACCCCATGGCAAAGGACTCCAGGAGAAGCTGCTGATGTGGATGAGATTGCGTATTTCCATTTTAATGAGCTGAAAAACACAGGCAGCCTGCATTTGCAAAGGGAATCAGGGTGGTGTGGGGTGTGCTGCCTAAAAACATTAAAACCCGTGCTGTCTCAGCAGGGCTGGGATGCAGCTCTTGATTCACACCCGTGGAACATTACTGCTGAGTTACAGATCTGTGGCTGTGTGTGGGGAGGCCTCCTGGGCTGTCCTTACTTCTGCATAATTCAAGATATAAAGACATTTTATTGCAGCTAAACTGTGTAAGAAGACCTACGATGGAGAAAGAGTTCTACACCTTCATTATGAAAGTCTCGAAAAAGACAAAAAAAAAGGACGTTTGATTTCTTTATGAATGGCTTTAAAAAATATCGTAGTACTACTGAATGGTTGGTTGTGAGTTGTCTGTGTTGCGACTAAAGCCGGCTCCATGCCCATCCCTGGCACTAAGCAGTCGTTCCCTGCCATCCCTAACATCCCAAGGCAGGCACAATCCAGTGCCATCAAACTACAGAAATAATTGTTAATGGAGCAATTAGGGTTACACCTTGAATCATGGATATGAGCAAGAGAATTTAGGTATTCAATATTTTGCTTCTTTTGTGGTACTAGAGATCAAATGAAGAATCTGGCAATGCTAAGCAAGGGTTCTACCCCTGAGCTGCCCCCAAGCCCAATAAGACATAGGGGATGCAGTTAGTCTACATATGCATAGATATTGGTATCTGATAGTCCTCCTGCAGCCAGTGTTTTTTGCTTTCCATAGCTTTTGTTACTCATGCTCCAATGTGGCACAAAAATATTAAATGGACAACTCCCAAAATGAATATTCCTTGAGTTTCAAAATGAGGGATGAAAGCTTGGTGTTCCAGCTGTGTCCCGAAGAGAGAGTGAAGCACTGCGTCTAGGGTATCCATGCTGTATACGCCGCCTGCCCATTCATCACCCAGCAGTTACCTCAGTTACCAGACCAACCATCACAGGAGTGTAGAGCTACTGTCTAAGTTAGCCGTGAGCCACAGACTCAAAGCGCATAGTGATGGTGACAATTCGGATGTGCCAAAGAGAACCCATAATGCACACTTCCTCAAGTGAAAAGGAAGGAAGCTCTCAACTAAAATAATAGGAAAAGAAATAAATGAATAATGATGTCACCAAGATCTATAATAAATCAAATAAGTGGGGTTTCTTTTTTTTTTTGAGAAAGAGAACAAGACCATATTTATATAATATTTTACAACTACATATTGTTAAAATTGTTCTAATTTATTTTTGCAGTCTTTGTTAATCTCTTACCAGGTCTAATTTATAAACTAAGGTTTCTCTTAGTTAGGTATATAGAAAAATAAATTGTATACAGGGCTTGGAAACACATGCCTTCAAGCAACCACCACGGTGCTTAGCTATGGAACTTTAATGAGACTTTGAGCCAGGCAAGGACTGGCAAACGGGCTATCTAGCTGATGCACAGAATGGAATGTCTGTCCAACAAAGAAGCTCTTCTAGGTAGAGGCTCTGAAGTAAGGCTGTCCAATCCTGGCTCCGATACTGGCTCACTCAGTAACCATGTGCTTGAGTAATTGCCTAATACCTTGTGAACTTGTAAGTTTCCTTATCTATAAAACTGCCATGCCTCCCTCAGAGAACTGTTGGGAAGATTAGCCTACACGAGAAATACTGGCGGGCTGCATTGCAGGTTTCCAGTGAGAATATTCAGTCAGCAGCATAATCTTCAACTCTAAAAATGAAAATGATCCAAACTACAAACCATCTTTGTGGACTGGGAACTGAAGCCAGGGCCACCCATGCTGTGTAAATGATCTCCTGAGCTCTCTCCAGACACTTTAGTGAGGACCTTTATGAACACTGACATGGCAAGCAAAAATTCATATAAAAACATTAAAGATAATGTACAAAATTATCTTAGGCTATAAGATAAAGACGAAACATAAGTGATTTTCATATTTAACTTGGTTCCCATCTCCATGATATCTCATTACATAGTTCAATAATAATAACAATAGCAATAATACATAAATGCACCCAAACCTTTAAAATCAGAAACCATTTTAGTTTCAAGTATTTTGAATAAAGGGATCTCCTGCTGTCCAAACTAAATTCATTATTCCACAAAGCAGAGATATTTGCTGAGCTTTAAGGATCGAATAAGGAAAACATTAACTGTAAAGTTCTGCTCAGATTTAAACATTTATTGCTGCCTGCACAATCTGGCAGTAATTCATCTGTTTGACCTCATCTACCCCACATGCCTACTGTTTGCATTATCTATGGAGTGGGTGGTAAGCGTTCCTGAAAACAGTGATTTTTAATTCCTATCCCCAAATGACATACTTTGAGCAACCATGACACATTGGGATGAAAAATTAAATACAATATTGAGAACTATAATGAAAAAGTATTCAAATCAATATGTCATAAAACCTATAGAGGGAAGAAGAAAATGCTCGAGTGCTTCACACCAGCTAAATTCCATATGTCTATGAAAGACCATCCGGGGTATTATACTGATTGAAAGTATCCTCCAAAGGCTGATGTGCTGAAGCCTTGACTGACAGAATGCTTAGGTGGGACTCTGGGAAAATGATTATATTGAAGCATACTGCATTAGATAGATGGACTAATGCATTGTCAGAGTCAGGATTGAGCAGAGCCTCTTGAGGCTGTGTTAACTCTGGAAGTTGGAGTCTGACTGAGGAAAAGAGTCACCGTGAGCAGGCCTTTGAAATCTTTCTCCTAGTCTCTGTTTCCAGCCCCCATAAGTGAGTAGCCTCGTCTATTCCATATTCCAGCTGCCACACTGGTCTGCCTCAAGGCAAGGTCATGGTGATGAGGCTAGCTGACAGCTGACTGCAGCTTCTGGATCTAGGAGCCAAAACCAAACCCCTTTTTGTCATTTGTGTCTGGTTTCTGTCCCAGCAACTAATCAATGACCCACAGGCTGTTCCCTGGGATGGGTGCAGAACAACTAGAAGGCCGTAGGTAAGAGTCCACCCAAGATCGTGGAAGTCAGAGATGGGCAGGAGGACAAGGGTACAGGAAGTAAGGAGACACACATGTGACACAGGGACAGCAGCCCAAGAGAAAGCAACATGTGAGAACAAAGAAGGCTGGTTGGGTAGATCTCACTGTGGCTCCTGGAGAGCTCAAGGAAATGAAGCAAACCAGCAGTTTTTGCCTTCACTCTTTCATCTTAATGACCATGCTTAAGCCCCTTCCCCAAGGGACTAAAACACAAAGGACAGGGAAAACAGCTATAAACCAGCAAGAAGAAGAAGAAGAAGAAGAAGAAGAAGAAGAAGAAGAAGAAGAGGAAGAGGAAGAGGAAGAGGAAGAGGAAGAGGAAGAGGAAGGAAAGAAAGAAAGAAAGAAAGAAAGGAAGAAAAAGAAAAAAGAAAAACAAAACAAAAAACAGGGACCTGGTGTTTTCTTTAGCAAGAGAAGGGAGATTCAGGGAGATTCAGAGCCCAGGAGGTGGAAGTCAGTGCAGCAATGAGGTTTGCATGAGTATTTGTCTAATGCTGAGGGTATCTAAGCTGCAGACATTTACTTTTAAAACAACTTATATTAACCTCATGTCTCTGTCTCTGTCTCTCTCTCTTTTTCCAGGAATGTTTTCAGAGGAGTAATTTCTTGGCACTTAATTACTAGTATTTAACCAATTCAACAGGTTTTTTTTTCCTTTAATGGCCATTAGGCTTCTATTACAATATTATACATTCTAATCAATTGCGGTTTTCTGCAAAAGTCCTCATTGTCAGTCTCCTCAAAGCAAAGTTTATCTGGACTATTAGACATTCTCTGTGCTCTGGTTGCACCAAATTAGATTAATTATTTATACCTGAGGCTTACTGCTTCAGCACGTGGGCACCTCACATCACACTTCTCTAATCAATTATTAAGAGTCTTATTTCTCTCTCTCTCTCTCTCTCTCTCTCTCTCTCTCTCTTAAATAAAATCCTCATTTCATAGTCTGTTTGATTGAGGTTAAACACAAGTCTGGCAACTCTTGTCTTAAAAGGCCCAATATCATAGCTTCTCTTCTGGGTTTTACGCTGGCGATCACATTAGTAACAGAATATTCAATCAGAATATTCTCACAGGGGAGAAGAGCAATGGGCTCCTCACTTATAATCTGCTGGGTACCAATTTGAGTAGAATTATCAAGAGGATGGGAAACCACAGATAATGCACAGATCTTCACAAGTATGCATCAGTAACGAGTAACGAGAAATAAAAAAAGGAACATTATGAGTTTTCAGTACCTCACCCTCTAATTTTTTTTTAACAAAGTAAGAGATACTCAGCAATTAGCCTTAGATTCAGATACTTGTGTTTCTCCAAACTTGTTCTTCTGATGGCATCCTTAAAGTAATAAGACAAGACACACAGTGAAATGCTCAGATTCTTTGTTATGCTCGTCAATTCTTCTGAAAAGGACATGACCTAAGAATGTTAATCCTGCCCAGGACCTTCAGGAGGGCTAAAGAGCCAGGTTAGGTTGCTATGCAGACAGAAGCAACAACAAACACACCATGGGGTAAGAACAGTTAGCAACAGCACGGAGTCTGAATCCACTGCACATAACACCACCAGGAGTCTTGGAAGAGGTGCATTTGTCTGGATCTTTGAAAAGCTGGGAACGTAGACTACATACTCCAGTGAGAAATTCCACTCCTCACTTGTCACCTCTCCATCTCATCCTCCCAAAATAGAGAGCTGACCACACACGTGACTAGATGACCACTTTCTGGAGTTTTATTTCAGATAAGTGAAACTTCAAATGAAATCCCAAACACCAGCAAAACCTGGCAAACGTCCAAGGAGATTGTGCTTAACAAGGCTACATAAACCATCCTTGATTTCTAGAAAGGCAGTTCAGAAACAATTTCCTTTCTTTAACCCCTTTATATCCATCACCGTTTAGTCTGGTGTCTGTCTCCTGCCCAGCTCAATAGGACTTTATCAAAGAGAAGCAGTTCATTCTGTTCATGGCCACCAGTCAATGGCCGACCCTGCTTGGTGCTGGGCCCAAATTACAAATCCTCCTCCTCAACACTGCATTGATGTCATGGCTTCAACAAGCCTCTTGACCTTGACTTTTCTAATCCCAATATCATTTTTGACCCCTTGGTGAGATTAAAAATCAAAAATAGTTCCTAGCAGGCAATGCCTCAGGGCTAGAATCTGTCTGCTCCTTACCTTTAGAGCCTTAATTCTCAAAGACACTGAATTATTTTGAGCAGGCTGTTTACCTTGATGTGAACAGAATTAGCCCCAGACACTAAGCCTTTATGGCAAGTTTTATTGTCCAAGGCAAATATAACCTGTTAAGATTTATAGGCTTTATTAACAGCAATAACCATTTTATAGCCAGCATCAGTAAATCAGGGTTTATTGAGAACTCTACAGTTTTAATCTGTAGAAAACCATTAAAATGTCGGATTTTCATTGGACATAATTTCTTACTTTTATGAAAGATAGATTTTTCATTTAATTGGGCAGTATAAAAAAAGTGCAGTGTGGGATAATGAACTGTTTTTGAAAAGAAGAAACAACAAGTGTCCACCACTAAAGTTGCTATCTTTAGTCACAACTGGCCCAAGGTTAATGTTAGGAGTAATTGTGATGGTTATATACGTTCTAATCCATGCAGCAATTAGAACGAAATCCTCAAATCTGGGACAGCAAGAGGTATCATCAGTTCACTTTTCAGGTATTTCCTAAGAACTATGTATGGTCAATGTAATAATTTCATTCAAGTCAGGTCTAAATAAGTCTGGTGATGGCATTCAAGTTTACAGTAAGCAATTGCTGAACAGCATTTTACTAACAGTAAATCCTTACCCCTAATACATTGCAGGGGAGGGGTAGAAAACAAAGTGGCCTTCGTCAGTAAACATTTAATTTCTCCACGGGCTACATAACAAAAAAAGGAAGGGAAACTTTTCAAGGTGCCCTTCTATTGGGAAACGCCAAGTCTGTGTGGTCTTAGAATGAGGGCTTTCTCAGCAACCCTCATTAATGCTCAAAGCAATACACTGCAGGAGACTGCAACTTTGATTTAGTTCCCTGACTACAGCAGGACTCTACTTCCCTTTCTGAGTTTCAAGGATTCCTTATGTTTTAAAAGCAATGAAGTGGGGACTGAGGAGAAAGGTTGGTGGACACAGCACTTGCCATGCAAGGGTGGGGAGCTGAGTTTCATCCACAGAACATATGTAAAAATAATCTGGTTGTGGTGGCACAACACTTGTCTTTCCAGAGTTTATGGAGGTAGAAATGGGGAGCTCTTTGGAGCTTGCTGACAATCAGACTACCCAGGCAGGACCAGGTCAATGAGAGACCCTGCCTCAAAAAATAAAGTAGATATTACCTGAGAAACAACATCCCTGCCCTCCACATTTATGCATATGCATATTTGCATACACATATAAACACATGCACATACAACACAAATCAATAATAAAACATAAATAAAAAAGAACCACACACAGCAATGTCTACTGTTAATTTAGTTTTAAAAATTGCATTAAATATTTTGCATTTTTTCCTCTTTTGACTCCTAGCAACCCTACAAAGAAATATTGTTTTGTTTTGTTTTTTCCCAGTGAGGATTCTGAGCTTGAGGGTAGCTGGTCACCTGTCATAGCAGTCAGTCAGTATGACAGAATCAAGTGAGCATTCGATTCCAAGGGCCATGATGCCCCCCATTGCTGTACCATGCTGAGAGTCTTTGATCTGTCCTCCCAGTTCCACAGCACATCTACGAACACCAGGGCCAGAACCCTCTGATTCGGACTTCACATTGTGCCCCTCAGAGCAAATGCCAGTCTTTTCTGACAACTCCTCTTGTTGAGGGCATGACCCAACAGGAGAAACAACAGTGAGTATGAAGCCACTCTACAGGTTCTTCTTCTTCTCCTTCAATGCCTGTTCAAGCTCACCGTGGGCATTCTATTCTTCCTACAGCCTATGATAGCATCACCCTGTCTCCTTCCACCGAGGACAGTTCCTACCGTGTTATGTCCCACGCTCCTTGACTTTCAGTTCCAGACCCTCCACCTCTCTGTACTCCGATCTTTGTTCCACTACCAGGTTACTGTTTCAGAGACAGCACATGCACAGCAGATCCAGGGTAATGGGTAGAATGTCTGGGAACACTGTAGGTAGGTCTGCTCTCACTGACTCAGGGCTCTCAAGCTTCAGAAAGGCTAGGGAAACCTCCTAAGTATATAGCCCTATGAACCAAACAACAACAATAAAAGAAACCCACAGAAAACCAGAACAGCAAAAACAACTCCAGGAAGGACAGCTCAGCTCTGAACTTCGGTGTTAGTGTCAAGTCTTGACTAATAATCTGAAAGATTTGACCCAGTTATTATAAGACAGTCTTGAAAATCCTGTATTGGTCTAGTAATTCAAAATCTTTAAACACAGTGTTTGGAGTAGGAGCATGCCCCATTAGTGGAGGCTTTATAGTCTAAAACAAACCACATATTTTGATCAAGTAGATGAGTTGGTTGCTAAGACTATTTTGAGAAAGGTCATGGTATTAATACATGTCTTCTGCAAAGGAGACTCAGCCATGCCCCAAAGTGGCTTGCAGTAAACTCAGAGGGATATTACCTAGGCCACTGAGGGACAAATCCCCATGATGCACCAGTGTCCCAGAAAGTACATTTCCCTCAGTGAAGACACCACATGTCCTGCAGCAGGCACAGGACAGGAATCACCTGTTGGTGTGAGATAGCACCTGGCCTGCTGTGGGTCAAAAACTATGGTGGTTTGGATGAGAATGTCCCCCATAGCCTCATAGATATGAATACTTGGTAACCCAAAGTAAAACTATTTGAAAGGATTAAGAGGTGTGGCTTTGTTGGAGGAAGTATGTCCCTGAGGGTGGGCTTTGAGGTTCCAAAATAGTCCATTCCAAACTCTTCCTGCTGCCTGTGGATGTAGAACTCTCAGCTACTTTCCTAGTATGACATCCATTTGCATGCTGCCTTGTCTCCCACATGACCACAATGGACTTAAACCTCTGAAACTATGAAAAGCCCCAATTAAATGTTTTTCTTTTAGGAAAGTTGCTATGGTCATCGTATTTGTTCACCACCATATAATACTAAGACAATATTTCACAATGTTAATCACACGACTGACCAGTTTCCAAACACAGTACCCTAGTGTTCACTATAGGACCCTCTTTTCACTATGTGGTCAACAAGTATGCTCTATGATCTGAAGAGCAGTCAACAGACACTGGCAGAGATGTCCACCCTGGGAGACCAGAGCAGTACAGATAGACAGACATAGTCAACATTCTTTCCCTTTGCCGTCTTCCTTCTTCCAGAATCCCTTCCACACACATAAAATACAGACATATGATACAATAACATCTACCTATGTTACTGATGAAAATCAAAGGAGCTGTGAGTGCTGAGCTGAGAATCCTGTAGTTCAACTGCCATTTCCGTAAGTCAAGGGGGATCCCTCCCTGCCTCAAGGTGATGCTAGAAATGATGGCCTGGGCAGTGCATCACTCCACTTACCCACAAGAGAAACTTCCCTGTAGCCACCTCCAATACAAAACCAAGGAAACAAAAGCTCTAGCCCCTCTTACTCCAGACTCAGTTTGTACTCATCCTCCAGTCCACACTGCTTCTTAAAACAGACTTGTAACTTGTTTTAGCTGCCTTAACTCTAAAATATACTTTATAAACTATATATTATTCAAACAAAAAGTGGAAAGCATACTGGGCTGCATAAGGATTCCATTTCTCTTTTCATTTGAAAGTTGAGTCTTTACAAATGTTTGTGACCCATAAAATTAACATAAGGCTATAGTGGATTTGGAGCAGAATGCAGTCTACTGGGTGGTGTTTTTATAAAGACAGGAGGATTCAGATCACCAGTGATACAGAAAGGAGGCCACATAGAGATAGAACAAAGATTGAAGTGATGTGTCCAGAAGCCAAAGAAACCAGGGAGCCAAATCCACCGCCACCTCCTCTCTTTTTAAGCTTGCCATCATGGCTGCTCATGTTCAGATCAACGAAGGGAGGAACCTTAAAGCCAAAGGACAGGGCCACCTGAGGCAAGTTTAAGTTGTTCACATAGAAGATTGCAGTGGATTTGGCTACCAGAAAACAAAGAAAGTGGAGAAGTCCAAGATCTTTAAACACATCAGCAAGAAGACAGCGGACCGCAGGCAGTTTTCTCACTGACAGGAATGGCTTTCTACCTGGACTTTGCCCTAATTTCCCCCTTTCTCTTTAAGAAGGAACTTTTTAAAATCACCTTTAGGATTTTTTTGTCTTTACTATGAATGATAATTTTTATTTTTAAATACTCCCATAAAAAATCGTGTCATTGTTAAAAAAAAAAAAAAAAAGAAACCAGGGATTGTTCTCAAGCCACATAAGTAGAAGACAAACCTACGACAGATTCCCTTTTTCCCTTTTAGCATCCCAGAAGAAAATGACCTGCCAATATGGACTTCTAGCTCCTACCTCAAAATATGATCATTCTAAGCTTTCTGGGTTGTGGTTATTTGTGACAGGAATTGTGGGAAATGAATTAAGGAAGTGAATGCCTCTGGTTTTCAAATGGATAGGAAGGTAATAAACTACATATTCTCCCTTCCTTTCTACCTCTTCCAAACATCGGCTTTTAGTAGCCCTGCTTTGCTCATTGGGGTTGCAGCTGAAAGTACCATCTGAAGCAAATGAAGGGAGAGAATGGACTGAGCACTGGCTACAGGATGCACCTTGATTCACTTGCAGGACAGGAGCTTAGGTTAGGAAGATGGAGGGGTATGCACTGCAGCATTAAGTCCAGTCTAATGTTTTTAAGCATAAAACCAGGCAGGGGAGCTGCTTGCTTCTAGATGGCAGCCTCCTGAACAGGAATCCTCCACCAAGCCTGCACAGCATACGAGCCTCACCTTGACTATGAAGGTCTTTAGCCATGTGTGAGGGTGTACGTAGAGACTTTCACAGCCTGCTAGACTCTGCCTGGAGATGTCACCTTATTAGATTATTTACCCTGTTTGGTTCCATTTCTTTTTTCTGTTTTGATCCATGCCTTCCAAATACAGATGGGGAATGTTCTAGTCATTTGCTGCTAGTACCTAGTACCAAACAGAAAGGACAATCTACTCACGAGTCTGACAGGCACTCCAATTCCCATTGACAGAGACAAGAAGCTAGGCTCACTCCTATTCAACAAATATTGAGCATCTTGGTGGGAGAAGCCCTTTGGGGTCTGTAAGGATTAACTTCTTTCTTGACAAATAAAATGTATGTATGTACAATTGCATGTGCATATGCGCATGTTGTTAAGAAATGTGTATTTATAGTGGCATGGCTAAACTGAGCTAATATGTCCATTAGCTGACATGCTTATTATGTTCTTATGAGAACACTGAAAGTCTATTATATCAATTTTCAGAGCACAATCATTGTTATTAACTGCAGTAGCCATGCTCCCCAACAGGGCTTTTGAACCTATTCCTCTCAAATGAAATCCTGTATCCTTTGACTTCCCACCAACTCTTGATAGCCACTACTCTACAGGGAGCTTTATGTTCTCGGTCTCTACAGGGAAACAAAATCATGCAGTGACTAATCATCTTATCCCCTGTTCACTTCATGTGACATGTCAGAGAGGCTCATGCATGTTTGTCAGGAATAGAACGGCATCGTTTCTAAAGGCTGAAGAGTACTGATGTCACATTACATGAACCGTATTACCTTTCTCTATTCCTTTGCCGACAGACATGGGCTGACTCCATATATCTGCTACTATGACTAGAGTTCAGAAAATGATGAGGTGTAGATGCCTTGTAGGTATCCTAACTTCATTTTTTAAGATATATGTCCCATAGTGAAATTCTGGGTCACACAGCAGTCATCTATCTATCTATCTATCTATCTATCTATCTATCTATCTATCTGAGTATCCTCTTTAGTGTTATCCCTGGTGGCTGGACTAAATTTACCTCTTTACCACCAGTATGCAAGGAATCCATTTTCTTTACATCTTTGCCATTATCTGTCACTTCCTTCCTTTTGATAACAGCCATGTGAGCCCATTTCATTTTCTGGTGACACAGGGATGGGTGACACACACACACACACAAGATCTCCTTATACAAGTTCAGTTCCAGTAGGACAACAGAGAACAATCAAGGCTGATACAGTATGAGTGACAAGGGATAAAGAGACAAAAGGAAAGGAAAGGGACTGAAAGGGGTATGTGTGGAGGGTGAGGGTGACATTTTCCAGAGTGTCCACAGCCATCCACATTAAGCAGGTGATGTTTGCATAGGCCCTATAGGGAGAATTACTGAGATGGTCACTGCTGGACCCAGCACGTGCAAGGGACCTGAGGTGGAAGTGTGGCTGGCGCATCTGGGAAACCGAGAGGAAGAAGGGGCGGCTGCAGAGCAGTACATACAGAACAGTGGCTGTGCTAACAGAAGGACCATTTGCTGGACCCTGTAAGGCAGAAGCATGCGCATTTCCCATGAGTACTTCAGAGACCACCTAAGAGATGTGGAAGAGAGACCGTATATGGCTGTGAGGCCTTTGTAAGGTCATTGATCTGGTATTGGTTTTCCTGCCTCTCAAAGGCCACGGCTGTACCAGGGAAACAACTAAGCTTCCCCCGGCCATGGAAATTGACTCCTAGACATCTAAATATAGAACTTCTTGCAGGTAGAATGCTAACAGTGGGAATCAGCGTCTTTCCCACCTGGGCCTACCTTCCATTTGCAGGGTCTGCAGAGGCTGCATGTATCTGTGCTGAGCTATTTGTAAGGTGGGATTCTCAAAGGTGGGCAAGGGAGCTACAGAGGATGATATGCATGGGGGGTAGACCCATGGGAACACAGGAAGCCCTAAGCAACATGACACAGCCTCTTATGAATGGAGTGCCCTGCTTACGGTATGGGACATACAAAATTGCTGGATGTAAGAAAGTGGCAGAAGATTAATATCTTTTTGTTCTACATTAAGTAAAAATTTTAAAATAAGCATTTTCATTTCTAATTATTTCATATCATGCATGGTGCGCTCACTTCAATTTTCAACTCCGTTTACTTCATTTCTGCAAACCATCTGAGCCTGAGTAGCATCCATCCAGCAGGATTTTTGCCTAAATATACAAGTGTGTGTGTGGGTATGTGTGTGTGTGCGTATGTGTGTTTATTCCCTCTCTTCCTTTGTTCTTTCCCAGTACAAATATTACAGGTATTTTAGCAAAAACATACGACAGATGTTTCTGATTTTCTTTTTCTTTGTTTCTGTTTTTCCTCTTTAAAGTCTTTCTGCTTCTCACCGAAGGAACCACAGGTTCCTAGATTCACACTGAAGAGCCATGGCTGGAACAATTATTGCTGAATACAGGATAATGACATACATTTATTTTCTAAAATCCTGTGAACAATAGCCTTCCTGCTCACTCTTAGGTTTGCTCCCAGTAATTACATTACTAGTCAGTTAAAACACGTGTTAAGAATGATCAAGGATTCAGAAAGCCTTCAGTGTGACCCTAGGCCACTCCTGGTCAAACATATGTTTCCTAGTATGCTGGGTGTGTGTGGGGGTGGTAATTCTAGGAAACACGTCTGGACTCCAAAGCCATGGTGACTCTGGATTCTAGATGCTCACAGTGGCTGCACTGTATACCATAGCCACACAGAGACTGTAGCATACCAGATGTTCAGAAGATGCTTGGTCTGTAAGCAAGTGAAGAATGAACAGACACTAACTATCCCCTCTCCAGGCACATTTCCAGGCAGTGCTCCCTGTTAATGAACAGAGGGGTCCCACAGTCATTGTACAAAACAGGCAGACCCCACCAAGATTGTTCCTCGGAATAAAGAGCATATCCTAGCACGAACTGTATGTCAATCAGAATGTTGCCAAGAGGCAAGTTTCATCCCCAGCTTTCCCCACCATGACTTCTTCACTATGTATTGCAAGGGAGACCAGACAGCAAGAATGGCAGGCCTAGGTTCTTTCATTCCTCTTGGCCACATGGGTTTCTGTCCTCTCATTGAGGACAGGCCTGACTCTTCATAGTGGAGTCCTTCTTACCTCTGCTGCAGGGACTCCCTCTGGCGGGCGGCAATGCAACACGATCATGCCTTCAATAGGCACCTCCCTGCCTTGTGGATCTTGTTCAAAGTTTTTCCGCAGATCTGCAAAGAAGCACAAGACAATGTGTATGCCACTTTGAGCTAGGACTGGTGTTACTCACACGCGGCCCCAATACAATAAAACAGCGAGCTTCGTGTCAAAAGTTAGATATACACAAATATGTCACTCTCTGACACTTCAGAGTCTCGCTTTTCCAATACTCATAAATACATCTGAAACATACCTTAACAAAACAGTTTCACCACCATATGGTTATGAAGGAAGAAAAACTATTAGGAGACAAGAAAAAATTTCTCATAATTTCATGAGTGTTTGCCAGCTTTATCTGTTCAACATCCAATGAAACACTTGGCCTAATAAATTACTGTCCTCAGCTATTATGAAGTTGAGATGCACATGACTTTTTTTTTTTTGTTCGCCGAAGAATACATTATTAATCTGTAACCTCTGTCATTCCTTTAACCCTCTGGGGAGCTGTAGAAGACAGTAATAGAGTGAGATCACCTATTAGTCTTTTTATTTGTAACAAGGGAGAAAGGGCCATCGCCAGTCACAACAAAAATCCATAACCTACCCAACCGGACATATAATTAAGAAACGCAAGGCCCTCTAGTCAAGCAGCCATGCTGGGTACGCCGGGCAGTGCCCTTCACACAGGGCTCCGGGCACTTTGCAAACAAGCCGCACTATTAACCTTTTACACATGGAGAGGTGACACTTGCGGAGGTTAATTGGCTTGCCAGTGGTCACAGAACTCATCAGTGCCAGCGAGAGGGGAAAACTCATCTGCTTCCTGCAGCCCCACTGCCAACCAATGCGGCCCTGCTAGGAGAAGAGGCCAGTGCAGCCCTGCGAGCGCCAGCTTCATTTGCATAGCTTTCTCCTCTGCCTTTGTAAAGGGTAGGCAGCTGGCCCTGGCTCCTGGGGAGGTGTCAGCACAACCCTCTGATGCTCTTCCTGAACAAGGTAATTCTCCTGTCACCTGGATGCACAGGACAGCTGAGCCAGGGAAGGTTGTCTAGAATCCCTCCTCCATGGAAAGCATTGTCTCCTCCCTCCTCGACAACGTCTTCTTTCTTCAAATGGAGTATCTCAAATTATAGGCTGTGGATTTATTGATTTAATTTTCTTCGGTGCTTACAATCACATGAAATATGTCCTCTGTAAAGAGCAGAGCTCCAGAAACAGTTACATCTTTATAAATTGTATAAATACATTAAACTCGCTTTTAGCAAGTCAAAAAACACTCGATGAATAACTAGTTCAGCCATGCACATATTCACTTCTCTCTGAATGCTTTCGCTCCCAGACATGAAAGGCATCTGTATATTCAGAGGACTTTTCATTCTTTGCTGTCCAGAATTGAGTTCTAGAGGCAGCTTCCTTCTTCTGTCCAAGGTCTTTAAATCGCCCTAGTGGCTCAGATCTCCTGACTCTCCCTGTAATGGACTCACAAAACTGCCAACAAAAGCAAGGCACAAAGGGAGTAAGTCCAGAGTTGGAAGTCTGTTTGAAGCACAATCCCACTACAGGACAGGTTTTGATGTCATTCAAGAGATTGCTGAGCTGAAACTCTTGTTCAAGAAGGGCCTCACTGCTCAGAATTATTTCAAAACTCATCTACAGGAATGAAAGGGAGTTCAACAGCCAAGATGCCAGGGTGGAAAGAGCTGTCAGGTGGATAGAATGATTACTGTGTTGTCCTCCTCATTGCTTCCCACCTCCTTGGTCAATTTACTTGCTGACAGGAATCTTATCTGGTGCTACCAAATGATCATCTGACTTTTGCTATCGTTAACCAAGTAAGGCACAAAAATACAGCAGCAGAAATTTCAATACATTCTTCTGATAATGCTTCTTTTCTTTACCCAGCACAAATGAAAATGGTAATTGTGGTGTTTGAACAGGAATGGCTCCTATTGATGCATGTGTTTGAACGCTTGGGCCATAGTGAGTGGCACTATTAGGTGGGGTGGCAGATCTAGATGTAGAACTCTCAGCTCCTTCTCCAGTGCCATGTCTGCCTACACACCGCCATAAGGATAATGGTCTAAACCTGTGAAGGTGTAAACCAGCCCCATTAAAATGTTTTCCTTTTTAAGAGTCACCTGTTCATGGTGACTCTTTACAGCAATAAAATCCTAACTATGACAGTAATAAATGACTACCCTTACTTTATGCCAACTGCATCAGCGGGCAGAAAGACAACCTCAATGAGGCCATTTTTCCTCCAATGAAATAGTCTTTACTAACACTGGATCTGTTTATTTCCTATAAAAAAGGTATTGGGGGATCTCTAGCAGATTTCATATGGAAGAATCAGATCCAAGTGAGGACCAAGTTATCCTGCTTTTGCAGCCCAATAATACTTGGAATCATTTGAAGAGTCCATCAGGAAATGCATTATCATTCTCCAAGGTGCAGATAAAAAATTAAAGATAGAGGAACATGGGGGAAGGGCAGATAAAGTCTACAAGGATGAATCCATCAGTAATAACAGGTACCCCATCAAGACCCAGATATCACTTCACATAAGAAAACCCTTGACTTTAGGTTTTTCTGATTCAAACCCAAGTCTGGGGCTTGGCCTGTCCTCCCAAAAAGGTTGCATCTGTGAATATTAAAAAGGGGAACCCACATATAGATCCCAACTAGTCCATGAGCATACTCAAAATTACAGAAATAGACTCTTTGATACAGCAGCCAATGCCTCCTGTTCTATCTAGGACTCTCACTCCAGGCCATGCAAAGTAATTAGTTTCTGAATAGACAATCTAAGTAACAGCAGTTTTTCTAGATCTAGAAAGATACACACAGGGACCCACACAAGTTCTAATAATGGGCAAACTAGCTCCAGACATGTAACACAAATGGATTGCTGCACAAAATAAGGGAACTGTAGAACTGACGGACCAGAAGCAATATTCATCTTTAAGAATTTCTAATTCAAGTTCTGTGTCATCAAAATGAAATAACAACTAAGAAGCTAAAATAGGGCATTGAGGATACATTAAAATTTGAAATCAAGCAATTGTGTTCCAATCTAGCATGGCACTATGAACACCTTCATTCAACAAATACCTTAAATTCTCTTTGCCTTAGTCTCTGCACCTGTAAAAGGATAATAATTCATACTACATACAGCATTTTCTTTTTTCTTTTCCTTCCTTCCTTCCTTCCTTCCTTCCTTCCTTTCTTAGAGATAGAGTTTCTCTGTAGCTTTGGAGCCTGCCATGGGACTCACTCTATAGACAAGGTTGGGCTCGAACTCACAGAGATCCACCTGTCTCTGCCTCCCGAATGCTGGGATTAAAGGCAGGCGCCATCATTGCCCAACATAGCTGTTTATTTTTAGAGTCAGGGTCTCATTATGTAGCTCTGTATCGTCTGTCATTCTCTTCATGGACCTGGATAACCTTGAACTCACAGAGACCCAGCTGCCTCTGCCTCCTGCTTTCTGAGACTAAAGGCATGTGTAACCAAACCTGGCTACAAATAGCTTTTATAAAGATTAAGTATTAATGCATAAACACCCTTCTCCAAGCACAATGGACATACAACAGGGTTAAGGTCTTATATATTACTACATCCTGTGATAAAGCTATGATGATTAATATGGGATGATTTTACCATACATCAGATACAAATTAATTATAAGGTGGAGCATTTTTCAGAGACACTCAAATAAAAGTATAATTTAGTACATGATAAATTAAGTGATAAAAGGTATTAAAATGAGTCATTACCTTTCTGAAGAAAAAATGTAGGTCTATGTCTTGTTTTACACTAAAATAAATGGCATAGTAATAAAAACATTTTAGCAGCAGTAATAAAATATCTCCAGAACCTTAAGAAAAGGGGGATTTCTTATAACTTGAAGAACAAGCCATCAAGAAAATGATTGACAGGTATTTAGTTAAAAATAAAATTATTTTTCCTAAAGCATTTTAAACAGAACACTGTGAAGTTAATGGCTTTAATAAGTTAAATAATTTCTTATGAAGCACAATGGAAATTACAGATATGCTGAGATAAAATGACAAAGGGGTTGAAAACCATTTATAAAGAGAAGACACAAATGGCTAAAGATAAGCAATGGGGCAGTATCAACAGTTATTTCAGAAATGCTAGCTTAGCAACTATCAACATATCTCTTTCCTCTTCTAAGTGAAACAGTTTTATTTGTTTCTTTATTTTAATTCCCTGGTTAGAAATAAAATATGGCTGCAATAGTCTTGAATAGTACTAGAAGAAAAGACCAGGTATACATGAAGAACAAGTTGTAAATGGATCAAATTATTTTTCATGGTCCAATTATATGGAAATTATCTGATAAACAGATACATAATATGTGGCCTATAATAGAATATTATTTTTCAATAAAAGCAAAATACTAAATGCATGGTATGACATGGCTAAAATTTAAATGCATAATCCATATTAATTGAATATAGCTATTCACCAAAGGCTATATATTGTATGATTCCATTTATTTGAAATAGCCACAATAGGTGGTACTGTTGGAAAGTAAATAAATAGGTTAAGAGTCAGCTGGGGCTGAATTTGAGTGAGGGAAGAAGACTAATAATAACCATTTGGTTAATATAAAAAACATCAAAAATTGCCGTAGATGATGGTTGTAGATCTGTGACTGTACTCACAATATTGATTTTTATATTTAAGAGAATCGCATGTTCTATGGATATTGCAGTAACACTATAATTTTTAAAGTTTCACTGATACAACTCTATAATCCTACAAGTATAGCTATGAAAATGATTAGAGAACTATGTGGAGAAAAATGTGTATAGGCTAAAATGCCTCAAACCCTCACTGAATCACAGGGAAAAATTTGAATCTTTAATGATGTGGTAGTAGTTAATATCATTTAATGCATTCATACAATGGAATTTTATGCAGAAATGAAAGATTCGAAAGTCATGGCATTTAAGATTTAATTTATAGACAATGAACTGCTAAGCCATATAGCATAGTATCTCAAAAATACATATATTTATTAATATTGGAGAAAAATCATCAGGCAAATATGTACTTGTTACAGAATATACCTATTTCCATATGATAATACAAAATGAAAATTAAAACTCTTTCTTGGGTAGCCCTTCCCTTTATGAACATTAATGTTAGGAAAAATGTGCCACAGCCATTTTCTTTCACACTGTTGAGTAGGGACTGGACCCTGTCGAACAGTGAAGGTATTTTAGTGGAAGTGCCATACAGCATCCTGGCCCACTTACTACAATGCTCTCACAGCAAAGGTAGACAGTACACAAGCAATTAAAAGGTAGAATGATGAGAAAGAGGCAAAGAAGGAAGAGGGTCCTCAGAGGCAGCCCAGTGCCTGGAGGGAGGTTTCATTGAGAAGGATTCAAGCTGAAAGGGTAGATCTCACCATCTTACAGAATGCACGCTAGGCTGACCTGGTTTTCACTGATTTAAATCATGGATCTCCAGGGTTGGAGAGATGTCTCAGTCATCAAGTGCTTGGCTTTGAAAGTGGGAGGACCTGAGTGCTGATCTGCAGAACCCACAGGAGATGCGAGGCATGGGGCACGAGCCAGGGACAGTGAGATGGAATGGAAGCCAGCAAACTAGCCTACACTGTTTGACAAAGTCCCAGGTCATCTAGAGAGCCTGTTTCCAATCAAAGTCAGAAGACACAGAGGGACCATGATCTGTGGCTATCCTCTGATTTCTACATGTATGTATGTTTACAACCCATACATGCATGGATATACACACATACACCACACACTCACTCACTTTCACTATTGCCTCCGTTTTAGCACTCTCTTTTTATGTTTTTTATTTCTAATATCTAAAAAAAATGCTTTCATTGCTACCTCTCTTGAATTGGGGAAGGATATTCTTCTGACATTTCTTCTATCAGTATTAATTGATGAGGCAGAGTCTGAATATATTTCTACCCTTTGATCTCATCATTAGTTGTGTATCAGATAATAATTATGTTATTATATACAAATAAAATTAACTGAACTACATATATGATGTACAACCTTAAATATTTTAGATGTGGTTAAAGAAGATAAAACTATCATTTGTAAACAGTAAATTGTTTGAGACTAATCTCTGTTATAGAAGAAGCCCTAAAACAAAATTATTTAACATTTCAAACCTTTACTTCTCAATGATTATGGCTGCCATTAATTACTCTTAGTGTCTCTGCATTTGGCAACATTTCTGGGATGATCAGATACATTCATCTCTGCAAACACCAAACACTAGAAAAAACAAGCCCACCGTTTGCAGTGTCCCCACAACTTGTCTGGACTGTACACTGAGCCAGGAGTCAGGGCAGAAGAGCACCCTGTTTTTATGTTATTGCGTCTAGGTTCACTCTGACCACATCTATCAAAGATAGAAGCTAAGATGACATAGCCTTCAAAACTCAGTGACCCGTGAATTCAAGCACTCCTCCAATTTTATTTTAGTGGTGGAGCTGGGGGAAAAGTTTTCGTCTGTTTTCACTTACTGTCGCATCTCTATATTTTGTTTTAGATGCAGGACGTCCCTTGCCCCAGGTTCATGTCTTTGAACACATCAACTCTAGCTGGTAGTACTGTCTAGAAAGGATGTGAGATCTCCTAAAGGTGGAGCTTGAGAGTAAGAGCTCAAGTCTCTCTCTGCTTCCTAATTCCCTAGACACAATTGGGCCTCAGTCACCATTCCTTCCTTGCTTTAAAATAGAGCTAAAATAAATCTATCTGTAGGCATTTTGTTCCAGTAAGGAAGGCAATACACCTTGGTACCTGGAATGGCATTTTCTGTCTCCTGATGAATATTTGTTAAATGACAGGATGAATTAATTAAGTTATTTATAAGTTTCCATTTCAGCTCTTGTCACTTGATAACGTTCTCAGAAGTGGAGAGGATGAAGAAAACATGGGCAGATGTGTTTAATAACACATCTTTAATAACAAGACTGTTATTAAAATGATGTACTTATCCACCGTCTTTTTCACATACGTGTGCATGTGTGTGCGCGCGTGACATTCCCATGTGTGACACCATCAGTATAAACCAAGTCACTGCATTTTCTGTTCCTGTGACTTTACCCTGCACTCTGTTACCCTGTCCATTTCTATAGCTGAATGTCAACAAGTTTCAAGATGACTAGAACCACAGGAAGAGGGGTAGGGAAGAGAAGCCAGAGGTGAGGAAGCCAGGCACGTGTCTTGTTTATAAATCATATAAATCAGCAATGAGTCATCCAGAGTCAGCTGCACCTGCCCCAAAGTGGCATATTTTAGGCTGGGCCATAGGACACAACAGCTACCTCTTCCTCACCCCATGCCCTATTTGGCCTTTTTCTCATTTTCCTTTCATGTTACTATGTTAGAAAAGTCATTGTAGCACACGAAAATCAATAAAAATTCAATTCCGAATAATAGTTCTCTGCTGCTCGGCAACACCAGGGACTTATCGGCTCATTCAATGTTCTGGCAGTTAATGCAATGAAATAAAAATAATTTACTCATTCAAACCAAATCAGCCAGTGAAAAATCATAGCCATTTTTTAATGGTCATAGCCGAAGCCATTTGTTAAGACGCAGGAGGATGACATGGTGTCCCATTAGTTGTCCAACTACACTGGTTTCAAATCGGGTTTGAAACTTTCCCACCCTGTTTTTTCAGAAGGAACAACAAACCACATTTGTCATACATAAAGGGAATTTGCAACCCAGCCAAATGCAGGACTTGTGTTGTAATAAAAGGCCTGATTCAAATGCATAGCAAATGCCCGGTAAAAGTGGAAGTCAGGGCCCAGTGCCTCTATTTGATTCTGCCTCAGTCTTCGGGCCCTAAACACTAATGACCTGAGAAGTCCGTTACTGACTCCAGGTCCCCAGAGAAGCATATGACAAGCACCCTGCCAGGTGACAGCACACTGTCTGTGTCTCTCTGGCCAGCGTGGCTAAGACCTTTCTGCTTTGCTTTAGGTTCTGATGACTCATATCGATAACAGGTTATTCACACCACTCAGGTCACTTTGTCTTGGCTCTTCCAGGTCTAATTGCTGCTCTTAGGAGTCCTCGAGTAACAGCTGATCATAAGACAAACTTCCACACAGAGATTCTTGCATGCCATCAGCACAGATGAGGCATTCCCCTGTCTATCTGAAACCCCTTGAGTATTACAGCTATAACTGACTTCTGTTAGAAAACTCAGTAGCAGCAATAGAGGAGCACATCTGCCACAGATAGGACAACATGGTACTCTCCATATTCTCCGTGTGACTTCTTCCCCCGGAGTACCACAGTCTGCTGTCTCTGCCTACTGACACCCTGGGATGCTTGGCCAATGCAAGAAGTCCCGGCCCACAGAGGCTCCTCAAGGATGACGCCATGATCGTAAAATAATGTCAGGGCCATGAGAAACTCTGTGCCCAGTCATCCTTCATTCATAAAACATTTTATCACTAGCATTGTCTGTCATTCCTTTCCCCTGCAGTAGCACAGAATAATAGGTAGCAATGGCAATGCAGAAGAATACGTCTGGCTTTGCCAGCAGTAGGGATCCTGGTGGTGGCTGGAAAGAGTTGCCAGCTTGTGAAAGCACTTTGAAAATTTAGCCTGCTTTTGACTGAGCTGCTCCCAGCAAAGCACATTGTTTGGCACATATGTTTGGCTTCTCTCATTTACAAGGGCAAAAGAACAAATAAATAAATAATAGAAGTGCATGCAGAAGTCATCAAAACCTGAGAATAGGATGACAAGTGGGAAACTAGAAATCTTAATTATGGATCTAAGACAGGTGGAAATCAAATATGCCTCACATTGTGACTTCAACGAACGAATCCGTCTTCAGAGAACCATATCTCAAGAAAGAGAATGAGGTAATGACCACGTGTAAAATGGCCACTCAAGGCAGAGAAGAGAGGCAGCCCAACTCCATCATCTGGCTGACTACTAAGTCCTTTCTGCACATGCTCCGCCTCTGCCAGTCTCTTCTCAGCACTCTGTCAGGGTGAACTCAGCTTGTCCACAGCCACAAGTGATTGCTTCTCTTGTGCTTTTTCCTGCCTCTTATCAGTACTGATTACTTCTTATCAGTACTGATTACTTCTTTTTAACATCAGGTCTTTTATCCTTATGAATGAGACTCCATAATAGTCACTGTATGGAGCTGCTTATGGGTACATATTCTTGGTCTAGTGCGTATATGGGGTATGCATGTTGTGCACAACATGACCAGTGTGACTGAAAAACACTTGGTACTATTTTCCCCCAGGAAGAAGCTTCAGGTAGGAGTACTACACAAAGAAAACACACAGGTTAAGGATTTCTTGTGTTTGCTTTGTCTCCAAGTGAAAAGGAATGAATTTCTGAATCTTGGTTATATTGACTATTTGGGTGAATACGTGAAAGATAGTTGAATCTTCACTGAATTATACTAAAACTTTTCAACAATCATTGAAAGAAAAATAAAAAACTCTTGAAAAATTATTAGGTAAAAATATAGCATGTTTTAGGGTTTTAAGTAAAATAGGTAAATGTAATGGAATATTTTATATATTCTTTTGTCATGCCTCATGGAATGTTATAGGGAGAACTTGTCTATAAATTCCATATTCCACATGTGAGCATGACTGCTCTTTTTGCAATGCTAATGGGAAAAGTTGAGTTCTAGATGAATACAGATAACCACCAAATCAAAGTACTTTTGATGAAAAAAGACAAAAAAACAGATACAGTGGCAAAATTGTCAGCTTTTCTGGGCTGCTCAATTCCCAAGCAGTTCATGCACAGTTCATCTTTCTCCTGTTAGAATTCCCAACTGGAAGGTGCTTTATTCACACCTACAAGCACTGGCTTGCAGCCTGGCATCCTGATGAGCATTCCAATACACAATGAACTCCATGGCTGATGGAACCAAGTTTTAAGAATGACACAGACATGAAGAATCATCTCTGACTTTCCTCCATGACCTCCATAGTCCTCCACAGGAAATTAGAGAGCTATGAACTTGCGATGAGTTTCAGAAGAAATGACCTAAAAATAACCCCAAGCTTTCAATGCTCACCTCCTCATTATGATTCAGTACCATGACTGCAGAGAATGGGAATAAAAAAAGGAAGAAAGAGGCAAAAAAGGAAAAGTCAACCCTGCAGCAAGAAGAAATATATTTTAACTGTATTGTTCAATCTTTGATTTTTCACTCACCCCGAATCTCTCTGAGGTGAAGAAGGTCAGCTAGGACAACATTTGCCAAGTGTCATGAGTATTGAAACAACAGAATATCCACTGAGTGCCTAACACCAGGCCTGGCCCCATAATACATCTCTGTAGGAAGAAGGAAACCCATTTGCTTTCCTTAACCCTATCCTACCACATCATGGCAGATCCAAGTAATCATTTAGATCAAAACTTGTTAGAACCACATCTACAGTTGCTGTTAAATATTATAAGAAAATCTACTAAATATTACACATAAAATAAAAGCTCCAGAGAAAGCCAAATACTTGCTCTTGTGGATAATTTCCAGGAAAGGAGAATCAAAAAGGGTTCTGAACCAGGATCGACTGTGGAAAGCTGAAGAAGAAAAAAAATCCACATAGAGAGAGGAAATGCTGAAGTATAGAAGTAAATTCTCAAAGAGTCAGTGGTACATTTGGAGAATCATTTGGGGGAGTTGAGCTGTGGAAAGAGCATAATCCAGTCCTTTATTTTTTTCTTTTTGCGAAGTTAAAAACGGTACAGTAATTATTTAAGAATTTTATAGAATGTAATTTGATCACATTCACATACACTATTGCCCCTAACTCCACCCCTACACCCTCTTTCTCAACTTTATATCTTTTTTTGACAATAAACTGATGAAGACAATTGGTGCTGCTCATGTCCTCATGGATGGGGCGATCCACCGGAGGAGCATGGTGGGCCTACAAGGGACTATGCTCTTAGAGGAAACAGACTCTCCCTTTCTCCAAAGTTATCAGCTGTGCACAGCTTCTCGGTTGGAGTGGAGATTAAAGAGTTCTTCCTGCCTCCATGCTAGACTGTCAATTGGTTTGATCTTGTGCAGTTCTTATGCAGGCGATCATAGCTTCTGTGAGTTCTTGAGAGCAATGATCTAGTCATGTTCAAAAGATGCTGTTTTACTTTGGTCCCCACCAAACTCTGGCTCTTAAAATATTTCTGTTCCTCCTCTTGTAATGGCCCCTAACCTTGGTGAGGGTTGATACATATGACTAATTGGAGTTTAAAAAAAAAAAACTCATTCAGGTTTCTGTGTAGGAAATTACCTAAAGCAATAGAGTGGAAGTGGGGAGAAGAGGTGTAGTAATAGGGGCAGCGGGGCTGCTTTCCCAGCACCCCAGCCGCCTGCTCGGCTAGCTTATGCCCCGAAATAACAACACACAAACTGTATTCATTTAAGCACTGCTTGGCCCTTTAGCTCTAGCCCTTACTGGCTAATTCTGATATCCCGATCAACCCATCTCTAATAATCTGTGAGCACCAGTCTTACTGGGAAAGGTTCAGCATGTCTAACCTGGCGGCTTGCTTCATCGCGTGCGTCTGCCCAGGAGAGCGGAGCATGGCATCTCTCTGAAGCGTCTGCTCCCGAGAGGAGAGCTGTGGAGTCTGAGCTCATTTCCTCTTCCTCCCAGCATTCTGTTCTGTTTACTCCTCCCACCTATCTGCTAACCAATGAGAGCCAAGCAGTTTCTTTTTATTTAACCAATGACCTTCCTCCATCAAAGAGGAAGTTGACTAGAGCAACAGTGATTATAAGATAGACAGATCTATAGTATGTTTTCGAGGCATATTTATCCAAATTTGTTGCTAAATGGTATACAAGGGAAGGAAAGAAGACTCAAAGATGGTTTTCATGTCTTATTAAAAGCACATGAGAAGCTATTACTGGAGCAAGAAGACTGGGGCATTAATGTGCTTCTGAGTTTGTCCTATCAGTATTATCTCAGCAATCAGTAGAGCTGAAGCTGGTTGGTTGAGCTCAAACGTCTAGCCCAGGTTTTCTGATTTGATTTCTTCATTCCTCTTTTGTTCCTATTCCTTTTCTGCAAACGTTTACAAATCTTCACTTTGGCCTTAGAGCATCATCTAGCCCTGAAATGGTTACCTCTAGCCACATTCTAATTCTACCCTACATAGTCTAACATTTTGGAAAGAGTCATCCATCTCTAGCCTCTGATCTTCACATCTTTGTGCTAATTCCTAAGTCTACACATCTCATATCACTTCTCCCATTGGTTGCCCTCAATGGCAGCTCTCATGTCAAAACCAATGGATACATCTTCCCATAATCTTTAGATAACACTGATCTTGACCATTTGCTCCTCATAACCATCTCCACTTTGCCATGGACCACTTATCTTTTCTTCTGCTTTTATCTTTATCTTCCTCATGGGTTTCTCTGTTTCTCCCCTCTCCTCCTAAGGAATTTCACTCATAGCTCACCATCCTTTCTCTTCTCACCAGCAGTTTGAGAGCTGGAGAGCACATAGAATGAAAAAGTACCTTAAGTGTTACTATTGAAAACTGTTCCTCCTATATTTCCAGTAGGAAATTATTCAAATTACTCATGTTCCAAGGTCTCCAACTTAGGGCTTTGATGTTTACCTTATATCATGGGCTTCAGACTCAAAAGTAAACTACATGGTTAAAAATAGTCCATTGGGGGGCTGGAGAGGTGGCTCAGAGGTTAAGAGCACTGACTGCTCTTCCAGAGGTCCTGAGTTCAATTCCCAGCAACCACATGGTGGCTCACAACCATCTGTAATGAGATCTGGTGCCCTCTTCTGGCATGCGGGCATACATGGAGGCTGAACACTGTGTACATAATAAATAAATCTTTAAAAAAAAAAAGGGCTGGAGAGATGGCTCAGAGGTTAAGAGCACTGGCTGCTCTTCCAGAGGTCCTGAGTTCAATTCCCAGCAACCACATGGTGGCTCACAACCATCTATGATGAAATCTGGTGCCCTCTTCTGGTGTGCAGGCATACATGCTCACAGAATGCTGTATACATAAGAAATAAATAAATAAATCTTTAAAAAAATAGTCCATTGGCTATCACATGGGTCATGAACATCTTTACACACTATAATCAAACAATAAACTTCATACTTTGTTCCTGAAAATAATTTCTTCTGTTATATTCATAAGTATACTTAATAGAATAGCTAGAAATTCAGCTACTTAATCAAGAAACCTAATAAGAAAACATCCCATATCTAATGTACCTAAAATTCTCTACCTATTCAGTTTCATATTTCAGTAGCCACATGCTCATGCTAATTCCTTTCCAGATAAATTCTCAGTCTTCCTCAAGAATTATGTTCTTCTTCAAGAATTATGTTTCTTAGTAACTCAAGTGTATCTTGGGCCCCTGAGATCAGCAGCTGTCCTGCCAGATTCCTCATGCACACTGAATATAGTAGTAGCCAGACACCATTGAAAATTCTTATTTATATATTTATCTCTCTCATTACACTATGAACTCTTCAAAGGAAGGAATGATATTTTGCTCTTGGGATACCTAGAACATTCAGTTCCTGAACTATTCACAGATGCTCAATTCCTCCCTTAAGTCAGCAACCTAAAGTGCTATTTAGGAAATTTTTGGAATATAATCTTGGCTTTCTCTCCTTAGGTAGAAAGATGTGATACTCACCTAAGAAGAATCACTAGTCACAAAAAGTTTGGAAAGAAGAAGAGACTTCATTTCTTTGTGTTGTTATTGTTTGGTTGTTTTGTTTTCTAACTGCTGGTTTGCTAGAAGGTTTAATTAGTGGAAAGATCGAATATTGATTGAAGTAAAATCTATATTCTCCTTGCCAATAAGACTTTACTCAAGTTTTTATAGAAATGGCCATCTTTGAAAAATTCAAGGTGAATTTCACTAAAGGAATATCAGACAGAATTAACCTGTGATTTCATTGAAAGGCAGTGACTACATTTCTGCAAATTCTTTTTGGTAAAATAATAACTGGCAATAAATATCATGAAAGAACATTATCTGAGGAAAATTCATTTCTCTCTAATACATTTCTTTTCAGTAGACCCTATCTTTAAGGTTGTCTTTCATAAACATGCATGTGTTAAGTAAAAGTAGACCAATTTCTATCAATATTGTAGAAAGCGTTGCTCTTTGTTCACAGAAACACAGCTTCTAAGAGGTTTCAGTTTTCCATGCTCAAGAGTATCTACTGGCAAGGGAGGCAGGCCCAACTGTGGGTGACATCTAAGATGTGTCACACCAAGTGTCTTTCATCTTTACAATTCTAGCCTAAAAATTCATGCAAATTTAGCATCCTGTCCCATACCTGATTATTTATATTGCCTAAGAGAAGTATTCACCATGCTATATCCATGGGCTTCAGATTTGCAAAGTAAATCTAAGTAGGTTTGAAATTATTAAAATCAAATTGTATCTGTCTATAATACATTTTCATTATTATTCTCTAAAGTTTAAACAATAAAGCAGAATACAATAATTTATAGAGACTCACATAAGAAAGTTTGAACAACTCCAACAACAACAAAAGAATTTCCAATACAAAATGAACCTAAATCTGCTGATCCAAAAAAAAATTGTTATTTGGAGGCTTTCTGATTTTGGATGTATGGGTTGGAAATGCTCAATGAATAATGTAGATGCAGTTACCCCAATATCCAATAGCCTCTGAAACCTGAAAATTTCTGGCCCCAAGCCTTTCAGAATACATTTGTTCAATATATACACAGAACTATAAGCAATCCAGAAGGGACTTACAGAATATGGTAGGAGGTGCCTGTACAATGCATTTATCATAAGCCACTTGAGCCACCAAGGGTCTGTACTGTAGGACCCTAAAATCCTATGGATAATGAGGGCTTTATACAGATGACCACACTGATTTTGTGGTTTCAGTAGTGTATGTCATTCAGATAGCATTTGAGGAAATGGTTCAAAATGATCTATCATGTCAAAAGTTCTTTAATGTAATTCTTCCAGTGTTTTCCTTTAAGTATGTGCAGATTGTACATGTCTAGAAATAACAATGTTGAAGCAATTAGTATCAGTTCATCATTGAGGAGACATCTCATTGACTGTCCCATTACTGGTGATACTAGACTAATTACTTATGTGAGGTATAGCGAGATTTTCCACTACAAATTTACTAGTATCATCTTTATTATTAATAAGCAGATGTGGAAAAAGACAGAATAAATGTAGTGGCACTTCATTTTCATGTTAATAAATAAAGATTGCCTGAAGATCACTGAAGGTAAAACAGCCTCACTGGTAAGCCTTACAGACCAGGAAGTGGTGACACACACACCTGTAATTCCAGTAGCCAAACTTGTTGCTGCAGAAACCAGGCAGTGCATGCCTTTAATCCCAGTGTCAGTGTCAACATTAAGATTCTCAGTAAATGGCTTAAGGAAATTGCATGTAGCAGGCTGTAAAGTTTGTTAAAGTCTATTATGTCAAAATTGGTTTGAGATATGTTTTAATGTTGGCCTGTCTCTCCATTTAGCTTGATGACCTAGAACCTGTATTTACCTTCATAGCACTGAGATTATGGAGTACAGGAGATTGAATTCAGAATCTCTTGAATGCTAGACTAGCACTCTATCAATAGAGCAAGACCCTTCACTCTTGATATCTCAAAATGCATAAACAACCCTACTATCCATCTTATCTAGACATTTAACGTAACTATATATTCTCAAATGCCACTGCCAGACATATGCACCTTTCTTCTCCATGTGTACTGCACAGGGCGCTGCTATAGCAGGGACACTGATTCAGTATTGGTCCTGTCCATTTCCCAGCCCTACTCAACACTTGTTGCCTTAGTACCTAGACCCAGTGATACTGCTGCTGGCTTTGTAGAAAAAACAGTCCTCTCCAAAATCTTGTATGATACAATTTCAGGGTTTCCCTAGGCTTCCAGGACTAGTTATTTCCTTTCTTACACAACTGCTACATATACAACCTGATGTTTCAGAGCTAGCTTCACAGAGGTCATGTTCCATGTAATTGCACAGGGCTCCATGCATGATTTAACAGACTGCTTTCATGGCCCAAACTCTCAACTTTTAAACACGGAACTTTGTTCTTTGTGCACTGGGGCTCAGAAAGTATGCTCGCAGCTCTGCTTCTGTAGGCCTATGTGGTACCTTTGTGCAACCCTGATACTCATTAGTGTAGGACTTGGGAAGAAAATAGCATCTGCATGGCTTCAGGTGGATACAGCTTTATCCCTTGGTGTGCAGCCTACCTACAGGACTGCAGCTGTATTTCAGCAATCATTCTTCCCATGACTAGATGATTTTACATAGTTTACAACATTATCCAGAGGCTAAGATTCTCACACCCTTCAATAATACCCTTTAAGTTAATATGAGGCTATAGGAAATTATTGACCTTTGGAAGAAAAATATAATATTGTCTCTCTTAACTTACGGACATTTTTCCATGGAAAGAGAAAATAAGGTTTCAAGCTTTTGTGCAGTTTATACTAGGTATTAAAGACTGGATTCCACAATGGAGGTGTGTGTTGCCAGAGAGTGTTGGAGCAGAGCAGGCAGTGTAAGCTGCTGAGGTCACATATGTAAGTCATAGGCTAACATTGTTATGATGCTTCATCATTTCCTTTCCCCTTTGACCTCTGCTTTACTACAGTGCTCATGATTAGTATTCAGTTCCAGGCAAGGGAAGCCAAAGATGAGTCTTCCATGTTCTCATTAGCTCTAGGCTCACAAGGAAGTCAGACAGCTGGGCATCATCATCATAAACAATCAACAGGTGCTCTTTCATGAAAAGGTGTCAGGCTTTGCGTGAATGGCAAAGCTATCCAAAGAGATATCTACTACAAAGGTGATATATATGGTCTGCAAGAGGCTCAGAAGGGAAAAAAAGAGGCAGGTAATAATGTGTTGGAATCTTGAGGCAGTTCATAATCTACAAAGGGAAATGAATTCACAAATAAAAGTAACTTCGATTTGTAGATATCATGAAAACAGTTCAAAAAATGCTGTGGGAAGAGAGAAAAGACCAGGAAGATAGAGAAGGACACTTGAATTTGTGAAACTTGGAAGTTGTGAACAGTAGAGAACAGGTGTTTTGATGTCCAAATTGGCTTATGAGGCTGGTGAGGTCATTAGGGTTCAGAGACTAGTTAAGCTGGGTTCTATGAATAGAGCAGCAAGTACGATAGTTCTCAGATAAAGATGGAGAGATGCAGCTATGCATGTGCTCCAGGGAGAACAATGAACACAGGCAAAGCAAAGACAAGGAAAGCAAGCCTCATACCTCTGAACATAAGCATTTGCTTCCAGGCATCTAAGCCAGTGGTTCTCAACCCTCGTAATACTGAGACCCTGTAATATGGTTCCTTATGTTGTGATGAGTCCCGGTCATAAAATTATTTTTGTTAATACTTCATAACTGTAACATTATTACTGTTATTAAAAATAGATGCAAATATCTGATATGCGGGACATCTGATACGTGACCCTTGTGAAAGGTTATTTGATCCCCCAAAAGGGTCACGACTTACACAGGTTGAGAACCACTGTTCTAAGTAGTATCACTCACTCAGGCGGCAGTACACCTGTAAGGAATTCATGGGAAAAGACAGATATAAGAAGATACATCTGAAAAGTGTATGAACATTTGTTTATCCCCATATTTATGCATTTTTTTCAGGCAGGAAGCAGGGGGAACTAGCAGTTCTCAGCATATGAAACTACTTATTTAAACCAGGAAGCTGAGATGCACAATTGAGACAACTTAATGTTTTTTACTTTCCTTCAATTTTCTAAAGGAAGCCACGCCCCAAAAGCAAGGGGATACAATCCTGTTTTCACTACAGCCTGTAAGTATAGAGCGCCCCATGGCTGCAAATGAGATTTTCCTAATTCCTTCATTCATTCTTGGCACAATTGCATAGATATTTTAGAGACATCTCAAAAAACATTGTATTTACATTTTTTCAGCATGGATCAAATTATTTTTTTTAAATCAACAAAATAGTGGTTTCCTACTGTGTATTCTTCCAAGTGACCAACTTGCTAGAAAAGACTCAAGTAAAACATAGAAATATTTCCTTTAGTTCCCAGTCCCAAATTAGGAAAAGTACTCAAGTGTTAAGAAGGGTTTGCTTGACCAAGGGTTTAATGACACTGGCACCACATCTCAAAAGCAGCTGAAGGAGAGAAAGAAAAACAAGGAAAAAAAAAGAAAACATTAAGCTGCCAAATGTTCACCCATGAAAATAAACAACTACGAATAATTGAGTATTCTTGGTTTTGACAAAGGTCCAGCAGCAGATGCCACAGCGTGCTGTCTTCTCCCGTCCAGCTGAACCAGATGGATGAGGGAGGGCCTGTGGGAGTTGTTCCCTAGAGACAGACTTCTGCCAGCTTGGTGGCGGTCAATGTAGGCTGGCTTTATTTATCTATTTTTACTTGCCGAAACTCACTTTGGTAACTAGGTCTCAGCTATTTCCAGCCCCCAGTAGTTGATGGCCAGCCAACTTTTCCCTGTTATAACATAGAACGACCACGGAAAAACAGTTCAGAGGGATGGCAGGCACACTGGCTCCCAATACCAAGTGTGTACACTAGAGCATGACCACGAGGAGGCTCACAACTGACTCATAAATGAAAGAGAGGGGGAAACAACTGTCATGTTCCTCAAGAAAACACTCAAGTGCTCATCATGTTTTCTATTATGATTCTCAAGGTGCTATTCAGCAGAAGACAACTCAGAGGGCTTAGCAAGAAAAATACCCAAGCAATAGATGGACAGAAGGATCTCTGTTGCTCTCTGCTACGTGACGTCAAATCCCCTTTAGTCAAGTTGCCTAACTTTTTGCAACAAGTTGAACGAAGAAGTTTGCCAAATGGGTAAATAAAAACTCGAACAATGTTAAATGAAGGCATTCTCGGCTTTGTTATTCAAACTACAGGGCAGAAACTGACCAGCAGATCTCAAGTCTAGGAAGACTATTAGAAATTCCCAATTAGAGACCTTATGGGATTCCAGTATGATTTGAACTGAAATTCCAGTATTATATAAGGACTACGTTGGTTACTGATTGGCATGATGGTATATGTTGATGTTTTGGGACTATTGTTCCTAGGCAAGCCATCCCAATGATATCTGTACATTGAATCACCAATCAATCTGTAACAATATGTACAGTTGCCTAGGCATTCTTCCATAGCCTGATCCAGAAGATCTATTGGAGAAGATACTGCTCTGCTTTTGTAAGTTTTACCCGCAAGAGGGTCCATTTTGAAGAACATATGAGTCATAAAAACCAAGGGAAGATTTTCTTCTGATTGCTTCCTTGTAAAATCTATCAATCTCTAAGCAACATCATCCAGAGAGCCTCCTGATGTTTTCCAAGAGATTAGTAACCATGATCACATCAAGATGCTCCTGTCAATATGTCCCTCAGCTCAACATCCCAGTTGCCTTGGAGCTTTTGCCCAGTGCAATTTAAAATTTGTTAAATCCTTAATGGCTCATTGGCTCAATGCAGGAAGCCTAAGGAGCTCAGATGTTGAAATAGAAGTGTTTACTGAGTATTATGAAAATGACAGTAAATTGTAAAGTCCCTTCGGATGATGGTTCTCACGCTCATAAACTCCATTCATCCATCAATGATTATTTAGCACATAAAGATGCCTCTATTACTTAAAAAAAACATCTTAAAAAGAAGAAACATGGTAACAATTGTATTTAATTTGCCTATTCATTTATTGAGAATGAAGACAATTCTCATGTGCAATGTGCTATTTGCTAAGAAGTACTTACACGTAAAAGTCAGAACTCTTCTTTCTCAGTCTAATAAAAAAGGTAAATTATTTTTAAAGTGTTTTTCCTGGCAGCAAATAAAACATCCAAGGAAGATCCTGAAGGCACCTCCACATACACATTTGATGCCACTACACTAGTTAAATTTCAATTTACATTTTAATGTGCATTGGTCCCCAAGTCAAATGCAATATTTAATGACAAATCATGTCTTGGCTTGCATAAATAATTTTAAATAAATTATAGAGCCTCTAACTTGCTACATAGGAAGAAATTAAAAATATGTTGCAAACACTCTTAGGGAACACATTAAGTAAGATGTATAATATGGGCTATAATGATATTCTGGCAATTTTTGCCTGAAGAATTATTTTTATATACAAATGAAACGATCATATGAAAAGGACACACATTTTTTTCTAAATCTCCAGGGAGAATCCCAAGATTATTATCAGAAAAGAATCTGAGAAGTCTTCAAAGGTCAAATGATTAAAAGGAAAGTGACAGAATATGACATGCCTTTTCCATTATTAATATTCTCTATTCTTTGCTTCTGTCCTGCTTAGAAGAGCGGCACAGTAAAGGCTAACTTAGAACACTCATTCAATTAAATTCCTCAAAGATCAGCGCACGTAATAATTCTGGAGAGAATCAGGTATGCCACGAGGCAGAAGTTGATGGTCGAAGACTGTTCTCGGGACCAGCTAGTTTAAATAATTAGTACTCGTGAGTACCATGAAATAGGCACCGATTCACACATGGGGATACTGAGATCCAGGACAATGAACTATGCTGTCTGCCTGTACAAAACAAAGATGAAGCAGAAGAGAAATTGACATGGAGCAGGGATGCCGAGTCTAGGCTCTTCTCTCCTGCTCGAATAAACCTGCAGAACTGCAGACTGCATGAGTCAGAAAGGCAGTGATGACACGTGCAACAACGAGGCTTTTGGAAGAATGAAGTGTAATGGGTACAGTCAAGGCGGTGGGAAATTAGAACAGGTGGTTTTGAAGCATTTTTTGATGAAGTTGATAAAAGAGGAACAAGGCAATCAGGAATTAACTGAGGAAGAATGGAGACAGACACTAGAGGTGGACAGATCAGAGTGACTATATTTGTAATAGTTCAAAGAATAGGTGCCATCTTCTTAGGAGAAGGAAGGTAAGATGAGGGAGAAAAATGAAGCTCAGGAGAAAGAAACTGAGTGAGCCAGTGTTGCAATCTTCCGTGCTGTCTCTTGTACTCTCTTTGGCTTGAGCACTATAGATATATACCTTGCCTTGACTAGGGTTGAATGCAGGGAACACAGACCTGCACTTGTTCTGGGGCAAATAAATGCACACAGACTCCTGCATACTCCCGCTCTCAGTTGATCTGCTACTTAAAAGGCCTAAAATATTGGTTGGCTAATTTTACTTAACTAAATAACTATGGGAAAATATTTCCCAAGCCTCTCACACTGAAGATGGCTTATGAGGTGACCTCTTCTGAGTCGATGAGGACCCACATCGCATCCAGGAGCGGTCTCCCAAATCACAATTTCATTGTGAAGGTGAAATGCATATTTTAAGAGGAAGATTTCAGTTCCGAGGAAACATAAATGTCTCTGCAAGTAGCAGTTCACTCTTACTCTTATTCCCCAAACCATCAACATCTGCTATGAAGAATTCCTTCCGTCCTTACATAAATCCCTCTTGTCCTATATTCTTTATGGCACTCTAAAGAGAGGATTTGAATAAAGCAACAATAAGGATGTCTGCATCTGTGTCCTGCTCCTCCCAGCTTGCTGATAGAGGTAGAGTAATGGGAATGGGTGGGATAAGGCCAGTTAAAGGGGGACAGGTTTTTGTATTTGCAAATCATGCTTAGATTATAAAGACATTGAAGCTGAAATATGATAGAGTAATCTTGAAATCCCCCAGACAAGCGGTCTCCTTCTTTCTTGTTTCCTCATCATTTTTCAACTATGCTTTTTTTTTTAAACATGGGTCAAACAAATGCAGCTTTAAAACTCATTTCCATGTTTTAAGATGTGCCAAGTAAAGATTTAACAGCAGGCTATAAAAATCCCTTAATGTCTTTAATGCCTTATTTTTGCAGACTGGCTGGAAAGTAGAATAAACAGTCATTGCTCAGCTCTCCCCGTGTACACCCCCTGAGCTTCTTCATGAATAGGGAGAAGCAGAGTTCATTTGTGTGGGCTTCTTATTCTCTGGAACACGTTCTCCTGGCATTGTTAAGACACTGGAGCTCTGAAAATTCAGGCAGAATCTCTTAGGCAAACCGATGTGCTGATTGTTGTCTGGAGAAAATGATCAAGCATTTCCAATAATATTTTAAACACTAAATTGATTGGCGAAAGGAATGTTCATCTTGCTTCCTTCTCATCTACATTCTGCAAAAGCCCAGGGCATCTCCAACAGCCTCATCTACTATATTTACCTCTTGTCCATATTCCTATGCTCCAAGGTCATGCCCAAAGTTACTTACAGGCTATGCGTACAGAAGCTTTCCTACTCTTGGATGTTCCCAGGTGGCTCCATGCCACACATTGGCACCAATAGTCCTCTGGCCCGTGGAAGTCCTCCACCTGCTGCCTGGTGACATTGATGAACACTTCCCGGACCTTCAAGCCTATTGCGGAGACAAAAAACATTAGGTAAGGCCACTGTATTGCTCAATCACAAAGTTAAGGTTAGTCAAACCTTTTCTTTTTAATTAAACAATTCTGTTTTTAATCAAGGCAAGGTTTTAATTACCGCGACAGTAATATATTACTGCTAATTAAATCCCATGAACTGAGTAGGCTGTAAAGTGCATACACAAAGTATTATCAGCCAACGCGTGCCATGCAATAGAATAGCATTCCTCTCACATTAACCTGGTGCTCTCAGTCTTTGTACAAAACACACTATGAGAAATGTATTACCAAAGGTAATGTCTAGAACTTAATCATCTCCACATACCAAGCTCAGGGACAGAGTCCCAGGTCGTTCTTAGAGGGGTTACAGGGCTTTGTAACCAAGGAAGGGTCGCTGTAATAGTGTGGCTTGAAGGCAAACACAGTATGGGTGAGAGATGGTATAAACAGGCCAAGATTCTGAGAAATGGCCCAAAAAGTGCTATTAAAGGTTGAGGACAATGGAGCCAATGGGGCTCAAGGCAAATGGAAGGGACATATCAGAAACAGACAAGTTGATAGATGTTTAACAACCCTGGCAAGGAACCAAGGAAAATTTTCAGAGCAGTAGTATTAGTGGACTTGGGGAAGATGTTGAAACAACAAAAAAGATACACCTGTGAGCTGGGATAAAGCTGAAGACTTTTAATCTTTCAATGAGATTTTTATGGATTTTCATTTTCCTTCTAGCCAGTAGAAATACGCTTGATACTTCTAACGTGGGAGTTAAAGTATCTTCATGCTTCTGACCAAGGACTACTCTTTGGGAGGCTTAGCCAATCTTCATGGAGTGTCAGGGATGAAAGGGGATATTCCTTCTAGCCAACTTAGTTAACATGAGTTAACTAATGATGAAAATGGGGCTATCTTTTGAGGTCGCATGCCCTTCTGTCCACAGACACTTGGCTGATGCTGGGCTTCATTATAGGAGGACTTAATCTGCAAATCACCAAAGTATGGAAGATGCTCTTCTATCCCAGAGATGTAGACAACCATCCCCCAAAAGACTTAGAGAGACAGTCATCTGTCTACATTCATGGCTTATAGATGGAGGAGCTGGTGGTTATCCCTGCTTTGGCTTTACAAACTAACACTGTGGCTTTTCACAATGAAATGCCTGTCCCTGTACTGAATTTCTTGTTCTTAATTATAGATACAAGACAAACACGTAAAAAAATTGAAGAAAAATTAAATGCCTAATTTGGCTTTAAATTAAAAAGGAATCCAGGCAGCAGATGAATTTGCCTTGTCTTACTGCATTCTGTTTTGTTATGATTGAGCGTTATCTCTTGAAGGTCTTCTGTTTTCTGAAGGGAAATAGAGATGGAGTAGATTTGGGGAAGAGGGGAGGTGGAGGGAACTGGGAGGAGTAGAGGAAGGGAAACTGTGATCAGGGTGTACTGTATGGGAGAAAAATCTATTTTCAATAATACAAGGAGAGAAAGTAGCAAAAAAAGGAAACCCAAAAACAACCAACCAACCATCTGCCCTGAAGTAATTAAAATGCCCCAAGGACTATGGGTGGAAGAAGTAGACCACAGTCCTGCCGCTGCTCATGGCAAAGTTTAAATAAGAGCGGAGGTGAATTAGTTCCATGGGAAAAAAACATTCTCCACACAATCAATTGCATATTATTATTAATATGCAATGAGAGACAGTTATGGACACATAAAGCATTATGTGTAATTTCAGGTCAGCTTCCTAAGGTTGGAGGAGGAACTATACAGCACTCATCTCCTTGTCTACTGACAATCCACATTTTCTTCTTGTGGAAAGCTCCTACGTACATTGAATTTTTCTTTTTAAAGACTGTGTCCTAAAATCTGTGGATTTCTCCAGAGCAGAGAACCATTAACTAGAGGTGATGCTACTGTTGCATTTCCAGCATCCTTGCACATTGGTAAAGGGCTCAGGGTATAGTTCAAGTGACATCTTTTGCCTACTATGTGACAAGTCCAAGTCTCATTCCAGAAGTGAAAAAAAGAAAACATAGTAGGGCCAGGGCATGGAAATAGAAACATTGCTTAGCAAAGGGGAAAAGAGAGAACAGTAATGAAAAATAAAGCATATTGAAAAACAAAACAAACAAGCAAACAAACAAACAAAAATCCCCAACTGCTTCCTTAGAAATTGGCAAGGAGTGGGCACACTGACTGTTACAGGAAGTGGAGGAGTTGAGAGGAGTAAGGTTAAAGAAGGGAGCTTTCTTACATCTTGTTATTCATGTCACACAAATGGATAACCTGTTTTGAACATTAAGTAGAGAAGAAAGGATCATACCAATGGCACAGATGAGAGATGGAGCAGTGTTAGTGTGTTATGGCCCTGCTTCCGGGACACTTATTGATAGAGAATACATCATACTTCATGAAACAGGCCCCTCACTGCTTGTGGTAATATAAATTTGTGCAGCTAATATGGAAATTGGTATGCAGGTTTTGAAAAACATGGAACTGATATATGAACCAGCTAATAGCGTCCTGGGTATATACCTGAAGGAATTAAACTCAGCATGCAACGGAGACAGCTATACCTCGTGTTCACTGTGGCACTGCTCATAATAGCTGTCATGAAATTAGCTCAGGGAGCCGCCAACAGATGAATAGATAAATAACATGTGCTATATATTCACAATAGGATATTACCTAGCCATTAAGAACAAAATTATGTTATTTATTTATAAGAGAATGGATGGAACCGGAGATCATCATATTAAACAAACTGCCAAACACAACAAAGACAAATAGCAAAGTAGGGGCGGGACTATATCAGGTGAGATGAATAAATGGAAGAAGGGTGATGGGGGATGGAGGTGAGTGGATAGGGTCAAATGACACTATGTGCCTACAAAACAATGTCACGAAGCCCCATTATTTTGTACAAAAATATATCTAACATTTTAAAGCAACATATAATAAGCTTGAAATGTAAACATGTGGTCAAGCCTCTCTTCCATTCTCCCGTTCTCCATCTTGTGAGTCTCTCTAATCCACCTCAGAATGGCTCAGAAGGGTCACATCTGCAAGTCTGAGAACACGGAGAGCAGACATCCAGACCACCTGTTTGCTAGCCCCCCAACCACGGATACCCCAAATCTCTTTTAATCAAGTGTGGTTAGACATGCAGACATGGAAATGCTTGTCATGAAGGAAGAAATGTACACAGCTAGCAAGAAACGGGCCCAGCATGCCACACTCAGCGACACAAAAAAGCAAGTACCAGGGCAAACAGAAGGCAGAAGGGTATGGGAAACTGGACAAGAGCTTTCCTACTTCCAATGAAAAGGAACTGAAAAGGCAGAGTGGTGAAACCTAGGATTGACTAATTTGAGTAATGACAGTGGGTCCTGGTGACACAAGGGTTACCTATCTCATCTCTAGGTGTCACACAGTCCTGGGGTTAGGACTGGGAACACAGGCCTGGAGCACAGGAGCTGTATCAAGGATGGGCATAACGCCTGCATTGGTTTGCAAACACAGGCACAATCACCAGAGCGGTACCCATAGGATCAGCAAGGCCTGAACCCTGTGTGACCATTACATACAGAGACATTTACACGGTTCTTTGGGGAGAACAAAGAAAAATGCAGTCCTCATCACCACGGAGAGCAGACTTATGTTGCTCTATTATTTCTTTCATTCTCTGCCAACTTCCATCCAATATTGAGAGGAAATGCCTAAAGTTGTGAATTCAACATCAGCACAGTTCAGCCACTGCTCCACTTTGGATGCTCTTTCAGGGGCCACAAACAAAGCAAACTCCAATCAACTGCTCCTGAACACAGTGTAGTCTCCCAATCAGCATCATCAAGGTGGCAGGTCACAAATGACACACACACACACACACACCCCACATACATACAAATGTATATGATTTGTCTTGATGAGGCCTCAT
Source organism: Microtus oregoni (assembly GCF_018167655.1). Classification (NCBI taxonomy): domain Eukaryota; kingdom Metazoa; phylum Chordata; class Mammalia; order Rodentia; family Cricetidae; genus Microtus; species Microtus oregoni. Next base: position 6,154,263 of record NW_024543083.1, on the reverse strand, counting down.
TCTAACATGAGGTTTTTGGTTGATCAGACCATTCCTTCTAAGATAATATTAAAAAAAAATCATGATTTCTTTATATCTATGGTGTTTTCCCCACAATAACAAAATAATGGTCCTTTAATAGGGCCTCTTTCTCAAAAAGTAGAACATTCATTATCAAATCTTCAGTTCTTTTATGATACACACACATATGTGCACATTTACATGCATATATCAATATACATGTATGTGAAGCTGCGTCCACACTTGAGAAATGTCTCAGCAAAGCGTCTCTATTTAAGGGAACTGCTCCTACCATCTCCACTGAAGTTCACCCATCTGTGCTGCAAGCAGACCCAGCTATCTACTTTATTTTATCCCCAAAGATGGCAGCTCACGAGATTGTAGGAAACGTTACAGTAGCACAAAAGTTCTACGCTAATAAAAGATGGCATCCCATAAAGAAGCCTAGCATTGTACCTAATAACTTGCATAACTCTTAAGTATGGAAAAAGCCCAATACTTTAAAGTTATTGTGCAAATTATGCCCATCAGCCTTTGCTATGGAGGAGAAGCTCACAGAATGTAAACATATAACTATGGTACTGATATGCTAATAAGCTTTCCAAGCTCTGGGACGGCTTAGTTGCAGATAGACTAATGCTGGTAGCAAATGAATAATCACTCTGCATGTTCTAAACATAACAGAGCAGCACAGAACTTCATCATCTGTCAGCTTTATTTGTTTAAATGAGAAAAATGCTGACAGCAGTTACCACTCTAATCCCCTTATTTATCAGGTAGGAAAACACTAGTTACTTTTAACAGGTTTAATCCTGCTGCGAGACGCAAAGTTAGAGAATTTCAAACTAATTGAAGGTAGATGTTTCAGAATTCAAGACAGAGAAATGTACAAGTGAAGAGGGAGGGGGAAAACGGTGAAGAGGAAAGAATCACAATGATTTATATTTGGCAAAATTTCAATAAACGAGCAGGCCACACAGCCATACTGTAAGACCCAAACTTGGTGAGGAGAACATAAAGCACTCGGAGTAGTATTTAACATTCAGAGCCATGCCAACGACAGCCTGGTGCCTACTAACAGCTGTCCTCCTGCCTTTTATCTACAGCTCATTATCACACTTGCACAAAGCTCATCACTAGCATCCTGCCGTGGTTATTGTTGCAGCCAGGGCTTGGATGCACCTGGTGATGGGCGCTGGGAGAGGGATGCGAAACAGTTCCTATGGGCTCACCACTCTCGCAGCTTACCCTCTCTCACTTGATGCTTTCTGGGTTAGGATGCTCAACTTATAATACAGACTAAGCACCTCCCAGAAGGAAGACAAAATCCTTCTCTGTCCTTTAATATGTTTCCAGTTTTCCAAACCACATGCATCTGGCGATTGCCTAGTAATCTTGATTTGAGTGGCAACTTTTCTCCTTATGGGAAACTCTGGACCTGTTTTCTTGGGTCTTTTTAGCCGCATTCCACATACTGTATGCTTTCTTTTCCAGATGGTGATATTTCACAAGTATATGGAATGACTAACCAGGTGAATGATTATTTTGCTTTCTGTAGAAAAAATTCCAAAGGATCATAACAAAACAATTTCATGAGTAATAAGGCTCAGCTCTTAGAGGAGGAGAGGAACCAGTTCTTCACTAAAGGCACTAGCCTCTGGCGTCCATGAGCTTTCTCTTCTGATCCTCAAGCCCTTAGGGAACTCAGTTCTTCAGACAGACAATTTTTGCTCTGCGGTGGCCTCATTTTCTTCCTCCATATTCTGAGCAGTCAGTAAATCATCCACTCTCCTGGAAGAATTGCCTTCATCACTTACATAAGGCAACACGCTCTCTTTTTTTTTCTCGTATGGGTCCAAGTTTGGAGACTCAAAATGTTCATGAGCCATAGAATGTCTCCCCATATTTTGAATAATCACTTATTACCATTTTTAGTTATTACAATGGTGCTACACCCATTACGTTTGCCATTTTACTATTACATTATTTCCTATTATAACAAGGCTTTAAAAATAATTTTGTTTTAAGCAGCATATTATAAGAAATTAATCAAAGATGCTATAGAGCCAGTGACAGATATTGACTTGAAAACCAGACATATGGAATGCCTCATCCAAGTCTGTCCGTGTCACAGGTGCTGAGAGTATCGTGGCAGGCGGCCGATAAAGACTGCTGCCATTAATATGCTACCAGGTGAAAGAAGATCAGACTTTTCAGCCATCCTGTCTACAATCCAGTGTGGCATCTCCTATGACATCAGAACTGCAGAATATTACCAGATCACACGCTGGGGAAGAAAAGGCTTCTTCAGGGTCTGAGTACCATTCTCCTTTAGTCTCAAAAGCTCCAAATATGCTCATTGTGAAGCTTAGTTTGTATGGCAGGGCTCTACTGCTCACTAAGAACACATGGTACCTCCGGGTATTTAAAATTACAAATCTCTGCGGGGGGGGGATGTCATGAAGATATAATTCCATATCTTGGGTAGACTTAGCTGTCTTCAGGAGAGTTTGCTACTTAAAAATAGTAAATTAAATATAGATAATTAAAAGGTAGAACCATATTTCATTTTACTGGCAGGTGATTAATTAGGGCTAAATGTCTTTTGCCTTCTCCTCCTAGCAACAAGATTAAAATATATTCTCTCACACACACACGCACACACACAGACACACATACACACACATACACACACATACACACACACTGACACACACACAGACACACACACACACACAGACACGCACACACAGACACACACACAGACACACACACACAGACACACACACACAGACACACACACACACACAGACACACACACACAGACACACACACACAGACACACACACACACACACACACACACACACACCTCCATCCTTTTAATGTGTATGTGCAGTATTTTTTCTTTAGTGTCCCCAAGATAATAAGCACTTCACATTGTTCTGCTGAAGTACCCCAAATTCAGACTTAAGTACAGAAACGAAGAATACACCCAGGCTCTCGTTTCTTCTACAACTAGAGATTAGAATCAATCAGCTCAGAGATGTCTGGCACAGGCAAGCAAATTAACTCGATAGTGTTGTTTGTTAATAGCAAAAAGGAGAAACTTTCAGAGACAGAAATGGACTAGGTGGGGTCACTTAAAGGACTTCATCTCATCCATGACTTACTTCTATGCCATATTACATTCTGACAAATACGATCATGATTCCAATGTCCTAGCCAATGATTTTCTCTTCCTACATCCATGTAAATCCCCTCTTTGTAGCCTAAGTTCAGAACACATGTTATTTGATATGTGTTAGTCATGTCAATATGCAAAGAGTAAACTATTATCCAATGAAGTGAAATAATTAATAAATTAATCTTTTTTGATTTGTCAAAGGGTGACAGTAGATTTTTGAATCATCAGAGACTTGCTACATTTTAAAAAATGTTTTAAAATACCACATTTCATCATTATAATATAATGCTGCTGTATTCCAAGTACTAGGCTAAAGACAAGTCATATAATATTATGTTCTTTAACTTTCAAAGAAGTGATGGGAAATGTATTTATTACTCTATTTTACATGAAGAGAAACATGAAGAGTAGCCATGAGACCTATGAGATTCGCCATCTAATGGAGATCTTTGTTAGTGGAGAACTATATTCCAAACACATCTAGGTGTCACCTAAGAGCCACACCCACATTCTTGACCATAAAAATATCTTTACTGTTTGTGTTTCATTTTGTTGGAGATCTTTATAATTCAAAATTCATTTTTTTTCAAAAAAATAAACTTAATGTTATGTAAACAGAAAAGACTGAAAAATTATCCAAAAATCATTGTTCAAGATTTTAGCTTCTAAAAGAAGGTAGAAATGAGATATTACAAGGTCAAGATGATCAAAGGCCACCGAGCAAGTTTATACCAGGCTAGGCTACACAGAGAGACCCTGTCCTAAGTAGTTTTTGGCCAGTGTCAGGAAGTAAGGGCCTGCTTTTAGTCCTGCCAAAGATAGATTGGAGGGAAATGGTGTCCAAACTTTGCTTTTGTAGGAAAGATTAAACTAGACCCTGGAGACAAGTCCTTCAGAGTCTGCTACATGCTATGGATGGAATTAATAATGATTGTCTACAAACCTTTTAAGAATGTGTCAGTCTTCTCTGAGAGGCAATGATGAACAAGATGAAGTACAGAGTGGTGAGTAAAGGCGTTTCTATAAAAGTGAGCTCAAAACCCACAGATGTCAGCAAAACACTCCGGAGATTGATTAGTTCTCTGTTCTGTGGGCTAAAACTTATGTTTCCCTAAGGTGTCTTGGTGATTTGTGACTCATTGGAGGCAACTGCACATTGATGATTTTCCTGGAAGATACTATATTCAAATCCTCATTACCAGCGCAGTGAAGTTCTGAGATTCGAACTCAAAGATTTAATACACTTTTATTTCTACCCCTCAGCCTTTTCTCAATGCGATCCACTAACCTTTTATCCCAAGAGAAAGGCTCCAGTTGTACAAAAAGGAATAACATAGAGAGGAATGCCTGAAATGATATTCTTTAAAAAAAAAGTTTGCCAAGTTGAGACTTTTTCCCAGATACACTAGAATAAAAAGCAATCCACACAGTCAAGTTCAATGCCACTAGGGCTAAAGAAGTAAGAAGCACAAAACATTATTTAAAAAAATTAGATGATAACAAAAACGTCCCTGTTTTTACTGAGCAATAAAGAAATGATTTAACTTATTGATAACAGACATTTCCTGCAAACAACATCATGTTGAAGACGATGTATGTTGCTTATTTGCTTTGGGGTTTGTAGTTTTGTGCGGCACATGTGCACCGGATATACTAAGACCCTTAATTCCTATATTATTTGAATCTACCACCCATTTCACAAGGCATGATTCCTGGGTTGGGATTACTCCTTTTTGAAGCTTCCAGATGTTAACAGAAACAAAACACAAGGAAGAGGAGTCCCATATTTCCAGATGAAATGAGGCAGAACAAATGAGAGAGGATCCCTGGGCTCATGCAGAGAACCAAGAGTGTACATTACAGAGAGGTATAGACATGTCTGGGAAAACACAGTAACTCATGTCAAACAAATGGTATTTTTTCCAGGAAAGAACTCTAGCTCAGGGTTTTCTGAGCTAAATTGCGTAAAAACACACAATCCTTTTTCTTCTTATTTGAACAGTTGATGACGGGTCCAAATTACCAGAAAGACCAAAGGCAGTTTGCAGCTTTTAACAACCGAAAGGACTTATTGCTTCCAATTCAGAAACACAAAAGATTGGGTGACTGGCAGTACTATCAGGTCCTATGCATTCCAATCATATTGTTGAATAAATAAGGCCCATATGTCAAACAAAAGTGTATCAATTCTAGTCGTTAGGTACTGAGTGACATGTTCAAAGATGGGTCAAGAGTGACTTCCTACATGGATTTAACAGAACATGGACCATTCCTGTTGTGCCTCTGATCAAATGGTGTCGCTTGTCCTTGTCCTTTCAATATCGTTCAGTCTTGCTGAATTGTAAGGGATTATTTTACAGATCTCATCAAAAGCCATTAAGTCTGTAAGGATAATCCAGTGGCAGCATCTCCTTCTTGTGGAGACCCCTGTGGAGATAGTGCATCTTCTGCTTTTCAATACCTATGGCTATTCTGTTTCTAAGCTTAATTGTACTCACGCATTGATTTGGGATAAATATCTACAAGTTTCTTGCTGCTCTTCACACCATCCTAGTATTAATACAGAGCTGAGGCAACATAATCTCAGGGTGTGGAAAATGGCAATTTTCATTAACAACATGCGAAAAATATTTAAAGAGAGATAATTATTTCCTATTGATTCAACCAAAATGACTTGGACAAAAAAAAAAAGATTGTGCTTATTAAATTTCTTTCAAAGAAGCAACTGTTAAGATTTAAATTCTTTTCCATTGGCATTTTAAGACAACTAGTATGTATAATCTCTCCTAGTTTTGTCATTTATGAATTTTCAAGGTAACTTTGAAGTATCTGACTTTTGTGGGCTTAAGAAAAGGATGAGAGGAGTGACTAGCCATGTTAGTAACATAGGAAGGGGTGAATAATAACAAAACAGAATGTTGTGAAACTACAAAAGGGCACACCATTAAACTGGCGTGCAGTATTTACCCAAAGCCCGCTAAATGGGGATAGGCTCTTGAGAAATATGCATCCAAGACAGGCAGGTTCTTCCTTCTCCTCTCACTGAATCCCAAAAGAATAGGAATGTGCTTCTGGTACTTCTCTATTAGCCCGAATTTTGTATTTTTAATCCCTCTGTCCCAAGTTAATTAGGTTAATTGCATGAGGATAATTACCCTTCCTCCTTCAGTTCCTCATTCATTCGTGTGTGTGTGTGTGTGTGTGTGTGTGTGTGTGTGCATGTTTTCATTTTTGTCCTTTGACAGGTATTGATACAATATTAGCTGAAGATCATTTTGAGCATACTCCTCTTTTCCTTTTGAACTCTGTATACTCCAGTCAATTCTCTGTCAGATAGGGCACTCCCTTGCTCTGGCTTCAGATGACAAGCTCCTAGATGCTTTCTTATTCACACAGCCTTTTGCCTTGGCAACTCCTCCATCTCTATACCTTCATTCTTCATTGATAATTGTCTAATGTACTCATGTCCCTCTGCACTATGTTGACACTCAGACCTCTATCTCTTTACTGCAACACATTAGCTCTTCAAATTGTGCTCATCCCAACAACCATCTCGGGATGGACAAGTCTCCCTGTCAATGTAATTTGGATTAATTATACCACCCTCCTAGCAAAAGGTTAATTGATATTAATCTGTCACCATTTATTTATCCAATCAGTCCTCAAGTTCTATGTTATTAAAGAGTCCTAAACTCATAGCTACTACTGTGTTTGTTATACTGGGCATCCAGTTCCTACCCGAGCATCTGAATTGCCTTGCCTAACCCATGTTATCCATATATCCAAAATTCCTCACTTTTGCTTCTCCTGGCCACTGCCAACCTTCTGCAGGATTAGTCCTGGAAAGCCTGTTATAGCCACAGCACTTCCGCAATGTAGCACAATCACGACCACTTCTCCATCATTGGTTGCATTCTTAATGAATGCCATTCTCTTACACTAGCAGCATTACATTTTAAACTAAATTTCTTACTGTGCACACATGAAGCTTTTGTTCACTGGATAATGACAATGACCTTTACAACATAAAGAAACTTCACACCTCTACAGAGTCCATCATCTGGGATGCCTGTTTGGGTCAGCAATGTCTCTTCCAACAAAAAAAATAGAATAAAATAAGAAAAGACAAAAGCTCTTATACAGAGCCTGAACAAGGCCATCCAATAGATGGAAAAGAGTCTCAAGACCAGGCAAAAGAAATCTCTAACAGTGTGCTGGAGTAATGACTCAGTGGTGATTATTTATTACTCTTGCAGATGACCGTGGTTTGGGTCTCATCACAACATTCAAAACAATCCTGAACTCCAGTTTCAGAGGATCTGATGCCTTTTTCTGACCTACTAGGGGAATAGGCATGCATATGATATGCCTACATACTTGTAAGCAAAACATTCAAATAAAACAAAAGTAAATCTAAAGTTTTAAAAATATTTGAATATTTTCATCAAAAATATTACATTGAGACCTAGCACAAACACTTCAAGTATGTTTAAGATATCTTTGAGCCTAAAATTTCCTAACTGTTAGAAGTCAATAATCTTTTGTACCCCAATAAATGATTGTAAATACAGAAATAATCCCGTCTAGATAAGGCCTCCATAGCTTGAGTACTTTGCAAACCTTAGCCGAGTGTGTTCATATTCTCATCATTTATCAGCAAAATTTAGCCATACTAATAAAGACGATTCTAAACCCTGTTCCTATTGAAATCCTACTTGAACGAGACACTCTAGTTCTGGATATATCACTACTGAACAATCAAAACAACTTCAGAGGAAAAAAAATCAGAAACCACCAGCTGTGGAGAATAAAGACATTAAAGTAACATTCAGGAGGAAAGATAAAAGTGATTGAAATTATGCTGCTTAAAATGGTTTTGATGAAAGATTTAATATTTGTCCCAAAATTATTTAGAATTTGCAAAATGGAAACAGCAACTGTCTGCTTTTATTTCTAATGGGAATATTAACTTCATAGAATGTTTGAAGTTATTACAGAGCCTGAAAAATGGCTCTGAACTATCCTGGAATAAACAACAAAGGGGGCTGTCAGGTGGCCAAAAGATGAGATCATTTGTCTTATGGGTCTAAACTGATGCAACTTTAGCTTCACATAAGGGGATGGCTTGTGGCTTGAGCGCCACCTCCCCCTCCCCCAACTTAAGTCACAGGCAAGGGTCTGAGGGGGTCTCTCAGGGGCCTTCCTTCTGTCTGTTGTGCCTCTTACCTGAGCTCTCATCCAGACTTTCCTCTGACACGTGCTCATTCTGATGGACCCACTCGCCATTGCACTTGAAGAATATCTGCATGGCTGGCCTTGCTTTGCATCGGAGCGCAATAGGGTAGCTCTTGATGATGTAGGCATCCTCAGGCTCCTCTATGAAATGCGGCAGTGTTCCTGGGGCAGATGGGATGGAATCAGGAAGAACTTCACTGTTGTCGGCTCCTGGAAAATTGAAGAGGACATCAGTACACAGCCTGCAGCAAGGGCTCACAAGTGAGATCGCAGTGATGACTTCATACCAGTTTAAAAAAACTGAGCTGAAACACTGTCAATATAGCATGATTGTATGATCTGCTCAAGGGGTCATCCAATAAAAGCTGGCATCGCATAAATAGAACCTCCAGGGGGGATGCACCTACATATTGCTGAACAAATGGAAACGATGAATGTGAGAACCCCCAGATTCAATTAGAATCTGAGTGTCTGAGGAAAGAACTGAGAAGAGCAACTGTGGAGCCAAAACTCTAACTTATTCTGCTAAATGGCTACTTCATAGTCAACGAGGATGGCAAATGCATTAAACCTTGGGAAGAAATGCTGAGTGGATACGTGGTTTTCCGGCATATGTGAATGAGAGTGGAGCTTCCTAATTTCTCAAAGTTCCAATTCCCTGCTTGGTTTACTTATGAAACTGCCGATTTGTATATTACTTTTTGGTAACTTACCAACTTAGCACGTTAGGAAAAGGGGAACTCATTTCTACTCACTCTCTGGCCCCCCATAATACTCTGTCCAAGGAATATGTATTATACTAACAAGGCTGACAGAAGAAACAAGTCATCAAACTTACCGTGATAATAACATCTGTGATAAACAGTGATAATGACATCTACTCGGAGAGCAAATAGATCAGGCTCCTCACTAACTATAGAGAGTGCTCATGCAGGTCCTGGGAAAGGAGAAGCCACAGTATAGACCGCCTTTATGTCTCATTGCTACATTTAGCATGGACTGATGTCTCAGGCAAGCACAAGACTAAGGTCAGGTGTGGGAGCCATTCAAGAGAAGATGGCAGGAAGAGATGATCTCCTGGCTTTCAAAGGGCAGTCTAACAGAAGAACAAAGAGGCAACCGTTTCAACACCAAGGGCAAGTCTTCGCTGGAAGAGGCTGGACGCCAGCAGGGTCTTTAGAACTGTTTCTCTCATCAGATCCAATGCCTAGGAGAGCATTGAGTGATGGATGAGCCCCTCACAGTCTAGCCTGTCTTTCCCCACGTCATCAGTTTTGAACACTGCTACATATCATTATTCACACCGAAGTCAAAACCAAAATCAGGAAGCATTATTAGAGGTAAACATAACTAGTATTCTGCTTTAAGAACATATGTAACTTATCAAATATGCACACACATTTAAAAATGTAAAGAAAGATATTCGTCAGTATTGCTATCCTAGAGCAATACTGACGAATATCTTGCATATCATCATAGAACCTTCATCTGGTGATGGATGGAGATAGAGACAGAAACCCACACTGGAGCACTGGGACTGAGCTCCCAAGGTCCCAATGAGGAGCAGAAGGAGGGAGAACATGAGCAAAGAAGTCGGGACCACGAGGGGTGCACCCACCCACTGAGACAGTGGAGCTGATCTACTGGGAGCTCACCAAGGCCAGCTGGATTGTGACTGAAAAATCATGGGATAAAACTGGACTCTCTGAACATGGCGAACAATGAGGGCTGATGAGACGCCAAGGACAATGGCATGGGGTTTTACTTAATGTGCTGGCTTTGTGGGAGCCTAGCCAGTTTGGATGTTCACCTTCCTAGATATGGACGGAGGGGGGAGGACCTAGGACTTAACACAGGGCAGGGAACCCTGACTGCTCTTTGGACTGGAGAGGGAGGGGGAAAGGAGTGGGGGGAGGGGGAAAAGGGTGGGAGGAGGGGGAGAAGGGTGGGAGGAGGGGGAGGGAAATGGGAGGCTGGGAGGAAGTGGAAACTTGGTTTTTTTTTCTCCTTTTCTCAATAAAAAAATTATTAAAAAAAATTAAAAAAAATGTAAAGAAAGGCCTGTACTTCAAGAATTCTTTTATGTAAGGATCTAAACAAAAGGCTGTGAGTTATGAAAATTACTCCTTGCCATGGTAACATATAAACAAAGTGTGTCACTGAGATAAGTCAAAGTTAATAATAGTTCGATTTTCCTAAACATGACTGTTTTCTGCTAAATATGTCATCTTAAAGGGGGCAGCCTTAAACAAAGAGTTTAGGGTACTAAAAGCTTGGCAATGCAATTAAAAAAAGAGGGGCTAATTTCTACGTCAGTAATTAGAATTAATAAAAATAATAAAACAAGTATTCAAAAAGGGAACAAACATTTTATTTCATTAAATTAAAATAAAGTCATTGATTTTATATTTATATCTACAAATTACACATGCACACACATATATCATATCATATCACAGATGGAGAGAGCCTTCCTAGAATAGATTATCAGAGGGTGTGTGTATGTGTGTCTGTGTGTTATATTAAATTATATTTACGATGGTCTTCATAAAATAGATCGTATATTAATTTATTTTATTACTGACTGATCATGCCAATTTCCATTCTCAATAAGTACCAAGTCCCTGCAGGCTTTTGTAAATCCATACATTAAAGGAAATGATAAAGGTATTACAAGGTTTTATATGGACATCAAATGCTCCCACTTCCACAAGGGGCTTGAGCTCTGTTCGAAATAATTCATTGCTCATGAAAGGGTAATTGATAAGAACACACAGCATTCCCCCACCTCGGGTGGCAGCATGAACAAACAGACACAGAGATACATTTGTACATTTTTGCCTGATAACAATGTATGAATATTTGAAGGGACTACAAGGGGTGTTGCTGGAAATGTTACAAACTCTAAACAAATACTAAGAACACATTTGTAAAATGTCAAAAAAGAAAGAGGCAGGGGATTATACTATAAATCACATTTTAACCATCCAACTAACAAGACATAGGGTGATCTAAAAAACTATTAGGTTTCCCTTCTTCCATTTTAATAGAGGCCCTCTAGATAAAGAAACCAGTTGAGCCTGCATCAGAGGTAAGGAGCAGGGGAGTACATGAAGGAGCCTGAGGGTAAATGTTCTGACTCTGCACAGATCTCCTTTAAGAGTCAGTAGATCTAATGTTTAGAGGAGACAGAAAAGGGAGCTAGACTGTAATATTTAATCTCAGCTTTTATTGCAGCACTGTGCAGTTCATGCCCTACATTGGAAAAGAAAAAAGCGAGGATCCTTGAATACACAGAACAACTGTCAAAGCAGCAGTTATAGATCTATCCTTGAGAGATCACAAGTATAGATTTGTGGATTTTTACCAATTACCAGCATTCATCAACGAATAACAAAAGCAAATGAGAGTGGAGTATAAGCTATATCCTCTTCCCTTTGCTTTGTATAGCGAGAGAGCTGGACTGCTGTATGACCTTGCCTGCCCTTTGATGCCCCAGCCTTCTCCATTTCTCTTTTCCTCACTTAACCAGATCCAGTTCCCAAGACAAGAAGAACCTGCCTGTTAATATCTTCCAGCAGATAGCATGGTGTCCTAGCTGTCTCTGCCTTCTTAGACCCACCAGAACCCCTGATCAGCATTACTAGAAGTCTGAAAAAGTTCCTTAGGAATTTACCCGGGATTCTTTAAGGAAAAGGAAAGGGGCTGAGAAGATGGTTCAACTGATAAAATGCTTGCTATGCAACCGCCTAGGATGCACTGCAAAGTGTAGCACATTTACAATGTGTTTGGGAGGCAGCGTCTGGCAGATCTCTGGCTAGCTGCCCTTAAATCAGTGAGCTCCAGAATCCATGGAGAAAGCCTGTCTCAAGAAGCAAACTGGACAGCTATTTAGGAATAATACATGATTGACTAATGGCCTCTCCACGCCGGCATAAATGCAATGTACTCATACTTACATATATGCAAGCTTTCATACACATGCACACAATCATACACATATGCACACATCAAACTAGGGGAGAAAATGATTAGGAACTGAAAGGAAGTGTAAATTATTTCAGGGTCTCAGAAGATTGATTGTGTTCTGAGGGAGAGTGGAATAGGTCATTTACTTTAGTAAGTGATTCTATAGAAACTGAAACAATGCATTTCTGCTTCAGAGCAAATCTACTTGAGATCTTGGTATATCTTCCACCATTTTTTTTGTATATGTATAAGAGAAAAATGTTAAGATCTGATATGTCAAATACCGGTAACAAACGCCAACCAATTATAAACCTCAACATCCAAGGTATGGTAAATGCTGGAAGTCATGCCGCTTTGCTGACACTTGGGAAAGCTTGCATGGTAAGGACTGGTCTAGCCAAAGAGTCACAAACTGAAACTTCTGAAAAACCCTTCTTTTCTCTGACAAAAGCCGTGGTTCCTACCAGCCCTTCTCCCTTTGCTCCCTGTGGGGAAGGCCAGAAGGAAAATCAAAGAGGAACACAGATGTCTGAACAGAAGTGGCAAACATCTCATTCAACACCAGCAGGCATCACCCCCAGAAACAGAAGACAGCATTTTGAAAGATATGGAGTCATATTTTGTTATCTGCATGATAAGCTAAGAAACTTAGACACTATGAGCAGGAAGCAAAAACAAGGCCTGTTTACAGTGATCTTAGGTAATGGTCTCTTCATGACAGATCTCCCAAGTCGGATGGAGTTACTGTAGTGAGTCTTTCTCAGTGCTGCCAGCCAGTTTCTAAATCACAACACAGTAATTTATTATTAATTATGAAAGCTGAACCGATAGCTTAGGCTTGTTTTTTAGCCTAATTCAAATTAACTCATTTTTATTAATCTACATTCTTTCACGTGGCTCAGTTAGCTTTACTCTGTGCTGCCCATCCTGTTTCTTCTCCATCTGGCCAGCAACTGTGCCTTTCTTTTTCCTAGAGCTCTCTCTGTCCAGAAGTCCTTGCTATACCTCTTGCCTAGCTATTGGCCACTTAGGTTCTTATTAAACCAATCACAGTGTAATCAAATATCTCACAACAGATACTCCAATTTGCATTTGCAAGGACGCTTGGCATGAATGTGCTGCCTGAGATCATCCAGTCCGAAAATGTTGGACTGAGAATTTGAACTCCGGAATCCAGCTCTAACCAATAATAATTCCATTTCAGTTCAATTCTCATATTGTCATTTGGTATTTGCCAGCCTTAGGGGGACTTTATACAATTTACAGAATCTAAAGAAGATGATATGAAAGCAGACATCATCTGTATGTCCCTCACCATCACCTTCAATGATGACACTTATCCTGTCAGTTGACCACAGAGTGAAAGTCAGGATGGCTGTTTTGGACACAGTTGAGAGAAGGTTTTAAGAAAAAAAATCAAAAAAAAGATCAAGAGAAAAGCAAGTAATCACCCAAATGTAATTAATTTAATGAGCCGACCTCACCACACCTAGAGATGATGCAGTCAGGAGTTGGGGTGCAGCTAAATGACAGAGCACTCACTCAATACAGGCAGGGCCTTGGGTTCCCTCCCCATCATCACACACATTTGAATACACAGACACACCCACCCTATGAGAACAATATTAGCGAAAGATTTCCAATTTATCATTTGGAAACAAATATTCCTTTTTAAGCAGTAATATTTAATCATCAAGTTTCAATTAAAACATGAGGAGTTTTTTTTTTTTAAAGTAGTTGGTAAACCTCAGAAAATGGTGGGGACAACAGCATTATCATCCTAGTAACGGTTTGACCATTTAATGTGTTGTATCATTATTAATGGAATTGGGGCCCTGAGATATAGTCACTTTGTAATGCTTGCCTAACATACATGAAGCATGAAGCCCTGATCTTGATCCCTGGTACTACATCGACTAGTGCGTGCATTAGCCCACATCTGTTATCCAAGCCCTAGAGAGAGAGTCTGGAAGATCAAATGTTTAAAACCATCCTTAGCAAAATAATGAGTTTGAAGCCAGCCTGAGCTACATGATATCTGTCTTAAAATATAAAGTAATAGAATTGGTCACACCTCAGGATACAGATATCACCAACAAGGACTGATGAAGCATTGGACCACTGACTATAGATTATACATCAAACAGAGCTTTGCAAAGTTGGAGAAACTGTAAACTAGTATTATTCATGTTCTCTGAAACAGTATTACATTTAAATATATTTCCTATTTTTATTTTCTTCATCATAAACATGCTTGTTTTTACACCGTGTTGGTATTAGTTTCAAAGCACAATGAGCAATCATAACATCAAAAGAATTTTAGGATGAAACCACCCAATCACATCTGGGTAACTCTGACATGCATGTGTCATCTGGCTGAGGTTCTGTTTTCTCATTCTTAAACATGTTCTTCGAAGGTGTATATATATATATATATATATATATATATATATATTTCATAAATATTATGTGTCACTTGTAAAATATAAAATGTTTATTTTATGTGTGTAGGTGCTTTGTCTGCATGTATGTTTGTGCACCATGTGCATCTTTAGTGCCTGAGGAGCCAGAAGAAGACATAGGATACCCTGGGATTACAGATGGTTGAGTCACCATGTGGGTGCGGGGAACCAAACCCAGGTCGTCTGCAAAAGCAGCCAGTGCTCTCAACAACTGAGCCATCTCTCCAGTCCCACTTCTATCGCTTTCATCATAACCATCATCAGAAAAAGGAAAGAGAATTAAAATTATAAGCCCTTGATGTCAATTCCTGAATGTATCTGGATGCATGGGCTTTCATTTTTAAATAGTATTTCAGTTTTCTTTGTAAACAGTATTTCAGTTTTCATCTGAGTCCTTATAAGATTGTTTATACAATAAGCTTTAGATTGCTTATTGCTTATTTAATTTTCCTACCCTTTCCTACTTATATGTAAACACATCAATATTTTATTTTAAATAAAAAACTCTGAAAACACTGTAAAACATTTAATAAACACACTGTGTTACAACACACCAAACTCATGCGGGTCCTGCAAATTCTTGATAAGTACAAAGAGTATCTTGTTGGTCAGATTCCTAAACTATTGGCTTTCATAGGCAAAAAAATAAAAAAAGAGATTTTATAAAATCAAGAACCCTTTTCTCTGAAATGGAGCAAACTACCTTAGAATTAACTTTAAATTCTCTTCATGGTTTGCAAGTATATTGGACCTTGGCAATATGCAAACCAGACCAGAAAGCCATACTAGGGATACCAGGCTACATAATTTAAGATGACAGAGTAGGGTTAGGTTTTCTATTTTGTTTATATAAATGTGTCTTGTTCTCATATGGTTAATCAGATAAGGACAATCAGAATTTTACATAGCAAATATTTAATGCAAATTATGAAATGGGCTTTTCCTAGGATCAAATCCAAGATTAATTTTTAAAGGATTGGTGTGTGTGTGTGTGTGTGTGTGTGTGTGTGTGTGTGTGTGTATAACTTATTTGCATGTATGCAAGTCTACCATGTGTGTACCTGATGCATGTGGAGGTCAGAAGACAGCATCAGATCCCCAGTAACTGGAGTTGCAGGTGGTTCTGAGTGGCCCCAGTTTCTCTGAAGAGCAGCTAAGGCTCTCACCACTGAGCCATCTCTCCAGTCACAGGCTGTTGCTCCTAACTTTGTTTTTAATTCATAAGCCAGTCCTCCTGCTTCTCAGGGTCTCATAAAAATGGAAATGATGTGAATGGGTGCATCTGTGTGGTTTCTGCATGGCATTGCTGCTCATCTCATACACTGCAACTCCACATTGCTGATTGAACCGATGTTCAACTCTGCAGAGGGCAAAGAAATCACCAAGGCCATTTATCAGTTTCTGATAAATAAAGAAACTCAAATTCAGAGTTGATAAAGGTATAGTCACAATTTCCTAAATGACACACTATCTCTTAAATTATCAAAAAACTCCGTTTCCTCAAATGACAGCTATCGACATTCCTATCAAGATCAATCAGTGGTCTAAGTTCTGAGCATTCAAATCAAGACACTGTAACTTTTTATAATGATCTCATCGAGGGGAGTAGAGTAATAAGAAAGAATTGCGAAACAACAATAAGAATGCTAATGGTATTTAGAGTTGTACATTCCGTGAATCAAGAATGAAGTAAATAAATCTGCCTTAATGAAATACAGAAAAGTAATCAGATCAAGTGGTTTGTAAGAATTATCATCACTTCAGATGAGTAAACAGAAGAAAGGCAGGAGAATATATTAACTAGTTACTTCCCTCTCCAACAATGAATACTGTTTGTGCATTCCTGTGTGCAGTTGACTTGTAAGCAGCTTCATCTGGAAACCTAGTGGGGCTTGGAGGGAAGCTTTGGCTTCCAAAGCATTTCTGTGTTGCATTTATATCTGCCAGTTTTCAAGGGAAAGGTCATTCATAGTTACGTAAAAATTGCTGTTTTAATGCAACATTGAATGACAGAAAACCAAACAATCAACAGCATGCTTACATTTTTTTTGTTGTTGTTCTTGGAAAATTACCTTTCAAGGAGAGCTTCGTGTTTTATGTTCTGTGCAGTAATACAGCAGGGACTTTCAATCTTATAATGATGAAAAGAAACAAACGGGAGAAAGCTGAAGTGTAAGGAACAAGTATTAAATTCCTATTGAAATAAATCTACTTCCATCAGAGGTCAGGTCCCATCATACAAACTCAGATTGTGACCACTGAGTCCCAGAGTTTGGAAATGAAGGAACTCTAGAATGAAATGACTGCAACACGGTTCAACAGAATGTTTTGAATGCCACCTAGATGGGGAAAAATAAACTAGCGGGTGCCCTTAGATAAAACCTGGAACACCTGCTTTATTTTAGAAGTCATCTAAATCCCAGGGTTGAGGTCATTTGTCAAAGACTTGAGCCATTGCAAAAATCTTACAAACAAAAGAAATAGAAATTTCTGTACTTCACAAAGCCAACTCTGATGGTGTGGTACAAAGTAGAGTAATAGCAGATACTGAGAAAATTTGCCCAGAAAATGATCATCTAAAACATTTTAGCAAAATCAAGTACAGTAGTTAATATTCGATGATATGGTTTGTACTGAAAATTATGACCTACTAGATGATACTATATTACACACGAGTAGTTTGCAATATTTATGTGGTTACTTCCAGAAAAATGGTTATCCTTGCCTACTTTGTTCCTCCCTTTATTCATCCCAAACTCTAGTGATTCCCCTTCCCAAGCATCATTCAGACTTAGCATCGGCTCTCCATCCCCTTCTCTTTTCTCTCCGCTTACCACCATCTTTGTCGTCAGCTACTCTAATTGGAGTAGTTATCTTTTCTCATTGTTCCGATTGGCCCTCTGTTAATCCTCCTACAAAATGCAAAGCAGCCCGAACTGTGCAAAAGTGTAACTCAGACACACCCCCTCTTTCATTAAACACTACCACCTTTTGGTTAACATTCTTGTTTTCCAACATAACTGACCAAGCCTCTTAGGAATGGCTTCTTGCGGGTATCTCCTGCTTTGTGCCCAAAGGTTCTCAAGTTTGTGCTAAATCAGTCTTCACTAAATGAAAACCATAGAGACTGTTTCAGCTCTTCAGGATTTAAGCACACTTAACCTCTACCAAGTATATATGCTTTAACTTTTCTGCCAATAATACTAATTTGCCTTATTTTGATTATTTCTTATTCATGTATATCAAGTTCAGCTTAACTGAACATCTTTATATGACACTCTACCTGAATTTCAAAAAATTTGGTATGGGCTACATCACTCATATCTTTCCTTCTGCTATACTTTTCACTACTCTTTAATTATTCATGTGTGTGGCTCTATCTTCCTCCCGTCAAGACAATAGGTTCTGTGAAAACCAAGGATGTGAGAATGGTGTTCATTATTTATATCCCAAGTGACCAAACAGTTCTGAGACTCAACACAAACTTGTTGAATAAATTTTTAAAATTATAAATAAAAAAATCAATGAAAATTTGAGGAAGCCATGAGACCATCATCACTGCAACATAAGATAGAAAGAACGAAGGACACACTTTATTTCCAAGAAGACAATAGGATTTCATAGATCCCCAACAATAGGATTTCATAGACCCCAACAGAACAGTACTTCCAAAGTTTCTTCATTCTCACTAGCTTTAATCATGATCCTTTGGGGATATATAATAGTTAATATGTAAAAGCATTATTAATCATTTAATAAACTCTTGACTACATGCTACATTAAAGAGTAAAATATCTATCAACAACAATCACTTACTTTCTTTTGGATGTTGGAACATTTTTCCCTTTAAATGTTCTATTTTATATAACCTAAAAACAGTGAGAATGAGACTTGACTGCAGTAACACCTAGCTATATTATCTCATCCATTAATCCATTTGTTACCATACTTAACAATAGAAAAGAAAATCTGTGTTATCACATTATCACAATAGGCGTTCAGGCACACTGTCACAGAATTTTTTAATAGATTGCTAGTTCTAGACAAAAAGAACATTCTATGCAAATAACATTATAAATTTCTTAAAAAAATCAATGTTTTATATGGGCATTTTGTAAAAAAATAAAATAAAATAAAGTGTTGTCTGCCTATCATTCCTTAATGAGATGTCCTTCTTAGCACAGCAAAGTCACTTCTAAAAATTCACCTAAGATTTTTCTGTGACAATGGAGATTTGAAGCTCATAAGAGATCCTTTAATTCCTTTGTTATGTTTCTGAAAACAGAGATACAGTTGGACCTTCTGGGATGTGGTATTCTTTAAAAACTGACAATACTGCATGGCATTAGTGTCCCATAATAGAAGCTGTGTCCTGATTTGACAGTTATGTGATTGGAATGAAGAACTTGTACAATAGAAGGGGCTTAATTTCTTTACTTTATAAAATATGCTAGCTGCTCTCAGAAACAGATTTACACCAACTGGTATCGGAAAAAAAAGAATACTGTTCCTTCTAAAATCTTTTATCAAGATGTAGCCAGGTTACAGGGGAATGCAGGCTTAGGAGTTAAAAGTTATTAAATCCAGACTTTCTTACTAGTTTTGTGATCTTGGATAAGATTCCTAACCAAACTTAGCCTCTATGTTCTAGATAAAAGGAATCACCTGGGCCGGGTGGTGGTGGTGCACGCCTTTAATCCCAGCACTCTGGAGGTACAGGCGAGCAGATCTTTGTGAGTTCCAGGACAGCCTGGTCTACAAGAGCTAGTTCCAGGACAGGCTCTAAAAGCTACAGAGAAACCCTGTCTTGAAAAGCAAAACAAAACAAAACAAAAAAAACCCAACAACAACAAAAAAAAAAAAAACAAAAAAAAGAAGAAAGGAATCATCTATGTTGTAGACTACTATGCAATTTTGTGCATGTCACTAGAAAAGAACTCATATACTGTAGGCTATAAGGTGTGCCTTATAGCCATTCATCTCTAATGGGAATTATCATTAGCATATTAATCATTAAAGATAAAGGACAAGATTGGTAAATAAAGAATCACAGGTAGAGTTGCTTTCTGCACATTATTGTTTTGTTTGTGGCAAAGAAACTGCTAAAAAAACCCAGGGCACTCAGGAGCACTCTGCGTGTATAAAAATGTTACTTGTTCCTTAAAAAGTAATATCTAGCCTGATAACCCAATGGCCAATTCAGGGGCCGTGCTGGCTCGTAGACAATTAAGGCTACTTGTGTTCAGTTAAGAGCTTTATGTGCATCATTTGAAGCTTTGCACTTGTACCTTGATAATGTGACATTTGACTTACAGAGCATTCAAATACAAAGTTGTAAGAGCAACAACAACAAGGGGCCTCCTCCATACTCCAGTAGCTTAGTATTAGCTAATGGGTTTAATTGCACTGGGGCGAGGTCTGCTGAGCATCGTGTCAGCAAGAAGAATGGAGGTAAAAGAGCACTCTAATAGAGCAAGTTTAATTGCATTATGTGATTTAATTATTTAGCTATCTCAGCACCCTTCCTTCATGTACAAATGAATATGAATCAGACAATCATGTGCATATTGCTGGGCCATTACAGTTTGCCATTTATCACCAGTAGGTTGGTCGCCTGCAGGTTATCTCTAACTCAGAGCAAACGCTTAATTTTGTTGGCATTCGGGGTCTGGGTCAGGAGATCAGTAATGACCTGTGTTACTACAGAACAGTTTTTGAAATTAAAAGAAACAGCCAGCACGAGTTGTTACTTTGAGGGAAGATATTAAACCATCAATCAAATGGGTCAATGTGCTCCAGGAGGAATGAAATGTTTGCTAACATCTAGAGGTGACTTTCGGAACAAGTGTGTGGTAAGACCAGAGAATCCTCAGATTTCCTAGTTAAGTGTGAACTCGTTCTGCAAGCAGGAAGAAAGACAAAATAATGGATGTTGATAGGATTGCATTATTTTGCATCTCAAATTTGTTTTTGATTGTGACCCAATGCTCTACTTGTCAGATGAAGTTCTTGTGATCATGCTCCATATTAAATTAGAGGAACAAAAACAGTACAAAAGTCTCAGGTAAAATTACTTAAAAATGAGACTGGATAATGTCCATTCACACATGAGTTTACATAAATATGTAAGCTTATTTACATGGTCTTTATTTTCAAATAATCTAGAACTAGATACCAAACAAAGGGAAGACCAATGACAGAATTCATGGTTGACCTCAGAGGACGTATCTGATTTAATCAAGAATCAGAAATTAGTGTGCTTAGTACTTACATATGGAGACTGTAACAAAGAAGGCAGACCCTAAAAACCACTGTTTAGACAACACTCAAAGTTAGTAGTGTGCAATGATACAACAGTGTACAACAGTCTTTGCTGCAGTCCACAGGAATCACGCAGTGAGAATTCAGCTGATAAGGCAGAAGGCTGACCCACCAGAAAAAATGCATTCTGATGGAGGCAAACCCAGCTTACAAGGTGCTGGGTCCACCACTTTTTGCATATTGACTGTTTCTCACAATGGATCTCTTGTGATGCCGTAAGCACTCTCCCATGGTGCAAGATTCAGCAGAGTATGAACAAGTGGGTACCATTTTTTCCCATGTACTGGTACACTGGGTCATCCCCCATTCTGTGGGACTGCCAGCCAGAAATTTATTCATACTCTCAATAACCTTGGCTCCTGCAGTCTAATCTCAGCTTTGTTCCCTGAGATATATTAGAAGTCACCTTCCTGCAACTATCTCCCATTTGGCAGGACATGCAGTCAGGAAAGGAGTCTTTCATATAGATCACATTTGGGACCTTCACAGATAAAGGGACGTCCAAGCTCAGAGAATTGCCTTTGTTTGTGTGTGTGTATAAACTGGAAACTTTACAGAATAGAGGAGAAGAATAAAGATACTGACAGAAAAGTACGTAGTGGAGAGTTCATTCCACCCTTAGATCTAAGTCCTGAGCTTAGTTTAAGTCTTCTTCTGGACACGGAGGGGACACTGAGACTGGCACTCAGAGGTCCCTGATAAGTATTGGGGTCCAGATGGCCTGCAATTGCTTTCTAAAGCAAAATCTTGACCCTGATGGTGCTACAGAAAACTACAGGAGCTAGTGGAATCCTAGGAGGAATGCCCTCCAGGGCAAAGCAAAGGGGGCTCTCAAATAAGGGAGTAAAGATCCTGTTTCCAGGGAAGTGCTGAAGGAGGAATTCAGAAGAGGAAGTCAAAGATACCTTTGGTCAAGCTTTGCTTGCAAAGCTAAATCTCACAGCCAGCTAAGCAATATGTAAACAGTAGTGGGGAAATTAAAATTGGTTCATTCTTGAAATGAATCCAGAGTCTTGTGTGCCTGTCTACCATTTCCCTCCTTCCCAGGTCCCTGTGATGCCCCTAGCTGTGCAAGCTACCCAACAGCCTCAGAGACAGAGAAAACAAATAAGTAGATCACCATGGAGAAAGCACCTCTAGAGATACATTATCTAACTGCTTCATACCTGTGAAACAAATTCTGGGATAAAAAAGAGGGAGGATAAGTTGAGGCTTAGACTTTCTGTGTTCTGCAAAGATATTACTGAATAATATGAACTGAGCTTTATCTGTCGAAAGACCAACATCCAGAGGTATGATCTCTAGAACAGGATTAGGTCAGGAGAGTGACTGTCCTAGCAATGGAGACAGTGTTGTCATTGGAAGATGCAAAGGAGCTACCTAACTGTCTGTACTCTCCACTACTGAGTGTAAGACTTTAAGACAATCCTGAGCCATTTTTGACAATTCTGAATCCTCTCAGCATCTGTGCCATAGTGCTTCCCCTCCTCCCCTGGGAACCAAGGACCTAACAGCTACACTTGCACGTACTCAGTTCCTGAACAATTACCCATATACGTATGTTTTGATTCAGTCCCCTGGGAAATGGGGTCAAAATGACCTCTTACCTCATCTGATCTGGCAACAGCTCTCCAGTCAATTATTGGTAATGGCCCTTTCAAATAAGCCAATCAGAATAGTCAAAGAACAACCCCCCTTGCTTCTGTGGCCCCTTTAAAAGTAGACTGTACCAGCTATCTGAGGTCCCTCGGCTTCCCGAATGCTGGGGGACCCTGTCATGACAGAATTAATAAAATCTTCATGCTTTTGCATCAGCTGTGGTGTGTGAGGTGGTCTCTGGGGGCAACTCCTTCTCGGTGTTTGGATGTTAGAGTCCAACATGAGGACACAAGAAGAGGGGCCTGTTGGTGAGCCTTCTGACCCACTGTGGTTGAACATCCCAGCTTCCAGAAGGGAGGAGATACACTGCTGTTTAAGCTCAAGCTGGCTAAGGAGATTGCATCCATGTACGGGGGGAAAACAAACTTTACATATCTAAACATAAAAGTCATTTGTTTTATATGGCTAGATGCAATTTTCATCACATGTAGAGAATCCAAAGGGCAGTAATATCACTTGCTTATCTGCCATAAAAGTCACCAACAAGGAAGGGGTGCTCCTGGAGGACCCTAGGAGGAGCAGTTTGAAAAGTGGGGGCAGTGTAATGAAGGGATCAGGAATCAGTGTACAGTTTTGGCTATGCAATATATCAGAGTACAACTTACAAGCTATCTTCTAATTCTGGTTTTATTTATATTTCATGTGTGTGGGTGATTTTTTTCTGCATCTCTATATATACAAACACACACATATGCACATATATGTCTGCATACCACATGTGCCTGGTGCTCATGATGACCACAGGGAGTCATCAGAACCTTTTGAACTGGAGCTACACAAAACTGTGAGCCACAGTTTAAGTGCTAGGAACCAAACCCAGGTTCCCCAGAAGAGCCGCAAGAATTAATAACCAGTGAATCATATCGCCAGCCTCTGATTGTTTTCTTTTACTAATTAATTTTCCAGGTGATATTCCAATACAGAGTGAAAGCTAGTAAAAGGTGCAATCAAAGCAGAAGTGGAAGCAGACCAATGACTGATACAGATAACCACATATGCATTCATTCAAGCAGGACAGAGAAAAACAGAACCTGAAGCAAAGGAAGTAGCTGGACATCAGCAGGCGAGAGATATTAATACGCAATACCACTGAAGCCAGTTTGCCATCATATGCTACATTGGTGGGGAAGGGTGGAGAGAGCCGAATACTCACAGGAAGCCATTGTAAATAAAATAAAACCAGTTGTCCCTCCTTAATAATTCTATTTTATTAGATAACAAGAAATTTTCTTCGTGCAAGAAAAAGCATTTCTTTTGAAATTGAAATTATGGTAGATGATTTTTCAGAGATTGAAAGGTAAAGGCTGCAAAAACAAAATATGTAGTCCTTCCTCACACTAATTCTGGTGAAAACAATTGCCACGCTGGCAGAAGTAGGGATCCATTTAGCTTCACACTGCCTGCTTGGGGCCAGAGTCCGTATTGGGGAACCAGGAGAGATTGATGAGGTAGTCCCCTAACGTATTATAACTCCTGCATCCAAGGACTCAGGAGCCACTTTCTGAAGAATGTCCTGCTTTGCCTGTGACTGCAGGATACACCACCAACCTCAAAGATAAATGTGGACCCTGGACTTGGTTGAAGGTCTGGGATCGTTGCAAATGAGACTGTGATTTTTTTTTCTATTAGCGGGCAGAATATACCAGACTTCAGTTAGATTAATTACATGTCAGCATATCCTCAATTGTCAACTCTAGACTCGAAGGTAAAATTACCAGAACACAGTCAAGCACGCGTTCTCCCCGTTTTAGGAAACCATTCAGCTGCTGGGCTGCTGTCATACTTCAGCGATTCACAAAAGCGTGTAATGCTTAATGAGCCAAATATGAGGATAATTATCCAAGTTATATTTGGGAAACCTGCAAAATAACAGACAGTGTTTGCAGACTTTATGAATACTCCAGGGCAGAGAGAGAAAAAGGAGATATTCTTTTTTTAAAATAGCTGAACTGATTTCACTATAACTAAATATCTTTGAAGTAACATATTCCTATTCTACCCAATTTAAAAAAAATGTTAAAAAAGTCGACAGAATACTCTTTTGGTTTTAGAGGTTCTGAAGGGATTTAATTGCTCTAGCTGTACCTGTTCCAGGTGTCCCTCTCGTAAATAGACACACCTTTCATTGTCTAAAACCTAGCTTCTTACAAAGCAGGGTCTTTTTAGAGACAGACTTGGTAAGCTCCAGATGAGTCGTCTGTACTGCAATTTTGAATGAAAATGGGACTTAAAACACAGAAATGCCTGAAGAAATACTCGTGCAGATCAAATTAGTTTGCTGACTATGCCAGATTGGCAGGTGCCAAAGTTCATAGTAAGTTGGTGAGCATTATCAATCAGGGTCGTTTAAGAAAGCCTTCAGAAGCTGGGCGATGGTGGCACACGCCTTTAATCCCAGCACTCGGGAGGCAGAGGCAGGCGGATCTCTGTGAGTTCAAGACCAGCCTGGTCTACAAGAGCTAGTTCCAGGACAGGCTCCAAAGCCACAGAGAAACCCTGTCTCGAAAAACCAAAAAAAAAAAAAAAAAGAGGAAAGCCTTCAGAGTAGGGGTGCGATTCAACGTTAGACTGTACAGCGCTGGCTATGAAAAGGCTTTCAGGACCACGTGGCACCTGCCATGGAAAAGGAGACAGGGGCTCAGTACTGCCGTCCTATCTTTGGAACCAATGAATATTAACATTACCAGATATTGTGGAGACAGTGTGGATTTCGCCGTTAATTGTAGAGTTGAAGTTAGCAGATTAGAAACAATCTACTAACAGAATTCTGTCTACCACATAATGCCAAAATTCAAGTGGAAAAACAAAACAAAACAAAAAATCCAAACAAAAGATATTTAAATGTCACACATTTAAACTCAAAATCTCCTGAAACTATTTCTTTCATGGTGAAATTTACTCTCTGCACAAACAGCTCATGGGAAAATAATATCCCAAGACATTCCCAGAAGGGTTAAGATGCCATGGTCATTGTGGGCATCTTCACAGGCTCCTGGAGCTTGGTGAAGGCTGCTGATCACAGGGCAACAGAAGCATGTCTCCTCAAGAGAATTAAGGGTCTGGCCCTACAGGACAGTTTATCAGGAACTGGGGGAATTATATTTGGACCAGACTGCTGCCAACTGATTAGCAGGAACGTTGTTCCTCAAATGCCATTACACACCTCAAGGTATGATGGGAAGATTCTTATGCCTCATCAATAATTCATCCTGAGAACTTTCTCAGAGCAGAATGTTTCAAATATTTACTTTAGAATCAATGTTAATATTAATAGAATAATAGAATTAATATGAAACCACATTCTACCAGGGCTTCACAAAATTCACACCAACTAAAACATCCCGGGAGCTGGTAATCACATGCCATGGGAATGATTATGGGATGGAAGATGAGAAGACAGACATCTACAACAATTGCTTTTCTGCCATTGGCTCAGCTGTTGAGTCACACACTTAGATTATTCCTGTGATTGGGAAGGCTATTGAGTCATATTGAGTCATTTTTATATTATTCATAGCACTGGCTAAGATGCTGAGTTATACTTTTATCTCATTCTTGCCCTTCTCTCGGTAACATCAGCTAGTCTTATATGATAGAATTTTTCATGCATTTTCAAATTAATAAAGAAACATCTTGCTAATATAAAAGTCTTCATTGGTTAGAAGACATAAGGTCCACAGAATTAGTAGGCATTTCTAGTGTAGGAAAACCTGGTTAACACTGGGAGTCCAATATCTATTTTTAAAAATGTCCTTGCTCTACTGCACTATGTTGTTTTTCCATTTCTCCAACCTTTTAACTGTATTCTATTTATTTTCTCTCAAAGAAGGGGAAAAACTTTATTTTCAGAGAACAAAAGTGCATGATCTTCCTTTTCTAAAATGAAACACGTAAGGATTTTCCAGCCACTCATGCACTAGGTGAGTCACGTGCTGTCACCCTGCGGTGTCACCCTTTGTCTCTCCCTAGCAATCTCTCCAGGAAACAAAAGGCATCAACACAGAGGGGTCCTCTAATGCAAAGCGCACAAGAGGGCTACATTCAGAAGTCATTGCGAAGTGTTGGCTTTCTGCTGCTTTCATGATAACCATTGCTGAGACCGGTATACATATTGTAACTGTTGGAGATAAAACATCAGAATAAGAGAAAAGAGGCATTCCCAGAGCCTTCCATCTCTTAAGTTAAATGAGATACCTTCTTAGAACCTCCATGGCAGGCTCACAAATGCATACTGTTGCTACTTTATCCTATTTACATAACACCAATTTCCTCCTTCACATTTACCATGTAACCTGCAGATTTGTAACCCTGGACAATGTGTACTGAATTTTCTAAAAACTGTTACAGAACACCTGCATTCCTTTATCTTTCCCTCCCTCCTCCCAGCCTGCGTTCCTTTGGAAAAAGACAAAGATAACTCACATGCCATTAAACTTATTAAATTTAAAGTATATAATTAAATAGTCTTATATTAGCCAGAGTGATCGGCTCCCATCACAGTACAAGCTTTGAACTTTCTCTTCCTCCCTAGCCCATTATCAGCTGCTAGGCTATGGCAGCTCCTGCAAACCATTAATCTACATTTTCTATAAGGATTCGCTCATTCTGGACTTTTTGTATAAATGGAATCCTATAAAATGTGATCATTTGTGATAACCACTGTCACTTAGTGTAACACTTTCAAGCTTTGTCTAATTTATGGCATGCCTTGATGCTTTCTCCCCATTTATTGCAAAGTAGTTTTCCATTGTGTAGGTGTGATACAGTTTATCCATTCATTCATGATGATGGAATTTGGGACCATTTTCTATTAGAAGTGTTGGAAACATTGTTTGACAAAGTCACAGTGACTGTGTCCTTGCAGACAGATTGAAAAAGTGTGTCCAGATGTGGGAGGAGGACCACTGGTCATTTTCCTACTTTCTAGATGGTGGACAGGAGAAAAAAAATGAAGTCTGGTCCACAAGTGGAATGTTCCCACTAGAAGTCGACAGAACCCTAAATGCCAAGACCCAGCTTCTCTTTATTACGCACATGTGTAGACAATGGTTCTGCTTGTGAACATGGAATGAACTGCTTTCTCCTAGGAGGGATTCATAGCACATTACAGTCCTCCAAAATGCCACAGAGTCCTCTGAATTTTTTCTTTGGTGTCACAAAATAGTTAAGAAGTGATGGTGCTATGAACACCCAAGAACATATTTTTGCGTGAGTATGTGTCTTCATTTTTATCATATAACACAGACGGGAAATTGATAAGTCATAATGTAGTTGTATGCTTAATTTTGAGGAACAAATTCTTTTTGTTTTTCTAAAGTGGGTAACCCTTTTCACATTTCTACCAGCAATGCACCACATCCTTGACACCACTGGTTGTTATCTGTCTTTTTACTGTTACAGCCAGCTGGGTATGTGAGAACTTAGTTTGGCGTTGACTAATATTTCCATAGTAGTCAAGAATGGCATGTGGACCATTTATATTCTTTTGATTTGTTTATAAATTCAGTGGTGATTCTGAAATTCATCTTTGCCAAAGCATGGGCTTAGAGTCCAAACATTTCTTTTCTGTAGCAGGTCTGTGTACATATCATGACTTACATGTTTTTTTCCTATTAATGGACTTTTAGTTTGCTTACCATTTTATTTTTCAACTAGAAATCATGATTTGAACATTCTTTACATGTCATCTAGTACGAGTAAATTTTAAATGAGCCCTTTCATTTACTATCAACTAAACAAACATCTAAGCAGCAAATACGGACCTTGTACAACATTTCAGAAAGCAAAAGTATCTATCATAGTGTGCTGTATATAATTCTATCCAGATAGTATTGCCTATGCACGTGTGAGCTTATCATAAAATTCATGAAAACAGTTAAACACAGGGCCCAATACAGTTTCATGAATAAAGAATAGCTATATTCATGTTTTTATAGAAGCATAAATATGGAAATTCACATATAAAATCTATGCAGCGATCCTGACAGCTTTGTACAAGGATACCTGTTTTTAAATTTTATATTTTATGTGTGAGTGCTCTGCATGCCAGAAGAGGGCATGATATTGTACTATGGTAATTTTTTTCTGCTGTGTAGTACTCCATTTTGTAAATGTATCACATTTCCTTATCCATTCTCCAGTTAAGGGGTGTTTAGGTTGTTTTCAGATTCTGGCTATGACAAACAATGCTGCTATAATCATAGCTGACCACTTGTCCTTTTGGTACAACTGAGCATCCTTTGGCTATATACCCAAAAGTGGTATTACTGGGTCTTGAGGAAAGTTGTTTCCTAATTTTCTGAGAAATTGCCATACTGATATCCAAAGGGGTTGTATCAGCTTGCACTCACCAGCAATGGAAGAGTGTTCCCTTTACCCCACATCCTCTCCAGCATAAGTTGTCATCAGTGTTTTTGATCTTGGAAATTCTTACATGTGTAAGATGGAATCTCAGAGTTGTTTTGATTTGCATTTCTCTGATGGCTAAGGGTGTTGAGCATGTCCTTAAGTGTCTTTCAGCTATTTTAGATCCATCTGTTGAGAGTTCTCTGTTTAGACCTGTACCCCAAACTTCTAAGTAAATTGGGAGCATGGGGGCCATGGGAGAGGGTAGAAAGAAGGGGAGGGGAGAAGAAGGGAGAGGAGCAGAGAAAAAAATACAGCTCAATAAAAACAATAAAAAACTTTTTAAAAATTAAATTAAATTAAAAAAATAAAATAAAAACAATGAAAAGTTAAAAAATAAAGAAGGCTGAGGCAGGAAAATCTAAGTTAGAGGCCAGCCTGAGACACTCAGTTCCAAGATGGCATGGTCTACTGTGAAATACTGTTTCTCCAAACTGAGAAAAGACAAAAGCAGATCCTGATATGGCGATGTAGAGAGACAGGGCCTTGAGAAGTTGACTGGGTCAGGGGCTTTAGTTATGAAGAGTGGAGACTTAATGTCCCTTCTCCAGGGGATTGCACTGAGGACATTGAGGACACAGTCAGTTTTCAACAGACATGGGATCTTCTTGTTCCTCGGTCTTGGATTTCCAGTCTCCACACTGCTATGCAACATAAATTTCTGTTGTTTTAACAGCTGGAAAATTGTATTTTATATCAGTGTAATCAACCAAGTCATTCATCACTGCCAATGTAATCTACAGAACTGCAAGAGCTCCAGTCAAAACTAAATTATAGCACAATGAGACAATGTACCTGGTACATCACACTTTGTGAAGTTCTGAAGATCACACACACACACCTCCCCACAACTGTTCACAAGTCCAAGGTGCACCCCAACTGTTCACAAGTCTAAGAAGCTGCAGGACCCAGAGTCAAATCCAGTAACATACTCCCCAGCTGTAGTGCAGCACAGGTCTACACACAAATCAGGAAAGGCATCTCCCGATTGTGGGTACACTTCCAATTTCATTTCCCTCACTTAGAGCACAGGAAACAGCGAAGAAAATAACACCGGATCTCAGCTGTACCACATTAGCATTTATCTGGCCTCAGAGCTGCCATCTCACAGGAAGACACGATTCCTATCTCTTCCGTTCTTTTGTTCTTACGTGTCTGCCCCCACCTTTCTGAAACAGTATTCCGTTAGAGTCTATAGGACATAGACAGTTATTCCTCAGATCTGATACAAGGGCCCACTAGAATACCAAATTACAAATGTTCAAAATCCTTATAAAAATTATATATAATTTGTATATAGCCTTCGCAGATGCATATGTTAATCATCTCCATATTTTTAAAACGGTCAGTATTAATGTCATGCCAATGGTCGTTAGACTTAAGAATGATGACAAAGGGAAGATGTCTATGCATGTTTGGAACAGATAGAGTTTTCTGAGAATAAGTTTTCCCTGAAGTTGTAAATCTATAGGTGAAAAGCCCCCTGTTGTGAAGGTCCTCCTAATCTTCCTCGCTGCCCAGGACAGACATCCAAGAGAAATACATTGTCTTTTCAAACACGATTTAGCATGCTTGGTGTTGGGGAGAAAAGCCCTAAAAGGCAGATCTCAGAAAGGAAGGCAAAGAAAAGGAAGAAAATCTAGAAAGTGGAAAAGGCTAGAAAAGAGCAGAACCTTGAGTAAGTTATTTTTAGGCGGAGAACAATAAATACAGACTTCTTAAGAGTGGCGGGAGGATGGGGGTGTGTGTGCGGGAGAAGGACCGTGCAGCTGTGAATATGGCTGGTATTTAATCGTAGCTTTAGGTTTAGAATCCAGGCGAATTTCACTGTTTTATGATATGTCTGTGCTGAGAGGAGGAACCCAGAGGCTAAAGGACCAGGCCCGGGCAGAGAGGAGAGGGACTGTGAGGAATGGATTTGCCTACTCTCCTGTCTCTCCTGTTCTTTCCTCTCTCTAAGGCAGGCAAAGTGAAGGTTGGAGCTGCTTGCCTTCCGTGGGTTAATGACACAAAGCAGCACAAATTATGCTAAAAAACTTCAGCATGACTACTAAAAGCCTCAGTAGAGACACAAGCCTTTGGTGTGGATGAATTAAATGAGAAGCCAGGTGTCAGGAACCGCAGCAAACACAAAAGGCTAATGGAAGCCGAGCAGATTTTCCTGAGAAAAACAGACAAATGAGTTTGAAACAAGGCTATCATTTCCACATTAAAGAGACCATAACAACATTGCTCTTCATGACAGAGTCGGTCTTGTTCAAGATTTGTATTCAACTGATAACAAAAATAAAATGAAATAAAAAATTCCGTGAACAAAAGTGACAGAGTGGTTTCAGTTCAGGAAGGAAGGCCCTGTTTGCTGGGGTGTGTTTCATGGACGGTCTTAGCAGGAGCGTATTCATTTCTGCACTGGGTCCTAATGTTCAAGCAAATTTTAAACAACCCACACAAAGGATGGAAAGTGGCATGTAAAAAAAAACATGAGATAGGATGACTTTCAAGGACTCTTCGGGGGAGAGAGATGGACTCTGTAGAATATACATGGGCAGGAGAAAGGGAGAAAAGCCACAGGCAGGCATCACTACCCAGGGATGTGACTGGAAGCACAAGCAGCCCCGCCCTTGCTCCTAGCCAGCTGAAGGATCCTAATGCGCCTGGTGAAATCCAAGCTTCAGGAACATTCTTCTGACAGCAGCAATATTATTATTACTTATGATGTCCATAAAGCGTTCAAAGAAACAAGGGAGAAAAACAGTTTTATATTTACTCTGACAGTTTAAAAGGTTGCTGCCATTATGCATGGATTTTTGAAATGTTATTTGTTGATTGCAGTGAATAGGGCGGCCCTGTGGTAACAAACTACACAGGAAATAGAAAACTCGAGAGGGGGTAGTCAATTACTAGAACCTGAATCAAATGACAGTTTCATCTATACCCATGTACCAGCTCTCCTCTCTCTCTCTCTCTCTCTCTCTCTCTCTCTCTCTCTCTGTTTCTGTCTCTCTCTTCCATTTACCAACATCAACAGTTATAATTTCAAACAATTAATTGAGATCCTGAACAAGACTGCTTGAGTCTTGTTGAACACAAGAATACAGTTACAGCCGAACAGACGAAAGCCATCGTTTGCCAGGCCGCAGATTCACAACCAAGTGCCTGTTTATTTGCGTGCCGGAAACTCGCCTCTCAGAAATTGCCCTACCCACTGGAAATCCATCCCCCGTTTCATAGACCCTTTAAAAAGTTGGACTCCAATACTAGACTAGTAGTTTCATTAGCCCCTCCCACTTTTTAAACTCTCAGAGGCGGCATCAATAATCCTTCTCATCAAATATTTGGGCGACAGGTGGGAAATTGTTCTGCCAGCTGAAGAAGACAAAATCCATTCCTTCTGGCAATTTTCTGCAATGAAAACTCCAGAAATGAATGTGCAATAACTTGTGGAAATAAATTTCAAATATTATCACACAAAAGCAGTGCGCTCAAAAATCTCCAACTGTAAGCTAACTCCTGCCCATCTGAATTTTAAAATGTTGATTTCTCTTTATGTCTAAAATGCTACTGAGGGATGGGAAAATATTTCAAGATATGCAATGCCAGAGAAAGACACTCAATTCTGACAAAATCGAGCAGTGCTGAAGACTAGAGCTGGGTAGCAGCATCCTTCAGGTCAGGATACATGGCTAGAGCACAGATTTGGAGCTAGAAAAGCCTGGCCAACAGACAAGTTCATCAAAAACCTATACAGGACTTGCCTTGAGACTTTATAGCATGTCATGGTGCTAGGTATTTGGAAGAATTCTTGAACTAGGAATTGTGTTTGTCTGATTCTGCAGTAGAATCTATAAATTTTTTTGAGAGGGAAAGTCCCAGAAAGTCTGAGGGTCCTAAGAGTTATCAACATCTTTCTGACCAGGGAAAAACAAAAAGTCTTGTTACTTAGATTCCAGTAAATGGAGGCTTTGGTACATAATTGCCCTCTCCTTTAATTAGATAAAATTAGTAAATGTTACTGTACATTTATTCCTGTCAAGAGAAAATTAATAATTTACATGTGACATTATATAAATACCAGACATTGATTTATGTGTGTCATCTTTAGTAACATCAATTTCCCTCCTAAGTCCTTGATGGTGGCAAGAGCACAGAGCAGCAGGAAAAGGGGTCTAGGGGAATTCTGCT
This sequence comes from Microtus oregoni, assembly GCF_018167655.1. NCBI lineage: Eukaryota > Metazoa > Chordata > Mammalia > Rodentia > Cricetidae > Microtus > Microtus oregoni. The sequence continues at coordinate 6,120,844 of NW_024543083.1, read as the reverse complement.
TCATGTGGGTGAGCCACAGTCTTTCAATTGATCCCAGCTTAATGACTGACTGTTCTCTTCCTATGTCTGGCAAAGATGAATTGCTGGGTCTTGTGGTTTGAATCTGAAATTCCTCCACAGGTTCATGCATTAAATATACAGTCTCTACCTGGAAACTCTACCTTGAAAAGTACAACTCTTTAGAAGGTGGCCTGGCCAGGGAAAGTGGGTCACAAGCAGTGGGCTTCTGACGGCTGTACTTGTTTCTGATTCAAGTTCTGTGCTCCCTCCTTGCTGGGTCATAGCTATGAGAAGAAGCCTCAGCTGTTTGCTACTGATATCACAAAAAAATATTTTGCCACTAATACAGGGCACTTAGACGTGGTTTGGAGAATGACACGGTCTTTCTCAGCTCTTGATGTGTTTGGTTGAAGGGCAGGGAAGGGAGGGGGAAGCTAGGTTCTGGCAAAACTGGACAGCCACTAAAGGCACCCAAGGCTAGAGGCTTTCAGGTTCTTGTCTCACAAATAGAAAGAATGAAATCCACGGACCACAGACAGTATTATTATAGGATGCTTAAGAGAAGGAAGAAGTCAGAGCTCCTCCACAGCAGGAGTGCATGCCCTGTTCCTGGGAACGAATATCGTCCAGAGGCCTTTTAGGACCAATGGCACAAACTTGGGAGAGTTATAGGAAAGGAATTTATCTATTTAGTCTAGTTGGCCCAACCACAAGACATCCAGTGCCTTCTCTCAACTTCATCACATCCTCACATCTAACTGAAGTAAGAGATAACAAGGAACCAGGACCCAGAACTCTCTCTGGCATTCCTGGTCTCCAGCGATGACATTCAAGCTGCTGCTCTGGGGTCCCTGCCCCATATGACCAGTTTCTATCTCCTATTCATACCATCATACTTTCCACATTGGGATGGGCTGATCTCACCATCACACACCTTCCACACAGAGATGGACTGCAAACCACTTATAGGTACAATCAGCTTTTCTCCTCAGTTGTTTTGTTAAGTACTATGCTCATGGAAGTAAAAAGTCCTACACTGAGCAAATCTGCCCTGAACTAACTGGCAAATGTATAGTGATCGTGAATCTCATGTTTCTGTGGCTTATCATATAGCAGAGGTTGTAGAATGATATTTGTGTCAATATCAGTGAAAAACACTTACTTAATAAAGGTACAAAAAAAGAAGAAAGGAAAGAAGGAAGGAAAATGGAAGGAAAGACAAACATACGGGAGGAGAGCAGCAACCCCTAGATAACTTTAGAATGGAGAATAGTCACCAGAAAGTCTACGGCAGGGTGAGAATGTTGAGCCATTTGAGACCCCATCACTCCTCCAGATAAAAGAGGGGGAGATGAAGGCTGAATTTTTTACTATGGTAGGTAAGTAATGAATACTACCTACATAAGGTTGATCCATAAAAACCCTAAAGAAGCCAATGCTGATGGCGCACGCCTTTAATCTCAGCACTTGGGAGGCAGAGGCAGGTGGATCTCTATGAGTTTGGGGTCATTCTGGTATACAGAGCAAGTTCCAGGACAGGCTCCAAAGCTACACAGAGAAACCCTGTCTCAAAAAAAAAAAAAAAAACCCTAATATATGGTGTGAAATTATTAATGAAAAGTCCTTTAATTGATATTGATGTGGGCTGTCTTTTAAACTGAGCCCAGGACTTTTGGGATCTGGTAATATATCTAAGTAGACTATACATTTTGAATTGAATTAAGTGGGATATACTAAAGAATATACGAAGAATTCCCACATAATGAAGATGACAGTCACAGAAGTGTTCTGTTGTACTGAGAATGGGAAAAAACACTGTTTATTTTGTCATTTTCTCTTATTGTTTACATGAGTAAGGATGGGTTTAGTACTCAAGAAAGGAAAAAAAATACACATTGAATAGCTGAGCCTATAGTGTGTTCGAAAAGCAAAAACAAACAATATACATTTCCCTAGAGCAGCAATAAGCCAGAAACATCTTCCCAGGAATCCTTAATATGCTCAGTATTCTATTCCTTCCTATTCCTGTCCTGTATCTCCAAATATCTCAGGAAGGGATGGGGCCCTGCAGGCTCCAATCCCTGCTACTCGGGTACAGTAACACACCTAGTTTCCTTGAGTGACACTCGGGAGATGGAGAAGTGCTCCCTTTCAAATCTGATACACTCTTTGGTTCTGTCAGGGGTATGATGCTGGTAAATCACCTCATCTTTGCATTTTTGCAACTTTGCATCCTTGCATCTTCTGAATAACTTATCTCCTATTTGTGTAGTAAATTATAAAGAGGAAGAGAACAGTCCCAAGCCAGGCATACTTGAACACTTCCAAATCAGACATAGTTGAACATGAATCCCTAAGTGCTACGCCCTACCTGATATTGTCTTGTCTGTTAATAGAAATTTTCTTATATTGTACTTGAAAAAAGTAAACAAAAATATTTTAAATTTACATCTTCATTTGATACTGGCTATCATTAATTGATTTGTACCATGTCTTGAGTTTTGAAGATGTGATTACTAAATCAAACTCCTGGCATGGATCACATTAAACTTCATTTTCTGTACATACCAGAATCCTAAAAATATCTCCAGACTATTTCTAGATTGTGAAGAACACCCCGTTCTTTCCACAGGTGCAGAAGCTCATAGCCAGTGTGTGTGTGTGTGTGTGTGTGTGTGTGTGTGTGTGTGTGTGTCTGTGTGTGTGTCTGTGTGTGCGAGCACATATGCACGCATGTTTTGAATAGCTCACTGCTGAGCCCACATCCCAAGATCTCTTGGGCAGGTCTCTCAGTGCTGCCCTAACCTGCTCTCCACCACTTTCTTCTCAGAAAGCTTCAACAGAAAACCAGTTTAATCTCCCCACTGGTACTCCATGTTGGATCTATGGAGGGCATGTCCATGAATACCTATTTAGAAATCAGGAGAGAAGACTCCCAGATAAGAGCCTCCTGCTCCAAATCCTGCCCAGTTCACTCTCTGGCTCCCTTTTTATAAAATCTAATGATCAAATGGATTATTAAAAAGTGAGGCGATAAATGATAAACTCAGTCATATTTAATTTTTTTCCTCAGCTGTAACTGAAAATAACATTAAGTTTAAATAAAACAAACAAAAACACCCCCTCCTTCAGGCAGTCATTTAAGAATTCACTAAACCAGGTGGGGTTATTCAAGCCTGTAATCACAACATTCAGGAAACTGGGGCAGAAAGATTGCTAAGAGCTTGAGGTAACTATGCTACATCTTAAATTCAAGGGCAGTCTGGACTAGTATGTGAGATGATGCTTAAAACACACACACACACACACACACACACACACACACACACACACACACCAACAAAGCAACCAACCAACCAAACAAACCAGAATAGGGTGAAGACAAAGTCCAAACAGTGTGAAGTGAGCATCACTGTCATGAAGGTCCCAAAATTTCCAAATCATATGAACATATGTGAAACTGTCCACAGCTGTCCCAACCCTGAGACTGTCACCATTACACACATCTTCCACAAGGAAGAACGCTGAAAGGCCACGACTTCCACTGTAGGATTTCAGGTCTCGCCACGCCCCAGTAAAGCACAGCTTTTACAACTTAGTTCTAAATGCTGGGCTCTGACCTTCTTTGCTCTTGGGTTCTTCTGTCAATTCCCGAAACCCACAAATATTTCTCCACCTGCCAAGCTAGGCTGCCATTGGTGTCCAGTTTCTTAAAGGAGCCAGAACCGACTCATCCTCCAAGTGTATATAGCAGAAGGCTGGTCCTCAGAATGTCATTAAGAGGTGGTAACCTTAGAGGAGTTTAGACTTTGGATATCAGATGGGAGAGGAATGCTCTGGATGAGACCAGAACTATCACATGGAGTGAGGACATTCTTGGAAAGAGTAGGGATGTACCCTCTGCTGGAGCCTGGCTTCCTGTCTTGGAAAAAAATTGTCCCCTTGAATATGAATCTGCCTTGTGGAAACAATTAACCAAGGCTTCAAGTTTCCAAATCCCTCTTCAAATCATAATCTATACAATGATGCAATCAGTAGTCCCAGGCTCCGCAACAGATGTGTGCCTTACTCAAGACAAGCAAGCTTATGAATCATGTGGCAGAGTACAGATTTAAAATTATGAGCTTCGGAAGACAAAACAGCTCAAAACTTTGCTCCTAATTTTCTGATAGAAACTCTAGGATGTTTAAGCATTTGAACTTCAGGGTCCTTATCTATGGTGCTGAGGGTGATCCTAAAACTCTGGTAAAACACTCTTTTACACCATATCTGCCCCTTTGGGAGACAACACCTCTCTAATATCTTCTTTTAAGAGGCCCTGCAATTGATCTGCCAATGAGAATAACTCTCCTTTCGTTTGCCACCCACTGAGTAGAAAGAGAAGACATCATTAGCCATTGTGAGATGAATGAGAATATGTTACTGGTGAATGTATGATACTGAAAAGAAAAAACAATGCACTCAACAAGAAAGGCTGGGCAATTAATTCTGTGCCTGAATGTGATGGCAGGAACCACTATTGCAATTTTGCTACACTAAGGAAAGTCATCCTAAGAAGATGTTTAACATGCTGAGAGTCATAGCATAAAAGTCAAGAGTATTTGAGCTTCTAAAATCTCAACTGAAGTGTAAAATTAGTCATCTGTATCTCAGAAAATGGTAAACATTTTTACTGTTGAGGTTGTTTCAACTAGAGACACTACCCCTATCCCCAAAGCTGAAAGACACAATAATAGAAAATAATGACAACATCTAGGTTCTACTGTTTGGGTCTTAAAAGCCCCTCACATGGTCCCTGTCTTGAAAAGCTTGGACACTAGCATGTAGCTCTACCAAGAAGTAAATAGATCTTCAGAGCCCAGGGCCTAATAGAAAAATTGTGGGTGGGGGTGAACTTGCAGGAGATAATGGGAATCTGACCGCCACTCTCCCCTGATTTTGTTTCTCTTTCTTCCATCAACTGGGAACATTGCATTACCATGTATCTTCCTCATGATGGACTGCCTTCCCACAATCCCAAAAGCAGCGAAGCCAGTTGACTATGGACTAAGTATTCCAATTGTGAGCCAACACAAAACTTGTGTTTTCTGTTTAAGCAGGTAATTTTGGGTATCAGTTATAGTAACCCAAAGCTGAATACCACATGAAAACTGATGAAAGGCTGCTCAGAATTGAGTATTTATTAGAAACTTGACTACTCTGATGGCCCCAAAACTGTTAAGAAATGACACCCAGAGGTAAGGGCACCAGCTCCATTTACACAATAGGGAGCCAAGTGGGCATTTGATCAAGGTCGTCTGACTCCAGAGCTATCTACCAAATGGGGTTGTTTCTTCATGCATACAAACTGTAGAATATGGGGACTGGGCTTTGGTTTCCAAATAAAGCCATCTCCATAGTTTAGAAAAAGAAGTTGGATCAGAAAACGGTGGTGATTTTACATTGGTGGTCAAGTTCTCCAACTGCTTCCTACAGTACAGGTAGGTATCTTTTCACCCAAGACATTGCTAATGCTCAAATGTGAGTTTCTCAGGTATAGTAATTCTCAGCACAACCTTCCAATAGAGTCTTCATCATGTCTACCCTACCACATCGCTGACTCCAGTGACAATCATTCTGTCCTAGATGGCAGTGTTTTCTAGCCAATCTTCAGATTCTCTGAGGGACAGTGCTGCAAGCCTACCTAGCAGAGCAGCTTCTGGCTAATGAGTCACAATATTTCCCACTTTACTCTGTTCTTCAGACAGACCTGTAACTTCCTGACTTTGTCATCATTTCCGTAGGATTTGATCCAAGTCTTGACATGCTCTCATGGTTTGTAAGTCTACACGATCTAGGATAATGGCTTTTTTCTCTTGAGTACAACTGGGCAATTGGTGTAGTTTTTCCTAAATTTGCAGAGGGAACTTTGGGATGGAAACTGAGTACTAGGAAGTACAATTCTTCAGAGGACTGAGTTCTCAGACTGGACACAGCACTGTGCTAACTCTAGTGTGAGTATTTGGTATTTCTAGAGTGGTTTCAGAGGCCTATGAAGACCTGCCATCAGGCCCCCAAAGTTCTACTACTAAGTACTATTGTTTTTCTCTATTACAAAAACAAAATGGGAAGGTTAAGTAACACAGTTGGTCCATACTAAGTCAAGGTATGAGCCAGAATTTCGTTCAGAACTGATGCCTCTCAGCAATACTGCTATAGCACCAGGAGGAAGTGAGAGCCTCCATTCAGATGAGCAGTGACTATTGGCACCCCCAGAATGATGTCCAATGCCATCCCCTGATGGGAACATTCTTATATACACTTGCTTTTCTGTATCCTCTCCATCCACGAAGGCCTTTTAGCTCATTCATATCACCCAGACCCAGCAGTCAATTCAAGGATAAAAGCATGGGAGATCATCTTGCTTGCTGCACAGATTTCTTTCTTCTAATTCAAATCTTGCACATTAAATGTCAGCAGCTAGCAAAGAAAGGAGGCTGTTGAGCTCTGTGTCTTTGGGCAACCCAACTTCGGTAGATTACTATCTCACTAAATAGAAGAAACCATTCTGAATCCTCCTCATTGAAGATTGATACTGGAAAGGTGGGACAACAATAGGAGTAGGGATTAGCATTCTAACTCTCTTCCCATTAAGTAAACTTCCAGCACAGTGTTTAACCCTGGCAATTAGCAAAAATTTATGCTACTAATTACTCTTTGCCTCTCCAGGAAAGAATACAAATGTATGCCTAACAGGCTCAGTCTCTCAGTCCTGAGCTGGCACAGGGTCAAATCCACTGAGGAACATTGCCAGCTCTGTGATACTGGGCCAGGAGATCTCCTGGATGGGAGTTATGGTCTCCAGTACATATTCTAATCCAGCCATGGCAATGAATGCCTCTTGTCCCCTGGGACCCTGTTGAAATGAAGTTTTTTTTTAAAACTCAGTAGTGACATGGAACATGGTATTTTAGATTTTTAGTTAATTCCAGAGCAATCCTGACACTAATAGTTGGCAGGCTACACGGGGAATGGCGACTAGCTTAAGCACAGCTTTCTTGTCTGTTACAGAGATGAATGTAGTAGGATCCGGACTGTACAGCATATGAAATGAGCTGAGTGAAGCATGTACAGTCAGTCCTCCACCCACAATTCAGAGAACTGTAATCTCCCTGTACCAGGCGTGGGAATAGTCACAGAGAGAAAATAGTATCTGTCCTCAGCATGTGCAGACTTCTGATAATTTCTCCCCACAGAACACAATACACCAAAGATTCCCACAGCATCTGCTCCACACTTGGTGTCTTCACATAATCTAGAGATCTTTTCAAAGCACAAATGAAGGAGTACACAACATGTACATTGACTGAAACCAGGTTTCTGTAGGTACCATGGGGTGTCTGTGAGGTGCTTACTACAGAGTCCCCAGAGGAAGTCCACAATATAAGTCAGTTATGTGGTATCAGGAGTGCCAAGACTCTGGAAACTTCAACTTTCACCCAACATATATTACAGTGGTAAGGGCAGCCCCATAATTTGATTATGCCTCTATGGAGATGGGATAAATACAGAGATCTGAGGACCAAAGGGACAAGGAGGAAAAAGGAAAGATGGAGGCCTGAAGGGGAAAGACACGGGAATGTGGGATGGAGGCAGGCTTTGGATGGAAGGAAGGAAGGAAGGAAGGAAGGAAGGAAGGAAAGCCCATTTTGTCTGAGCCCTCTGTTCTAACAGACACCTGACACTGAGACTATTAACAAATTCCCTGTGCTCTGTGCTTAGAAAATTCCAGGAGATGCCAGTGAAATACCATGGAAATGAAGAGGATTACTTTTGGTAAAATACGATAATAAATGGCTCTAAGCAACTAACACATTTACATCCACATGTTCATAAAACTCCAATCTCAGAGGTCTCATTTGCCACTTCTTGAGACGACTAGGTCATCTCTCACTCCATGGAGACTCATATTTGATTTGTATATATTTATAAAATACTCTGATTTTGTGTATTATACACAATGCAAGTTGTCATGAACAACCATCCAGATCACATTTGTTTAACGGTAAAGTAAATAAAGTATGAACTAAAGTTTCCAGAGGGTCAGAAAGGATGTATCCATGTTAAAGATTCTGTGTAGTTTATTGACTGAGTCCAACTTTTGGGGGCTCTGCAAGGCTGACATGCTGCAGGTCCACAGCTGTAGGCAGATTTTTCTGTCCCTCCTGCCAGTTCTATTCCATAGCACACAGCCAATGATCCTGTACTACCATCTCACCTCCCACAAGCCACTCCCAGTTTGACTTCACACTTTTGTGATGGCATGATAAATCCTTTGGAGTGTATTAACTGCTTTCCCCCAATCCGGAGGCTAAAAGTGTCATCTGGTAGCATCTAAGACCTACAGCACACATATAACCTGCTTTGGCTGAAACCCACTTAACTGACCTATTTTTTTTTTTAAAGGGACCTTATCAGGAACTCCTTTCATTGGTTAGGATGAAAACTTCATAAGACTACTACATGCTGGAGCATGATATTCACCATAACCTAAATATGTATTTCCACTATAGTTATCCATATTGGACTCCAGACTAGAATAAACTATCTTTTTTTCCCTTTGATTTGAGGGTTTTATGTTTTGTGGCAACAGAGAGAAACTACATTGGACCAACAGCAAACTGTTCCCAGACACACAGACAGTTCTGTTTGCTATCACATCAGGCAAATTAAATTAAATTTGGTCTTTACTGAAATCCCAGAGCAAGGTGTCTGGGAGGCTCATGGGAATCCCCCTCTCATTAGATGCTAGGAATGGCACCCTTTCCTCCAAACCCTTTATTGCCATTGCCAAAATGAGTCCGAATATTTGGACTTCCTTTTCCCTCTGGCTTCATTCTGCCTCTTTGTGTTGTAAAAAGTATGCACTGTTCAGTCCAGGAAGGTCCCGTGTGAGCTATATTTCATGACAAGTGCTGCCCTGCCCTTGCATGGAAATTTCAACCGAGAAGGGCACCACTAAGCCTTGGCACCAGGTGGCCAGAGGGACTTCCCCTTGAAGTGAGCTTATTTCTAGCTGTCTTAAGGCAGCGGCTTCCTTCACTTCTGGACTTGCCTGCATTTGAAAGCTCTCCCTCTTTAGGATTTCTACTGCTTCAATTAAAAAAAACAAAACAAAACACAGAAGTAAAACCCGAGGAGGGAGGGACTTAGAGAAGGCCACCCAAAGGGGTGCTTCTGTGGTTGACCTCCACCACACAGGGCCTGAGGTGAAGAACTTCTTAAGGAGAATTTATCTCTGACAGTAGGCCTTTCTGAATAAATGGGTTTATTTTGATTGTCTCTGTAGTCTTATTCCCTGAGCTGTATAACAATCCACTGAGCAGTTTCCTCTGGGAATCTCATCAGAAACCCTCAGTTACAGGGAAAGGACATACACCTGGTGGCTCCTGATTTTACTGTATCAGGTTATAAATCCATCAGGGGCAACTCCCGAGCACATCTTGTTTATCCCACCATAGGAGAATAAGACCACTACCACAATTGTGAGTCAAATTTAATGCAGGCTTTAATTAAATAGTGGTCAGGATGATGGACTCTGCCAGGTCCATTCCTGGATTCCCAGAGAATGGAAACAAGTTACATTGGCCAGATGCACATAAAGCCAAACCCATGAGGCTAAAGAGTTTTTTTTCCTTTGTCCAATGCAGGCAAGCATACATCCTGAGAAGCTTCCAGCCCAAGAACCTCCCACCTAACTGATCAAGAGCATCTGATGCAGCTGAGTCAATCAAACTTGTTTAGGGAAGTAGAAACTGTTCAGATGGAAGCTTCGTGTCAGGCTTTGGTATCCATGTATCCAAAGAGTCTAGAATGTTTGGGTAGAAGTGCAACCCCAAAACCTGTCCCCTGGGTCTTGCTTCAGTCCAGACTCCATCTCTGAGAAAACCCATTAAATGATGAACCCTCCTCAGAGATGTTCAAGACCACTCCCACAGGCTATTTAAACTGCTTCCATCCCCTCAAAGCATAAACACATGGTTTTTCCAGTCTTCCATTCCCATATCCTCTCATGGAGAGGGGCCTGGAAAGCTATCTGGGAGCGTTTTTTTATTCATTACACCTGGGCTTTTTCTAATTCAGTTTGATTTGATCTGATTTGGATTATTGCATTGGTGGGAAGGTTTATTTGGGTGCAGAAACTTTTCATCTGGAGGCTCCACTGAGGGATTTTTTTTCTCCTACTGGCCTGGGGCCATGTGTTGGAAAAGGACCCTTTTCTCACCGCTTCTGCTCTCCACCAGGCTAAGATCAGCTTTGACTGGATAAAATGTCATTTCCAAGGCATTGCCTTAGAGGCTGAGGGTCTCCTGTGATTTTTGGGCTGTCCTATGAAAAACACGGCTACATCAGGCTCCCAACATGTTTCCAGGACAAGGTTCGGCCTTGTCCTATGAAAGCCCTTTTTCAGAAGACATTTTGTTCAAGGGAAATTCCCACACCCCTCTGTTTTTTTGAACGAAAGCCTACCACAATGGATGCATTGCAATAGGCTTCAAGTCCCAGCATAGATTTGTGAAATGGGCAACTAGGATCCATTGAGAAACCTAAATTTGGCCATACCCATGCCACCCTGAGAAACTTTTTCTAAGCATCCAGTCAACAAAGACTTCAATAACTTTTGAGAGATATGGCTTCTACTACTACAGTCATGGCCACACTGTCCCTAAAACCTGCTTTACACGTCCAGTCCACTGGGCCTCCAGAACCTAGCAAGACTAGTTTTTACCACTTTACGATCTGCCTCTTTAGCTCCACCCTTTTGGCTCTCTCAAGCTGGTCACTTCTCTAGGTTGTCTTATGGTTTTCTCTAGCTGCCCATATGGTCCGGTGAAGTCATCTTCTCTCTTCACGTCCATTTCCTTAGGAGATCCCCAAACCTTTAAGCTTGTTGGTTGACCTCTGACCAGTAGACTAAAAATTAAATTAAACACATATAACCAATGGCTTAAGATGCCACGGTGCTACCAAAAAACCTCTAAGAAATAGGAAAAAACTAGAAAGTATGTCCCTTCTGCTATCATCTCCACAGTCATGGCGCTCAACAACTTCAAAAACAAATCTCATGTGAAACTCAGGACATGAATTCAAAAGAACAGTTCTAAGCAGTTCAAAGAATTCAAAGAGGTCTTGTATAAACACCTGCATGAACTTCAAGAGACCAGGAACTGATTAAAGTCAAAGACAGCACAAAAGGCTGAATGAAGCACTGAAAACAACATAGACTGTGAAAGCTGAATTCAGTAAAGAGAAATACTGAAGAATACAAAAGCTGAAAAGAGAAAATCCAGAAAAGTGTAATTTTAAAAACTTCATCAACAGGATAAATCCTAAACAGGAGAGAATGTCGTGGCATAAAGATAAAGCAGAGGAACTGGATCACTCAGTCAGAGAAAATGCAAAATTAAACCAAACTTCACACACACAATATTCAAGAACTGGGTCATACCATGAATCAACGACATTGAAGAAAGAAATTCTAGACCAAAAGCACAGAATATATCTTCTAAAATTGAAATGAAGGTACAATAGGCACACAGAACACCAAGGAGTGGGGTATGAAGAAGGTGCTGAAAGCCAGAAGAGAGTAAGCGTACACATCACATGACGGCTTATCTATCAGAATAACAACACATTTCTTAATGGAAACTAAAAGGCAGAAGAGCTTGAAGCAATTGGCTTCAAGTTCTGAAACAACACAGATGCCAATCCAGACTACTTTAGTCAGCAAAATTATCTATCATAACTGAAACAGAAAGAAAATCTTCCCATGATAACAACAGGCCAAGGAATTCATGACGACCAAATAAGCCCCTACAGACAAGAGTGGAAGAAATATGTCTCCTTTATCCCAATAAACTACTTAAGGAAGAGGGAATGAATCATATTGTTGTGCAAAACGGGGATAAGAAAAATCAACACCAAGTTTGTTCAAAAAATAAATCAACAGTTAATACAGATCTTTTAATAATCCCTCTGAATAGCAATGGACTCATCTTCCCCCATGACACACTTGATGATTGGCTTAGAAAACAGAATGAAATGGAAATAACTATTTGAAACAACATACAAAAAAAATCCAGTGGTACAAGGATTTGCTTCTTTGTAAACATTAAGGAAATTAAGAACATATTTGCCTGCCAAATCACCTAAAAATAAAAAATAGAAGGCCCATATATAAGTTGAGAAACCTAAAAAAGGATGACATATATATATATATCAAGATAAAATCAATAATTTATACAGACCAATAACAAGCAAGATATTGAAGTGGTTATAAAAGACTCTCCCAAATAAAAACAGTTCAGTTCCCAATAGATTCCCAGAAGGGTTCTACCAAACATATAAAGCACTATAAGCAATACTTTTTCAAACATGCCACAAAACAGAAGGAGAAGTACCATTTCTTACTTCCTTCTTCAAAGTCAGTATTACTATAACACCTAAACCAGGGGAAATCATAACTACAGATCAACATTCTTGATGAAAATAAATGAAAAATAATCAACAAAATATTGCACACCAAATGCACAATAAAAAAACATTCACTTTAATCAAGTTGGCTTTATTCCAGAGATGCAGGTTCAATACAGACAAATTAATACATTGTAATAAATCATGTAGATGAACTTATGGGAAGAAATTACACAATTATGTCAACAGATGAAGAAAAGACTTTGACAAAAATCTAACAACCTTTCATGATAAATGTTCTAGAGAGAATGGGGTGGAAGGAACATAAGTTAACATATTAAATATGTAAAACTACAAGGAATATATATATATTATATATATATTATATATATAATTATATATATAATTTTTTTCTAAGTGCTAATCTATCCTCTGTTACAGGGGCCTCAACCACAGAGAGAACATTTGAGGTAAGTGTATTTTCCTCCTGTATAGGTGAACATGAAATACTGCACTACAAGAAAGAAGCCAGTCAAATAAAGCACATACTATCATTTGTTTGAAATCTGGAGAAGAGGCACATTAGTGAGTTGGCTACTTGCTAGAGTCTGGAAGGGGTGGAGTCAGTGCCTGTGAAAGACTATTTTACTTTTTGGTTCTTGATATTTTGAAACAGAACATGTTTCTGAACATGTTTCAGAACATGGATGAGCATGTAACTCTAAACTCGACTAAACTTTGAGGTATACAGTCAAAATGGAGAGAGTTATGACATACAGATTATACCTAAATAAAATTGCCTTATCATGCTTAAGTGAAGATAGGCTTGATCCCTTCCTTCTTATCCTCACCCTCCATCTCAACCCATCCCTGAGGTTCACATCAGACTGTCAAGACAGTTTGCAAGTATTCCATTTTCCTTATCTTCCTCCTCTTTAGTGTTAATGACACTGTTCTCTCCTATTTTAAAGTCCTTTAAAAGTTTTTCAAGCTCATTAGTGAATCGTCACTATACAAAGCAATGACTTTAATAAAACCATCTTTTCAATGACCTCTCCATTGTCTCCGGCACTTTTCACAAACATCTCCTACCACAGCCATAGAGGTATTTTCTGGTAAAATTCTTTGTTGAAGGGAAATCACACTCCTTAAAGATCTAAAGGGCCCATCAACCTTTTGACTCTTTGTCTGTGATGTTCCCCAGAACTATCTTGACCCTTTTCATTCTGACTCTACATTTATAGGATATACTTCAATAATTTCTCAGAAAAGAATTGATCATATCCTTCAGCCAAAGTCAGACTGATGATTGCTCTCAGAAAAGCACAGTTATTGTACGTAGTAGATAAGCTTTGAGAACATGGAGGACCTTATGGATACTTCCTATCACATAGGTACTGAGGTCAGACAGTCAATATCCTGTTCCTTTTTAGTATATTTGTATCTTTAGTACCTGGACCTGACCACAAATTAGTGTTTAAAGAACAGTTTTCTGCTAGTAAAATCTTCAATATCTCTAAATTTTAATATGTATATCATTTATCAGTAAATAAAACCAACCCTTTCTTTGGCTGGGGATGACAAGGACCTACAGCAACACACAGAGAAATCATAATGAATAAATAAGGAAATAAATTCCTTTCTTATAGGAAGAGTCTAAGTCTATGGCATTTGCTGGCACTAATCTGTAATTCTATGAAATGCTCATTCATAAAAACACCTGTCTTTGAAATGATCTATTTACCTGTCTTAAACAGATGAACCGAGCGTATAAATAAATGGTAGCTATTCCCTGGGAGAGCCAGTGAATGGCATCAGAACGGAACAGAGCAAGTTTCACATCACATACACCATATACAACACACAAACTCACACACCTTGGTAAGAAATTACCTACAGAAATTGCCTTAATTTCTGCCCCTCTTATTTAATAGAAAGTTTCTGACAGCCAAATAAAAAGGTTCCTATTCCTCCACAATCCTGCTGATAAACAGATATTTTCGACATACTTTCTTATCTCTGTCTACATTGGCATCCCCAGTGTTGACTTTCTGGGTCCTGCCAGCACCTCTGGCATGTCTAAAGTCCGTACTCTCCCTTCCTCCTGTGATTAGAAAGAAGCTCCAGCCATCACTTGGCAATGAGGGCACCGCATGTCAAACTTCTTGTCTCCGGCAGAGCCCCAAAGGCTCCGCATTGTGATAGAACACACACACAGGAAGAAATGTGAAGGAACAGACAGAAGAGATGCCAAAGCCATGATTGTGAATGTCTTCTATCACTGATGCGTAACATGAGCAGTATTTGGTGTAGGTACAGGAGGGGCCTTCTCACAAAACAGAATGGCAAGGCCTATGACAGGTGAAGCACTAAGCTCCTAAAAGATTGTAACTGGCAAATGGAAACAGTAAAGGAAAGGATTTTTTGCTTTGTCAGATTATTCTGGATAACTAATCTTAAAAAAAAGTTTTTCAGTGGAGACTCCTGGCATACCATGTCATTTTTATGAAATCAACTTTGTGCAGAAATATTCAATGATATATCTGTAAAATGAACATAACAATGCTTAGTATTAATTATAAGCTACTTTGAAGTAAAATAACAAAAACATTTTAAAATAAGAAAAGTCACTAAGGAGCCTAGGAAAGTAGTACCATGTCAATAACCCTAATATAATATAAATAAGATAGAATAAACATGAGGAAGTGTTATTGAATTGAGAATATCAGCATATATAATACAGTATCTTATTTTCTTTAGAAGCAATACGAATTGAAGTCTTGAGGTTGATCTGAAGAAATGTCGAAGGTTTAATGAGCTACTCAGCATGACATCATTGATTTAAGTTTTAACTATGACACTGTCAGTCATCTAATAAGGCAAGTCCATTGCATATTTATTGGGAGTTAGAGAGGAAAGCATGCTGAAACGGTGAGAGCTGGAAAGGATAAGAGGATAGGAGAGATCTTCCATGAACTTGGTTACGTAAATGGCATCCATCACTACTGCATCTGACTACTCAAGCAGAAAGTTATTAAATCCAGTTTGGCTCTACCCCAATGTGAGTTGTTTGAAAGCGGAATGGATCAACTTCAAATTTGCTTCAAAATATTTTCATGGTTCTATTTAAAAAAGATCAATCATTCTCCGGAATTTTCATCTCTGATATAGTCTAGAAAAAAACGAGAACTGTTGGGTCCCTATTACAATGCAGATAATTTATCAAGTAATAAGAAACAGTATCCATTTAAGCCATTTTAAAGAATTCCACAGACCAAATGATGATACATATTTAAGCTTTAATACTTGCCAAATGCTCAGTATGAATTACTTTCTTTCATATTTGCAAAACCAATGATTTTTAAAATATCCCCATTGAGGACTTGAAGTTTTTGTTTGTTTGATGTATTTTGTCTTGTGATTCAAATAGCCTAAAGTCACCTTTAAACTAGCTGCCAACTGGAAAAGCAAATTCAATCATTAAAAAAGAAGACAGGACCCTTGACATAAGAAATTACTATGGAATTTTAAAGCAGCCGGTCGCCAAGCCCTCTTGACACAACATTTCTGAACATACACACAACACACACTTCCTCCCAGGGAGATGGATCACATGCTCCTGCTCCCAGGACTAGGAGCAGATGCTTAAGCACAAAGCAAACTGTTTTCTGGGCTGGCTTCGCTGAAGCAAATCTTAATTGTTAATGAAATTAAAGTATGGATAGGAGAAAATTTAAAGTGCCATTATGAAGCCAACAGCTTGAGGGACCCATGATCTCAATCACTAATGACCAACTCCAGCTTTTTCTCCGTTAGCAATGCAAATGGAAGAGCTTCTGTCCCCTGCATTTCCATGTCCCTTCCCCAGAGCTGACAGAAGCAGCATGCTCCAGCGATACTTAGTCCTCCTGATTTACACCCTGTCTCAGCTAGAACACAAGCTCAGAGGCTAACGTGCCTATGTTCTGTTGTTTCAGTTTCGAGAGAATGGGCAAGATTCTCTGGCTGTAACAGTTTCAAACCACCTTTGCTGTCCAGGCTCACATCAGACTTGGAGGGCTCTTCTGGTCTCTGAGGCAAAATGCTGGGATTACAGACATGCATCCCTGGGAAGGGCTGTTCATTCACCCGAAACTAAAGCTCATCCCATCCTTAAAGAAGAAATGATGAGGGAATATTGAATGAACGTCAGCCTGAGAAAAGGCAGAAACAGTTTTTAAAAGTTCAGTGTTCAGGAAACAATGAAACATGAATAGATAATGGCTTGTTTTGAGACCATTCTCCAATGTTTGAGATGCTAAGCTATCTACCAAACATGAGTCAACCTATGCTCCTGTCTTCTTACAGAACTATAGAAGCGACAAGAAGGATCTGTATAGGGAGAAAAAGCTGGGGATGACGAGATATGTAAATAAGTATTTCTATATAGCCTAAACCAGTCATAGGCACGGTTGAAAGACGGTGTCTCTGGCATAGAAAGGGCTGAGTACGGGGCATATAGGAAAACACTGCTGAAAAAGGAAGCAGCACAGGGCAATCTGGGGCAGAGCCTGCCTGGAGGATGTGTACGTCACGCAGCACCATTTTGTCAACTCCATAAGAGCACTCAAGAAGGCTGCAAATGCAGTCAGGAACATTTTGAGCTGCGGACCTTTTTCTCACAGGAAAAAAAAATCATTTCTAAAGATGTGCTGTGTCTACTTTCTGGAGTGTATTTTCAAGTGTTATGTTAATGGAGATGAAGGAAAATAACACCAGGGCTTCTTGTGACATGAAACACATTGAACCACAGCTTTTCACATGGGTAAAACCGAAGAAAGGTTTTTTTTTTGGGGGGGGGGGATCTCTCTCTTAAAGTTGCATATCATTGTCCAAATAAGGGAATGCTGTGTGATGATTTTTTTTTTTCAGAGACAGGGTTTCTCTGTAGCTTTGGAGACTGTCCTTGAACTCTTTCTGTAGATCAGGCTGGCCTCAAACTCACAGAAAGTCACCTGTCTCTGCTTCCAGAGTACTGAGATTAAAGGTGTGTGCCACCACTGCCTGTCACGTGATGTAAATCTTCACACATTAACAGTGTGCTAAAGGTCCACATCTCTCTATTCCATAAGGCTTGCATTCAAGCTTTATTATACATAGTAAGTACATGACCACACATAATCTCAAATAAAGCATGGATATTTCACTTTCCAAAGTCTTCAACGATGGTGATGGGAGGGTCTTGAATGACACTTATTAGAGAAATGCTCCCTCAGCATTATGTCCACAACTAAATGTCTAGAATCCAGATGCACTTGCCATTTCTTGATAGCATATTGCTGTAATCCATGTGATAAGATTTAGGTTTAAAACCACATCCTATGGGTACCTACTCATGGCTGTTACCAAGTCAATTATCAAAACAGAAGTCAATTAAAATATAAGAAAAAAACAACTCAAAAATAGAATAAAGGAATGCCACAGGTGAGTAACTAAAACAAAAAAGTCATAACACTGAGAAAAATTACATAAAAATATTGCAAAATTATTCCCAAGTATCCAAGAGAGAAAATAACCTGAGGCAATAGGGGGAAGCAATTGTGGATTAATACTGCATTGCTTTCTTTCTATTCCTGTTTCAATGGTCAGTGTCAGTATGATGCTGAAAATGGTCCCCAAATACCCCAGATAATGTTGTTCATTCCCAATGTTGGGATTTCTAAGTTATGGTATCACAGAACACACATAGAGACACTTGTACCCAAAATCATCTAGTAGTTTCAGTTTGGGTACATGTGTGGAGACGTTGGCTTTCTAGAAATTTCTGTGACATAAATTTTATAATTCTTAATAAATCAAAATAAAAGGAGCATTTTTTGAATTCATGTTTCTGATACCTACCAAAAGAGAGAACGTGAAATTGCTAAATAAGAAACTAATTGGTTATTTTAAAAAATCAAGTTAAGAATTTAAAAAATCAAACACTGGCTATTCTCTTTGGATGTATACCTTGCTCAGCCTAGATACAGTAGGGAGGGTCTTCAACCTTCCAGAAAGCAATGTGTGTTATCCTCTCTGAGGAGTGGAGGGGGTGGGATGGGAGAGTGTGTGGGAACTTGGATTGGTATTTTTTTTTAAATCTAATAAATTAAAAAAAACATTGGAAGTGCATGCTTCTGCGTTTATAGTGTAATATTTTCCATTGAGTTATATTTCAGCAAAGCTAAGGTTTGTATGTGAATGATATCCACATTCTCTGTCTCTGTCTCCCGTGCTCTACCATCACCTCCCTCCACACATGCATGTTTGTGTGTGTGTGTATGTTTATTAACTCTGGAAACAAAAACCACTAGCAATAAAAATGCAGCAGTCATCTGTGGGTATTTATGGAATTGTCCATAAAACTTTGGGTGAATCTCTCTGGAGTGTTAGTTCATTACTGCAATTGTGTCAGAATGATCTAGACTGTAGAATTTACAAATTGTGGTACCCCCAGAGGATCATGTTTACAGGAGTAGACAGCAAGGACACTGTAAAGTCTTTTCTAAAACAAAAGTTTAGAGAGAATCAATTGGAAAAGTTGGTCCCATTTACTATTTTGTTAGTGCTGAGTGAAACTAAAAGATCTTAGAAACTTAGTTCTCTCTCTCTCTCTCTCTCTCTCTCTCTCTCTCTCTCTCTCTCTCTCTCTCCCTGCTGTGTGGGAAACCGCCATCCAAGCCTGAGCCAATGCAGACTTTTGGGAAGGCCCCTGGATCACAGATATGTGCACAGTCATCCCTAACATTTTTCAATGTGGCAAAGTTTTTATTTCTTTACCAATTAGGGTAGCAGCTGTCAGAGTTAGAGTCAATCAGGTAATGTCCAACAGACTCATGCTTAACTTTAGAATACATTTTAGAAGCTTTGTCTCAGGACATAATCACATTCTGAGGTACTGAATATTGTAAATAAAACAGGCAATTTTGGGGCAGACATGACTTAGCCCAAGGCCCTATACTCTGCATGGTCCCCCAAACCATATTTCTATCACCTGCAAAATGTGTTCATCCACAAACCCCAGTGTCTTAGAAAATTCCAGCATTGGATCTGAATGTTAGCTCTCCTCAAAATATCTAAGTCAAGCGTGGGTAGGAACTGAGGTATGATTCATTCTGTAGTCAAATTCCTTTCCAGCTGTGTGTCTATGAAAACCTGACAAGTTAACAGCTTCCAAAGAAGGCACAAGATACATTCCATTTTCAAGAGGGAAAAAGAAGAAGGCAAAGTAAAGTCAGGAGAGTCTGGTACCAACAGGGCAAGTTCTTTCAGACCTTGATGCTCTATCATCTGGGTCCCTGAACCATTGATTCTAGAAGCCATCTTGTTTCCAATCTTTTGGGGACCCAATCTTTGGAGGCTTAACATTCCCACATCCATAAGGAATCAGGCAAAGTTGAAATTTAATTTAAGCCCAAAGACAGGTTCCTGGAGCAATTCCTTTGAACTTAGGACATCCTAGTTATTGCCCTAACCAATGTCCAATATATTGGATGAGGTGAACTCATAAAACGGAAGGAAATCTTTACTAAGTAAACTGACTGAAATGTCAATCTCATCCAAAGAATTACCTTCTCAGAAAAGCCAGAATGCTTGACCAAATATCTGAGTACCACTACGGTTACTTTTATACATAAACTATTTCTAATGTAAAGAATTTTTGTCTCATCAGGTGGATTCAATGAGCTTCTACGTCACCAGTAATGGAGCGAGTACCAAAGACTGATCTTTGCCTTCAAGGAAGAGAAACAGAATCAAATTACTTACTAAAATAACATCGTCCACCATATCTTCATTATAACACCACGACCTGGGCTCAGAGAGGACAGCCTGGAATTCTGCTACTGTTCAGTTCAATCTTTCATTCTCTGAACTTCATAGACACTTCATAGCAGGAAATATTTCTTGGGCTGGGGAGATTACTCTTTGGTTAAAACATTTGCCACGCAAGCATAAGAGCCAAAGTTCAGATCCTCAGCACCTGCATATACATTAAGTAAGCATGGGAGCACGTCAGTAATGCCCACATTCCGGAAAGCAGCAAGGGATCTACAAACTGGCGAGCTGGACTAGTAACTTCCAGGATTAAGTGAAAGACGGTGCCTCAAAATATAATGTGTACAGTGATCAGAGAAGACATCAGGGGTGGATTAAAATAGAATGGCCCCCATGAGCCCAAATGTTTGAATCCTTAGTTATCAGGGAGATTCGACCTTGTGGGAGTAGGCCTAGTCTTGTTGTAGGTATATTTCTTTGCAGATAAGCTTTGAGGTTTTAGAAGTTCAAGTCATACCCGGTGGCTCTCTCTCTTCCCACTACCTGGGTATCTGGAAAGCCCCAATTAAATGCTTTCCTTTGTAAGTGTTGCAATGGTCATGGTGTCTCTTCATAAAATAGAACGCTGATTAAAACAATATTCAACACTGACAATTAGACATTTTAGATGAACACATATACATAGTTGCCTATATACATACCCAAATACACATGCATATCACACACATAAATAATTTTAAAGCATGTGTTATGACTCTTATCCAAGACTCCCTTGGGGCTCAACCACAGGAATATTGCAAGGGGAGGTGTCTCTGGTTCCAAAATGAACTAGGTGTCTTCTGCTATTTTCTAGAATCTTCCTTAAGTAGAAAATTAAAAATGTGATGTTTTTATGTGGACAACCGTTCTACTTAATTCACTGAAGTATGTATTCATTTTGTATGTTACCTTCCCCCAGCTTTAAAAAGAAACATATTCTTTAATCCTACTTCCTTTCCCAATTCTCTTAGGACATATCACAGGCATTCTGACTGGCAAAGACTTTGATCTTATGGAATAAACCAGTAAGGCCCTACGATTAAAATAAAATCAAGTAAAATGCTAGAAATAAGTTTTTAATATTTTACTTTGACTCTAAGTTTAATTCTTCTTTTTTCAGATTTAATCTTCTTATGTTTTTCATGGAGAAAAAAGAGATCAAAGATGATTTTTACAATTATCAGAAGGGGAAGCTTGGGCAGACTTCAGATCCTTCCTGGGGACCATCTGAGTCAGTATCAGCACTGTCATTGATCTTCTTTAGCTCAACGTTATCACACAGGAGCCCTGCATACATGTTCCAGGGAGAGATCCCCTCAGAGAGCATAAGCTGGCTGAATCCACCGCAGAAGGCATCAGCCATATGGACACATAGCAGCAATGAGTATGCACTCCTCACGCAGCCCAGAAACGGCTTTTACATCCACTCAGGCTAATTAGGAAATTACTGAAAATATTTCCCATATTTAAAACAGCAACCCTCCTCATTGATATGCCACTTTCTTCTTATATGGCACCCCAGCTATGAATCAAAGATGAATAATAATCCATCATTGTCAAAGGTAAATTACTGCCTAGGAAGAGAAAAGCACCATGACATTTAAAGCGTTGAGAAACAGTCAGCTAGTCCCCTGTGCAATCATCAAGTTAGAGAAAAGGATACATGGAATCAGCACCACAGAGGGGAAGCGTGGAAGGGGAGTCATATGCCACTTAAGTCTAAAATACCAGTGCTAACAAAGAGCTCTGCTAGGGAAACATTCCACTCCATGTCTGCTGTACTTCTACATGCATTATTTTGTTTGATGCATATAACATGTTGGTGATCTGATCAGGTCTGTATAAAAGCGTAGACAACTTAACCTCAGCAAATGTAACACTGTGCTCAGAGGGTCAGTGTTAATCAAGTGGAGGATTAAAACCAAAAAGTAAGCTCTACCTAACATCCAAGTCTAGGTCAATTTCTGTGTCTCCACTCTATGTAAGGTGCTTGGTAGCCTGAGTAAACAACAGCCTCCTGTGTGTTAACAACATGAATATGACATGTTAGTTGCATAAAGCCCCCCATGCCTCCATTTTTTTCATCATAAAATGGAGCAGTATCTATCCAATGGAACACCATAATAGATATTAAATGAGATATATACCACAAAAGTCTGAGAGTATAAAACATCATAAAGATATAGTAAGATAGAAAGGTTTTTTTCAACACTGCTTGCTATATCAATGTTAGCCACCTGTGCATCCTCTGTAAACTTAATCTTTGCATATTGAAGATGGTAATGCTAACAGTACCCTCCACCAACCGCTTTTTTGCTTGACATCAAATTCATTTTTCCCATTTTATGTGGCTTATTATAATTTTTATTACTCTATTTTCTTTTTTATTTATTTTTATCGAGCTATACATTTTTCTCTGCTCCCCTCACTTCTTCCCCTCTCCCATGCCTCACATGTTCCAATTTACTCAGGAGATCTAGTCTTTTTCTCCTTTCTGTGTAGATACCTGTATGTTTCTCTTAAGGTCCTCTTTGTTGTCTAGGTTCTCTGGAGTTGTAGACTGTAGGCTGTTTATTTCTATGTTTTATGTCTAAAATACACTTATAAGTGAGTACATATTATAGTTGTATTTCTGGATCTGAGTTATCTCACTCAACATTTTTTTTTCTAGATCCATCCATCTATCTGTAAATTTCAAGATGCCATTATCTTTTTACCACTGTGTAGTGCTCCATTGTGTAAATATACCACATTTTCTTTATCCATTTTATCACTGAGAGGCATTTAGGTTGTTTCCAGGTTCTGTTTATTATGAATAATGCTGCTACGAACAAAGCTGAGCACATGTCCTTGTGGGATGATTGAACATCCTTTGGGTATGTACCCAAAAGTGCTATTGCTGGGTCGTGAGGTAGGTTGTTTCCTAATTTTCTGAGAAATCGCCATACTGATATCCAAAGGGGCTGTACCAGTTTGCACTACCACCAGCAATGGAGGAGTGTTCCCTTTACCCGTCATCCTCTCCAGCATAAGTTGTCATCAGTGTTTTTTACCTTGGTCATTCTGACAGGTGCAAGTTGGAATCTCAGAGTTGTATTGATTTACATTTCTCTAATGACTAAGAATGTTGAGTATTTCCTTTAGTCTGTTGAAAGTTTTTTGTTTAGGTCTGTACTCCATTTTTTATTGGATTATTTGTTCTTTTGATGTCAATATTCTTGATTTCTTTGTATATTTTGGAGATCAGTGGGGTTGGTAAGGACTTTTTCTCATTCTGTAGGCTGTCATTTTGTCTTATTGACCATAGCCTTTGCTTTACATAAGCCTCTCAGTTTCAGGAGGTCCCATTTATTAATTGTTGCTTTCAGTGTCTATGCTACTGGGGTTATATTTAGGAAGTGGTTTCCTGTGCCAATGTGTTCAAGTGTACTTCCCACTTTCTCTTCTATGAGTTTCAGTGTGGTTGGTTTCATGTTGAGGTCTTTAATCCATTTGGACTTGAGTTTTGTACATGATGATAGATATGGATCTTTGCATTCTTCTACATGTTGATATCCAGTCATGCCTATACCATTTCTTGAAGATGCTTTCTTTTCTTCATAAATATTTTTTAGCTTTTTAGTCAAAAATCAGGTGTTTGTAGGTGTGTGGATTGATATCAGGATCTTCAATTTAATTCCATTGGTACACCTGTCTTTCTTTATGCCAATACCAGGCTGTTTTCATTACTGTAGCTCTATAGTAGAGTTTGAAGTCAGGGATTGTGATACCTCCAGAAGTTCCTTTATTGTACAGGATTGTTTTGGCTATCCTGAGTTGTTTTTCCATATGAACTTGAGTACTGTTCTTTAGAGATCTGTGCAGAATTTTGCAGGGATTTTGATGGGCATTGCATTGAATCTGTAGATTGCTTTTGGTAAGATTGCCATTTTTACTATGTTATCTCTATCTTACCAAGAGTATGGAAGATATTTCCATTTTCTGGCATATTCTTCAATTTCTTTTTTCAAAGATTTAATGTTCTTGTCATACATGTATTTCACTTGTTTCGGTAGCTACCCCAACATAGTTTATGTTATTTGTGGCTATTGTGAAGAGTGATGCTTCTCTGATTTCCTTCTCAGCCCATTTATCATCTGTATAAAGGAGGGCTACTGATTTTTTGATTTAATCTTATATCCTGCTACATTACCGAAGGTGTTTATTAGTTGTAGGAGTTTCCTGGTAGAATTTTTGGGGTCACTTATTTATACTATCATATCATCAACAAATAGTGAGAAGTTTACTCCTTCTTTTCCAATTTTATTCCCTTGATCCCCATTTGTTCTCTTTTTTGCTCTAGCTAGAACCTCAAGAACTATATTGAATAGATATGAGAAAGTAGACAACCTTGACTTGTTCCTGATTTCAGTGGGATTGCTTTGCATTTCTCTCCATTTAGTTTGATGTTGGCTGTTGGTTTGCTGTATACTGCCTTTGTTATGCCTAGGTATGTTCTTGTATTCCTGCTCTCTCTAATACTTTTATTAGTAAGGAGTGTTGGAGTTTTTCAAAGCTTTTTCATTACTTGGGCCTGCCTTGACTCCTCCCAAAGTGCTAGCCCAGGCACTCCATAAATTATTACTGAGTTTTAAATAAAAAGAAAATGTGACAAGCACAGGGTCAACTCATGGTATATACATTTGATTTAGTTCTTGGAGCAGGAATCTTAATCCATGCCATTAAATCAGAGTCTTTGTGAGCACTGGATTGTTCTTTCTGAAAATCACAACACATTCATACTAATTTTCCATAAGACAGGTCAAAGTCCAATGTGGGGAACAAAATATTTAGTTAAGAAAACACTAGAAATAATTTCTCCTTCTAGCAGGAGGAAACAAATCTGTGAGCTATCCAAGAAGGACATCAAATTCCACATGCTGTCTTTATAGCAACACTTATAGCTATCAGAATAGAAAATACCGACTGTTATATTAGTATTTCCATAAATATTTAATTACTGAGAAACAATACTGCTATATCAACAATGCTCATCTCTGATACTAGACTCAGTGGTAGAGAAACTTGAATAAGATGGTCTCTGGTCTTACAAAAATATGTTCTGCTGTGAAAGAAGATACAGAATGAACAAAGACATGTAAGTCGTCAGTGTACAGTAAGAGGAATGAAGAAACAAGAAAGTAAGCTGCAAATAAGAAAGACAACCATGGTAGGGATGCGTATTTGAGGAGGTTTGTGAAGCTCACCTCATTAAATCTGATATTTAATTTGAGATCTGAAAGACAAAACAGAGATCACTGGGCACACTCAAGGAAAACTGGGGCATTCACTGTGGTCCTAAGGCAAGAGAAAGCTAAGTATTCAAGACATGAAGAAACTAAGGAGCTTCCCAACAAAGAATTCTTCCAGAGGAGGCTATTGTAGCAAATGTAAGCCAGCCATGCAAGGGACAGTTGAGGGGAAAGGAGACTGATACAGGATTCTCCTCTGTACGCTGTGATGACCACTGTTTAATAAAGAACACTTTGAGTCTATATTAGAGCAGGGCAGAATAGAAGTAAACTGAACTAAACTGAAAGGCGGAGTCAGAGAGAAGCCATGTAGCCCCGCCAGACACAGACACTAGTACATTTCCCAGGAAGCCACTGCAATGTGGCGATACACAGATTAATGAAAATGGATTAAATTAAGACATAAGAGTTCGCCAATAAGAAGTTAGAGCTAATGGGCCAAGCAGTGATTTAAATAATACAGTTTCTGTATGATTATTTCTGGGCTAAGTGGCTGGCAACTAAATAGCAGCCTCCTTACTACAGGAGACAGTAAGGAAACAAGGGTCTGTTGAAGGCTGGATTCTGGCTTAAGCAGCCAGCTAATCATGCCAGAGACACCAAGGGATAGAGGAAAGTGGAAGCTAAGCACTGGGTCCTTGGGCCAGGAATGGAACAGGGGGTGACGTGGGGTGCAGCTGTTAGCTTACTTATTTATTCATTGCCTTCTCCAACTTAACAGGCTTTTGACAATGAGCTTGACACTGATGTCTGCCTGATAGATGTAAATATGCACAATTCATTACAGGCAGTGGAGAAAGATTTCAGCTTCCCCTTAAGAGTCATTTTCTAGATATGATTAAATTATAAATGGAAGCTGGGTCTCTGGAGGCAGCCAGTCGGTTCGGTAGACCTGTTCACAAACCCCTCCCCTTAAACCCACACCCTAAAGCAACATGCACTTCCTGTAGCTTCTTATTCTTTTTTTCTCTATTTTTTTTGTTTATTTTTTTTTAAATTTTCTGCCTCCTCCCCATTTCCCATTTCCTTCCCCCTTCTCCCACACATTGCCCCCTCCCCCACTCCATTCCTCCTCCCTCTTGAGAATGAAGAGCAGTCCAGATTCCCTGCCCTGCAGGAAGTCCAAGATCCTCCCACTTCTATCCATGTCCAGGAGGGTGAGCATCCAAATAGGCTAGGCTCCCACAAAGCCAGTTCATGTATTAGGATCGAACATTTCAGGAAATTGTCTTGACTTTCTCTGTGATATACATCCAATGCCATAAACAATGGTGTGGGGAGCTAGAGCAGCAAGGTGTCATCACTGGTTGGATTGGGAAGCAGAAAGCACTGAAGTAGGATAGCCAAAAGCCAAAAGCCAAAAGCCAAAAGCCAAAAGCCAAAAGCCAAAAGCCAAAAAAAAAAAAAAAATGAAACCCAACCAAAAGGAATACCAGGATATCATACAGATAACTGAAAATAAAGATTATAAAATTATGCCCAAAGACAATCTGCTTATTGGAAATAAAATTAATGGCAGTTGTTTTTACAGATACCTTTGACAGAAAGGGATAAAGGGATTAAGAAGCACTGTGGTCTTCTTTGGCCATTGTTTTAACTGTTTTACAATATTGAAATATCAAAAGACTAATTCTCACATGCTTTGGCCTATCCATTTACCTTAGATACTGTGTGTGTTATTAATCTCGACAATAAATACTCTAAAGTTCATGCTAGCTATACATGCTTACTGAGTTCAGGTATTAAACAGATAATGAAACTATGTATGTGCTCTTGAGAGTCATCCTAACAACATACAGATTTAACTGGCATTCCTTAGGTTCATATTCTCCAATCCGTATGAAGTCACAAACCTCATGGTGACTTGGATAGAGTAACATAACTTAGTTTCTTTTGGGCCCTGAACTTGATCTGACTGTTTGGGCTTCTCTGCCCAGTGTCAAGAAGCATATTATAACTAGAAGGGGTGAAACATATTAGAGCACTCTATGCTACTTTCCCCTTCCTTTCATCAAAGCACCCCTAAACTGTGCTTCAGGAAAACTCGCATGGTTCAAAATACAGAGTAGAGCTTCTGATTGAGCCCCCTGCACACATCCTTCAGCTTATGCCTGAGAAAATGTAAAGTCTCAACAAATTGTGTACTTGTGTGAGTTGGTTTTATGCTTTTGTTGTTTTAATCAGTGCATAAAAATAAAAAAAAATCATAGAAAAGCTACCGAGATGGGTAAAGGTCAGCAAGTTTGAAGACTTGAGTGCAATCCCCAGGACCCACGTAGTAGGAGTGAGTCCTGCAACTCCTCATCTAGCACTCTCTCTCTCACCCTCCCACACAAACCTTGTAAGCAATCAAATAAATATTAAAAAGCAAATAATGGGAAAATTCTATAAAAGGGGAAGGACAAAGTAGTCAAAGTGGGAATTGTATTTAGCTGTCACTCTTAACAGCTGGAAACCGGAGCCCTACTCACTAGCATTCACCCTTGTCCTCAGTCTGACTTTACCCTACTTGTTTTGCTTACTCCCAACACTGAACAACAATGGAAGAATCTTTTTAAGGTTACATTGGAAAAAAAGTAAATTCTGTCCAATTGAAAGCTAATGAGTTGATCCATTATCATTTTTCTTTTGGTTTCTCCCAATTTTCAATGTCAGAAGCTTACTATTTCCTTTATGATTACTTTATGATTATGTGTCTGATATCTACTACTGGAGCATCGGCTACATAAGTCTTTAAACAAACTCACATATTTGGACCTGGTGGCCCAAACTGTAAACTCAGCTACATTGCAGGCTGAGGCAAGCAGATGCCAAGTTTTAGGCCCACCTGGACAACTTAAGACTCTGTCTAGGTAAAAAGTTAAATAAATTAATAAATTCTTTTTGATGAGTTTCCTGTTGACAACCAATGTTGTTTTCATATCCCCAGTTAATGACATTTTTTTCAGTGTTTCCAGAACTAATGGCAAAGTAAGTAGAAGATCTGTTATACAAGCAACAGTGTCAGCAAAGAGTCACTATGGCTTGCCCTTGATGAATTTATAAGTTATGGTGCTCAAGAGAAACAATATTTAATCAAAAGGCAAAAAAAATGAAGAAAACTCTACACAGAGCAATGGAAGGCACAATTTAACCCCAAACGGAAGCTGCATGAGCTCACACTCTAAATTACTTCAAAGAGTGAAGACTGATATTAGAACGCAAGAACAGACCACAACTCCCAGAATGCTACTGGGTTGGTCAAGAAGACAGAAACTGTGTCATTCATGAGTTCTATGCTTAGTGGCTTCATTCTTTTGTTCATCATGAACAATAACATGTATTTAGACTTATGTGTTTGTAACATATACAAAGTAGGTCCTAACTACTTACTGCGACATATGGGAGATATATTTGATGGGGCAAGACAAAAGCATATAATTAGATTTGAAGCCATAAACATTTTAACGAGGATGGAAAAAGCAGGTGTGAAGTAGAAATAAAAGGTAGGAGAGAGATAATCCAAGAGCACACTCCTGTGATTAACTGCTTGTAGGAGTGAAGGTGTTAAAAGGCTATGGGAAGGGCTGGCAATATGGCTCAAGGGGTAGGGTGTTTCCCTGAGCCCAGCACACGTACAAAGGAGGAAGAAACAACTGACTCCACAACATGGTCTTTTTTCTGTATAATTCACAATTTGCAATGTATTTTATTTTATTTTTTATTGAGCTCAATATTTTTCTCTGCTCTAATGATCATCCCATACATCCCACAGTGTGTGTCCACAAACCAAATTCCCAGCGTGCACACATACACACACAATAAAAACAAGAAGATAAATAAATAAACACTAAGATACCAACTTCAAGGACAAAAATAGACAAAAGTTCTCTCCGGTCTCTCTCGTCTCTGTTTCTCCCCATCCCCAGTCTTTCTCTGTATAGGCAAGAGGAAGAAACGTTGAGCATTCCTTCAGCAAACCAATTCAGTTGGACTGGTTAGTAACAAAGCCATAGGGATCTTCCTGTCTCTGAATTCCAACTACCCACATAAAAACCCAGCTATAATAGCACAACAAACTGGTAATGCTGTCATGAGAGAAACAAAATCAGGTCTGCATGCATATCCAATAATCGCTTTACCCACTGAGCCATCTATGGAATCCCAAGGATTCTGCATGTTCAAGCATAGGAGACAACTATCAGAGGAAAAACCCAGCTATTATTTTGAAATCAAAAAGTTAATATGAAATCCATTTGGATGAATGTCTGAATATCTTCATAGGTCAAACACAAGTCTTGGATTCATTGAGGAGGGATTGGTACCCAAGAAGTGCTATAATTTACATCATGAATGGGAGGATACAGGGAAAAGATAAGGAAAGAAAGTGGAGGATGAGAAAGAGCAAGAGGGGGAAATGAGGAGGAAGAGAAACAAGAATGAGAAGGAAGAAGAGGAAAAGATTGAGGTGGGGAAAGGAATGAATTCCTTGCAATAGCATTGTTAGACCATAGCCTCAGGCTAGAGAGAAACATGCATTATTTTCTCTAACACATATTATCTCTATCAAATTTCTAACTTTACCAGCTAGCATTTATTGTGTCTTTATTCTGTACCAGAGACTGTATAAAGTGCTCCTGCACACTGGAGTAAGCAAGGGAGAGGAAAGTAAGGTCAACTGGATTGTCTCCCCATAAGGGAACAATTAAAACTCTGGTATACTCCATGGAGCACTGTGTAGACATTGCAGGTGCTGCATCGGCCCATATCTGAAGACCTGGAGGGTCGCTTCCAGTCACTCTAACTGTAGAAAAATTCAATAGCTTTTCCTTCAAGAAAATTCTAAAAGGGCCACAAATTTTACTTATGTACCGCACATCTATAATTTATCTATATGGTTCCCTGACACTTCACATTGAACATTTCAGGAAATTGTCTTGACTTTCTCTGTGATATACATCCAATGCCATAAACAATGGTGTGGGGAGCTAGAGGAGCAAGGTGTCATCACTGGTTAGATTGGGAAGCAGAAAGCACTGAAGTAGGATAGCCAAAAGCCAAAAGACAAAAGCCAAAAAAAAAAAAAAAAAAAAAAAAAATGAAACCCAACCAAAAGGAATACCAGGATATTATACAGATAACTGAAAATAAAGAGTATAAAATTATGCCCAAAGACAATCTGCTTATTGGAAATAAAATTAATGGCAGTTGTTTTTACAGATACCTTTGACAGAAAGGGATAAAGGGATTAAGAAGCACTGTGGTCTTCTTTGGCCATTGTTTTAACTATTTTATAATATTGAAATATCAAAAGACTGTTTAATACCTGAACTCAGTAAGCATGTATAGCTAGCATGAACTTTAGAGTATTTATTGTCGAGATTAATAACACACACAGTATCTAAGGTAAATGGATAGGCCAAAGCATGTGAGAATTAGAGAATCCAAACTCACTGCATAAGATGGCATTTGGGGTTTATTTGATCTTTTATTTGTTAATTTATTTGGTAGTTGTTTTCCAGCATATGGATCCTTACTACCTCTCTCTGATAAGAAAAGCATTGACTCTTGGTCTCTGCTCCCTGGTTCTCTGGGAAGCCCACCAGGCAAGCTTAACATCCATTTTGTAATAGCTCAATGATTCCCTTCGCTGGTGGAATATGTTTGCCCAGTGATATATGTGCTCAGCTTTTCATGTTAAAAGCCAATAAGGCCATTTGGCTTCAACAAACATTGCTTTATCTGCAGAAACATTTATGAGAGTCCATTAGCATCTCATTTGCGGAATGGTGATGTTTAGATGCATCCCTATACTCCACTCTCTATTATTAAGTCTTAATTGTCAGGTTAAAGCCAATATCCCTATACCCATTTCTACCAACAAGCTTACCCCAAATGTTATAAGTCCCTGAAGATAGTTAGCACAAAAAGGATGATGAATACAATAGCTAATGTATTTTCTTTGCTCAGACCTCTTTAGTGACTTTTTGTTCATGTATCTTGCTCCTTTCAATGGTGTATTTAGTGCTGCAACCCTATTGGTTTCTCCAAGGTAGACATTCTGCTTTGCTTTTCCTTTTGCCCAAAGGCTCTTCCTGGATGTAAATGCCAAAGGAACAGAGATTCTGGTCAAGTCTAATCATAGACATAACCCATCAGCCTAGGACAGAACCTCACACATAATGGACCTTTTGATAACTATTGGTAAACATTTATTCTTTGTATTGTTTTCATACACTAAGGAGCTTGAACTAAGGAAATAATTGACTTTCTCTTCTACTAGGAAACCACTTTAGAAGTCTACCAAGAAAAGGATTAGATCATCCATCCACCATACTGAAATAAAGTAATACCCAGGATCCAGAGTTCCTAATTTTGCTAACAATGAGTCTAGCAAAGCAGATTCTCTTTTTAAAAAAATTTGGTTGTTTATATTTTATTTACATTTTGATTCTTGCCATCACCTGAATTTTCATGCACTTAAAGTGATTATGTATTACTGCTTATAAATCTACTCTTGTCTTTCTTCAGAACAAGAGGATTATAATTGTAATCATATATTTTTAAGTTTGAGTAGAGGAAATTTATTATCTACAAATGAAGGTATGCTTTACATTCTATTTCTAAATCATCACCAACATATTACTCACAGCACAATAACATTGTGGGGTATTAAATTACTTCCAATATGTTCTCTTTGTTGTATCATTGGTGGTTCATAAGAGAGCAAATTAGTGGATGTGGTATCACCATCAAAAGCATATGCCAAAAGGGAACATTCTATCTATAGGACTGAGGGATGCATCCATTCACATTTGGTCAATGGAGGCTCCACAGTCCTAGAGTTGATATCTTTGTCCCAGTAAATAAATATTAATAATAGTAATAGATGATTTCTGATTCCTTTACAATCCTTCTATAATAAAAGAAAATTAGAACCAATAAGATGGCTCAATGGGTAAAGGTGCTTGTCGTTAAGCTTGGCATTCTAAGATTGATCTCTAAGACTCACGTAGTAGAAGGAATGAACCAGCTCCCACAAGATGTTCTCTGATCTTGACATGTGTTCTGTGGTACATGTGCACACACACACAGACACACATACAGACACACACACAGACACACACAAACAGACACACACCTAAATGTAAAACGAAAGAGAATATCACCATGAAGAAGCTAAAGAAGCAAGCCTGATATAGGTTAATGCATGCAAAACTCCAGGTAACTTTTTTCCAGTTTGCAAAACATGGGCTTCCTAGTTCCGTGGATGTACACAAAGACTGTGCTGGAGCTCTATGGATGTCCACAAAGACTGCGCTGGAGCTCCATGGAGACTCAGAAAGGCAGGAAGAGATATACCCACAACACACATCAGCCAAGTCAAGAACTGGATTCTATAAATCACAATGTACATCTGAGCACCTGAGGTAACAACAAAGGCAACATTTATTTAAGACTTCCACTCTAAAGAAGACATCATCTAAAGGCCTGCCCTTTATTTCACTTAGGAAATTTTTCTGAAACCTTCTTCTCTAATGCCTGGTTTGAAATGTAATTTAAATAAATTCAACAGCTAAGGGAAAGGTGCAATGGTGTAATTCAACCAACAGTGCCTAGAATCCCTCATGATCTAATTAAAAGTTAAAGAATGTTACACTTGAGTATTTACATCCTCAGATACGTCACACTTGATCAGAAAGTGTAGGAAGTTTAATGCTATTAACACATTTTCCTACCACCACTTTAGATCTGATATTTAAAAATATTTAAAATACAAAGTAAAATCCAAATTAAAGATGAGAACACGGGGCAGCCTTTCCCTTAAGGGAAGAACAAAAACACAGACAAATGCTTAAATCTGGGTTTCCTTTAGACAAGTAATCATCTCCAAGTCAGTGAGGTCTAGGTCATCACATGGCTTTTGAAACAGGAATGTTAGCGAGAGCACATATGGACAGTTAAATTTGCTTAAAAATCTTTTTCAGAATACTAACTTATAATATAATACTTTTTATATGTGCTATGCTTTCCCAGAAAAATATTTCATATGAGGTAAAGGCTACATACCCCCCAGCCTTGAAAGTAGTAAAGACAGTACAACACCTGGAGATGCATGGATTATGAATCTGCAGATGATTTCCTTGCTTAAAATGAAATTATCTCATGACTGATAAAAAGCCCTTTATTGATTTCTATGAGTTGTGCCAGGTCCCTAGCACAAAATCCAAAATTCCTTGTAAGTATTTCCTTTAACTTATGAAGATCTCGCCCAGTGATAACTTCCTGCACAAATGATCACCATTTAGGAGCAAGTATTAAAAATAAAACTCAACAAAAGTAGTAATTACTTTGATATGTTGAGATCACCGGCAAGCATTCAAGACACTATAAAAGCTACATGATTGTTAAAAGTTTTGCTCTAAATCCAGATATAAACAGAATGTTAATTAATTGTTATGATAAAAAAGCACAGATAATAAAACACTAGTATAATATGGGGCTCTTAGACTCCAGAGAATGTTGTAACTTATACTATTTCCTTCCATTTCACACTGCCTACTAAACGTATGCGGAGAGCGAGAGCATTCTCTATGTTGTTCCATGCACATTTCCTTTATACAGATACACAGTCAAGAATTTCTTTTCACAGTGAAAAATTGCATCACTAGCAGACGCCTCTTTAAATAATGTGCATCATGAGAAGCTGTCTGTGATGAAACAGGGAAGAGGCTGAAGCCAAGCTTGTGTGGCATAAATGAAATTCCACAGGTCTATTCTCAGATTACCTGTGATGGAGGACTAAGGGAAGAGCAACAGAAGAGTTAACAGAAAAGAGAAAACACTCAGGTTTTATGCAGATAATTCTATGAACAATTATAGAAAATGGAAAGGAAATTCTTAAGCTAATCAAAGATAGAGAAAAGCCACACTCTGAATTTTGAGTGCATTAAAAATAAGATCGTGGAATAATTTCAGCATTAAGTGAAATGAATTATGAAAACAGACCACTTTTTTTTTTGTTTTTTAAAGCACAAAGAAAATGACCCACACAGATCCCAGAGAAGTCTTTCTAAGTGCACTAACATCAGATACACACAAAAGACCCACAAATGTGGCTGCCTGGAAAATACACTGGACATTGCAGAGCATTTAAAGTGAACACCCTGCCGAAGTGATCAGAGAAAGAGAGAGGTGCAGATGCCATTCCAAGAACAGGGGTTGGGGGCAGGAGGTAGAGGCAGAAGGGAAATCGATATTAATGCAAGACTGGGTGATCAAAGCCACTACAGCTCAATATCCAGAACCCATGCTCAGAGGCAGGAAAGGAACGGAAAGGCACATTTATACATAATCCCTCCTTTACCTTCCCAGCCCAAGTTTTCCAAGAAACCAAGGAACAGCTGCTGTAGCCAGTGATGTTGCAATTTTCAGAAGGGGCCTGAGTGTCACTGGAGGCTAATATAGTCATAGCAGAGAAAAGGGGTGACAATGTGCGTCAATAGAGGAAAAACAGCCTGTAAACAAGCAAGGCAAAGGTTCCTGTCATTAGGATACTGAGAACCTGACCACTGTGTTTCAAGGTTAATGAGGTGGCCCATAGTAAAGCCTGAGGGGTGCTTTTCCTATATCCTAGAAGACACACCAAGGTCTTTGAATGTGCACAACAGGATGATTCAGAGACAGTGACAATAAAATCACTAGC
The DNA here is from genome assembly GCF_018167655.1 of Microtus oregoni. Lineage (NCBI taxonomy): Eukaryota > Metazoa > Chordata > Mammalia > Rodentia > Cricetidae > Microtus > Microtus oregoni. The sequence continues at coordinate 6,085,582 of NW_024543083.1, read as the reverse complement.
TTAAAGCAACTGAGAATCCAGAACCTACATCACTTAGTTTAGGCCATGCACCCACTGGGCAACCTGGAATCGGGTGTAAAAGTGATGCTTGGATCTGATGCCTGTTACATCTCAGGTTTTCGGTAGTGGAGAGAAATCCTAACTCCACTACTAAAATGATCTGTGATACCAAATTATCCCTACAAACACATAGAAGAGACATAGTAGGACATTCTGGTGCTAAATAATCAATAATCTGTATCTATGCTAAAAGCTGCACTAAAACAAGAAATTGGGATCTGTGTCAATTTCTCCCACCCCCTTGTTAAAAATAATGCAAAAAATGTCAGAAGGCTTGCAATATGGATAATTCTGGAAGAAAGGATCAAAATTTGCTTCAAACTCTGTACGTCTGTACATGGTTGTTTGAAGAGGTGAGATTTGGCCAAAATAGCTGTGCAATGGATGGCATTCCTTGGAGGATCAGCTGAGAGAGAGAGAAAGGCACAAAGGTAGAGAAAAAGATAACATGCAGGACCGAAGTCCATGTAGACCACAAACAGAAGTACAAAGCCAGAACAAACAGCTCAATGAATAGAAACATCTTTTCCTTTCCTCTAAATATCCCCTATTCACCTACCTGGTATCCAGAAGCCCAGAATAAACAACCCTTAACTCTCCTGGGAAGACACTGAATTCAGTGTGCATTTCTTCCAGATGGCTGGGTTTTCAATGTCTTAGGTTCATGCATTTGCCACAGAGAAATACAGTGAAACCAGAAGTCTAGCTAGGAACACAGAGTTGGCAAGGTGGTGAAGAGAGGCTCCGCTTGGCTGCTGTGGGTTCTCTTGAATCACTCGGTGCATGGATGCCCAGCACACCATGGCAGATCCACATGCCCCACTGATGTCACAGGTTTCAGCATGTTCCTCAAATCTGACTAAATGTCATAAAGAGTCCAAGTCTGAGCTTATATGCTAAAGCCCCTTGGTTATTTTACAACTTTATTAAAGTATATGGAATGTAAAAATCAGAAACCTAAGGCCAAATAAATAGAAATACTCTTTTCCTTTCTTCCTAATATTCCCTCCGACTCAGGAATTCCCAGTGCCAAAAGCCCATATTAAGCACTCCTACCCCTTCTTGGATAACATTGAAACCCATCCCTATCCCCCTGGTTCCTTAGTTCATACCAGGAATAACCTCCCCCATTGAGACTCTGATTGCTATCCACTTCACTCATCGAAGGAGCCCTTTATAATTTACTGCTCTGGTAGATTTTTCTCCCTACCACTTATATAAACCTTATCAGCCAGGCAAAATTAACTTAGTTCCTACAGCCAGCAATGGAATTCTCACAGTCTTCATCCAAAAAAGATTATTCCTTGCATACATAAAGTTCCAGAAGCACAATGGGAATGTCCTGCACTCAGGTCTCGGGGACTCATCATCTTATATTTTATGATGCCAGAAACAGTCTCAGCATGGAGAGGGCAGGTGGACATGAAGCACCAACCTAGCTCAGGAGCCATTGGCAATTTATAACTACTTGGAGAAGGAGAGTTAGTTTTCTTCAAGGGTGTGGCCCCTGGTAGGTGAACAATGCACCAGTGAATGCTCCCATACCCAGATGTGTAAGAGTGGCACACATTGGACTCAACGGCTTTACAAATATGAGAACACAAAGTCGAATGGACCAGAAGGGGTAGATCTGGAAGTAGTCAGAAGGTGAATATGATAAAAATACATGGTACAGAATTCTTGAGGAACTGATAATAAATTAATTATAAAAAGTAAACAGAATGTCAACAAAAAGATATTATTGTATTAACTCCATGTATTTGAAGACTAGGAAGTAGATCAGATTAAGGAAGAATTGGTAGATAGGAAGGTTGAGAATAGAATACCATTGTCATAGATATTGGACCTACAAACATACAGCTTCTGAAGGCAAGTGCCCTATGGTACATGTCTGTGTACACACATGAACATGGACAGACATACATGCACATCCATGTGCATTTATACCCACACACAGCATTCTTATGTGACCAACTCTGTGTACACTTGTAGGTTTCTATTCAATACTTCCAAGCAAGTGGTATCAACTGGTAGCCTGTGGTGGTTGTTTTTCTCTTGGAGCTGTGGGGCTATTATGTTTATAAACAAAATTATTTCAGTTGAAAGAAAAAGTACTCTTTGTTCTGGATGAGTGCTTACTAATGTGCAGTGTTTGGGGAGGGGATCAGATCAACACTGAGAACATTTTGCCAATGTTGTTGTTATAACAGAACATTAAACTAACAAAACCCTTCAGTTTTTGAACTTGACCCATAGAATATGCCTGGATTCTTCACTAGGTAATAATGTGGTTGTTTCCCAGGGTCTTCTCTATCCCATCATCTCACGATGACCTTAATTTTCCTGTTACCAATTACTATGCCCTCTTTCACTCATTCCACACTGTCAACTAAAGTTGACACCTTCACTAAAACAAGGTTATCAGCTTATTCATTTCTTGATGTTCTGTCACCTACTGTCAGGGTAATCACATTTAAATAAAAAGTGTGTTCTTCAATTGACAGCGTGAGTATTATTTTCACTTCCTATGTTACTTGGTTCACTGATCTTTCAGTTAGCTAAGACTTGGATTCTGGTTTGCTCCTGTGACATGCTTGTTACATACGTTGAACACACATGGAAAATCTGCCTTCCATGTAACCCCTGCCTTCCTTCCCAGAATCACAATATTCCATCTCAAATTCTTTTCCATTTTGCAGCAGTCTCCACACCAGGACTAGTACACGTGGAAACCTGGGTCTGTATCCATCTCAGAAAATGAGTATTCTCCTACCTTAATGAAAGTCATTTTATGTCCTTTGTACTTCCAGAAATTTTACAATTCAGATATAATTAGCCAAAAGCACTATCTCTGGTTCTATACCAAAGAACTGTATCATGGCAGAGCCTCTGTACCTCACTGTATCACCTCCCCTGACAAAAAGTTACCTACTTACCAATACCTTGCTGTAAGAATTCTCTCCCCCTCATCAGACTGGATCTCAATTTCCAGTAAAATGCATGGCCAGAGCTCATGTGGTTGGCAAGACTCCAGGGCATTTTGCACTAAGAAAAATGCTTGGCAGAGTGTGTTATCTCCCCTCACTTTTCCAAACCACTCCCTGTTCTGATGTCCCCTACTCTTCCATTCTTCACAGATTAAGTCCCCACTTTGCCACCAACTCACATCTCAGGAATAACACAGTTACTTTCTGTTGTCTTCTCCTTCCACATCCTCACCCCACCTCATACACAGTCCATTCAAGACAGGCTCCACAAACCTGCACATGCAACCTTTGCCCACCTTTGGTAATAACAGGCTTTTAGAAACTTTTCCAATCTAAACACACAAATCTTAAATCCTTTGTAGTACTACACTGGATTTGACTCCTGAAATCTATGTAACTAGAAAGTTCATTTAAAATCTAAATCTTGAGCTCTTATTCATACTAACAGTTTTACCTGTCCAGAAGAGAATTCCTAAAAGAACCCTTGTTTTCTGTTAATTTATATTGCAATTGTAGGGCTTGTTATAAAGCACAATATGCATCAATTCATCTCATTGCAATGGCAGCTTCCTCTTTTATTAACTCAGTAGGTCCTTAGATACTTAGATAACTACCACATTCTACAATAGTCACCAGGCAAAAGATGTCTTTACCCATATGACTTTAGTTTAATTCATTAAGAAAAACATTCAAAAGTGGTCATGGGCTGCTGCATCACAATAACACCGCCAGATCTTAGAATATTAATTGTCTTAACTACTGAGGATTAAAAGAACAAGTAAAGACACTAACAAGGGAAATATGCAAAACCTCAGAAAATGGTAAAACAAAAGTTACAAGTTTATACTACTTTTCCTTTGATAATGAACTTCATTAAGACCCACAGGGGCAGTTAATATAGAAAAAAAAAAAACTTTTGAAGTTTATTTTTTCTCTATTTTCACTCATGTTGATTTGTAAGGCATTACATTCATTTCAGTAATACGACGTTTCATTCAATGTTTTCTGAGCTTTCTGCAGCACTTTCTACTTGCAGGGATGTGGCTGTACTGTGGCTGATTCCTTAATTCTCTACTTTTGTGGGATCTTTCAATTAAACCTACTGTGATATAAATGAACTGAGGTCTCTATTACGAAGACTCCTGGAATGTTCATTCTCCACTAACTGGTATAGTACAAAGTCATAAAATACTCCTTCCCCAGGAGGGAAGTATTTACAAACAAGCTTAGCAGCAGTGTCTGTGTGAGCCTGTTTTCACCATGGTCACACCAAAACTACCATGCCTCTGTGGGTTCAGCACCATTCCGGCATGGGCCTCTCTGCACTAAGCAAGTGCATGTTTGACATCCTTCACTAGTCAGTCTATGAGCTCATTAACCCATGCCTCACTAATAACAACAGCAGACACAGGAAAGGAAAGATTCATAATCAATGTTTCCTTTTAAAAAAAATATCTGGTGTTCTTTTTTTGTGTATGAATGCTTTGCAGCCTGCATGTCTATGCATCTTCTGCATGCAGTGTCTGAGGAAGCAGGAAAAGAGCATGGAGATGCTGAAGAGAGCATGGAATTGCTGGGAAGCAGAGTTACAGAGCTGTGAGGTGCCATGTGGGTGTGGGAATCGAATCCGGAAGAACATCGAGCACTTTTAACCTCTGAGCCTCCTGTCCATGTCTAATTTTTTTTATATTAAAGTAACCACACCAGTTATGTTGTAGGAAAAAATCATATGCAGAAGAAAATCCTCCAAAGCTTCCTATTGTGTTTCCAAACCAATTTATTCAGACCTATGTCAGTGTGCATCTAAGTTGGTTGTAATTATTTCAACACAATTGTCTTTAACGATAGCTGTACTTATTTCTTTCTGTTTGTAGCACCCGATCAAATGTTTGCTCACAATTCTATTCACAGACTATTTAAAAGCTGAATTATTTTGAATACATTCTGTAATAAAATGATTGGGAATCAAAACTTTGAATGATTTCCTGGAATGAATTTCTTGCTCAGCATTTCATTAATGATACCCCAAGGACAAGGCTGGACCTACCAAGGACATGGTGACACATTCCAGAGGGTAGGGACTTATACCATCTTACCTTTATTCCTATTGTATCCAGAAAACACTTCCACTATATACCTAAAGTTCTCCTAGCATTGTGTCCAGTCTGCTTTTATTTAAAAGATACAAAATCTATGATATATGTGGAATACAAGACTGCTTTGGGGCTGGAAATTTCATATTGATCATTTGGGTCTTTTTGGAGATGTGTTGCAGCTTTCTTAAAACACCCCTCTTTGGTCAAACTGAAATATTACATAGATTTATAGTATCCACATTCCTTACTATTTGTTAAGACAAGTGTATCTTTAGTGCTATCAGACTCCTAAAAAGATTAAGACACAGAAATAATATAAAATCAATATGCCAAAGCAAGATACTTAATCAAGGTTGTGTACACCCTCCAAGGGGAAAACATTGCATAGAATTGTGGCTAATAGGGACAATATTTTGGAGAACCCCCGATCCTCAGCTTTGATTCTTACTGAATACTGAATATTTTCTAAAGCGTATAGATGAGGCTTTCTGTGCACTGTTCCAATTGCTTGAACTTGCAAAGTAGTATTCTTGGCAAGAGTTTTTGTCCTCTCTTTACGACGAGGAAAATGAAATTCAGAGAGGCTAAATAACTTGGTTTAAGTCAATGAGTTGGATTCCTGATTTTAAACAATGAACACAAAAATCCTGTCAATAATTGGATGTTTTTTTTCTCCATGCATGTCTGATAACGGGTGCTTCTGGATCTTGCTTTCTCTTTATCAGGACAGGTTAGTGACTCCTGCCACATCACTAGAGCACACTTTCCTTGTGGAGTAAGGACGGATCATACCTCATCATCACTGCCTCACTCTATAATCCCCACGTTCTTAAAGACTTTGCTTAGGCCACTTTCTCTGTTTCTCGCTCCAAGTAGCACAGGTGTTCCCCTTTTCTCCTGTGCTTCTACCCCTTTAGCTCTCTCCTAACACACCTAGTAAATCAACAAGGTAAAGAGAGGAGTCCTAATTTAAAAAGCCGTTAGCACTGTCCCATAGAAATCACACTATCTTTGTCAGGAACTGTATGCAGTGACACCACGCACTGTAATTCAGGAGAGTCAGCCAAAGGTGACTCCAATCACTTTGCAAGATTAAAGGTTCCAGAGTAATTTGCTGATGCTGGCTAGATGATAAGCCACTTAATACTGGAAACCATTCTGGGTTTTGACATAACTTTACAGAATGGAGAATCTTGACCTCCATAATTATGCATAAATATGGTAATGGAAGGTGACAGAGGCCACAGACGATGGTACTACTAACGTGGCCTCGCAGCTGTGTGGGGGCTGCCTATCTGCTTTGTGCAGATGAGACTCCTCAAAGGTCATGTGTTAAACACTTGGTCCCTTGAGTGGCACTACTGGAAGGTACTGAGATTCTTAAGATTTTGGGACTTCAGGCCATCTTCAGAAGACCAGACACATCTCAAAGCTGACAATAAGGCCTTCATATCTCTTTTCATCAGCTACTGGGCTTCAAAATCCCCAAACAAATGGAAGTTATCAAATCATAGGATAGAAGCCACAAAACACAAAGAAATTAAGTTGTTCTATTTATGTTTTAATCTCATTTTTTGTTTTTGTTTTATTTATTACTATAGAAATAAGAAGCTAACACAACATAAAAGTCTCTCCTTCATAGGGTTAAAAAAAAAGAATAAGATAAAAGGATCAAAATACACCAACATAAATGATAATTGACATTGTCAGAGTTCTGGTAAAACAAATCCCTAATTAATCCAAAAAGACGGGACATAGAACTCAGTCTTGTTACTTTTCTATTCTCCCAAGTCTGAGTCTTCTGTGTCACATGTCACAGTGGTGTTTACCACATCACTATTTGACAAGTCAATACCACAAACACTCATGCAAGTAAGGTTTCATTACTCTCACATTCTTAGTGCTAACCTGGCTTGATATGGGGGATTAACCCAATTAAAGGCAACAGAAGAAAAACATCTGTTCTAATAATAACATAAAACTTGTATGTCCTTCAGGAGGAATAATGGGGCTCAATTTAAATTTTCTTATGGGAAATTTAAAGCTTTCATAAAGGAAGCATGTGTACATCCTGTTTTTTATTTACTCATTTGTTTATTTAGACACAGTTTGTATAGGCCAGGTTTAACTTAGAACCCATGATCCTCCTGCCTCAGGCTCTCCAGTTCTAGGATTACAGGTGTATGTCACTGCCCCTGCCTGAATTTGTATATATCCTTATTATATCATACAGTATAAAAATTTGCAAGGAAAATTACAACAATGATTAACTACGATGTATCAACAACTATTTACTAGCAAGCAACGATAATCAATAGGCTTCTAGAATAAAGCTTTGATCATCAGATATGGACAACAATGACATAGCTTATACACAGTAACATTTATGACAAGGATTAACTTAAGTTCCCACCTCTAACATCTGACCATTCAGATGTTCAAGTTTTGCACTGTCGTGTTCACTTAATGAGTTGATTTTCCCCTTATACTTACAAGTTCTTAAAATATTTGGAGAAAGAGACTGACAGGTTCTTCAAGCTACTGTGGTGTTTTTATGTGCCTGTCATAGTTTTCTCATGGTATGGATGCTTCAGATTTAAAATAATGGTCCTGGGTAACTCTGAACATTAATGCTGCATAGCTAAGAGGATGGATCTGACAATTTCATGTATTTCGGCTGAATTTAAATTATCTTTCACCCTGACATCAGAGCTTAATTTGTGCTTTCAAACTGTCAATCCACCTACTTTGAAACCAACTAACTCAGTATGTCCACACATCTCCCACTACTTCTCATTTGCCCAGCGTGTATGTTGAATGTAGCACAGAAAAGCACACAGGTAACTTAATCTGGGTTCTCAGAAGGCACCGGAAATTATGGGAGCTTTTTAGCTGATATAAAAAAAAGAGGTACCCCGGAAAGGGTCCTGTTCGATTTAAACATTTAAAACTGACTGGTATGATGAATCTTAGGAAGACACCAGTGTCTTCAAATGCTAACTTCATATCCATCCATCTTAACACATCTTTTAATTTCACCTCTTATCAGATAGCATCCTTGATTGTAAATTTTTAATCTAACATAATGGTTCTCAACATCCCTAATGCTGTGACCCTTTAACACAGTTCCTCATTTTACAGTGACCTCCAACCATAAAATTATTTTTGTTGCAACCTCATAACTGTAATTTTGCTACTGTTATGAATCGTAATGTAAACATCTGTGTTTTCCCCGATGTTCTTAGGTGACCCCTGTGAAAGGATTGTTTGACCCCCAAAGGCATCATGACACACAGATTGAGAACTGCTAATCTAACAGAAAGAGTAAAATTCATTTGCAGCAAGACAGTGTTCCCCACTTCTCCCTACTCTGAATTCAGAAAATGTAATGCACTGTGCAGTTACACTTAAGGGAACACCATCAAATCCCTGTCCAGTGCACAAGGCAAGAACATCATCAAATCCCTGGCCAGTGCATAGGCAACAACATCATCATACCCCTGTCCAGTGTTCAAGGCAAGAACACCATCATATCTTCAACCAATGTACAAGACAGCAACACCATCATGTCCCTGGCCAATGCACAGGGAACTGCACTATTATACCTCTGGTCAATGCTCAAGGCAATTAACACTATCTTATCCCCAGTTAATGCACAAGGCAAAAAGACCATCATACACTTGGCCAGTGCTCAAGACAACAATACCATCATATCCTCAGCCAATGCTCAAGGCAACAACACTATCAAAGCCCCAGAAAATACACAATGCAAAATCACCATCATATTCTTGGCCAATGCTCAAAGCACCATCATATCTCCAGCCAAAGATGCTCTGTAGAAGTAGTCATTATGAGAAGCTAGACCTGGTGACACACGTGGCAAAACTTCCGAGGTGGAAAATCATGAGTTTGAGACTAGTATGAGCTACATATCAAAAGTTTTTCTGAAACAAACGCACTAAAAGATCTGGGAGATCAATACATTGCTTTAGTTAAAAAATGTATGTCTGTAAATTTCTATTTTTCCATCATCAACATTTCATGTATAAAAAGTGCAAAAAAATTAAAAATCTAAATTATGATTGTAAACAGGCTTATTGAAAGCAACAATCTCTTATTTTCAATTAAAAATTGAATTTCCATCTTGAAAGGGGGGGGGTCAAAGAACAGGTCTCCAGGGAATAATAATAGACCTTACTTTTTAAAGGAAACATCTCCATCTTGTGGGCATTTAGAACTGATGTATTTCACTTCTTTTCCATTGTGTTGCATTTTAATAGTTCTGGTTCAAATGACATTGGTCTGAAGGGCAGGATCTTATGTTAACTTTTATTGGAGGATGCAAGGATAAATGGTATATGAGTTCTATTTACTGGGCATGTATAATGCAATGGTTGGTCCACATGTGCATACAAGAACATAAATGAGATATAAAGTGTCAAGAGATGGCATGGGATTTAGCTAAGAATGGTAGAGTGTTATGAGATGAACCTTGCCCAAAGGTATCTGAAAAGTCTTAGAGTAGATAAGATTCTGGACCTTGAAGTCCTTATAAGACTTTAGCAAGTTAATATGAGTAGGACAAATATTCTAAATGTTGCAATTAGCATGAATAATATGAAAATAGACAACTGAGTCTCCTATAAGTGATGTAACAAATTTACACCATACTGTTGTAGAATATGTGTAGAGTGTGTGAAAATGTATTGCTATGACTGCTGTAATAAAAAGCTAAACAGTCAATAGCTATACAGGAGATATAGGCAGGACTTCTAGGCAGAGAGGAGGAGAGGAAGTAGGTGGTGAATCTAGGTGGGTTAAAAATGCCAGGATACATGGAAAAGCAGGATAGGTGATTAATAAAAATATGAGTTAAGTTATAAAAGCTAGTTAGACAAATCTAGGGTAAAGTTGAGGTTCATAATTCATAATAAATCTCCATGTCAATATTTGGGAGAAGGAGGAACAGAAAAAGACTTTATAAAATGCACCCAGTGTGGGGCACATATACAAAGCCCACCACATGCAGTATACAGAGGCATGACTCTTTTAAGAGGCCCTGTTTTGTAGAAAAGCACGTTAGCAGCCAGCATTCTAAAGAAAAATTTTCGCAGCTCAGACTCAGCAAATTCCCAAAGCAGGGGTGGTCAATGCAGCTCTCTACCACCTAGTACTGTTGACCTAATGCTAGACCACAGGGCAACAAAGGGAAGGAGCCAGTCACCAAAGCCACACAGTGGCCACTTAGCAGTGTAAGATGTGTCAGAGAACGCTTTAAGTATACAGTTGTAGGTGCTTAGTAAAGTCAGATCCAGATCAAGAAAACCTCTGAACAGATACAGCATGCTTAAAAATGTGCTTAGATGTTAAAGAAAGAAAATAGATACAGATAATGATAGAAAAATAGTTTAAAATAATAAAGTCTTTAATAAAAAATAAACAAATATATAAAGAAATGAATAAGTCATATAAAGATGGAAAATACACAGGATGTCTGTAGCCTATGTGGTACTTTGTTGACTTTGAACTATTTAAATGATACTGTACAAAATAAAACAATAGCTTCTCAGAGACACTGGATTATTGAAACTGCTAAATTAAACCAATCTATATATTTTAGGAATGTCTTAAATTCAAAATGGAAGTTAGAAAATACATTTTGTTGGGGAAGAGGTTATGCCTTTGTTTCCACAGGAAACAAAAAGTTGTGCCTATCTCCAAAATTAATAAATATCAGCTTTGATTGAGAGATACCTCCTGAGGATTTTGGCAGCAGACATGAGAGAAAAAGCTAAGAAGGACAATAAAATGTATAAGCTAATTTTAGACATGAGAACAACTCTAAGACTGAATAAGACATGATCAATCTTGTTGGGTCCTCTTGACATAATATTACATGCCATCCTTTCATATAGCATGGATAGAGATTTAGTTATAGAATTCAAATGGACTTATAAAATTGACAGATGCCTTTAATCATCTCACACATAAGACAAAAACAATCACCTTTATCTTGTGCACACTGCATATTCCATACTTGTGTTAATGCAGATATGTATGTTATCATTAAAAGTTTGTGTATTTTTAGAAACAAAAAAAGATCCAGATAACAATAAAGACAGATATCCTAGGTGATCCAGCTTCTCAGAATGCCTCTGTTGAGTGTCCTCAAAATTCTGCATCAATCCAGAACAATATCAAAGTTGGTGGTTGAGATGGTCCAGTCACACACCCTACTCCAGTCAGGAATTACATGTTTCTACTCTTATTTAAGGTATTATATTTACACAGCTCATTAAAAAAACTGTAATATAAAGTTCTAGTTCTTAAATATTATTTAGGATAATGAAGATTAGTAGTTAGTCCTGTACAATTATCAAACTTATAGTTATGTTAGGTATGTTTTCAAGGTCAAACAGAGGTATATTTTAAATAGATAAATGGTATCCAAATACTTCAAAGACATACAGACTCTTAAAATATTTTAAAAGAGACATGTCTGTTCCTGGCAGCACCAATTTACTTCAAAAAATGATGATGGCCATTGAAGAACTTCTATTTGTAGTTTGCTTTCTATGTGGCAAAGCTAGTCATTTGATCAAGAAACTTCCCTTGCCTCAACTACTGATGCTATGCAGTCCAAACTGGGAAGCAGGACACAAAAGAAAGTGACTGCTGAAATTTGCCAAGACAAGGTAGGATAGCCCTTCAAAATTCCTGCTTTATAGAAAAGTCTATCAGATATTCTAGGCCCTACATCAAAGATCAATGCCCCAATATTGCAAAGTCACGTGGGGAGCACTTAAGGGGAGATACATTCAGTCATGTGATATCTGAGACCTGCCCATGTCTTTTCAAAATGGCTAAAGATTACTTCACTTTGCTATAACATAGTATTTCTCAAACAAAGAGAATCCCAACAGGATCACATATCAGATATTCTCCATATCAGTTATTCACATTACGATTCATAAGAGTTGAAAATTACAGTTGTGGAATAGTGACAAAATAATATGATGGCTGGGGGGGTCACTACAACATGAAGAACTATATTAAAGACTGCTATGTTAGGAAAGATGAGAACCACTGTTATAAAGCATATAATGCTCGCAGCAATTATTAGGGTAGATAGGAGGAGATATCTTTAAAGTAGGTAATCAATTAGAAGAATATCACCAACCATGTGTTTATTGATATGTCCAGATTTATTTGGCAATTCTCCTAAGGAAAAGCCAAGTGTAGAAAAGCTTACTGAAGTGGAGTAGGCAAGATCTTAGGTGCTCAGGATTCTAAAGGATACAGGAGATTTTAATATATCCAAACTTCAATCATGGGAAATTTCAATCAACTGCTGTTATCAGCATTTCAGAGCACAATGACTATTACTCAGATGGAGGGAAATGGTCAGACATAAGAATAAAAGTAGGTTTACTTAAAGTTATAGGAGTCAACAAGATCACCTAGGAAGGTTAAATGAAATATGAAAGTAAACCGTGAAGGATTGACCTTCAAAGGCTGCCTACATTTAAAGGGCAATGAAATGGAGGAATGGGACAATAATAAAAGGCTACAAATATCAGAGATGACTAGGGACAAGAGGAAAGAAAGGAGTGAAGGCGTTCAAATAAAGCCACAGAAAGTCTACAATCACACCCCATAAAGTACAAATACACTTGACACCACATACTACAGAAATTCAGCTCTACAAGGGTTTTATTATATATTTAGTAATGCCATACACTTCTATCATACAGATATGAAACTAATAGGAACAACAACTCATCTTTTGTCAAATGAACTGGTATAAGACAAGAATTTGTAAGTGACTGACCAAGTAGTAACCAAAGCACTGTAATTGGATCTTTGTCTAAGATTTTTACATTTAGCTACATAATCAAATGTGTTTTGAACATAAACAATACCCACACATTCTTCAAGGTGCTGGAGACTCCTCTATAGCCACATACATGGCGATATCATGTTAGCAGATATCACTAATTTCTGGAAGCCCAGATAGCCATAAAACATAAAAGCAGGAGGCAAACCAGGTATCCTAGCTGTAGGTCTTGTGTGTTTCTCGTCCTACATAATAATTACCATTTGTTAAAATAATAATTGTCTATGGCCATGCCATCCCAAATGCATCCCATCTCATCTGAAAAAGTGCTGTCTTTTTAAATTAGTTTGATTTCCCCACTAGTTGTAGGGACTATCCAGATTTAGATAAATGCTCATCTTTAGCTTCAAACTTTCTCTCCTGTAACGAATTTTTCAGAATTCTACATCTATACCAACAAATGAGATACATCCCAGAGCTCAGCAAGCAACACAGAAAGAATGTGATCTGCGTGGCAGACGTGGGGCATAAATTCAGTCTGTGGGAATCAGTCCGGTAACAGGGAACAGACACAAATCCATCTAGAGGCACTATTAATCCGTATGCAAGTATGGTGCTTTTAGGAATGAAACATGCATCAGTAACTCAGATCCAAGCTGCATCCAGTAGAGACAGATTGTCCAAGAATTGCGTAAGAGCAGTTGGCATCCTACTTTTTAAGTAAACACAGATAATGCAAAAGCCTTTTGAAGTGTGAGTCAGAGGCGGCTGCTACTCTAAATAAGAAGCTGAGTTCCAGAGGACTGAAATCTAGAGGTGGAAATAGACGGGCTCTTCCTTGTGAAGCTTTGAAATCCACATCATGGCGTCCACACCTGGGTAAATGACTGCAAATCTCCAGTTGTTTGTTCCATCTATTCTTCTGGGCCGATTGACTCTCAGGTCCTAGAAAACTCAACTCGTCTACGTTGAAATGACATCCCCTTGTCTTGTTTGCTGAAGATGTTAGTCAATTGTGGGGAACTTCAGGACAAATTACAGAAGTAATGGAGTAAATAAGTTTTGGAATTTTATCCTTTTCAGATTTAAAATATTCCGATTATAATTACTATTTTAAATATACCACTTGTCTTGTTTTAGAGAGTTTAGGATATATTCTTTAGTATTGTAACATAAAAATCATTCATCATTTGGTATCTTTAAACTAGTTTAAATTTAGTGAATTTTTTTTTAATTTGTAAATAACGGTGTGACTTGTATAAATTATAAGATTGACCACAATCTATTGCAACTTTATTGGAAGAAATTAACAAATATTTCTTAAGTACATAAGCATTTGTATTTGTTGAACAATTTTAAGAATTTAAAAAGAAAACAGAGTATATCAAATTTATAAGTTCACCTATAATACTGAAGCGATTTAATTAACTAGGTTGATTAAAAAGGAGAAAAACCTCTTTAAAGTGATTACTAAAGCTGCTAGGTTTAGTAAAAGAATAATTAGACTTGTAAATTGAATTTAAAGGCTTAAGAAAGAACTGGGTATTTGAATTTGCAACTTTAATAAATTGAATATTAATATTCAAAATGAAAATACCCTTTAAGTAATCTTTTCTAAGGACCAAAGCCACTTTTAAGGACATCAAAAAGCTCACACAGATAGCATGCAGCTGCCCAGAGTGTATGTCTCCTCGTGTATTATGAAAGGCCTAGATGAAAGGGCCTCCCAAACGCTTCTAGTCCTTGTCTTCTGAAGGCTTTGCCTCACCAGCTGGGTATTTGTGCCTTTATACACCACTGGTCTTATTTTCAACCTTGTACATAGGGTAACACCGTCTAATTTTGATTCTTAACATAGAACAACGGCTATGACCTTAAGCATATTACTTTCCTAAGAGTGTTATCCATTCTTCTCTTGGAGAGGTTGACTCCCCAGGACTAAATGTGGATGCTGAGATGCTCGGGACACTAATGAAGCAGTGTGAAGGTATCTCATGTCGACAAGAGTACTTACAGAACAGTGTTCTTTTGTTTGCTCCTGTGATACTAAATGGGATGCAGGAACAATGTTCAAGGAGTGAATGGAAACATCTCTTCCCCAGCTGGACTGGTATTGCTATTATGATGTGTTTCCAGCACCTTTTTTTTTTCACCTTTTCTTTTTTTTTTTCACCTTTTCTAATCAACTGTACACAAGCTCCCTGATTTCTGCTCCCAGAATCTCACCAGATGTGACCCTAAGCCTCCTGCTCACCAGATGAGAGCATCAAAGTAGGAGAGTGTCAACATTTACAATGCAGGACTGTGGGATCTAAATCCAGATTTAAAAAAAAAAAAAAAAAACCCTCTGGGAGGAAAGGCTCTGGGTGTACCTGTAGGAATCATGGACATGCACTTTTCAAAAAGTGATTCATGGGGGCTGGAGAGATGGCTCAGAGGGTAAGAGCATTGCCTGCTCTTCCAAAGGTCCTGAGTTCAATTCCCAGCAACCACATGGTGGCTCACAACCATCTATGATGAGGTCTGGTGCCCTCTTCTGGCCTGCAGGCATACACACAGAATATTGTATACATAATAAATAAATAAATATTAAAAAAAAGTGATTCATTTCAGGTAGCTTTGCTGAACTCATCGCCACCACTGTCCCCACTAAAGGCCATACATAGTACAAGAAGTTTTCTGAAGACCCCCAGTGTCAACAGCATTCCAGCCCACAGCTAAAAGTATGGACCCTCCAACCCTCCACTTTTTATTCTTCAAACTTCAGTGCCACATAAACAGTCCTTAAAAAATACAGTCTTCATTTTCCTAAAAGTAAACATGAAATAATACAAAAATAACCAGGGCTCCATTTACGAGCTCATACAACCATCTAGACTGTTCTTCCTGTTTTGTTTTCCAAATAAATAGACAACTAAATGGAAAGAAAAAAGCCGGAAACTATTGGTGATGGAGAAGACAAATGAGCATCTAAATTCAGTGAAGGCAGAGAAGGGTCAAATTCATAGAATGGGGAACAGAAATGGGAAAATAAGCCAGAAAGGTACAGACAAGAAACTGTCTCCTTAGGCTCCACAGGCAAAGGCTCCAGGCAGCTAGCAGATCCTTGGAGAAGTCAGCATAACATTCTAAACAAAAGGGGGGAAGATGCAGGCCTAATAAATAAAACATGTCCTCAAAAATCGATGAATAAAAATTAATTGGAGCTGTGGTTAGGAAGGTAGCCACTACACACCAGCGAACTTCCTCAGTTTAAAACCTGCCTACCCAGGGGATCTGGAGTAATTTGATGAAGACTTGTTTATTGTGGAGGTTTTGTGGTCCTGGTGTGATTTCAAGTGAACAAGTCCAGGTTTTGCATTTCATTTTCCAGACTCTGGACTGATTCCTGATGGGGAGTTTGCTTTAGCCTACATTTCCGTGTGGAATCCTGATGTTAAACTCTATTCTGGTATCTCACAAGCTGTCAAGAGAGTGTCCCTAAGGAGATGATAACCTCTTGTGGGTAGAGCGAGCCTGGGGAACTTTATGACAAAGAGAATCCTTTCTCCGTACAGCTCAGCAAGCAACAGAGCCAAGAGCTGGCATGTTACAACCCAATTAATCTGATTAACTTTTCTGGGAATCAATAAAAGGATATAATCAAAGTTGGTGAAGGTGGGCTCTGTGCATGTAAGATTCAGATTATTTTATTTACTTTTATTGCAAATTTCGAGATTATGTAGGAATTGGCTCTCCTGTTCTAATGCACTGGCTGGCACTCCTAAGTGTTCTACTTGTCCAACAGAGAGGAGATGTCAGGTTAAATCGTACAGCATGGAACCCTGCAGTTGAATTCTACTTATGTAAAGGCCATATCAGATCTAAAAATACATAATGAGCCATGTTCATGCACATGTTTTTTAGTTACAGAAGGGTTGTCCGATGGCAGAAACCTAAGCTAAAAATATAAGCAACAGCATGTTAGAAATCAAAACAGGAGGCTCATTAGAACAGAGCAAGGGTCCAGATTTGAAATAAGATACTTCCCTACTTGACAGGTAGCACAAGCTGCCATCACCTTGCCCCATAACAAAGCCGTGGTTTAAAAACAAAGAAATAAACAAACATGCCCTTCTCCTAATACGATGAATAATGTATTGGAATGGTGACAGGTCTGTAAGGACTGTGTGGGAGATTGTGGGGGCTGTATATCTTGTTAATTCCTTCCTGTCTGATACATGCCACGACCTTCAGCTTTCTGATTTGAACATTTGGCCTCAAATGTCAAAAGCCCTGTGCACTTGGCCCAGCCAATTCAGTTGTGTGTGATTGGATTCAGCACATATTCCAGAATTAATGTGTGTTCAGCAGGCAGTTATACTTCAATAACATTTCCACATGAAAGAAAAATGGGGCCAGAAATTAAAAAATTGAAATATTATTAGCCCACTTTTTTTTTTATTGGCAATACTAGCATTTATAGTTAGAGGTTTAAGGTTACATGTCTCTCCTGAAGTAGGGTTTCAAGTAGCATAGGCTGGCCTCAAACTTGCCATGTAGCTGGGAAATGGAATCAAACAAAACTCTACAAAGGCTTTGTCTCCTCCTATATCCTGCAAAGGGTTGGATAGATCAGTTATTCATACACTGGTTGATAACTTTAATTGAACTAATACAGCAATTCAAAATCATCCAAACAACTCCCTCCACTTGCATATGGAAGTGGAGGGGAAAATGAGAAGAGAGGAAAGATCCACAAAAAAATGGAAGGAAAGGAGTTGGGCTTAAATTTCCATAATAGAAGGTCACTATTAGGTGCCAGCAGAGAAGAAAGAATTTTTGGTATGCTCTTGCTCAGTCTAGTAACCACACAAATGAATACAAAGTACATAACAACAGCTAGAAGTAAGAATGATTTTGCCGTAAGTAGTGATGTTTGACAGACAGATAGGTTTAACCTCATTATGCAACTTATATTCATATATTAAAAAATCACAATGGATGCCAGTAATCTGTGTAACTTTCAATCTTTTGTGCCAATTAAAATAAATTAAAAATTATAAATTTATTTATTCATTTATTTTACATCCCAGCCACGGTTTCTACTTCATCTTCTCCTCCCAGTATTCCCCCTACCCTATGTCTGTGTCCTATCCCTCCCCAATACATTTATTCTTCATTTCTGCTTAAGAAAGAGCAGGTCTCCCATGAATATCAACAAAACATGGCATATGAAGTTTCAGTAAAGTTGATAAACATTACAATGTGAGCTGAGAAGATGGGTCAACATGTAAGAACAGTGACTTTTTGTAAGCAGAGGCTGCTCGTTCATTCCCAACTGCCCAGATCCAAAATGATTACACAGAAACTATATTATTTAAAACACCACTTGGCCAACAGCTTAAGCATATTGCTTGCTAGCTATTATATCTTAAAAGAACCCATTTCCATTATTTTATATTTTTCCATAAAAGCTCCTGGGTGTCTGTCTCCTTTGGCAGTGGATACATGGCATCTCACTAACTCCACCTTCTTTCTCCCAGCATTCAGTTCAGTTTTCCTGCCTAGCTCTATTCTGTCCTATTACAGACTAAAGCAGCTTCTTTATTCATTAATCAATAAAAGAAACACATATACAGAAGGACCTCCCACATCTGCTTCTCTTGCAGAGGACTGATGTTCAGGTCCCAGCGCCCACTTGTCCACTTACAACTTTCTGCAACTCCCATTTCAGGACTCTCTTGCTCTTGTGACCTCCACATTGACATGCATATTTCACAGATATACAAGCAGGCAAAATAGTCATATGCAGAAAATTTAAGCAAATTTAAAAACATTATCATGTTATTTATTTAGATAAGAGGTAGCATGAAATCTGACAATGAGGTATACACAGCTACACTGACTGGTCTTGATGAAGCTTCTGCCACCACTGTACTTCACTGCTAACCTTGGCCCACCTCTCTGACTTTAGAAGCGCACCATGCATTTCTTATGCCTGTGGGTTCAGCTCCTGGTGCACTTGTTCCCAACCCTCTGAAAGGCTGTCTCATCAAGAGCAGCTTCATGCATTTCCTTACTGACATAACTAAGCTCTCTCCATGCCAGTCTTCTTCTGTCACTTGCTCTCCTTTAGATGGTACTAACTAAAGAATCTGTGTTAGGGGGAACAGGGACTAAGTGTTGGGGAATATTATTTTAAGGTGTGGTACTTTTGTTTATGCTGTGGAACATTTGTTTAATGATGTAAAGGTGTGTTGCTTTTGTTTACGCTGCATTTGTTTAACTCTGTGAAACTGTGATTCTTTGCCTGTCTAAAACACCTGATGGTCTAATAAAGAGCTGAATGGCCAATAGTGAGGCAGGAACAAGGATAGACATGGCTGGCACTCAGAGACAATAAATAAGAGGAGACATGAGGAAAAGGAGGAGAAAGAGAACCAGGAGAGGAGGGCATCAGGGGTCAGCCACCCAGCCACCCAGGCATGGAGGAAGAAGGAAAGAAAAGGTATACAGGAATAGAGATGCCAAAGATAGATGGGATAATTTGAGTTAAGGAAAATAGTCAAGAAACAAGCCAAGCTAAGGCCAGGCATTTAGAAAAAGAATAAGACTCTATGATTGTTTATTTGGAAACTGGGTGATGGGCCTCCAAAAAATAAAAAGAATAAAACTTTTTTTTTATTTTATTTTTTTAATTTATTTATTTATTAAGGATTTCTGCCTCGTCCCCACAACCGCTTCCCATTTCCCTCCCCCTCCCCCGATCAAGTCCCCCTCCCTCATCTGCTCGAAGAGCAATCAGGGTTCCCTGACCTGTGGGAAGCCCAAGGACTGCCCACCTCTATCCAGGTCTCGTAAGGTGTGCATTCAAACTGCCTAGGCTCCCACAAAGCCAGTACGTGCAGTAGGGTCAAAAACCCACTGCAATTGTTCTTGAATTCTCAGTATTCCTCATTGTCTGCTATGTTCAGCTAGTCCGGATTTATCCCATGCTTTTTATATATATTATAAAACTTAACACTAAGTCCTACAGCAAAGATGTCAGAGATAGTGGCTCCAAGAAATTATAGCACTATTCCAATAACCAAGCATTGTGAGCCCTTAGCAGAGAGAAAGTCACAGGGCCATCAGTGATGTTCCTGTGTAAAGCATGGCCGGCAATCATTTGCACTGACTTATAGAAGGTGCCCCTGGGCCTACTACAAGTGTGAGAAAGATATTGGTGGGTTTCCTTTAGCCAGAAAGTTCAGCACAGCCATATGGCAAGTGGGCTTCCACCTCAACAGAATAAGAAAGGTGTTTGGGTCAAAGACCAGGTCTGTATTGCCATTGCTTAGAAGGCAAACACTGTTGTGCAACAACCACCCTATAGATTGTTCTCAGTTCACTACAGATTAGTTCATTCCATGTAGGTGTGTTTTACCCCATGTAACAGGAACTTGAATAGGTCTGCAGGGCAACTTTCTGAGAACCTTACAGAAGGTTTCTGGATCATCTGAGATCCTGCAGAATGTCATGGTGTGGTGAGCTTTATCATTCAGAAGTATCCACTGAGCAATTACAATGTAGGCAATGGCTCACTCTGAGGAATGAGGACTGGGGAACTAAAGAAGACCCTGTCAATATCTTCTCCTAAGGGATTCAGGTGATAAGAATCTAGAAGCTTACAAAAACAGCAGAGAACTATGGTCAGTCTGTATACCTTCCTTGGAAATTGGAGGCATCAGGGCACTATTCTCAATGCTTCTTTAAACAACTCTGAATGAGGTACAACGTATATACATTCAAGTTATACCCAAGCCAAATGGGAAGTTGCATCCCAATGTCATGAATGACTCCGGTACAGTCATAATGGAACTTGGTAAATACTTAGAACTGTATCTATCGACAGAACTATCAAGGTACTTGGAAATGCTAAATGCTATACCTAAAAATTCATGCTGGGTACAGACAACTCTTGTCTACTGCCACTATGTTAAGATGGAGAGGGAAAATTAAGTGATAAACTGTGCACATTTGAATTTATTAGATATTAAACTTTATATTTTAAGCCTCTATAATAATAATGAAAAAAATCCACATATTATGATACCAAAGAATGATTCAAATCATATTTAGCATCAGAAAATGTCAACTAATCATTTTTAATGCTAAGCAAATGAAATGGAAATAAAAAGGTAAGAACCACATGCCTGTCATTTTACAGGCTAAATTAATTTTCAAATCAACCCCCAATAAATGGCAGGTGTTAAAGTGTCCTTACGAGAAGTTCTCAGGACGTTCTCCTGCAGACCTGTTAATGTTGTTATCCCAACAACAGAGTAGGAAAATGAGGCCCCATTGGAGCAAATAAGGAACTTTCTCAAGGACACACCTTAATAAGTATCAGAGTCAAGATCAAGGTATCTAGATGGCCAGCTGTCCAACATGGGACCGTGGTGTTTTCCGAGTCTGTGTTTGTTGCCCAGCAGCAGTCAAGGTCTGAGTTGACTCCCTGCCCACAGCTCCTGTTAGCACTGAGAGCTGTGCAGATGACCCAGGTTTGAGCAGTGACCTTCCCCCATGGTAGAGCTTCCCCTTACTCCCCTGCACTCAGAGTAGATGGCCTGAGCCCTCACCATGGGCATGGGAGAGTTGTCCCTGATGCAATGGGCCTAAGAGAGCTGGCTCTGCTCCTTGCCTGAGGGGGGTGGTCCCAGTGGCCCAGACTGACCCCATCAGCTACCACCCAGACTCACATCGTGGACCTTGGGTTGGTCCGCCCTAACGTTTGCTCATCTGTGACCTCTGATAGTTCATGAAGGGACTTGTCCTACAGGAAGTTAAACATAGGTCTCCATGACTCTAGGCAACAGCAGGATATCTAAGAAGAGTGATGACTGATGGTGTACCAGAGGCCTTGAACCAGACCAATGACTTCATTGCAATGAACATTTTGTGGGTGAGGCTGATTGGACAAGAGGGTACTGCGTGAAACACTGCAGCACCCTATGCCACTATGAATGAAGAGTGTTAGAAATATGAAAGAGTGAGGTGGGTGTTTCATTTGTTTTATTTTGTTTTTAATTCATTTGAGGGGCTTCTTTGGGGGGCTAGGGGAAGATATAAAGGGGCTGGGAGGTAAGTGGAATTGTGGTGCATAGTGTGAAATTCTGGAAAAATCAAAAATTCTGTTATATATTTAAAAAAATAGATCAAGGGGTTGTGTAATTTTTTTTTAACAAGGAATATAGCTAGAGACATTCCATGTATTAAAGGGGATATGTCTCTATAGTGAGTATGATCTTAGAGTTACTCAGAAAGTGGTCCAACATCCATCCCTTAAGGTAAGTTACTCCCTAGCAATTGTTCAAAAGTTCCTTCTGAATGATGCGACTAACACAGTGGCCATAGGCATGATCTGTCTGTACCTAGAATTCAGTACCTGGAATTTCAGGCAATGTTCTAATAAAATCCATGCTAGACTGGAGAATTAGAAGCATGCTAGTTTCTTTTAATATATAGACACACTTGTATAAGATAAAATAAAATGTCCTTTTAAATTAAAGACATTAAGTCTATCTTCAATGTTAAAAAGTACAAAACAAAAAAACAGAAAACCAAAGCATGACAAAAGTTACAAAGGGCAAAGTACCTTTTATTTTGTGTAATTATTTTATATCAGCCATAGTGTATATGTGCATGATGTTACAATATCCACTTCTAAGTGAATTCATAAATATATCTATAATAAATAAAATGATAATCTTATATCTGGAAGTGGCAGGACACAGTGCATACAGAAGACAGACAGGCTGGTACAGCACACGTGGTGTCCTACTTCTGCAGTTATTTTTTTATCCTGGAACAAACCAAAAGTATCCATAGAGCATAAAAATGTCCTCTACTGGAATATCAACAACCTGTGTACAAGGAGCAAGCCTTATAAGCAAAGATGCTAAAAAAAAAAAAGATGTTTGTTGCATAAAAGGAAGATGCACACAGAAAGGGATACTTTCATCTGACATCCAGATATGAACGTACAAATGGTGTCTAGAGCTTTCCTGGGTCAGGAAAGCAAATATAACCGAACCAGCAAGCTCTCCCAGTGAGGGACACACAGCATTTTCTTCTGCCATCGTAGGGTATTTGAATGGGGTTTGCAAATATAACTCACAGATCAGCAGGAGGAAAACCACAAGGTATTTACTGTTTCAACTTTTATGTGTACTGGGGGGATAAAGGAAAGCTCGGAGAAGCAGTTATGTTTGAGGGTTTGATATATAATTTTAACACAGGGCAGTGCTCGGTGGAAAGCTGAGTAGACAAAGATATAATGGGCTGGCCTTTTAGGGGCAGCAATCTATGGGAAAATAAGTACATATAAGAAACCAACAAGTGATAGGGTATCATCACAGAGACCAGTTGCACAGGTTCCGCCCAGGACCTGGTGCCCATCTCCTGTGATGGGACTTTTTCTTCTAAAGTAGAAAAGGGAGGGGGACACCTTCACAAAGCAGAAAGTAAATGTCTTACAGCAGAAGATGGCAGGGAGCCAGTTCTCTCCTTACTTTTTCTAAATTACCTTCAGCTCAAAAGAATCTTTACACTGAAGAGGCAGTGCAAAACAGAGTAGGGGGAGAGACACCATGGAGATGCCAGGGACAGCGTGCCAAATACACAGATTAATAGAAATGGGCTAAAGTGAGATGTAAGAGTTAGCCAATAAGAAGTTAGAGCTAATGGGCCAAGCAATGCTTTAATTAATACAGTTTCTGTGTAAGCCAACTGGGCAGGTGGTTGGGACAAACAAGCAGGCCCTCCATGCAACACTCATCCAGTTTCTAGACAGACGTTTGTTTCAGATGTGGTGCTCTGTAATGTGTTCCCATGCATGAAGGTCTGCAATCCCCTGCCCGGTCCCCACCCCCAACTGAGCACTTTGAGGGCAACCACCTTGCTAGCTGCAGTTTAACTCTGTCTTGTACGTCCTGCATGAAGTAACAGAGGAGAAAGAGGGGAAGAGTGTTCATAGGGAAGTTCAGAAGGGAAGTTACCAAGTGAGGGATTCCAGGAGCCTAGTTCAGTTGGTAGTAAGATGTCCCATGTAAGTAAAGCAAAGCCTGGTGACCATCCTGCCATTTTTAGCCTTCTAAAGCCATATTGCCATTAGAAGTCACGGAAAAAGTAAAGAGGATAGCTCAGAAAAATCCAAGCCAGCCATTTTTACCAAGTGTGGGCAGAAGGATAATTTTACACGAGCTAAAGGAAGATGAGGGATGTCCTGGTAGGCAGGAGAGTGGGCGGGTGGCAGATGTCTTACTCTGCCTTTTAGAAACACGTGTTTCAGAGTAGAGTCCTGAATCTCTATCCCCTCGAGGTGCAAGGCAGCCAAGAGGCCTGTAAGGAGTGAACGCAGATAAACACAGAACTGGGCCAAACACAATTAGAAGAAATTAATACAAAATGCCAGAGGATTTTTGACCATCTTTTTCCCCCATTCCCTTGATAATATATTTAGAAATAAATGTCAAAGAAACAAAATTATTCTTATTTGTTCATGTCTTGCCTACTTTCCGGACTATGTGGTAAGACTGGCCCCAATATGTGCTGCAAATTGCCACTATTTAGATTGCTATCACCAAGGGACAGCACCAGTTTAAAGTTTCCTGGGAAATGCCACAGACTTCCAAATTAAATTTGCCTTAGATTTCCTTTTTAGCAAAGCTACTTTTGAAACTCCTTAAAACACCATGCATTTGTTCATAAATCCCAAGTCTCCATTTGAAGGAATTTGGTATACAGATGGGCAAACTCTCAAAGACTAAAATAGAACTGTGGGGCTCTGGATAATTCACTATCATCAGAGCGACTGGTACCAGGAACAGAAATCCTGAGGTTAGGAGGAAAGAAAAATATCTGCATGTCATTTGAGGCCAGATAACAAACAGATTTCCCCACTTTCCAATGAAGACATTGAATTTTTTTTTTAAAAAAAGGAGATTGTGGATATTCTACTGAGTTTTGCAGTCATGTTAAATCAGAAGCCTGAAGGATAAATGTATTAGTTAATTTACCACTATCACACACTAAACAGCTTTTTTTGAACTCTACACATCAATTTGTTCTAATACTAAAGGCCCCTGCAGTAAAAAGATATGAAAATATTCAAAGTACAGTAATGCATCCTGATGCTCCTGGACTGGAATACTAATGCCTCCATCTAAGAGGCCATAAGCCTGTTATCTTCCCATCAGGAACCTTTCACTCCAGTCCATTTGGACAATAAATACCTGTAGATCAGGAAGAGACAGCAATATCCATTTACGTCGTGATGTGATGTCCCTCTTTGTCTGCATGTGTTGTACAAATTCATCAGCAACACTGGCTTCGTGCTTTAAGTCGATGGATTCAGAGAAAGCCTTTACAACTCTGTCCCTTGGTGGCCCCATTATGATAACTAGGAGAGCAGCATGCGTGGCTGAGTGCTTGGTAATGACAGACACTAGTATTTTCTTCCCTGTGCATGCGCACACTGACACACAAACTTAACTAATGTGAATGCTTCCTGAGACATTGAGTCATATGCCAATCCATCAAATGTTTATTGACCATGATGCACTAGACACAAGAACACTGCACTGTACGAAGATTTTGCCCCCTTGACAGAGAGCTCACTATATCCAGAAAGTCCATTTATGTTCCCTTTAATTAAGCAAATGGTATAAACTACCATTTCAACAGGGTGGGCTGCAAGGTAAGAGGTGTAGGGACCTCACAAAACAAAGACATACTTTAATATTCCATGAAGAAAATTGCCAAACCAGTGGATTTTAGTTTCCCTCTCCAATACCCAGTGTACAGAGGAACATGAGGTTAAGATGAGAAACCTACCCAGAGAGAGCAAAGACACAAACCCTAAGGAGATGGAGACTATCAGGAAGAGGTACAAGCTAAAACCATCTCTAGTCAGTAAGGGGACAACTTTATCTGATGAGGCCTATGACCTCTTAGGACAATAATACAAAAGCAGAAGTTTGGCTTCGGATATATTTACATATTATAACTCCTTAATGATTAAGCTGAAGTTCTTAGCACAACGATTACTTACTCTGTGACCTTGGGCAAGTCATTTGCCCTCTTGGTATTTGTTTATTCAGTTATAACCTTGAGATAATAGCTCCCACAAGTTTGAATTATTTTAAGGACTAAATGTCTTAAATGAATTTTAAAAAAGCTCAAAACATGACTGATACCCAGTCACAATTTGATGAAGTTTACATGAACTAGTTCTGTAGCCTTCTAACTAGGTAACTAAATTTTAGAAAAGGTTATTAGTTTCTTATTCACAAAAAGCAGGTTTGTTGTAGGATTTCCCGAAAGTGCTGAGGCTAAAGTGTATCCTGTGAACAACACAACATCCCGGAAAGGAAGATAACAGTATCTGTGTTATAAGACACAGGAAATATAAGAAATAAATTACTTTATTATGAGACATGTTCAAACACAATCTTGCTTTTCTCAAATTCTGTGATAAAAAAAAAAAAAAAAACCTCAGTTCAAGACTGGAGAGATGCTCCATGGATCTCTTCCAGTGCAGGATCAGTACATGAGTTCAGATTTCATCACCCACATAAAAGCAGCCATGGTGGCCTGCATCTGTAACCCCAGAACCAGAGAGTGATGTGTACAGACAGGCAGATTACAGGAGCTCACTGGCCAGGCAGTCTTGTTGAAACAATGAACTCCAGGTTCACAGAAAGACTATATCTCAAAACATAAAATGAAGACTTGATGGAAGGCTCAAAAACACCAACCTCTGGACCCTGGATGCTCAGACATGGGCATCAATCCTACAAAAACACAGGTGCATATTTGCATATTCTACCCACAAACTCAATCCAGATTACACCCATATTAATAATATGAAATGTTCAGAATAAACATTTAACTCTCCATAGCAGGAAAACACAGGTAAGCATGTAGCTGGTTATATCACCAAGAATTACATTCTGACTTAGCTGGAGATAATATAAACAACACTTTGAGAAAGGTAAAGGATAATTTACTAAGCAAGTTACATATTTTGTATTTTTTTGAGGGGTTTAGCATTTAGCCAAGTATCATGATTTACCAATAGAAACCAACAAAATGTTTCACTGTATATTCAGTGTGTGTGTTAACAATGGATAAAAGTTCTAAGGAATACATTGTTGGCCAACTTCCCTGTGGTGTCAGCATCAATTGTATCCCCAAAACCTCCTAACTACACCACTAGGTTTATTGTTTCTAGCTTACAGAACTCTATCACCTTGCTAAACCAAAGGCCATGTACTAGACTAACATGTTGGAAGTGACTTGAATTGCTGTACACAGAGCCCCTTGTCTGTGCTCGGTGTGCTAAAACCCAGTTCACAAGCTTCAGGCAAGGGGCTGCAGGTTAAAATACACAGACACACACAAAGAGACAGTGATACGGGTCATCCTTGAATTCCCCAAGAATGCCCCCTTTATTGTGTTCAGGGACAGATTATATAGAGATAGCCAAGCCCCAGCCAAACCCACCAGAAACCACTCTCCTGCCATCAGGAACTCCTGAAGGTCTCGTGCTCAGAGCAGCTGTAGGCACTCAGATCAGGGGATTACAAGAAATTCAGGATCTGGGCTCTCACTGCTCCCAACATCTCCCCCCTAAATTTTTTATAAAACAGAAGACCCTCCTGTCTTAGGTCATCTCAGAAGAGTAAACCCTTACCTGTCTTTGGGAGGCCCCTTCCCTGTCTTAGGCGGGCCTTCCGTAGAAGTTGCCCGTCTAGGGAGGAATCTTCATTGTTGGTACAGTATTTGCTACCAAAGCTTACTGGCCAACAGGGTCAGAAGGATTTGCTAAGGACTGCCTTGCTTAGGACTCTGCTTCGGGCTATCGGCCTTTCCTGGTCTTGCAGTCAGCTGTTGTCTAGGACGGTGATTTTCCCTTGCCTACAGGACAGTGGCTTGCAAACTGTACCGAGATAAACGTAGCCCTTACAGTTGGACATCCATCTGTGACGTCGGGAAGTAGGGGACCTCTGAGAGCTGGCCTTTGGACGCTGACTGGATTCTGTGACCATGGCCCATTATGCCCAACATTCGGAATGAGACACAGACTACATTGGATCTTCACCATGGAGTTGTGGAGAGTTTCGAGCAGCATATGAAGAAACTAGACGAGTTGACATCTGAAATAAAGAATTCTCAGAGATATACCATCAAGCCTACCACACCACAGGACCAGTTCAACATTGCCATTTTGAAGATTGTTGAGGAAAATGGCCTGGAGATCATTGAGGAGCTCAGGCAGCTTTCAGACGTTTCCTCTGATGTGGGGCAAAATTCCTGTGTCCAGCCAGAAGGGCCAGCTGTCTCAGTCATCACACAGGATCTGCAAGCAATGCTGTAGACCATGAGAGCCTTCATCTGTTCCCCTCTTTTTTTCTCTCATTTGTAGTGGAACTCTGTCCTCCAGGCATGCTATTCCCATCTCAGCACTCAGGAGGCAGAGGCAAGTGGATCTCGAGTGCCTTGTTAGTCTGGTCTACAGAGTAAGTTCCAGGACAGCCAGAGCTACACAGAGAAACCCTGTCTCAAAAACAAGCAAACGAATAATAAAAACAACCCCCTCCCAACAAACCTGGTCCTGGTAATGAAAATTTCAACCTCTCATGAATCACTGTGACCCATATCAGCCAAGAGCTTTCCAACTTAGCGCAGAGATTCTTCCAGACCATAAAAGCATCAATTCCTGCCTCTTTCAAATCCCTCTAAATCTTCCACGGGGAATCTGCTCTCCCTTTCACATGTCTGAAGAGGGAGCAAAGACACCATCCTGATTGGCTTTTCCTTGGGGAACAGTGAGGTGCGGCTGTTGGGGATGCAGTCCTAGGACAGCACTGCAGACAGGTTCTATTCCAGAACACAAAAGACAACACAATCACATACATTCTATCTTTTCCCAATACATACGTCCCCTCCGGCTGGGGACAACCCTGTTCGCTTACCCCTCTTTCTCAGTTGGACCTCCTGGAACCGAAACCGAACAAAGGACGTCAGGATTAACACATACCCCAATCCACCCTCACCTTCTGAAGGCGACCTCTCAGCGTTCCCTAGTTCCTGATCTCGGCTGGGACCTCCAATTGCCACGCACCGTGCCCCCGTGTCTGTGCTCTGTGCACTGTCACCCAGTTCCCGAGCTTCGGGCAAGGGGCTGGAGGTTAAAATATACAGACACACACAGACAGAGAGACAGCGATACGGGTCATCCTTGAATTCCCCAAGAATGCCCCCTTTATTGTGTTCAGGGGCAGTTTATATAGAGATAGCCACGCCCAGCCAAACCCACCAGAAACCACTCTCCTGCCATCAGGAACTCCTGAAGGTCTCGTGCTCAGAGCAGCTGTAGGCACTCAGATCAGGGAATTACAAGAAATTCAGGATCTGGGCTCTCACTGCTCCCAACATCACCTTTTGTATCCCCAAAACCTCCTAACTACACCACTAGGTTTATTGTTTCTAGCCGACAGAACTCTATCACCTTGCTAAACCAAAGGCCATATAGTAGAGTAACATGTTGGAAATGACTTGAATATTTACACAGAGCCAAACCTGGAAAATTACTAATCAAAAACACAACAAAAACACCAAAACCCTAAGCAACGAGAAGCTCTCCGCTCCAAAATCAGATAGGAACACTGTTATCATTCAGTTCTTTGATGATAAAAATGACATGCAATAGATGAGAAAGGTTCCAGAATAATTCAAGGCTGGAGAGTTTCATAAGGAAGAAACTGGTACTGCCTAATGTCATCAGAAGGGGCACTGCAGAGAAGAAAGGTAATAATGGATTCTTGGAGAACCGAGAAGGAAAAAAGTTAAGTTACAGATTACAGTTCTGTACTTGTGTAGTGGAACCAAAGGTGACAACAAGGTCAGTAGTGTAGGGCATCTGCTGACATCAGGGTCAGTAATACATCTTTGTCAGGGCAACAGACGAGCTCATTCAGAGGAGAGAGAGAGGCTCTTGAAACCCAAACATATAAAAAGGCCTGAAGCCAAGGTTGGCAGGGTAGAGGAAAGGCTGTAATGGGTCCCGGAGATTTCTATATAATGTAGTACCCAAAACAAGCAAAAATGACATATATTTCCATAACATGATTCACATAACCCAAAAGAAAATCTAAGCTCCTAACTTAGAGAATGTATGAGAACAGGTACAAAGCCTGTTTTGCTCACTGGCTTTTCCAAATTTGAACACAACAAATTCTTTGAAGTCAATGAACACAAAATATATAGGATTAAAGATTCTCTAGGCACGTGGGCCATGGGCCAGAGAGCCTGAGAGGCTCCAATTATTTCATGAATGAGTTGTACTGAGTCCTAGATAATTCCAGTTACAGAGCAGAGTGGATAGAAGATTTCTAACCAGAGAAGTAGTCTAAGATGAGGAAGAAAATAGAATTACATATAAATGAAAGACTTGGTAAAGGAACTCGGAGCAGTTCAGATGAGTACACAGCAACCTGGAAGATGACAACCTTGTGACTTTATATGAACCTTATACTGAACACGAGAAGAGCTACTGGGCACCATTGAGGTATACTGGAAGGTTTAAGGAAGCAGAGAATTAAGTTAGCAACCACTCCCACGTTCTCTGAAGGAGCCAGGCATCGAGAGGCACTAACTCAGAGTACCAGTGATTTAAAAGAGTTTAACACCAGGGTTCCTTTATAGCATTAGAATACAGACCATATTTAATAATAGTAAGCTAGGATCATTAAGCATTTCTGTAGTCACATTTGCCATCATCAGTTTTTAAGGCAACTGGAATAACTCCTCCTTGGATAAATATTTTCAAGACAAACTTAAAAGCACTTTTCTCCCAGTGTGTTGCAAGCTCTAGGTTTGATCCAATGCAGATAAACCAAATTATATTTCATAGCAATAAGAAATCAACACACTTTCCCCCCTAGTTCTATTAATTTAAAAATAGGTTTGTCAATTATTAGTCTGGACACTTCAGGGCTGACAACGGGGTGTTGCCGACAGCTAACAGTTTTACAAAACCCCCTTCCTTTCTAAATATAAAATTTAACTTCACGCCACCATGGTCATTAAAATGCATTGTGTTCTAATAGATGACAAAATATTCTGTTGTTATGGTTCAACAGTTATGCCAGAGATAGACAAGGAATTAGAAATATAGGAGGCTCTAGGCGCTTGCGGAAGATACAAAAATCAGAGAACAGTTCCAAGGAAAATTTCAGAGCGTTCAGAAGGGGAAACCATTATTACTTCCTGGTAGTACGATACCTTCTTATAGTTCTCCTCTAACAGGCTTCTCAGTAAGACTGTAGCAGGTAGTGGCAACAGAAAAGAAAAGGGGAAAAACAATGCTAAATTTTTCTAAGAATCTCCAGCATTCAATGGCTGTGAGAATGAATAATAAATGTCCTAAAGTAATTTCTCTCTACCTGCAATCCATCTTCCCAAGAGATTCACAATTCTGCTCACCATGTATGGTTGTAATATAAACTGACAATTTACTAGTACGGTTGCTTATGTGATACATATTTAAGTACCTTAAATGTCTTTTAAATCTAAGACTATGTCCTAGAAAACTTCAGCCTCACCACCCTTTGATAGGAGAGGTAACAAACGTGGTCAGTTTTAATGACTTGAAGGACAGAAAGATAATGCTTATCTATAGAGAGACAGGAGCAAGGATTCAATACTGGTGCTCTTCAGGGACAGTGCCCGTGATAAACTGGTAATAATTTGGGCATCAGAAATCCGCAGGTATAATTGCAGCTCTCTTTCCAGCTAGTGATCTGTTCTTAAGAAAGTGATGACCCCAGTGGATGGCCTGTTCTTCAGACATAAACATGGACATAAGACAGACACGCATTCAATGAACATGGATTCCAGTAGGTTTTTTATAAATTTGGTGATAACTATTGACTATATATTTATATCCACAAAATAACCTTTCCAGCTCTTTGCTGTGTTGCTTTAGGCAAGTTGCTTCATTTCTGTGCTACTGTGAGAAGTAAGTCTATCTACACCATAGTCTATTCAAATTAAATGAGCCCCTACAGAGAACACTTACAACAGTGGCACAAATGCTTGCTTTTAGCTCTGTGGATAGAGGCAAGGAGGAGGATGCAGTCACGAGAGATGCTGTGCTCAGTGTAACTCACACAAGCATCAAAAAGTACCCATGTGAGCATAGAAGAGATACCTCCTCGTTAAATCATAAAAAGCAGCCTGAATAGAGATGGGTTCCAGTTTCCTCTTAAGGAGAAGCTCAGAGGCCACTGGGATCAGTGGGGGGGGGGGGGGGAGGACCAGAGTTAAATGGACCACTGCAGTCATTATTTTAGGCAATATGCATCTGGTAGGCAGATAGGTTTCCAATATGAAATAACAAGTATAAACACTCAATAGCAAGACTAATGTCCTTGGAATGTACAATGTGAGAAGACAATCCAAGACTCAGAAACTATTAAGAAGTCAAGAAATTCTGGAAGTCAAAACAAGTTTATTGACAACCATGCAACAGATGCTCCATAACAGATTAGATCCTACTCAATTATCCCATTAAGATCTTGCAAAGGCTTGAAAGGAATGATGAAATTTGTGAATAAATGACAAAGAAATGGGCCAATGTTATAAGTTAAATTTTCTTTAATACTGAAAAATTGAATCTATGTCTAGTATCAGATAATTAAATAAATTTACCAGTGTTTATAAAAGTAAGTATAAAAATTAAATTCATGAAGAAGCTGCATGAAGTGTTAAATAAATTTGTATTTGACCTTGAGTAGTAGGCTCTTTTAAGGTAAACACACTGTATTATGTGAATTACATCTCAATGTTTTACACAACACAAGACCCTTTCAAATATAATAAAGACTACAGACAACTAAAATGTCTATGAATTGGATACAGGAAAAAGTTTATAGGAATCAAGGAAAAGAAACCAAAAACTATCCACAACATTGAAACTAAATACTAGCAAATTAAAAAAGAGCAATTACATTGGCTATTGCAAACTAGATTTTTATTTATATAGTTTCATGTATTTTCCAAACTTTCTAAACTAGCCTTTGACTACTTTAAAGTGATTTATTAAGTAAGAATTTATTACATAAGTTTTATCAAAAATAGTAAGTTGAAGCAGATACAACTAAGGAAAGGTGGAATTAGGCTCTCATACAAGCTTGTACATCAAATTCCCTAGGATCTGTTGCAGGGTCCCTCCTAGGACTTTCTGCTTCCATTGAACTGGTTTCTGGGTGACTATATAAGAATGGGATTTTCTCTCTGAGGAGAAGTGTTTACAGTCCCAATACAAAATAAGACTCCACCCTAAAATTTAGAATTCAGGAGAGCTTCAGAGGTTAGTTCACAGAAACTTTTGAGATCTAGAAATTTCTCGTGAGTTCATTGGGTGCACACTTTAAACTACTAGGCAATAAGTAGAACTGTGAGCTCCAAACTTAACACTTTTTAAAGTTTGTAAATTAGTCTGCTAATAAACTTTACTTTCTCCATCTGCAAAGCAAAAATAATAAATGCTTACAATACTATTTACCCATCAAGACAATATGTACAAGAATTAACATAAATTAAGAGCTCAGAAAATTACTTATTTTATAGTAAATATACACAGTTATTTTGGCAAGAGCAAGAAGTTAACACTGTTCATATTTCACTAAAAATATCCCATTATTGTGGGAAGATTATTTTTATGACATTTTCAAATTTATAACTGTTAACTTGATAAGTCCTGTTCAATTCTTTGGTAATTATTTATCCTGAAGTCTTTACACGCCTCAAAATAGAATTCTGTGATCAGGGAAGGCTAAGGAATGTGGCCAGAAAGGACTTCCTAGTAATAATTAGGGAATAACATGAGAGACAGCAGGGAGTGGGGGTACCCATAGCAGCAAACTGAAGAAACCATAAGGATCGAGGTACACACCACCTGGTCAAATGAAATATTTTACGTGTAAGTGAAAAAAGTTGACTTTGGGATGAAGAAACAACATAGCCCACTTGCAAGGGGATGCTGCAATTCATCTAAAGTGAAACACATTAAAGATAGAGCACAGAAGGTGCTAGAAGCAATTACAGCAGGGCAAAGGGCAAAATGGATGAGGTTATATTTGCAGTGTTCCTCCTTTGAAAAATCAGAGTAATTAAATAATTTCCTTCTTCACTAGTGAAAAGAGGCAAGTCTTATGAGAATCTTCGTCTTTTGGTACTGTTATGCAAGGACAAACTATAGGTCACAGAAGAAAGACTTGACTGTCAGTGTCCCCCTAGAGTTCCTGACAGACTGAATAGAAATCAATAGCCTGTGTGCACATGTTTTTATGTTTCTGTTATCATTCCACTTCCTCAGGTCAGGAAGGTTTAAGGCAAGAGTTTCTTTCTCCTATTTTGATTTCTGAAGGTTAATGAATTTGGAGAAAGTATATGTAAGATTTAGAGTTTACATAATCATGCACACATAAATGTACACACACACATATATACACAGATGCCCATGTATGCATTCAAGTTCATCCACTGTCTGTCTGAAGGTGCTATGCAAGATGGATGAAAACTTGTTCCTCTCAAATGCCTGCCAACATTAAAGGAGCAATACTAAATTGAATTGTCTTATTATTCCATATCACAACTTTTTATAAAAATGTATCTATAAAATGAATTATCAGCAAGAACAAGAATAATAAGAAAATATATTTCAGTAGACTAGGGATGTAGCTCAGTAGAGAGAGCAGAACAGAGGTCTCGAGCAGTGGTTCTCAACCTTCCTAACTCTGTGGCTCTTTAATATAGTTTCTCATGTGATAACTCTCAATCATGAAATTATTTTATTGCTACTCCATAACTGTGATTTTGATACTGTTATGAATCATAATGTAAATATCTGATACGCAGGATGTCTGATATGCAACCCACAAAGGAATCCTGACCCCGAGGTTGAGAACTGTTGGTCCCTAGCACTATTTAAATTGGATATAATGGCACAGATCTATAATACCAGCACTTGGGAGGTCATCAGGAGGCTTACAAATTTAAGATTATCCTTAGTAACTTGAGAAATAAGAAACTAGTCCAGGCTAAAGACACTGTCTCAACCAACCAACCAATAAGAAAATGGTTTTTATATTGTACTGCTAAGAAAGTTTACATATAGGAGACAACTTCTAGTTTTACTACTGTTATATGATGAGATAATTCTTTTATAACATACTGCATTCAGATATAGTTACATGTTAAGTTTTATATGCTAATCAAATTATACATTATATCCCAGGCATTTATTTTATGATGAATCAGGCCTCCAAGGAATATGAAAGTTCATTTGTTAAAAGTTAAAATCTTACACTCATAATCCTATCTTTTTAAATGAGCATTCTGTGTCGGGTGTAACAGCTACCGTGAGCTGGCAGATATCTGAAATGGAAATCAGACAGAGCAAAACCCAATACTTATTCAGTTCTGGTTGAAAGTCAGAATCTACCCTTGGATACTCAAGACAGAACCAAATTCATCACCATCACTTGGACTGCATTAAGATGAAGTCCACTCAGTGTCTGGTGTTCATGCATTCTGTGTGCATTTATATTCGTATCCATTTTGCCAGTTCTCATTTCTTCCTGTCTAACCACATTAGCTTCTCTAGCTGGCTTATACCTGCATACAAAGATGAAGGGGAGACCTTGACTCTCCCTGCTATCAACTTGATGCTCCATCCCCACAAAAGGAAATCACTGTTAAACACATCAAACTAGCTCACTACTACAGATGTATCTGTGTCCCTAACACAGAATACAGGGTAGCAAATATTTAAATTTTTTTTGGTAAGAATACCATGCTTGTTAAACAGGTGCACTGGAACCATCCAGAATGAGCTCAGGAGGCACAGTTTAAAGAATAGCCACAGATGCATTGCATACAGAGTTCAAACCAGGAGGCTGTTCCTTCCTCTCTAATTGCTACCTG
This sequence comes from Microtus oregoni, assembly GCF_018167655.1. Taxonomy (NCBI): domain Eukaryota; kingdom Metazoa; phylum Chordata; class Mammalia; order Rodentia; family Cricetidae; genus Microtus; species Microtus oregoni. The sequence continues at coordinate 6,049,583 of NW_024543083.1, read as the reverse complement.
TAAAGCTGGAGGGAGGGCACTGTCCTCCACATACCCATTGGTTCTCAACTTTAAATAGTATGATGGTATTTGTAACTTGTCATCCATCTTCCTTGAGGCAGCAGGGTATGTATGACATGGATACGTGTGTGTTAACATGTGGTCATAAGAGTTTCAATCTGTAAATGTTGGTAATTCCTTGCCTGGAATGTATTGGTTCTTAGGTCATCTAAAATTGACAGCATCTACAACAAATGCTTCTACTCTCTCTTCTTTGGATCAGCAAGAGAAGTTTTACCAATATGAGCGATTGGTTGAACTCATTTTTCCTTGATCAATTTTGTGATGCTCAAATTCTAGAGACCCATGAGAAGTATGATACATACAATCAAGGCATGAGAATACCCAGAATGCTTGGCAATGAACAGCTCCAGATGCTAGGCTTTTTCAGATTTCATAATATATGTACATCCAGCTGAACACCCCGAATCCAACAATCTAACATGTTCTATAATATGAAACCTGTAAACATTTTATCAGCACTAGAAAATATTTGGATTCCAAATCATTTGGGATTTAAGATTTTCAGAAAATAAATGTTTGCATATACTCTCTCAGGATAAAGATATATAAAGAGACTGACTGACAGAAGATAAATATGAACTACATAATCTACATTAAAAACAACACATCAAGATGGGGCTTGTTTTAGATGTTAGATTCGTGACTCCAAAAGAGACTGAATATAAATCTGGAAATAAAGTGATTCTTTTGTTGTTGTTCTTTCATTTTCTTTGTGAGATAGGGGTCTCTCTATGTAGATCTGGCTGGTCTAAAACACAGTATGTAGACTAGTTTGGTCTCAAACTCTGAGATCTGTTTGCCTCTCCTCCCACAATGTTGGGATTAATGACAGATACCACTATATCCTGTGAAATTGCTTTTGTCTCGAGGGTAACTGTAAAGCTATATAAAGTCAATCTTGACATATGTCAGGAATAGAATATTTCAAGACTACCTCTGCATGCCTTTGGTCCCTAGTATTGTTTAAGACTTGGTACATTTCTGTAGTAAATATTTGTGTATGCAGCAAAATTAGATGCAAAATATACTCTAGGGAGTATATATGTACATATGAAAGTATATATAAAAGGGAGGTTATACAAAAGAAATACAGACTTCACCAAAAATTGTGGGTTCCCAGCAAGAATCAAGAAAAACAACAACAAAAGCCCTACTACCGAGAAATCTAGTAAACATGAATAGTAGAACTTAGCGTTAATTAAGTCAGTTTCTAATAAATAAACATCTTTATATTTCATAAGAACATACAAGACATGTTATTTGGGCCTTGTGCATAGACAGTGGTAAAATTACTCATCTGTGTATAAGCATATCAGTCCCAAGATCAGAAGCCTATTGGCAAAAGGCAGGATATATCACCTAATCTCTCCAATAATTTCTGATTCTTTTTGAGTACCAGATTCCTTTCCCTTAGATGAACACAGGACATGGAATTTATTCCTGTTTCTTCACAACTCATGTTCAGTGCAGAGCCTTCAGCCTGCATCTTCTCACTGATCTGTTCATGTTCCAGTAAACTCAAATGGCTGCCACATTCCATGCCTTCATTCTATCAGACTAAGTAGATGTCATCAGCATCCACCCTCAAAGCAAATTTCACAACTCAAGGAATCTCCAAGAAAGTGTTGAGGAAAAACTGAACTACTTTATGTAATGTGACAATACTAAAAACCAACGTTAAGACTTGGATCCAGCCTTATGGATTTTAAGTCAAAGCCTACTCACAGAAAAACCCAAATGACCACAAACAAAGCAAGCATGACACCAAAAGGAGATTTCAAGCCCCAGAGATCTGCAATCTTCCATAAAAGTCAAACTTCATTAAAAGGGAGCCTCTTGTTAAATATCCCTGAAGGAGGCCTGTAAAATCTGAGCCCCACTGAATCCTAGAACTTTACACTCTAGTCATGGAGGTAAGATCACCACGGACATCGCCAATCGATACATATAAAATACAGGAATCAGAAACAATATTAGTTGGATAAAAATAGCCCCCATTAATCAATGAAACTCCACAAATTAATTTGTGACAAATGTTTTCTCTCTAGAGCTCTGCGGGGAAGATAAAAGTTGCCCAGAGCCACTGGCATTCACACAGAGCCGTCCATGTCCGTGTGCATTAATATTCCTTATCTAAACAAAGGAAAGAGATCAGGGAGAGCTTGGAAACCGCACTAAAGTAAAAGGCTTTGCCTCTAAGTTAGTTAGATTTCTGATACACAAAGGTAGCAAATCAACGAGGAAAGCATGTCTAGATGCAAGAATTATTTCTCTTGTTGAATTGGTACTCAAAGTTTCAAAGAGATTCCAATAAAGACAAAGAAACAACACACACACACACTCACGCACACACACCCTTAAAATCCCTGCCCCATCGCCATAAAGCAGTCTTCCTGAAAAGCTGCCAAAGTAGATGTATTCTCTGAAAGACACAGGCCGACTGGCTTTGGAAGCCTGCACTTACTAACAGTGATTTGTGCTCCTGTGATGTGCTCCGAAGATGCACTGGGGACTTCCAAATGAGAACATCAACACACATCCAGAGGGCTTTTAGGATCTCAGATAAGCCCAGATCCAGATAGGGAGTATCTTACCCATAAAGAAGCCTTTCTCCACAACAAAAGGATGTAGTTAGTTAGAGCCCCCCCGGGGCTCACTTCTAAGGCTCAGCAGCACAGGTCACCAGAGTGATAGAGTTGAACTTGAGGACAGCTTTGGAAAGAAACATTTAGGCCAGCTGAAGGGCACTGGCTCTGAAAATGTTCACCTTCTGACCTGGGTATTTTTGGGTAGCACCTCCGCATAGGCCTTCTTACAAATGCAAACAATTTTCTGATCTCCTTTTGTTACCCTTTAAAATGGGAACTGTGTTGGGGAGGGGGTGTGTGACACTGTTGGGCTAGAATGGCAGTACAGTAGCACACGTACGGCAAACTGCTAGGAAAAGAAATCTATAGCTACAAAGTGATAGCATGCCCGAGAAAGACTTACTCCACCCTTCACCCTATGGATGGGAGTACATGCTGTATAGAAAGGTATATTCTAATCACACCTTCCCCAGAAAGGGAAAATGAAGCCGAAGAAGAAATTAGAATGGTGATGTCCGCTGGCTGCCAGAAACTTCTGGAAAACAAGCATCTGTTATGTGACAGAGTGTTCTATACCAGACACTGAATTCCAAACTTGCCCAAATAGTTAAACACTTAGAATCTGTTGCTTTGGGAAGAAAAGCATGAAATATTGATACCATGCAATCCCTGGGGTTGGCATCTGTTGCTGCTGCTCACTGGAAGGCAGGCCACAGTAAACACCAATGAGTGCAAACTGCCAGCTATGCCTAGCCTCACGAATTTAATTTCACAAGATAAGAATGAGAATATTTTACATTGGATTTTTTTGAGAATGGCATACACTGGGTCTGGGGACATGCCCCCATCAGAAAAGCGCAAGCATGGGGCCTTGAGTTTGAATCCCCAGCACACATAGGAAACACTGCGTGGTGGTGCATGCTTGGAATCCTAGTGCTGGAGTTGCAGACATGGATCCCAGGAGCTCACAGTTCGAATACAAAATCAGTGAGCTCCTGCTACAGGAGTGACTGTCTCAAAAAGATGCCGAGAAATTGAGGACCACATTGACCTCTGCTCTCCACACACAAAGAGCTCAGATTCAATCATCCACAAACATTTTAGACATACATGCCTAACACACATGCACACTCAGCATACATACATACACATCACTCATACAGATACACAACACACACGTACTCACACAAGGCATACATATACTCACAAAGCACACACACTCAGGCACACAATGCATTCAGCACAAAAACTCTGCAGTAACACAGACACACACACAGCACTCACACACAGCACTCACACACAGCACTCACTCACACACACAGCACTCACACACACACACAGCACTCACACACACACACAGCACTCACACACATACACAGCACTCACACACACAGCACTCACACACACACAGCACTCACTCACACACACACACTCACACACACAGCACTCACACACACAGCACTCACACACAGCACTCACACACAGCACTCAAACACAGCACTCACACACACACACAGCACTCACACACACACACAGCACTCACACACACACACACAGCACTCACACACACACACACAGCACTCACACACACACAGCACTCACACACACACAGCTCTCACACACACAGCACTCACACACACACAGCACACACTCACACAGCACTCACACACTCACACAGCACTCACACACACACACAGCACTCACACACACATACACAGCACTCACAGACACACACAAGCACACACACACACAAAATCAGCTTATGTGCTCACCCAGGAGGGTGATGGCTACTTATTGACAGCTCAGTTGGTACCTGACATTGTTTTAAGTACTGTTCAAACCTATCAGGCGCTCTGTGAGGTTGGGATTATTGTCCACATTATAAGTCCTGGACAGAGGGCTTAGATAGTTTAAATAACTTGCCCAAGGTCACACAAGCTTGCGAAATCAATACTTGAGCCAGAGCTGTCCTATTTATCAGGTCATATTTCCAGTCCCCAAATCTACCTCTTCCAGAACAAACACTTACAGGCTTAGCCTCACTGTCCAGAAAACCAAGTTTGACCTCAAAGTTATCCGAAATTTGAGACCAAAATAATTCTATTTTTGTTCTTTTTGGATTATTTTATAGATATTCCACTTACATAGTTGATGTTACTATTTATTTTTTTCTTCCCTATGGGAGAACACAGGGCACAAGTGACTAAAGGATGGAAGTGTTGGCTCTGGTTCACAGCTTGTGAAGAAGTAAAAGCCACGATGGTGGGAAGGTGAGTTGGTAAGAGTGATCAAGTTGTGGTGGCAGAAACATGGAGCAGTATGCCACACTCAGGACCCCAGCCCGTGCCATGGGGCCAAACACATTCAAGGTGGGTCTTCCATTTTCAATCATTGCTTTCAGAAAACATTCAGAGTTCCCTCTCCTCCATTATCCCCAATCCAAGCAGGTTGATGTTAAACATCACATTAGCTTGGATTAGACAAAACCATGGTGGCTTTCAGGAAAACACCTACCATCATGCCATATGTTTAGATTTGCATAATGGGAATGTGATTCATAATACCCAACCTAAAAATACCATGATTTACCCATTACAGTAACCAAGCATAGCATGAGAATGAGTTTCCATCCTAGAAAAAAAAATAGATAATATTCCAGGCATTGGGAGTGCACACCTTTAATCCGAGCACTTGGGAGGAGGCAGAGGCATGTGGATTTCTGTGAGTTCGAGGCTAGCCTGGTCTACAAGAGCTAGTTCCAGGACAGGCTCCAAAACTACAGAGAAGCCCTGTCTTGAAAAGCCAAAAAACAAAAAACAAACAAACAAAAAAAAACAAAGAAAGAAAAGAAAAAAGACAATAGATTTAGTGTTTTTAAATATCACTATTGAATACATATTCAAAATAATTGCTCCTTCTTTTATCCAACTGGAGAATGATTTGATTCTCTCTAGGGTTCTGGCACTATACACTGTCTGTCTTCTAATTGGGCAATGTAGTGTGCAATTCAGTTACCATCTTCAGGGCACAGTGCCTTTGACAGGGGCTGGTACTTCTGACTTCAAATCGATGGATCCTATTTGGCCTTATTATAATGTATTTGGAAGTGTTTATTCAGATTTATAAAAAGACATAATCTTAAGACTGTCTGGATGAGACCATCAATCATCTGAACAGAGTGACAGTGTTTGAAAATACCAGAAACTTAAAACATTCTCTGAAAATTTCACATATGTATATAGTGAACTACTCCCCATATACAAGATACAACTCCCCTAGATCACCCAAGCAACTCAGAAGCAACCACTCACCACATACAATATACAACTCTCCCAGATCACCCACACAACTCATTTCTTCTTCCTCTTCTTCTTCTTCTTCTTCTTCTTTTTCTTCTTCTTCTTCTTCTTCTTCTTCTTCTTCTTCTTCTTCTTCTTCTTCTTCTTCTTCTTCCTCCTCCTCTTCCTCTTCCTCTTCCTCTTCTTCTTCTTCTTCTTCTTCTTTTCTTTTTTTGAGGCTTTGGAGCCTGTCCTGGAAGTAACTCTTATAGACGAGGTTGGCCTTGAACTGACATAGATCTGCCTGACTCTGCCCCCCAGGGGACAGAATTAAAGGTGTGCACCACCATAGCCTGGCACTAAACATGCAGGAATACTTTTATGAAACTTAAGTTTATATTTTACAGTAGTCAATTTCTAAAAGGATTTTTATATTCCCAAACATAGATTTTTCTTATTCTTAAAACTTAAATCATATCACCCTATTTTTTGGGCCAAATTTATCTCAGGGCTTGTACCTCGAGGTCTATAGGACAGAAAAAATCCTGACTCGAGTTTAAGTGAGGATGACACAGCAAATATCTAGGTAGATGCCCCTCCAGCCAGGGGGAGGGTTTGGCTGCCTCTCATTGGCTGGAGGTACCCTCACATCACAGGGTGTCACAACCTTTATAAGCGGACAATCACAGTAATAAACTGACTTCCTACTTTGATTCGACTCCCTATTACATCTGATTGTCCTGCATTGTGGGGTTGCGGGAATGGGCAGAGAGTGCACTCACCTTTCCCTGGGGAATAAGGAGGCTCAAAAAGTCTTGCACCTATTTACATATATAAGAACTTACTTTCCACAGCATGTTTTCTTTCTATTGACAGTTTCCCCTATAACTTTAAATATCATCTGTAGTCATTATATTTCTCACTAGTGTAACAAAACACCTGACAGAGATGTTTATTTGGCTCACATTGTCAGCAGAATCGTCTGTCATGGCAGTGACATGAGGGTTACTGAATCATGTGGATCATGCTTGCTACACTTTAGAATGTCAGAATTAGATAGCAAGGCCTATAATACAAGATCTTAAAGGTTCACAGTGAACCATCTCCAACAACAATGCTTACTGAGACAAAGATCTCACAATCTTCAAATGCAGTGCTACAGATTAGGAAGTAGCTCAAATGCATATGCCTTTTGGGACATCTACATCCAATTCAAAATATCCTGAATATTTTTGAAGTTATAATTGTAATCCCCCATTCTTTTTCCTTTCTCCATCCCATGAACCCTAACCCTTGCCATCTTATAAATCCATAGCCACCTTTTCTTTATTCTTAAATATATAAAATCAACTTGTTCTGTCTGTATAATGTTTGATGCACATAGATGATTTCAGGGATGACTGCTGGGTATTGGATATCCAATTGAAGGGTATTCCCAGAGGAAGAATATTTCTCAAGTTCTCAGTATCCCTCAGTTGCTTACAGCTCCATTTCTAGGATTGAGGCCTCCTGAGCTTTGTCCCTTCCACATCAGCAGTGGAAGGGAAAATCCACTGGTGTCATCCTTACTCAGGAGTCATAGTGATGAGACTTGATGGGAAAAATTTCTCTCTGCAATGGATGGAGATCATTACAGAAAACTACAAATGATCAAATTGCAGAGAACAGAAAATTGTGTGGCAGCCAATCCCAGTGATACTTATAAAAAAACAATTCCTTCCCTCTAAAGACCAGGGATCATTTTAGAGGAAACGATTGTGAGATCCTGAAGAATGGTCTGCTGTAAGATCATGCACCATAGAAATCTTGAAACATTTTAAACTACATTCAAGCATCTGATATTCTAAATACTTTAATAGGTGCACTGGGAGACTTTAATATAATCAAGTTATTCCAGAATCAAATACATTTAAACGGTGATGTGAAGAAATGCAAAATTTATAAATAAAGAGTTCTGATAATGTTTATATTACATTTTCTGTGTGATTATTTTGGGTCTAAACTAGCCGGGCAGCTGGGAAGAACAACTGGCCTCCTCCAACACAGGAGTATTCAAACTCAGCCGACAATCAGAGTTCTAACTTAATTATTCAAATTACCAAATCAAAAATGGAATCATAACATTATCTATTCCCTAAGAGTCAAATATTTTAAAGCATTGCAATTACAAGTATCTTAAATTCCTGGTGCTATAAATATTAGTGCAATGAATTCAAAGTTTTTTGTGTTTTGTGATAAAACTTTCTGAGATTTCTTACTCACAAAATCTTTACTTTTGTCGTATGTAACCCTCTCTCAATCTTGGAGATAGCTTTCCTGTGCTATAATTCACAAAGGGTCAGAAGTTCAGCTAAGAGTTTGTCTGCCCTCTTAACAGTAGCCTTCAGAGAAAACCCTAAAGACTATAGTTTTCTTGTCAAACATGCCATCATTCTATGAATTTAATGTTCGATACCTGAAAGTCTATGTTTATTGTTAATCACCCCCATCTGATTCCACATTTCTTTGGCCCTCAGCCTGTGTTTCCATTCTATATCCATGATAACAATTCACATGCATTGTCACATTATTTTAAATTCTTAAAATATGCCATATCCAGAGGATTATCACTATCACAAGCGACTCCATGGTACTATTTGAATACAACTTCCAAGACCATCTACCTGCTGTCCTTTAGATACAGTAATTTAAAAAGCTCATGTGTCAAAGACTAAGTCCCCTGCTGGTGCCATCATTTATGAGCTCATATTGAATGAGTTATTGGAGAGAAGGGGCTGCTTGTTCCCTAAAGATATGTTGTAGTCCCTGGCTTTTTCTTGTCTTTCTCTCTGCTTCCTACTCCATGGGGTGAGCTGCTTGGTTCGAAATCTTACTATTATGATTTGCTCTAACTTCAGGCAGGCAGGCGTGGCCACAGACTAAATCCTCTGAAACCATGGTTAAATGCATTTTGCCTCTTTTGAGTTGGCTTTCATTGTGATTTACTTCATAATATGAAGCTGATCAATCCAGGTCCATATCTCTTCTTAGAAGTTGGGGTGAGACATCATTTGCATTATCAAGTCAGCCACACTTTAGCCAAGTGCTTTTATTTCCAGTCTCCCACAGAAAAGAAAGAAGAAACTAGATGACCCCAGATAAAACTCCTAGCAATGGTGGAGAGGGTGCCTGAATGGGCCTTCCCCTATAATCAGATTAGTGACTAGATCAATTGTCATCACAGAAGTTACATCCAGTAACTGATGGAAGCAGTGACCCACAGCCAAGCACTGGGCTGAACTCCTGAGGTTCAGCTGAAGAGAGGGAGGAGGAATCATACGAGCAAGGTAGAGGAGGGGTGTCAAGATAATTTTGGGAAAAACCACAGAGATAGCTGACCTGAGCTAATAGAAGCTTACAGACTCTGGAGTGATAGCTGGAGAACCTGCAAGGGCCCTCCAAGACTATATAGTTAGAACCTGTCTCCAACAACAATAATAATAAATGAAGGAACCAAAACTAAAATACAAACAACATTTTAAGAATAGTCTCTTCCTTTACTTACATCCCCCAACAAACAATGTACTCTGTTTAATTATTTTTAATAGTCCTTTTACAATAGAGTTGAATATGCTGATGTGATGGTTTCAGTTGAGTGATGGACTGACTGATATTACATAAACTACCATGCCTTCTTTTGCAAGCTCAGTAGTTCAAATTTTCTTCTCATATGGTCCCATCATAGACTAAGAAGGAACATTTAGAAGGTAAAAAAAAAAAAAATGAAATGTTACACATGCTTTGGAGGCCAACACTATGCCCTGTAGTAACCTAAGGACAGATGAACATTCCTAAACAAAATCAGAGCTCCTTTTACTAAGCCTTCAGCATCACTACCCCACTTGTGTTATAATCCCTCTATTGAATCAGATCAACCAATGCAGAACTTCAATTCTTTTAGAGAAATATGTCATATCAAATAGAGTTTGCCATCTAAGTCTTTGTGCAAAGAATACAGCCAAATCTGTTAGCTTTGAGAGTGGACATCAGAAACTAGGTAAGTATCCAATCCCATAATACAAGAACTTCATAATACATTATGAAACTATTGATTCTTATGATATGTGAGGCATGAAGATTTATTTCTAGATATCTCACATATAATTTGTGAGCATCCAGTGCTTGTCTGTTTGTTTCAAAAATTTTACCTGTGGAATAAGGTGAAAAATTCTTGAGAAGAGTCTCAAAAATTAATTTTTCTTAGCCCTTGAAAAATTGATTTGGCCTTGAAAGTAGCTGAAGATCAAAAGAGATCAGACAGGGCAGCCATCTGGCTGGCAAAACTAATTGAGATTTTAGAGTCCTTTTTCATATGTAATCGGGGTAATTAAAAAAAAAACATGATTTCACTGCAAGTGAGATAAGGAGTTTTTATAATTGTGTGAAGAAAGAACTACATCCTTAAGACATCTCGCCATCAAACATTTTTCATTCAGGCCACTACCATTAAACTGATATATCAGTTTTAAAGAAGCATGACTTGTCAGACAATCACAGCACATGCCTTTAATCCCAGCACTCAGGAGGCAGACACGGAAGGATCTCGGTGAGTTTGAGGCCAGTCTGGTCTAAAGAGTGAGTTCCAGGACAGGCTTCAAAGCTATAGAGAAATTTTGTCTCAAAAAGCCAAAAAACAGTGGGATCAAAAACCCATTGCCATTGATCTTGAGTTCTCAGTAGTCCTCATTGTCCGCTATGTTCAGCGAGTTCGGTTTTATCCCAAGCTTTTTCAGACCCAGGCCAGCTGACCTTGGTGAGTTCCCAATAGAACATCCCCATTCTCTCAGTGTGTGGGTACACCCCTCTCGGTCCTGAGTTCCTTGCTCGTGCTCTCTTTCCTTCTGCTCCTGATTTGGACCATGAGATTTCTGTCCGGTGTTCCAATGTGGGTCTCTGTCTCTGTCTCCTTTCATTGAATGATGAAGGTTAATATTCAGGAGGATGCCTATATGTTTTTTTTTGGTTCTTCTTAAACAAACAAACAAAAAAAAACAACCAACAAACAAAAACCTGTGACTCAACCACAATATCCTCCAATCCAAAGGTTTCTGACTCTATATAAATAGTTGTTGAAAATTTTCAGCACCTTGGACAGCACTGAACCTAAGCATTTAGTGAAAAGAAAAAGCCCTTCCCAGATTCCATGATTTACAGAATTTAGACAAAATAATGCATTGCATCAATAAAACTTGGAGAGTTGAACGAACATTTGGGGTGATAAAAGCAGTTATTATTTTCACTTTCTTCTTTTATTTTTAGTTTCTGTGTACACATGTTGCTGTTGTGTGCTCATGAGTGCTTTTCCCCATAAAGTCCAGAAGAGGGTGTGTAGCCCTTGGAACTGGAGTGGCAGGTGGTGGCTGCAATGTGCCTGACATGGATAACAGAAAGAGAACTCTTCTGCTAAGGAGTTCTTAGCATAAGGAGTGAGCATTCTTGACTGCTGAATCATCTCTCCAGCCTCTCTTTCACCTATTTTCCTACTTTCAGTCTTGTTGCATTTCATATATTCTATGATGCAATTCATATTACTTGCTGTTTTACAAAAAGTAAACTGAGATTAAATAATTTGTCTGGTCTAAACCATTAATACACTGTAAACAGAGCCCCTAGTTTTAATCATATCTCTGTGACAATAAAAAGTTCCAATAAAAATCAATATGCTTTTAAAGATTATCACATAAGTATCATTTAAATCTTTAATTGAAAGTTAATCTTAATTAACATATAAAATAAAACCATTTATTTCTCTTAACAGCATTATTATTATTAAGACTAATTTAATGCTACTCTAAAATAAAGCACAATTTATTTTGTTAAATGGCATGCTTTGGAATTTTGAACTATGGTATAAAAGAATGCATAGAACATATTTTATAACCTGAAATTTTAAACTGCTAAACTTTATAGTAAAATATTTTGGTATTTATTATCATTTGTGATTAATTTCTAATTAATAGATAATTCAGGATTTTATTTTCACATTATCTGAAAATAATTAATTGTGTTTAAATAAAAGTCAGTGGAATATATTTTCTGCATTATTCTTTCTAGAATTGTATTTTTGAAATCTGAGAAATATTCATTTTGTACAACTAATTAATCTTGAAAATATGCTAATGATTGCATGACTCTGATTTCCAACCACTGTAGCTTAATATCTGAAGGTCATTGACTTATTCAGAGAAAAGATTATAATCTCACTCATAGTTTTGGAGTTCTGAATATTTGATCCTTTATATTTTCACTGTGTACATGTGATATCAATGCATGTTATAGTGCAAGCATAAATAAAATTGTGTGGAGATGGTCCCGATACAAAAAAGTAAAGAGAAGGTCAAGATGTCACAAACCCCTTTGATAACACAGCTCACTGGCTTAAATACACCCCAACTGGTACCTACTCTTAAAGGTCACCACTTCCCATTTGGCACCACCCTGAAGACCAAACATTTAAAAACACATGCTGCAAAACTGTTGAGATATATTTTTAGTTCTGATCTTCATTTTCTTCTCTTTCTAATATGAATTAAACAAGCAATATTTAAATCTAAAATTTAATATAAAGTTGTGCATAATTCAAAACTGCCACTGCCAGTGTTGGTGTTCAAATGAATGATTAATGGACAGAGTAACCCTTCCAGGGCATCCACAAATGTAGTCTCTAAATATCATAGGTACCATTCTTATGTTTTATAGACATAGGCCAGTAACTAAAGATAAGAAATAAAAACAAAATCTATGGTAGTTTCCTGGGTTTTATCTTTACCCACTAGTTTTCAAAAATAAAAATAAATAAAAAAAGCAAAAAGCTCGATTATTAGATAATTTTATTATAACATTTCATCTACTGTAAAGGGATATAGATAGCTACACAGGTAACATCAGGTACAGCACAGCATAAGCAATGTCCACTCTCTAACTTTTGCCTATTTATACTCATTGTGATACTCAAGATATTTATACACATTTACATTATATGAGCACACATTATATACTTCTGTATATGCCAAGATGGTTGTCCCTTAGAGAATATACATATAGGACTGATCATGAAGTAGCTATTTCCAGAGGAAAATCATACATCTCTGTAGAAGACAAGCACTGAAAGAAATTACTAAAAAAGTACTCACAACAACTAAGGAGGCAGAACTGAAAAACATATGTGCATCAATTGCAAAATTTAACTCCAGCATTTTGAAAATGTTGCCCAAGTTAAAAAAAAAAAACTAGACTCTATAGGGGGAGGTAAAACAAACTTACAAAAAGCAGTGGTTGGAATGGTCTAAGTGTTGGGGCAACGAAAGACTACAAGGGTGCCAGAAAGGTTCAGAATTCATGAAGAGTGTCAGATGCTTCAATGTTGTAGTGTCAACCTATGACCAAGAATACCCTTTAAATGGATGCCACTAAATAAAAATGATACTATGCCCATATTGATATATAATATTAGTATTAATTAATATTAATAGAACAGAATGAAAAGTGCCAATTTATGCCTTGTAGAAAAAGCTTATGACACACATTTTCCAACAAACATTAACATCTTGAAATAGTGATATACAATAAATGTAGTATGTCAAGGATTCAGAATGTTAGAAGATTGTGACATACATACATAATATATTGAGACTGACACTATATAAGAAACTTAGGGTTGAATGAAGACACACTGATCTCAACAGTATAGATAAAATTCTAATCTAGTGGTACTCTGATAATGCACCAAAATCTGAATATAAGCATGACAGGTTTCTGGAGGGATAACCTCAGTTCATGTTTTATTCCCTCCAGTTCAGAATCCTAACACAATCAGGCTTTCTGATATCTCAGAGCCCCTGACCTTCACTGCCCATCACTTAAGAGTTCACCATGAAAAGGTAATGGATAACAGCCTTGAGGGGGAATAAAGTCCATTTTCAATCTGACAGTCAACTACATTATGTATTTTATACAATGCAAATGAGGCAGAAAATAGGCAACAGATTTTGTGTTCACTGCCACCATATTTTCCATTTAACCAGAAAACTGAGGCAAAGGCTTTTAGAGAATGTACTGGTTTCGGTTTAGCAGCACTTCTGATTTCTCCCACTAACTAATCAATTAACATACTAGATTTCTTTGCAAACTGCTGACATCTGTGGACATATTGCAGTGTATTTGAAGGTATAAATCTTTGAGTAGAAATGGTCTAGGAAGCCATCACTGGAGCTCCGTTGTTGGGTCTTGCTGCGTTGTTGCTGCTGCTGCTGTATTTCATTTCCAAATTATTTTTTACTAATACAGACATTTTGCTTGCTTGGCTCCATTCAAACCAAATATCAAGATATAAATGGAAATCACTCAGAGTAATAGGGGTACAGAAGACCTCTAGATAGAGGAGTAGAATCTATTCATTCTTAGCAAAGTAAGATTGGCAGTGTGATCTGCTCTGGCCTGGAATATTTCAGACTTGTTCCAGTGAATGAGGTATTAACCACTTAAGCCAGCTTCCTAGCTTACATATGCACCGGGAGTCTAAGAAATACATCCACCATCCAATATGGCATTCACCTTATTCATCTACATCAAATATTGGGCTTCCCTAAACATCAGTTTGAAATGGAAAAAATAAATACCTGTCACTAGAAATAGTTGGTAGATTGTTGACAGAGCTTTCTGTCCCACCCAGTCTTGCAGTCATTCAGTCCCAAGGAAACACACAGAGGTCTACATTAATTATAAATTGGTTGGTCTATTAGCTCAGGATTCTTATTAACTCTTTTTATTGAGATTTTTTTTATTGAAAGAAAAAAAAAGAAATTCCCGCCTCCTCCCAGCCTCCCATTTCCATCCCCCTCCCCCCACTATTCTCCTCCCCCCCCACTCCTCTCCCCCTCCCTCTCCAGTCCAAAGAGCAGTCAGGGTTCCCTGCCCTGTGGAAAGGCCAAGGTTCTCCCCGCTCCATCCAAGTCTAGGAAGGTGAACATTCATACCGACTAGGCTCCCACAAAGCCAGAACATGAAGTAGGATCAAAACCCAGTGCCATTGTCTTTGGCTTCTCATCAGCCCTCATTGTCCACCATGTTCAAAGAGTCCGGTTTTATCCCATGCTTTTTCAGTCACAGTCCAGCTGGCCTTGATGAGCTCCCAATAGATCAGCCCCACTGTCTCAGTGGGTGGGTGCACCCCTCGTAGTCCTGACTTCCTTGCTCATAGCAGCATTATTTGTTATAGCCAGAACCTGGAAACAACCTAGATGTCCTTCAATAGAAGAATGGATAAAGAAAGTGTGGAATATATACACATTAGAGTACTACTCAGCGGTAAAAAAACAATGACTTCTCGAATTTTGCATGCAAATGGATGGAAATAGAAAACACTATCCTGAGTGAGGTATCCCAGACCCAAAAAGAGGAACATGGGATGTACTCACTCATAACTGGTTTCTAGCCACAAATAATGGTCATTGAGTCTATAATCTGTGATCCTAAAGATGCTAAATAAGAAGGTGAACCCAAAGAAAAACATATAGTTGTTATCCTGGGTATGGGAAGTAGACAAGATTGTCAGGGAAAAAAATTGGAAACTTGGGGGTGGGGTGGGATGGGGGTAAGTGGAGATGGGGAGAGAAAAGTAAGAAGGGAAGAATGGGGGGAACTTGGGGAAACGCGATGATTGGGAGAAAGGAAGGTTGGATAGAGGAGCAGGGAATCACATAATTTAATTAAGGGAGCCATCTTAGGGTTGGCAAAAGACTTGAACCTAGAGGGGCTCCCAGGTGCCCAGGGCAATGTCCCCAGTTAGCTCCTTGGGCAGCAGAGGATAGGGAACCTTAAATGACCCTATCCTATAGCCATACTGATGAATACCTTGCATATCACCATAGAACCTTCATCTGGCGATGGATGGAGATAGAGATAGAAACCCACACTGGAGCATCGGACTGAGCTCCCAAGGTCTCTTATTAACTCTTATAATGTACATTAACCCATAATTCTTGTCTGTGTTAGCCATGTGGCTTGGTACCTTTTATCAGTGAGGCATTCTAATCTTGCTTCCTCTGTGTTTGGGTTACAACTGCAGACTGAGCCTTACCTCTTCCCACAATCCTCCCATTCTCATTGCCCCACTTATACTTCCTGCCTGGCTACTGGCCAGTCAGCATTTCATTAAAGAAATACAAGTGACAAATCTTTACAGGGTAGAAGACCACTGTCACCCAGCAATTAAGCCCCCCCCCCTCATTTTTTTTCAAAACAATAATTCTGAATCTAATCTGTCAACAAATGGCACCAATGTGGACAACTACATCCATGTAAAACCTGAGAGAGCTTGTGAAGTAAGTCTAGACACAAAAGAACAGAGTTAAGCATAGCTTCTTGGTAGCAGCATTTTCACAGGTAGGCTCTGTTTGCTAGAGGCAAGTGTGTCTCATTTAAGAGATGCTTCCTGACTCAGCTTTAGCTGCAAAAACCTTACAACCCTTTTAAGAGGGTCTAGCCCAAAGTACTTAAATGGTGTTAATGAATAGTCGACAGCTTTTTGGTGGTGGCAGGAACCTTGAAAGTCCATAGAGTTGTGGCAATAAACATGGTACCCACCAGTACCTCTTCCATGAAACTAGAATCTCAGAAAGCTAAGGAATGGGGTGGATCCAGCTGTCAAAGTCACGGTTTTAATCCTAGCCATATCACTTAGCAAATTAAAGACTTACATGGTCAGAAAAGAGAGAGATATACAGTAAGATAGATTCAGACAAAGAAAACCTCTAAATGGTTTACAGTATGTTTAAAAATATATGTTGGCTTGGGAGAGAAAAGTAAAAGGATAAAGTCCTTAAAAAAAGAAAGAGGAAGAATAATTGGATGTGGTGGCCATACCTTTAATTCCAGCACTTGGGAGGCAGATGCAGGAAGATCTCTGTGAGTTCAAGGACAGCCTGGTCTATAGAGCAAGTTCCAAGATGGCCAAAGAAACACAGAGAAACTCTGTTCTCAAAAGAAAAATGAAAAACAAATAATAAAAATAAAAGAAATATAGTTTAAAATAAAGTCACACAGAGATGAAAAATACACAGAGAATCTGGATACTGTATGTCATTATGTTGTCTTTGAATGGTTTGATGGCTGAGGAAGAAAGAACAGCTGCTAAATGACATTTGATTACAAATGCTGCTGGATCAATACAATATATATATATATATACATATATATATATATATATATATAGCTTTGACTCTAAAATTTAAGTCAAATGATATGTTACTTTGGAGAACAGGTTTTGTTTTCTTGTTCCACAGAAAATGAGAGGCTGTGGATTCATTCTGGGCTAAGAAAAATCAGGTCTGATCAAGCAAGACCTGTTGAAAAAAATCTCTGATAGGAGCAGATGGCCCAGATGATCCAAAATTTCTGAGGACCACTGGTGGAGTTTCCTCTGAGTTCTACATCCAGGACAGCCTCAAGACTGTTGGTTAAGATGGTCAAGCCTCACAGAGTATTTCACTCAGGAGTTGACCATAATCCTAGATTTTCTTTAGGTTCCCATAAGATTATCAGTGCTCCCAATCATCAAGATGTAGCCTAGAAAAACTACACCCACATTCCCAAAAAAATGATTATGGATATTTGTCTTTGTTTAGAGTTGGTTACAAGTTGTTATGGATAATGGTCAGGAAGAAAGCTAAACAAAGGAGATTAGATCCAGAGTTTTTGTTTTGAAAAGAAAAAAAAAGGAAGTGCTGTGGGACGATGATCCACTACCCTGTAAGGATTTGTCAGTTTTATTGGTTTAATAATATGCTGATTGGCCAGTAGCCAAACAGAAAATATAGGTAGGGTGACCAGAACAGGAGAATTGTGGGAAGAGAAAAGGCTCAGTCTGCAGTCCTAACTCAGACACAGAGGAAGCAAGATTAGAATGCCTCACTGGTAAAAGGTACCAAGCCACATGGCTGACATAGACAAGAATTATGGGTTAATGTGAGATGTAAGAGTTAAGAAGCCTGAGATAATAGATCAATCAGTTTATGATTAATGTAAGCCTCTGTGTGTTTCTTTGGGATTGAATGGCTGTGGGACCAGATGGAACAGAAACCTCTATCAACAGTAGATCACAAGTCTGATACACTGTGATAATCAACATCTATATTGATAGACAACATCAATTCATTGGAAACATATGCATGCACCCAACTTTACGAATCAGAGAGGCTTGCAGTGTTATCAGCGAAAACAAACAAACATATTCTACAAGTGTATAAGTGATGACTAAGCATCACAGACAAAGCCTTAATTTTACCTAGCATACTAAATATGCAGAGAACCCATGAGGGCAATACTATTAAAGAACCAAGGATAAGTAACTTCAACTTGTTCATTAGCAGGAATGGGCAGGGAGCATAGACACAGTGTCAGGATCAGGGAAGGAGAGGTGCCAACAGAAAATTCCTTTTTCATTTCAGAGCTGAGGGGAGACAAAGATACCTGTCTATTTACAATACACCCTGTGAAAATACATGAGAAATTCTTTCATTAAAAAAAAAAACTCAATAATTGAATCCTATACAGCTCGGCTCTGAATAATTCCTGGACACTGTATGTTGCTTTGCCGTCTATGGTAGGGCTAACCAAGGTAGATACTGATAGCTGTGGTTGTCTGACACTGCCTGTGCCTATGGAAGGACCTGTGCATGTGTTCTTAGCAAGCCCAGTTGTGCAGTAGACTAAATGCAAAAGAAGGGACTCAGAGGAACAAAGCTAAGAATGGGCTTTATATCTTCAAGCATCTCTTCAGCAGGTGACTTCACCTAGCAGACTGACCAGAACAATTCATAAGCAGTAAAACAAAACTGAACTCTATATACTGCCTCCAGCTTAAAACTGGATACTCTCCAATCCTAGCAAAAGATGTCTTGTCAAAGCAAGAGGAATAAATCAAGCAAGATGTATTTCACCTTTAGTGGAGCCAAGTGATTGCAACAATCAACTCGTTCATCATCTTCCATCACCGAGAAATTTAGTAAATAGTAGCTGAACAGGGGTTGATAAATGTGTTTAAATAATACCTAGGCTCCTACTTGCTGTGCTTTTAATTTGGTAAATAAATGCCTTCCACTGGGCATGCACTCTAGAGTCCAAGCAATGACGTGGATTAAGCACTCTGTAGCACTGCGGAACTGAATGCATCACAGAGGTCTAGCTAAACTATAATGGCCGTGGAACATTCAGACCAAATCACCCTGATGTTTAATTTCAAACATTTAAAAGGGGCATGTGGGGGTAACAGAACTTGGAAGTTAAAAATACCACCTTTTAAAATAGTTTTAAGGTACTACCTGAACAAATAACATTACATATATATATATAATATATATATATATATATATATATATATATATATATGTTTTTTATATTTTTAAAAACAGAAACATAAAGCTGTCCCTAATTCTATTGCCTAACCTCAGAGTAAATCTCCTAGTGTCACTCTAGAAAGCACCATCTAGAAAAAAGGACCCCTCTACCTTGGTTTCACCAAAAAGGAGCTGGGTATAGTGCTACATATCTTTAATACCACATTCAGGAAGCAGAGGCTGGTAATCTCTGTGAAGTCAAGGCCAGACTGGTCTACTTAGCAAGGTTTAGGCCGGCTTATGATTATTACATGAATCAGGACAGGCAATCTCCCTGGTAGTGTTTTCTCATGTATTTATATCTAGGAACTCATATGAATTCATGCTGATCAGAATATATTTACAATTATGCATTTAGTGATTTGTCCATTATGTCAATGAAATGAAGTAAAGAGGATCAGAACCCTCTTTCAGGAGGAACAAGGAACAGAATTCTGAGTCTTCCACTTGAAGGAGACTTGCTGATGGCGGGAGGAAAGATGTGCACCAGAGTAGGATTTGCAAACAGTTGCAGATTGCTAACTTAGATGTCATCCATAGCCTCAAAGCACTGCAGCACAAGAATAAACATGGGAGGAAATTACAGATAGGAGCCATTTAAACCTGAAGCTGGCTGCCGCAGGAACTGGGGCAAAGACTCATTGGTGGCATTGTAAAATAGACTGCAGGGTTACATGTTAAGCTACCAAAACAACAGCCAAAACCAGGGCTGAAGCTGCATGGCCTTTAGGCTCCTCCCAATTTTGAGAAGGTCTTGAAAGAGGCCATTGGTATCTGATCAATATAATAAACCCAACCCAAAGGATGTTGATGTATTTCCTCTTCAGGGCAGAGAAGGAGTAAGGGCAGTGGTGGTGGCAGTGGGCAGGGGTATTGATGGCAGAGGATATGTGAGCTAGTAAACAGAAGAAAGTCAATGGCTTCTGAGGGAGGAGAATTAGAGACACCTTATCCTTGAGCAAGTTTGTCTACCCTGTACTACAATTCTGACTGCCTTCTAGAAACACTGACATTAACTCATCAGCACACTGTGGACATTACCATGATGCTGAGGTGACACGGTACATGGAGCACAGCAATGTTTTAACCTGGCGGTTTCAGAGGGTGCACACATCAGCATTTACCACACTTTGTGGCTGAATAAACAGAAGCATCAAGAAGCGAAAAGGAAGCTAAGAGCATTTAGCTAGAGGAAGACACAGAGCCTTTCTAAGTTTCTGCTTTATCCCTGACTCGGTTTCTCCAGAGAATTGTCCAGTGACAGGATTTAGAAAGAAGTGCATCTCTAAAAGTATTACTTCCCCAAAGTCACCTCTGCCAGAGAAGTGATTTCACCTCTGTACTTGGCTACTCATGGGTTCCCATGACCAACTTGGAAATCCTGAAGAATTTGCCATTTTTCATCTCAGCCCTTGCTTCTACAAATCTGACTCATGTTAAGTTGCCCACAGAAAGGCAGAACAGTCTAAATTGGAGGATGCTAGGCTCAGAGAAGGCCTTTGGGTTACCTTATGTTTTATCCCACCCATAAGAGTGTTAGTTCTAGAGGCTAACAAAAGGAAGTTAGTCCTCAATGGCCTGCCTTCAAATCACCAAGAATACTAAACTAAGACACTAAAACTCCAGGCCACACCAAGGAAGTCAACCCCTCTTAGAACAGAGTTAAAGATCCTTCTCTTTTTGTTTTTAATCTTTAATATCATTTGTAAGCTCACACAAAACCCCCAGGTTTTGCTATTCATTCCTCAATTGCAAGCCCCAGTTAGCATTCATCCAATACAGCAGGCTCTAGCCACATGCATAACTGAGCATTTGAAATGTGGCTAGCCCAAAGAGACACTCACTATATCAAGTATACACTGGGTTTCCTAAGTACCATAGTTCAAAAGAAAGAATGTCAAATATTTGTCAGATGTTGAAATAACAATTTAGATAGATCAAATGAGCAATACACATTATTACAATACATTTTCTATTTTCTTATAATGTTTAATATGACTAAAAATTTTAAGATTCTAAATGATGGGTCATGGATGTCATATCACTCATCCTATAAATGTCTGGGATGCCCACACATTTTCTCACGTGTCTTATTGCTAAGTTCCCTTAGACTTAAGTCTTCCGTATAAACTCCTTATAGCTTTTGAGCCCCTTATGTCTCATTTATACCTTAAATCACTCCATCTCATTTTAAACCTTGCAGCTTCAGTAAAGGTTAAAAGCAGTCACCCTCCATAATGCTTAGGAAACAACGCTACCTTTTTTTTTTATTCTTTGAGATATTTTCCAAAGACTTCTCCCCCCATCTCCAAATATGGTGTCTGTTAAAATCATACTTCTAATGACCAATTCAGGGATGACAGGACAATGTGGACTGCAGTATGACAGAGTAATAGGTCCATGAGATTTAGAGTATTTAAATTTTGTATTTAAATCATATTTGTCAAATTACAAGAGACAAAATATGTAACTCATAAACTTGGCATGACAATTATATGAGATTATATCTCTAACATAATTGGTATATAAAGGAGTACTCCATAGGCGTTTATTTCCTTCCCATTATTTTAAGTAATGACAAACTATAGCTGGCCAGGCCCGGGCGCTCATAGGGCGAGTCCAGGACTCCGGAGACTTCTCAGCGTAGCGCTTGAGGAGGTTGGAGGCAGTGAGGGCAGAGATGTCATCGTGTGCCCAAGCATAGTGGCAGCGCTGGCGACCCCCTGGAGGCATCTCCAACTTGTGGGCCGGAGATGGGGTAGTGGAGGATACTCCCAGGTGCTGCTCTGGCCATCGGATAAGGGAGTTCTCTCAGGTCTGGAAGTAGGGTGGGGGGTAGAGGGGCAGGGAAGTGAAGTTGGGAACCCAGCTGTACCTTCAAGCAGCAGCACCTCTAGGGGGTTCATGGACCAATCCCCAGGGTCCCTACACTTCCTTTGCTGGGCTCTTTCTGTTTCCAGGTTTGGAAGCTTTGCACAAGAATCAGCCCCAGGCTGCAGCCCTACCTCGTGAGCATGGGGCAGGATGGCAGGGTGGGTCCAGCCCTAGTGATGTTGGGGGCATACCAAAGAATCCAGGGGTGGAGTGCGGGGGTGGGGACAGCGTGCCCTGCAGGGGTGGCACATAGACTGCCCACTCCCTCTGCTACTATTGGGTCGGGATCCTGTCCTTCAGCTGTAACCATTTCTACCTCACTTTGCTGTGTGTTGTACATGGACATATTTATCTCCTGTCTGATAATGCTCTGCAGTTGTGGTCTGTCTACCTCAGAAGAGACTGTATTGTAAAAGAAAAAAATTACACAGTATTAAAGTAAAAAAAAAAAAAGTAATGTCAAACTACATCCTCCTTTCCCTCATTTAAAAACTGCATTAGTTCTGGTTGAAGGTGAAAAGAATTGTGTGTGTATGATATTGAAAATCAGTGGGGTAACCAAAGAAAGGCCACCCTTTGCCATTTTGCATTGTGCAGGCAGTTCTGTGTATTTGTGACTGAATGCACTAATTTGTAAAAAAATGACAACTATTTATCTAGACTTATAATGAAAAATAGAAAGTAATGTTCCTTTAAAGTACAGTCAAACCCTCACACCCCTGAAGACAAAGACTTAAAAACAAACAAACAGAAAACCAAAATGGAATCAGTCCCCTGCAACTGATTCCTAAGTGCGGCACATTTTCTGAAGCGCATCCTCCCCTTTTCCATTTATAGAAAGTTACCAACAGGAGCAGTCACTTCCTGCAAAAAGGCTCCCATGAAGGGGCTGGACTACAGCCTGCAACAATTGGTTACTGGAATGCACGAAGGGACCTCTCTATCTGAGTGCAAAACAATTCACACACACACACACACACACACACACACACACACACACACACACACATTCCAGCAGACTTCATATCTGCAAATAACCAAAACCACTTGTTGGAAAATTGGTTTCTTGATATAATAAGACAAATATCAGGTATCTTCTGTCCACCCTGAAAATACTTTTCTTCATAAATAATACCCGCTAAGGAATACAGACAGATAAAACACCTTTAAACTTTGTTTTAAAAGAATTTTGTCATTTCAATGATGCCCTGTGACCAATCTTTACTACACCTGGTCACACACCAACAAACAGCATCCGACCACAGAGCTGCTTGTTCAAACATGTTCATTGATGTTGCTGCATTCACAATAGCTATGAAATGGAATAACTCTAGCTTTCTATCAACTGATGGATAGAAAATGAAAATGTGAAACCAATACACAATAGACTGATTATTCCGCTGTAAAGGAAACAGTGATGAAACATGAGCATAAACAGATGGAATGGAGAAAAACAAACTGAGTGCAGTAACACGGGCTGAGAGGCAAACACAATGTAGATCCTATCTTCAACCTTTACATTAGTGGTTTAACTTAGACTACTTATAGAAATGAGAAAACCAGATGGGTCCATGAATAAGAGAAACATCTTAAAGAAGGAGGTAGTAGAACATAGGAGGCAAGAAGAATGAAGGAGAGATAAGGGGGAGATGGTGCTTGACTGTAGAAGGGATCAGTGGAATCAGTGGGACAGAGGAGAGAGATGAAGAAGGGATAACTAACACTAAGGATGTTTTTTAAACCTATATGAAAACCTGTTTTATTTGCATCCTAAAACTGTATTATTAAGAGAGCTTAATTGGAGTTATCCTATAGAAGTAAGTAATGCTGCTCCCAGAAGATAGAGGTTATTAAACAAAACCCTACTGACAAAAGTGGGAGGCTGTCCTTAAAATTGTTGGGCAGTGGGGTCACAACCTCCTCCCCTCCAAATACAGACTACTGAAATTTGTACTGGCTGGTTTTGAGTGTCAACTTGATCCAAGCTAGAGACATCAGGGAGGAAGAATCCTCAGCTGAGGAAATGCCTCCACGAGACCCGGCTGTCAGGCATTTTCTCATTTAGTAATCAGTGGGAGAGGACCCAGCCCATGGTGGGTGGTGCCATCCTGGGGCTGCAGGTCCTGGGTTCTATAAGAAAGCAGGAAAAGCAAGCCAGGGAATGCACACTACTAACTACACACATGGCCTCTGCATCTCCTCCTGCCTCTGGATGCTGCCCTGTTTCAGTTCCTATCCTGACTTCTTTTAGTGATGAAGAGCAATGCTGAACTGTAAGCCAAATAAACCCTTTCTCCCCAACCTGTTTTTTGTTGTGGTGTTCTGTTGCAGCAATAGAAACCCTAACTAAGATATCATTGTTCTTGCTAACTCATAATATTTGATAAGACCTTATTGCTGAAGACACCCCATACTTTGATCACAGGACATGGAGAAATCGAGCTGTTGCCTACCTGGAAGCTTTATCTCTGAGGACAAGCTTTCATAGTTCTAGAAAGGTTTAGCTGGCTGCTGCAGATAATAGTCATCAATAGTTCTACCACACGTTGGGTTCTGAAAGCTCTAACAAGTGCCCTGTCATCATTCATGAATACAACAGGGACATAAATGTTATGGGAGTAACCAATCACTTACAGATTGAAGAAGGACTCAACAAGAAGTTATTTATACTTGATACCAAAATCATGGTTAAGAACCCAGGGTTAGCAAGGTTATAAGACTGAGGAAATTATCTGTCAGGGACTGAAGGCCCTAACATAGAAAACTATTTTCCCTAACTGGTCCAGTACAGAGGCACAAGAAAAAAACAGACACAGCTTACACCATCATCATGGAAGAGCATCTCAGGCTTCTCTCCATCCTGAAGATCTACCTGCTTTTATTCTACAAAACATCTCTTATTCCCCAGGTAACCCAAGGTGAATATCTCATTAATATTCTCTTTCTGATGAACATGGGGCTAGGGAAACACCTGCAACTTAGTCATCAGCTTTGGCAAACACCTCTCCCCAGGAGATCTACATATTTAACAAAGGAGAAAAGAGCAGCACATCCTGATTGTGGTTGGGGCAGTGAAGGCCTGTCTGCAGGGCTATGTGACCACCTTAGGTGAAGCCCATGGCTTCAGAGCCTGGCTGCCACACCATATAGAAATATGGGCCTACAAGAATCTACTATTATTTTGCTAAACAGATAGAGTGTCAAACTAACTTTCTAAAAAGGATAACTATTTCACACCCTCTTCCCATAAGACTCAGAGAACCTTAAGGAAGACAGAAGGAAAAGTTTTAACAGCCTTAGGCGAGGAAAGGCTGTAATGAAACAATGTCTTATGGGCATGATGGAGCTTTACCCCGAGCTCAGAGCACCTCTGGTTACCTGCACAAGAAAAAACTCGTTAATATTCCAGTGTGGGTGGAGAAAAGGGCTCACCAGCCCCCACTCCTACCTGAGGAGCAACTGGCAGTTAATGGCTGATAGGGGAGAAATAGTCCGTCTTCTCCAAGGGTGTGGCCCAGCAAAGACACCCATGTTTAAGGGTTTAAGGGAATGGCCTACTCTTTACCCATGTTCACATGGGTAGCACAAAATGTACTCAGTGTGTAACTGATAAAAAATAGTTAATGAATTTGGCAGAAGGAGACACAGTTGGAAACATCTGATAGAATGTCAAGGAGTTAGGAATGGATGTAATTTTAAAAATACATTGTAAACATGTACAAAATTCTCAAATACTTAAAAGAAGATAAAATAAAGTAGTTGAGAGCAACCTAAGCCTCGAGTATAGGACTTCTGGAGCATACTGCCTTTCTTTCTTCCAAATGTTTATATTGTATGTTTGTAGACAAGCATATATACAAATATGGGTTCACATACCTATATATACATAAACACACACACACACACACATATATATATATATACATATATATATTTGGAGGAAGGTCATTGGCTAATAAAGGAACTGCCTTGGCCCATTTTATTGGTTAGAAGATAGGTGGGAGGTGTAAACAGAACAGAACGCTGGGAGGAAGAGGAAGTGAGGTCAGATTCCACAGCTCTCCTCACAGGAGCAGACGCCTGAGAGAGACGCCATGCCCCGCTCCTGGGATGAAGCTCCGACCCAGGATGGACATAGGCTAGAATCTTCCCGGTAAGCGCACCTTGGGGTGCTACACACAGATGATTAGAAATGGGCTAAATTAATATGTGAGAATTAGCCTAGAAGAGAATGGGCCAAGCAGTGATTAAAAGGATACAGTGTTTGTGTAATTATTTCGGGGCATAAGCTAGAGCTAGCCATGTGGGCGGCCGGGTGCTGGGGATGCAGCCCGCCGCTCTTATTACTACAATTGGTGCCACACGTGATGGACTAAACCCACTTAAAAAACCTGAAAAGGCTTAAAAATAAGGGAAAGAGAGTTTAACACAGATTTTTGCTGTTTGTTGGTGGCGTGCTGTAGAGAGATTTCCTGATTCGGCAACAGTAGCAGAAAAAACGCTGTGTCATTTTAAAGCGCTACTTCCTGGGGCTGTGCCGCCATTGCGATCTCTGTCTGGCTCCTGCAGGAGACAGAGCTTTTGAATAGAGCATTTGGAGTAAAGTGCTATGATTTGTTTGATGGCAACTAGACTCGCTGTGTTCTCGGGTCTGCTCTGCTTGCTAGAGGCAAGCAAGCGCCTCATTTAAAAGAGGCTTCCTGACTCAGCTTTAGCTGCAAAGCCTGTAGCTCATTAAGAGGTCCTGCCAAGAAACACTTAAATGGTGTTGACGAAAAGCTGAACGCATGCTTTTCGGTTTTCAGCCGTAGCAGGAAAAAAGCTGCGCCGTTTAAAAATGCCAGCTTTCTGGGCTGTCCTGCCACGGCAAACTCTGACTCTTTTACGCAGGCAGTTTGTGCGGTTTGCAAGCACAGGCTGTTGAAGCTCGCTTGCTGGCTACAGCCAGTACCTCAGCCATGAGGCTGGAAAGCTAAGAAATGGACTGGATCTAGCTGGCAAAGCCACGCCTTTAATCCTACCCATATTGCTCAGTAATTTAAAGGCTCGTGTGGTCAGAAAAAGAGAGATATATAGTAAAGAGAGATTCAAAGACAAAGAAAATTTCTGAATGGTTTAAAGTGTGTTAAAAATATATGCAGACTAAAAGTTGAAGTTCTTAAAGTAAAAAACAAAAAAAGAAAGAGAGTTGTTGTGTGTGGTAACACACGCCTTTAATCCCAGTGCCTAGAAGGCAGAGACTAACAGATCTCTGTGAGTTCAAGGTGTAGGAGCAAACACCTTTAATCCCGAATGCCTGGGAGGCAGAGACAGGCAGATCTCTGAGAGTTCAAAGACAGCCTGGTCTACAGAGTTACTTCAGGTCAAAGATACAGAGAACCTATCTCAAAAAGTAAAAAGTTAAAAGTAAAAATAAACAAAATAGAGGTTAAAATAAAACGAACAAAGATGGAAAATACACAGAGAATCTTGATACTGTATGCTATTATGCTCTCTTTAAATTATTTAAATGCTGAGGAAGGAGCAACAGATGCTAAAAGATATTTATTTATAAATGCTGCTGAACTAATCCAACATAGATATTTTGATGCCTTGACTTTGAAATTTGGATCTAAGGACATGATACTTTGGAAAGGAGTTTCTTATTTTGTTTTCACAGAGGGTGAGAGTCTGTGGATTGCTTCCATCCCAATGTGGTATGATAGACCACGTCCTCCTGAATGGTTCCTGTGCATGCCTTCAAAAAATTGCTTCGCTCAACTGCCAACTGAGCACACAGGTTATACCATGAAAGACCTAATTAACGACGCCCCCATTCAGCAGGAAGCAGTTTGGAGAGAAAAAAAACTGCGTCCATGTTCCCAAATATGGTTTATAAACGTCCTTTTACATTTAAGAGGGGATATGATATAGATATAAATAATTTACATTAGTATAGATTTTGCTTTATTGATAGAGATTTAAGGTCAATTTTGTTATATATATAAGTGTTTCTGATTTTGATTAAGGTATTGTGATTGTGTAGTTCATTTAAATATGTACTGTATAATTAAGAAATATAGGTTGTTAATGGATAATCATCGATAATAGTAAAGCTTGTAGTCATGTTAATTAGATTTTCTAGATATATAGAGATATATTTTAGATAGACATTCTTCATGTTTTTCAAAGATTACAGAATAGGACATTTAATGTTTTAATAACTGAGGACTTTTCATGACAATGAGACACTCTGCTCCTGGCAGCACCAATCTACTTCAAGAGGAAGATGGGCATCGAAGAGGCACCTTATGGAGTTTGATAGCCATTTGGGCAAGAAACTGCTCTTGCCTGGACTATTGCATAAACTGGACACAGAGAACCCGCAGAGAGAGGACTACTGAACTTGCCTAAGGTGAGATGATCTTTCGGGGTTCCTGATTCATTTTGAAAGAGTCTGCAAGACATTCTGCAGGACACAACCGATAGTGACTGAACTGACTTTGAATTTTCCTGCTTTATGGAAATGACTGCTGGATAGCATGGGCCTGAAGGCTGAAGATGGATGCCCTAACGGTACAGAGGAACTTTGGGTGACTGTCCAGGCAGCAAGATGTCTCTGTCATTTCTAGAGTTTTAAAAGTTGCTTTTTTCTTGTTTGCTTATGTAGTATTGTATCTTTCTGGAGTCTTTGATGGAGTTAAGAATAGTTATAGTTATAGTTTTCCTTAGTTATGATAAAGATTATTGTAACTTTTACTTGATAACTGTTTTGTTATATGTAATTTTGCTATGTTAAAGTTAAAGCCTTTTTTTTTTTGTTTAAACCGAAAAAGGGGAAACGATGGAGGAAGGTCATTGGCTAATAAAGGAACTGCCTTGGCCCATTTTATTGGTTAGAAGGTAGGTGGGAGGTGTAATCAGAACAGAATGCTGGGAGGAAGAGGAAGTGAGGTCAGATTCCACAGCTCTCCTCTCGGGAGCAGACGCCTGAGAGAGACGCCATGCCCCGCTCCTGGGATGAAGCTCCGACCCAGGAAGGACATAGGCTAGAATCTTCCCGGTAAGCGCTCCTTGGGGTGCTACACACAGATGATTAGAAATGGGCTAAATTAATATGTGAGAATTAGCCTAGAAGAGAATGGGCCAAGCAGTGATTAAAAGGATACAGTGTCTGTGTAATTATTTCGGGGCATAAGCTAGAGCTAGCCATGTGGGCGGCCGGGTGCTGGGGATGCAGCCCGCCGCTCTTATTACTACATATATATGTGTGTGTGTGTGTGTGTGTGTGTGTGTGTGTGTGTGTGTGTGTGTATGTATGTGACATTATTTATGACTATTAAAAGACATGTTCACAGGAAGTAGAGAATATTGAATTGCTACAAATCACATCTGAATACAAGGTACATACAGTATTAGTACCAAGTGATAAATGGATAAATCGCAAACAATCTCAACCACTAAAGAATGATTTAGACATTTCTACAAATAAGTTGCACTTATGTTCTGATCTCTTCAGTGGAGCTCTGGTATGTTTGGCAAAAACACCAGAGTATTCTTTCCTGAACTGTGTTTATTCCCCAAAACTGAGGGGTATGCTCTGTCCTGCTACATTTTCAGAAACTAAGGAACATCTAGAGACAAGTAAGCTGGCATGATACCCAGGCAACCCTAATGGAGGGGGGCCATTTATCCTCAGCCTGTGCCACTGCAGATGTGCCAAGGAGACTTCCCTGGTTCCAACATGGCACAATTTCCTTATCTATTTCTGCTTTTGAGAGAATAAAACAGTGAGGTACATTCAGATGAAGATTAATGGCATAACCTTTCCAGAGACCGAGGGCTGTGTAAGAGGTAGTAATTGGTGACAAGAGTCCCTAACTAGAGGTGAGAGAGAGGGAATTAATGAAGAGAAGAAAGGGCTCATTCCCTTCCCCCATCGTTTTATTTAGAGCCTCTAGAAATGCCAGAACACAGTCCTCACACAGCATTTATGACCTGCATCTTATCTGATGTATCAGATACTTTGTAAATTTTCATTTATTTATTCATTCACTCATTTTACATCTCTAGGGTCTACTCTTTTACTGCGGCTGGAGGGAAATGTATTATCTTCAAATTTACTGAAGCTACAATCTTTTAGAAAAACTCATGGCACTAGTATAGCTTAATCCATAGGGCATCTGAAAGACTTCTCGTGCACTCATATGTTAAACTGTAGGCTATGCAGGGAGGGAGAGAAGGCAAGCAGAAGTTCTTCTCCCTGGAAGAATCAGCATTGTCTGAGATGTATATTCTGGTCTATTCTTCAGCTGTGGCTTGCAGACTCCAAACTGGATTCAAATGAATACAGGTAGCAGATGCTTTATCCCAAGTTTCGCTTTCATGTCTTCCTTCAAGGCATAAATACATAAGACAGCTCAGATAAAGCTACATGGTAGACTACGTTCAGAAACCAGCAGGAAGGACACCACAGAGGAGAAATGGATAGAAAGGGACAATGATGTACTGCTTACTCAAGTGAGAAGATCTTAGGACACAAGATCTTGTGCTTTAATCTCCAATCAGGCAGATACGTATGAGGTTTGGGAGTGTTCTGAATTATATACATATTATTAAAACTTCTACAGCTCCTCCAGGAGGCTTCTTTAATTTCTTATCGTCTTGTTAAAGAAAGAAAAAAAAAGTGACTCAAATGATTCTTCTTCATTATGACCACGAGGATGGGAAGGGTGCATCCCTGTGGGAAGTCCATTCGGCGGCTTAATTGGCATCACTTGTGATCCCAGAGCCTCTGGCTGCTGAGAAGTCCACTTGTGATCCTTGCCATGCTCACTGCTAGGTGGCCAGGCTACTTGGGAAGTGCAGTGGTTTAAGGGGGATGCTAATGAGCTGATTTATTGTGATACTAGGGGCTGTATTTTGGAAACCATGGAGAGCTGAGAATGCTTCTATTAAAAGGCTGCATGAAGATTTCTATCTGCTTCAACTACTGAGACTTTTGGTCTCAATGCCTTGTAGAAGGGAGTGACTCTCCCATAGATTCTCTGGCTACCTTTGTACACAACCAAATGTCCAGATAGAAACATATCTCCTCAAACTCCACATTGTTCCAACATGAAGGCACGCGGTAGACTCAATAAGGGCTATAGGGATTTACACTGAATCATAGATAATATACCATAGGAACAAAGAGAAGAGGAGGATGTGCCAGAGCCTACATTAGAGAATAAACCCCTAGCTCGTTAGTATTGGGTCTAACATGACACTACTGATGATACATGGTAGACACGACTTTGGGGCTTTCCTGGATAAGAGCTTCCCAATTAATTTCTAATGCCTAGTGTTTCTTGTTTTCACAACATAATCTAGATTCCCAACCAGACCTTTAATATAGCTTCCTTAAACAGTCTAGCTGGGTATTCAACGCTTTACGGGAACTGGCTATGTAGCCCATGCTGGCCTCTGATACACAATTCTCCTCTCTCAGCTTCTCAAATGCTACTATTACAGGGGAACAACACCAATTCATACTGAAATGGCATTCTAAGCAACATTTCAGAGCTAAAGACTTTGATGGGCACAGCATGCTCTCCCAATGGACTACACCTTTAGTATTGATCTATCATTTAAAGACAGTGAAGCAACAAGCTGAAAAGTCTATTTCTATGGAAATACTTTTTTATTCAGTGAGTTTGTATCCAGAATCTATATCTTAAGGAAAAGATAGGGTGCATCAAGGACTTTGAAACCATCGATAACAGACACTTGGATGGCAATAATATGCTAAAACTACCTTTACATATCAGGTATGAAGCAAGCTTCTGGCACCGGCTCATGTAGTAAAATGCTGGAAGAAATCCTTTAGATCCATCAGAGAACGGGTCTAGACTTTAATATCAACCACTCCCTGGGGGCTAGAAGATGTGTATGAAAACCCTGAAGGAGGCTAAAACAACTGAGGTTGTATCTGAATACTATAATGAAGATTTCTGAGAGGCAAGAGGCCAAAAAAAAAAGCACATTTTAAAAAATCAAATAAAGCAATGCTAAAAGCCAACTAGCTACAAGGTGGCTTTATCAGCATATCTTTTTTTCCCCCCACTGTGGGCTCTTACTCTGCAAGAGACTGGGTGTGAATGAGGATTCCCTGTGCTTTCAAAGGGAAATGAATGCATTCACCTGCTTAAACCTGCTCATCTAAGCACTGCTCAGCCAGCTTGAAAATGAGCATAGTCAGAATCTGGGAATAGGAGTCAGAAGTCCCCTTGTCTTTGGACCACTGCTTTACGATGTGGCACATATGCCATGTCTCTGCTGCCCCCACATCTGTGAATCTACAATAATGATTCTTTCTTTGGTCTGCTTAAATGTATGGATGCAAAAATATCCCATGGCTAGGACTTCTCTTTGGCAAACATATTAAAAAGGAAAGAGCCAGTTTCCATTTCAACAGGCGAGTTTAATAACCCGAAAGGTGAATAGATGTCATAATAAGTAAGTGTATGCAGAGACATTAGCATGTTTAAAAGAGAAAATTTATTTGTGTGACACTTAGACGCCTGTCATTTTTTAAAATTCTGTGTGTTTGACCTGTTACTTCTAGCAAATCAGAATGAAGTGCTGCGCTGGTTGATTCAGCCCATCTTATATTACTTTTGTGCACGCTAGCCTTTTTCAGATGGCTCTGTTGGAGAAAATAAATCATCTGCACAGCCTGCTTCTAGGCCACATCAATCCTATTTAAAATATATATCCAGCCTAATCCAAATACCCAAACTCATCCTTTCAAACTAGATTTGATGTGAAAACTGCTCTGTACATCTTTCTGAAAATAAGACATCTGGCATGAGTTGCCAGCTGTCAATCCTCTGCCCAAAGGTTCACGGCAAAGAACGTGCAGATACCAAGTACTATCTCAATGGTAATTGTGCCTGTGGCTTAATCATGGATGGTCAGTATTGCCCACTGCTGTGATATGTTTATATCCTGCTCCTTGGATGCTGCTTGTCAGCAACAGAAGCTGAGCAGCATGTGAAATGCTACATTAGTAATCTGAGGCTGGGCCCATTTTTATCTCTTCCAGATGGGAAATCTCAGAGAGTACCCCTGACTCTCTCCAGAAGTCAGATGTTTATTCAAACACATCAAAATTAAAGAAAGAAAAGCCATGTCTTTTTCTTCACACATTCACTCAATTAGGCTTTGGAAGGGTCAGCCTTAGACTTATCTCACGACTTAACAACTCCTTTATCCTGACATTGCCTAAACACATACAGATGTGTGACTAAAACAAATGCCAGATGTAAATGAGCTCGCAAGTATTCATTTTAAGTTTTAAGACAATGATTTCAGGGCCTGTGAAATGACTCACCTGGTAAGGATTCTTGACATTAAGCCTGATGACCTGCAATAATCCCGGGGCTTACCTGGTGGAAGGAGCAAACCTCCTCCAGCATGTTGCAGGCTGTACTCTGATCTCCATGTCTATACCACCCTCTCCCACACAAAAAATAAATAGATAGGTTAATTAATAAATTAAAAGGAATTATGACTTACAGTTTAGAGATTTAGTCTGTTATAGCCAGAGTTGCACATGGTGGTGTGCAGGCAGACATGATATTGGAGAAGGAGCTGAGAGTTCTACAGTTTGCAGACGACAGGAAGTGGACTGTCATACTGGGCACTATCCTGAGCGTATATGAGACCTCAAAGCCTACCTCAACAAGACCACACCTACTCCAACAAAGTCATACCTCCTGATAGTGCCACTCCCTTTGAAGAGCATTTTCAAACCGCCACACAGAAGGACTGGAAAACTCACTTCACGATCAGGCTGCAAAGGTAAAGGGGCAGGAGACCACTGTCCCATTAAGTCCCTTAAGGTAATCCTTTTAATGACTTAAATGTTCACAGGAGAGGCTACTTACTTCCTTGCTGTGTCTTAAAGATTCCATTTGCCCACACTTCTAAGTATGCTTTTATGATGAAGAATAAATCTCAATGTGGGTTTTGGAAGAGACAAACTATTTCCAAATTTTAACATTATTCCATAGTATTTCACTTTTATGCACTATAAAATAGTTTTAAGATTTTTAAGTAAATTCCTTAAAAGGAAATCAGAGACCTAGAAAAAGAAGCAGCATGACCTTCATAACTTACATATTAAAATGAGGCACAACTACTTGTGAGTTAAAAATAGGGAAAACTTCGAGACCAGCCTGGTCTACAAGAGCTAGTTCCAGGACAGGCTCCAAAACCACATAGAAACCCTGCCTCGAAAAACCAAAAAAAAAAAAAAAAAACAAAAACAAACAAAAAAAACAAAACAAAAACAAAACAAACAAACAAAAAAAAAAACAGGGAAAACTACATAAACAGGAATGGCAACTCAGAGAAGTTACCTGAATAGTTTCCCATTAGACCTGCCAAGCGCACTGTGTGTCCTCCACAGTTAGCCTGGAAGAGAAGCACACTGCTCCCTAGTAGGAAGGACTCAGATGGGGACATAATATGGAGAAAGTGGTTACCTTGAGAAGAAAAGAAAAATCCATCTTTGGGAGACAGGGAAAGACAGAAGAGGCATTCCCTTTCCTGTCTTCTACTGAGAAACACGTGATATGCACTGACTGGTTCTTCCTTAAACCAAGTTACACTAAAAACCAAGCTATAGAGAGGGACTGTCCAGCCAGAGGGTCTGAAATTATATATGCAGCTGCAAGTCTACATCAGAATCACCTGCTCAAGTTGCTATTTGACTAACCATTTAGGAAAAAAGTAAGCAAATCTGTATCTTGAAACTGGAGCGATAGCTCATGCAGAAGAATTCTGTCCTTTTTGGAGTACCCATATAAGGCAGTTCCAAAGCTCATATATGTTCAATTCCAAGGTGTATCGTGACCTCTTCTGGTCTCTGCAGGGACTGCACACATGCAGCGCACATAAAGACAGGCAGGCACATACACATACAGGTAAATAAAAACAAAATTTAAATAAAAAATGCTACATCTTGAGGATTGTCAGACTGTAAACTCACAAAGTTGTTTTTATTTACTATTAATTCATAAATAAGATATGTAGTGTTAGGATAGAATCTGTAATTATTTTTTGTAATAACCCAAGGAAAACAAAATCTAATTTGAATGCCTAAATTTTTTTTTTAATCATAATATGTTCAGTTAGGTGCTAGGTTTTCTCTTCAAAACAATTCTGACGTGATTTTCAATAAAGTCAAGTACAGATAAACCAAAGAATTCCCAGGGAAACCTTATGTCTCTAAGTGGTCCGGGACCATACTGCATCATATTTTCTATCCAATGATGAGAAAAAGATGGGCATAGATAGATTCAGGCCGTTAGTCAGACAGACAGATGGACACTGACTCCCACATCGAAGGAGAGTAAAACCAAAAGCAGAGAATATTTTCAGGACTGCACAGATATTTCCACTCTCAATGTTGTAACTTAAAAAGGGGTTAAGTTTGTTACAATTAAGAACACTTGAGGAACTGAAGATAATCTCACTAAAAATAAAAGAGTTGGCAGTGTGCTAGGGCGGAACAAGTTCTTCCCAATTCTGAAACTTCAGTCCATGGGAAAATGAAACAAAATGGCAAGAACAGGGTAGTTTTCAAGAAGCTCAATTTTCATTGAAATTCTTGTCTTCTAATGTTTGGTGCTAAAATACCCTTTTTAAGAAGCTCAAGTGTTGGAGGCTGGGGATATAGCACAGTTGGTAGACTTCTTGCTGAGTATGCATAAAACCCTGAGCTAAATCCCAGTACCATACAAACCTAGCACGACGGTGCATGCCTGTAATCCCAGGACACAAGAGTCAGAGGCAGCAGGATCAGCAAGCTTCTGTTTAAACAGAAAAATGAAGAGAAGCGTATCTATCATAGACCAGAGATTTGGGTTTTCTTTTTTAAATTTTTTTGATTTCCTATTTACTGGGGTGTGGGCAGGGTACACACTCCCAAAAGTGCAAACGTGGAGGTCAGAGCACTACTTTGGGACCCCTCTCTTTCCGTCATGGAGTCATGGTATCCAACTCAGGTAAAAGAATGGACATCACCGTTGTGATTTCTTCAAATTTTAGACTTAAAAACAAGAACCTGAAGACTTATATTTGACTAATTGCTTAATTAGAAAATTGGTAACAAGGACATATAATATACACAAAATGAAAACTACACTCCAAGGACAGACTGTGAGAAAGCTACATAACAACAAAGTGTCACTATACATTTAAAATCTTATGACAGCCAAAGACTTCCACAGGGAACAACAGAAGAATCTCAGAACACACACAATAAAACTTTTTATTTTGTTGTTCCTGCTATTGAATGACTTATCATCCCAACTTCTTCGAAGGATTTTGGGTTCATGGATGTCAAGAGTATCCAAATTTTGAGCAGAGGTTTTCTGGAGAAATGGGCCTAGATAGCAGGATCAATTAAAGTAACAACATGTCATTCTCATCCTTGGCAGCCCTTCAAAAAGACCTACAGAGCATGAGAAAGGAAAGAACCAGGTGGCACAAGACCATTAGCTCACATTCCAGTGACGAAGCTGAGAGCAGTTCTGGTGGGCCTAGGGTTTAGGGTCTGTTCTTCCTTTCTTCTCCTTCCCTCCAACTTTCCTTCCTCCTTCCTTTCTTCCTAAGGTGCAGCCTGCATCAAAACCCACTCCAGCAACACTGATGCTCTATTCAATTCTGTTCTGCAGGAAATGTGTAGACCTATTCTCCTAAAAACGAAAGAACCCCTGTGCTGTCAATTGAAGAGAGAGACCTAAAGTGGCCATGATTTCTTAGGCCAGCCTCCACTTCTCACAGGCATTCACAAAGAGCACAGCCATTCATGAAGCTGAATGGATGATTTGAGGAATTCAGAATAAGGATGTGGGGCTTTGAACACTCTTCCAAGTTCCCTGGATACAAGATGCCCTTCATCAAGACGGAATTGTCTACTTGCACATTTTGTCATTGAACTTGGTGACAGGAAGTCAAAGGGCAATCATCATCACCATCATCGACTGTCGCCCTCATCACCAGCCCATTTAATAAGAGCCTGTTGGAGGCATGGTGATGGCTGCTATTTTTATATTCAGAATAGTTCCATGAAAGGATCCTGGTAGCATCCGGCCCCTGGCTATATTCTTAATGAGTTTAGGAGGGCAGCGAACAAACAGCTGCATGTTTTACATTTTTTATCCAAAATCTATTCAAACCTTGGCCTCCAGATGTCTAGTTCCAATTTGTTCAAGACTGCAAAGAAAGAACACACACACCAACACACGCAGAAAACATCTAATCAGGAAACCTGACAGGGGTATTGTCAGAGACTGAAGCTGCCAGGGCATAGGAGCTAACTCATACACATTCATGTTGCCTTGACTGCACAGTGAAATTTGTGGTTGCTCCTCGAGGTAAGCAAACCAGGACTGGTGATCTTTGTGTGCAGCTTCTGACACTAATCCAATACAGGGTGCATTTGAAGTCACTCACTGTAAACAAGAAACTACCTTGACAGTGGCATTCAATACAACTAGTGCATTTCAGATCCTGAAAAAGAATGCAGTAGACCCATGCATGAACAACACAGCTCTCTCTCTCTCTCTCTCTCTCTCTCTCTCTCTCTCTCTCTCTCTCCCTTCCTCCCTCCCTCCCTCTCCCCCCTCTCTCTCAGTAGATGAGCTATTTGTCTTCCTTACAAAGGAGTTCCATACCAACCCACAGACTTCAATGGACTCAGAGTTTCCTTTGGTTTCTTGGGAGCTGGAGCAATCATACAACTATCTGTGCTTGACAAATAGCAAAATGCCATGGAGGTTCCCATCCCAGAATGGCATCCTAATAGGGACAACTCAGCTGCATAGGGAGCTGAATACAAAGTCTTCTTGTGCTTTGAGAGACCTTCTTGTTAAGGCTCAATGAGGCTATCTGCACCTGTCAAGATCTCCATTCCAAAAACAAAGACACTATTTTTGTCATAGTAAAAATAACAATGCAATGGCAGGGGTGGAGTATTCTCCCCAAAGCCTTAAACAACCTGTGGACTTTTGCTATCAAATTGTGATTATTTGGATTCGTAGCTCAATGACCTTTTCTGCGCTTATGTGTGAAAAGTCAGCAATAGGAGCAGTAAGCATCCACAGCCCACCGGGCACCTCTCGAGTTGCTGTCAAACCACTTGATTTTACTCAGTGCTCATATTTTTAGCATAAGATCCGATCAGAAGAGTTAATACCACCCATCTGCACAGAGAATGTTATCCCTATTACTGTCAGTGTGGGTGACTTAAATGTGTTCTTAAATGATGCCCGACTGAGGATGCTAAAAATAAAACAAATGCTAGGGGTTCAAGGAAGCTTACTGATAACCCCCTCCTCCCCCCCCCCAAAAAAAAAACCTGAAGAAATACCTGCAGCATTTACAGAGAAGGAGAATTGAAATTGAACATGTGAACTTACCAGACATAGCCAAGACATCAGCCAAAGCCAAAGAGTGATTAAGGATAAAATCAGAGGACTGCACTGGGTCTGCTCAAGACTGGATTCATCCAGTCAGGCAAGGAAAGAGAAGACACTCAGAAGTCTGACCCCCTTACTACTGAACTGTTTCCTATGGATGGACTCAGGAAAAAGAGGACTCACTGCCTTTTTTTTCAGCTGAATAACCAGTGATGACTTCACCAGGCTCCAAAGCACAGCCCCAATCCAATGGCCACACAGATGGACCAATTTAGATTAAACAGCTCACACAACAAAAGTTATGAAGGTGGCAAAACACAAATAAGGAGGAAGAAGGTTGATAGGAAGCGAAGGTGTTGAAATAAGGGCAGCGGGGCTGCGTCGCCAGAACCCCGGCTGCCTGGCTAGCTTATGCCCGAAATAACAACACACAAACTGTATTCATTTAATCACTGCTTCTCCCATTATTATCTAGCCTCTTCTAGGCTAATTCTCACATATTAATTTAGCCCATTTCCAATCATCTGTGTAGTGCCCCTAGGTGCGCTCACCAGGAAGATTCTAGCCTATGTCCATCCTGGGTCAGAGCTTCATCACATGCGTCTGCCTGGGAGCTGGGAGCATGGCGTCTCTCTGAGGCGTCTGC
The DNA here is from genome assembly GCF_018167655.1 of Microtus oregoni. Lineage (NCBI taxonomy): Eukaryota > Metazoa > Chordata > Mammalia > Rodentia > Cricetidae > Microtus > Microtus oregoni. The sequence continues at coordinate 6,010,250 of NW_024543083.1, read as the reverse complement.
TCCCTAGAGGAGAGCTGTGGAGTCTGAGCTCACTTCCTCTTCCTCCCAGTGTTCTGTTCTCTTTACTCCTCACACCTATCTTCTAACCAATGAGGGCTAAGCAGTTTCTTTTTATTTAACCAATGACCTTCCTCCATCACGAAGGGAAATAGAAGTTTGAGGAGAAGGTGGAATAAATTATATACTTGTCAGAAATTGCCAAAGAACTAAAGGAAAGTGGGCAAACAGTCGATAAGTAACAGCACGTAATAGATCGTTTTTCTTCTCTTCTCTTTTGTTCTTTGAGACAGGGTTTTTTTTCTTTGTAGCCCTGGTCGTCCAGGAATTCATTCTGTAGACCAGGCTGGCCTTGATATTTTTTTCTGTGTAGCCCTGGTCATCCAGGAATTCATCCTGTAGACCAGGCTGGCCTTGATATCAGAGACCTGCCTGCCTCTGCCTTGGGAAGTCTGGGATTAAAGGCGTGTGCCACCACCGCCCAGCTAAGACATGCTTTTCAAGGAATGACATTTTATTCATTGTGGAACTCTAGCTCCCCCCACCCCTAACAGTGTGACAGAGAGAAGAGAAAACTGACCAGACACTGGCCCAGAGCATTCCAACTCTTGCCAGGGGCAGTCTCAAGTGTGACTTGTTCATCTTTGGGTACTCAGAAAGCACCATGACTACCACACAGAGTCCCTGCTCTGTGATAGTCAGAGCTAGGAGAGAAACACTACTGTGATACCAAGTTGAGTTTGCAAATGGCAGCCTTGAGTAAAACTCACACAATTTATGTTTGGAATTGTTGTTGCTGGTTTGTTATATTTTGTTTTGTTTCAAGGTATGTTTGATTCACACACTGAAGGAGTTAGTTAGAAAACCTGCAGCCTAAATAACTTAACCTCCTCTTAGAATGGCCTACTAATAACCCAGAGAAGCAATACACATTTTACTCTAAGATAAAAGCAAACATGAAGCCCTGAAGCATCTCAACAGATGCCCATATTATTATGGGGAAACAGCTGGAACCATGCGGTTCCACACCAAAGTTTTCGGTGCATATTTTTTTTTTTTCTTGCCTGCCTGCCAATGTTTTCTGCCTGGATTCTAAGAATAACATAAAATAAAATGCTTGCAGTAGAGGCAGAACTGTTGAGGGTTTCTCATTTGGGGAAAGGGCTTTGAGATATCTTCCCCACAAATCAAATATTGAAGCTCAGATAAAGTCCAGGCACATTGCTCACAGTAGCATACAGAAGACATGAAAACACAGTTCCCATAGAAACATGTAATCCAGCTTGAAAGGGATCTGAAGAGACAGTCACAGGGAGTCCCATCCGAAGAATCAGAAGATGGAGACTCTATTTGTGCTTCAGCACCAATTTGTTGTGCAACCTCGGACAAGTTACATAATCTCTTTGAGGCCATTTCTCGTCATTGTGGTCATGAAACAAGGTTTTCAAATATCTCTGCAGAGTTCGGTTCAACCGGAGTGGTTCTACATTTTGTCTGTTTTGACTGTGTTTCTGGGTGAGATGTCCTTTGAAAAACAGGTACCCTGACTTCAAAAAAAAAAAAAATGGCTGCTTTTCATAGGCATGGGAAGGATGGGAAGGTAGTTTGTGAATCTTTCTATGCTATAACACTCAGGCTGCGTAAGAAACAAACAATCGCTCTCAGACTTTACGACTGGGGTGGGAGCTGGAGGAAGGGCAGAGCTTTACTGAAAACCAACTGTGCCAGGCTCTGCTTCACATGAACACTTGCTCTTTCCACCGTTTGAAGAAGAAAGGACCCCTGCGTGGTAGAAGAAAACGTCCTTTGGGCAGTGTAGCTCACTAATGAGTGGACCAATAAGTTCCTCCACTAGCATCCTCTGTTTTTGTCCCCCCCCTCATAGGAAATTTATATATTCCCTTTACTCATCAACGTTTCCTTAGGCTAAAAGCATATTTTAAAAAAACCAAAACCAATGGTATCATCACTTATCAACTCTATTATCCAGTAAATATTTAGTGAGTGCTTACGACATTCCAGGTACCATTTGCTATTGGCATTAGTAAATTTTTCTCAAATTCTAGAGAAAGAAAAAAAGCATCAATTATAGGCAAACTCAAAATCAAACAGACTGTTGCTTACTATACTTGTGGCTTAAAAGGCTCATTATTTCATCAGCAGTTTTTGTTTGTGTGCTGTACTGCTGGGGATTGAACTCACAGGCTCTCAAATACTGAGCCAGTATTTTACCACTGAACTGTACCCTAAGGTTGCCCTTGCCCCTAAATGCTGAGGATAGAACTGGAGCCTCATTAAGTGTTAAGTCATCCTTTACTACTGGACTATGTGACCTGACCCTCACTTGTTAGTTTAAGAGGTCACTTCTGTTCAATTATATCTGTATATTAAATGAAGATAAAATCACAATCTGAGCAACTTTTGCAAACTCTTCAAGCTGGTTACAACACTGCATGTAACGTCAAAGGCTCTAAATAGTCAAGAATTCAGAAGCATATCACTGAAAGGCACGTACACACCAAGCCTCAAGATGCAATGACACGACTCTAGAAAATGTGACAAATGGCAGTGATATCAAGTAATGCAACAAAAAAGAAGCCCAAAATCAGACCCAAACATACCTACAGACTTTAAAACACAAGGATAAGAATGCATTTAGGAATACACACACACACACACACACACAAATATATATATGTATGTAACAACAGTCACAGGTATGAAGACAGCAAGGAGGAATACATAAGAGAGTTTGGATGGAGGAAAGGGAAGGCGATAATGTAATAGTATCTTAAAAATAAGATAAATTTCTAAAAAGCATAAAAGGGGAATAATAGTATATTAACACCAGGATATTCCAGGCAAAAGAAATTAAGATACATAATTACACTTTACAGAAAAAGTAACTCAAAAACAAATCAAAGATTTCAACATAGACTATAAAATCACAGATAGCTCGGAGATTAAACAAGGAATGATGGAAGGAGGGGGGAATCTGGGTGATACTGTGTTTGGTGACCCAGGGTTTACGTACATGACATCAAGAACATAATAGTAAAACATTAGTTCAGGTTTGGTCAAAATTAAGAACTTTGCATCTAGAAAATATGCTGAGAAAATGAAAATAGGAAATACTTTTAAATCACATGTCCAATAAACTCTTGTATACATAAAGAACTCATGAAAGTCTACAGTATGTGACCAAAAGATAAACCTGCGACTCTGAAAGGGCAGTGGATTTGAACACATCCAACACTGCAGAAAATGCAGAGGAGCAGGTCAAGCACACAGAGTGTCTTATTGTTAGCGTCAGTGACACAATAAGATGTCAGAGTCCATGTCAGAGAGGACCCAGTTGAAAACAAGCAGAGGCAAAGGACAAGGCTTTGGAGAACAACATCCTCAGACTTGTGAGGGTCTGAAACAGGAATGTCACTCAGCCTGTTTGGAAGACAGGTGATGAGGAGGCTTGGTTTTTTGTTTTTCCTTGATTATTGTTCTTTTTTTTAAAAGTTACTATATATTAACTACCCAGCCTGGAATTGCCACGTTTAGATATATTTATCCAAGAAAATGAAAGTTTATGTCTACGTAGAAATGGTGTGGGAGCTTTTAAAACAACCTTATTCTACCTTATTCTAAAGGCAGAAAAAAAAATGCAAGTATCTTCTAATGATTATTGAATAACAAAGAGTAATCTGCACAATAAGATACTCTTCAGAATCAAATATGGACAAACTGTTGATACATACAGCAAGAACAGTGAAGCACAAAGGCATTATATGCATCCACTCCAGATAAAGGGGTGGGATGGGTGACTACTGAATTAATGTTTATATATAACATTCTTTTTTATATTATAAGCATTCTTTTTATATATAACATAATATTCATATATAACTGAATAATATATGTGTATATATGTGTTTGTGCAGTACATACTTATAATTAATATAAAGACATGTGGATATATATATATACATATATATCACATATTATATAACAATGGAAAATCAGAACTTCATAAAATTACTGGAATATAAACTGAGAACCTATTCCCCTAGCAATGAGATGTTAGTTGCACCGTTGCACCATTTGTATTTTTAATCTCCAATTCTCAAATCTCAGTCAGTCTATCAGTCTAGAGGAAATTTTTCAAAGGAACCTAAGCCTTGCAGGGTACAGTGGTGCACATCTGTAAACTAAGACCTCACTATGCAAATCACAGGGGAGCAAGGTTTGAGTTACACAGCAAGACCCTCTCTCAAAAAGAACGAACGTGAGACCTCCTTATTAATTTTGCCCTTCTCAGCTCTCATACCTTTCTCCCTCTGTACCAGATTTTCTCTGCAAAATATGAAATGATTTCTGAAAAGCAAAGCTTATCTTTCATTCTTAAAGGTTTTTTTTTTGTAATATCGATTTGCTTAACATCAATTTTGCAAAGGCAAAAACACAACTGGGATAAAGCACAACCCAAGAAGATGAAATAACTAAGTCGGTCACTGTCTGAGAACAGGGCAGCATTTTCTAACCCTAAGTAATGTGATAAATCATAGAAACATCCATTCTGCTGAAACTAACTTGTGGAAAAACATGGTTCCTACGAAAGTACTATTTATGCTTTAAAAAATATGCATAATTTATCAATGTTTCTATATATAAATACTAAAAATAATGAAGATGGGACAATAATAATAGTCATTTGTGGGTTCAGCATGCAATATATATATATCACTGAAAATTTTTCAGTTAATCATTTTCTTAAAAGAACACATTAATCATTATTCTCAGGGCTATGACAAAACACCCATGAAATACCTAACAAAATTCAGGAAAGGAGGCTTTGTTTCATACTTTGAAGGCATAGGCCATCCTGGTGCCAAAAGCATGGACAGCTAGCCACATCTCACCTCCAGTCAGGAAGCACGGAGGTGAATGTGAAGCTCACCACACACTTCATGTTTTATTCAGTGTAGGACCCCAGTCTGTGTCATGGTGCTATCCACACTGCATGGTGGGTCTTCCCTGTCTCCTTCTTTTGGAAACACCATCATAAAAACACCCTCAAGTAAGTGTCCCTGGTGATTCTAGCCATTATGACCCCACTGTCTGTGAACTTGATGCTCAAAGACATCAATTTAAACCACAACAGTTTCTTCTAAACATTAAAGTCTCACTTCCATCCCAGAATCAAAAATAAATGCATTCCATCTCTAAAAGTCCCCTTGACCTTTAGCTGTCAAAAGGCCAACGTCTCTTCTGAGGTTCGATGCAATCCATTAACTGTGAGCCCCTCTAAAAAAGATTCCAAAATGCAATGGCACAGTGTAAACATTTCCATTCCAAAGGATTAAAGAGAAATGAGATCTAGCCTAGCATTACACCCTGAAATGTGATGTAAGTGGAAGAAATGAAAGAACAAAATTTCGTTCAACACATCAAATCTTTGTACTCCACAGTTACTATCAAAGAATTTCATTATTAATGTTGAGAGTTCTCAGACTCATTTAATTTTACATTGTCCTTCCTTGTCGATCAGTTAAATATACAGCCTAGAACAGAGATAAATCTTTGAGTTACACGTGTCAGGGTTCTAACATCAGCGAGCTGTAGGTGTTCTTTTACATATTCTAGGCCAGCCCATCTAAACGAAATGTACAGGGTGGAGAAATGCCTGGGGAGTTTCAAGCTCTTGCTGCTCTAGCCAAGGAGCTCATTTCCTGCTCCTGAATTGGATGGCGTTCAACCAACTTTAACTCCAAATCAGGGGATTCAGCACCCTCTTATTCATAGGCACCTCCATGCATGTGGAGTACAGTTATAGGCAAGTACACACACACACACACACACACACACACACCATTTTGAAAATTTAACAAATAGTCATGATAATTTTCTACAGGAGAGAATTCTAAAAGTTGGTCAGAGTTGGAACTGGTAATGATGATGAGTGTGATAAAAATCAATCAACCGTGATAATGTAATCTCAGAGCTTGTTAAAAATAGCTGTGAATATAAAATATCAACCCCTAAAAACAGTTGTGCATGAGGGAACGCTCATTATTAAATGCACACACACCTTGATGGAAACAAAGGGTGCTGGGGATTTTTTTCCTTACACTTCCTTCCCACTTAACATTGGTTTAACTACTCCAATTATGAAACTCATACTTCCACCACCAGGTTAGCTTTCTAGACGGTTGAAAGCCAGTTGGTGCAGCTACACATGAAGTGATGTGTAAACCGACAAGCTCACACTGGAATCCGTACTTCTCAGATTTGACCTACCTAGAGAATTACAGAACAAGAAATATATTAATTGGGGGTATCAAGCTTGTTTTCATTGGAAACCAATACACCCTTCTTCTAAACCATCTGGTATCTGTAATTCACACCACCAGTATCTCCGACTCCCAACAGAAGGAGGCTGGTTGCTCCGTGTTTCCCTACTGGCACAGCCACCATAACCTGGACTAAGATTTCTGCTATGGTTTGTCTTCTTATACAAAGAAGAGCTTTTTAGTTTTAGCTTCAATAGCTTTTGCATATTGCTATATAATGTTTAATGCTTTCCTAACTGTTTATAAATGTATATTTTATTACTAAGATAATAAAATAGTCCTAGGGTTGCTATTAAATATCTGTATTTGTAGACAAAGATTCTTAGGCACTAAGAGCCTAGTGCACCTTGGACACAATTGGTAAGCCCACGCTTATTAAGGGTGAATGTGGGCAAAGATCACTTGAAAATGTTGTTAACACGAAGATTCTAGTTTAGCATGGTTCTTGAGGGGTCTTGAAATCATTTATTTCTAATAACTTGTTAATGTCAACCCTGCTGGTCTTAGTTCAGAATGATTAGCAGAAGTAGGCTGACATGGAAACTCGAGTTGTCTTCAAGTCCAGGTCGGTTCCTTAAAGCTAGTTCCTGCTCCAGCTCGTCCTCCTCAGACACACTGTTCAACAGGAATGAAGTCTTCTCAGCCTCTTCCCAAGCCAAGAAGATGTCTCTTCATCCCAAACTGTTTGATGGTGCTGAGCAATCTCTCTTCAGCCATCACCCCACATTTTCCTCTTTTCTAACAGACCTCATAGCAGTTAGCATCTATGAGGATGGTAATTTTCAGTACATGAGGGTACAGAGACTCCATGTCCTATTACAGGCTGTCTCTGGCCACCGGGAGTCAAGGCTAGAGACAGGAACACCATCTGCAGGACCTCAGGCTGGCAGAACGAGTACAGGCAGAACATGCCAACGCCTACACTGTCACAGTGTCTTCCCTACATAGCCACCCAAGGACTGGCAGAAGAGGGATTCCTCAGAGGACCAAGACAGTGCTCACGGTCAGATTGGAAAAACTAACTGACTGGATTCATATCTCGGGAGAGAAGACGGCATGGATGTTCCTTTCCTTTGAATAATACGCCATATTGTCCTGTTGTAGGCAAACTCCAGGCTATGACACTCGGTCATAGCCTGGCCTTACTAAAATAATATAATCCTGGACTTCTTTCTTCCAATATCAGAGAATTATATGAAAACATGTATGATGCCTGTCTCCGAGACATCACTGAGATTGAGTGCCCGCTGGAGGCATTTCCGATGGTCCTGATCTGCAGCCATGTGTATTGGTCCTGATATGCCCTTCTACTGCGCAGGCAACGTAACTCAACCACAGGTAAACAGAAACACCTCCAAAACAAGGCGTGGTGGCAGTGAAGAACTCTCCAGCTCTGTTTGTCAATCTATCCCCCAAATAGAGGGATGGGAGAAGAAACCAAAGACTGCAGTCAGCCCTGAGGGTGAGGACACTGGGATGCTGGAGGGATGTCGTGGACATGGACAAGTTGATTTCACTAACTACTCCAATGGTGTCTTTGAGTCAGTCCTACAAAATCGGCCCCAGTGTTTCCAGTTGGCTACTGTGAGGGCCTACAGGAAAACACAGTTAGGAAAAGACAGAAGTGGGCTTGGTTTTATCAGCCCAAACTGAAATTGAGATCTGCATGTCTCTCAGGAAATAAAAATGAAGGCCAATGAGGAAGAAATGATTCATTTTACAAAATTTTGTTGAGTCTGACCCAGGGCAACAAAGGCCTGACAGAGAAACACAGTGGTAAAGTACCTCTTCAAATTCAGATCTGAAGCCAATGATGTGTTACTAGAATATGCAGTAAGCAGTTACAGTTGGTGCATTAAATGTAAATAAATGTAGAATATGTTTAGTTTTACAAATTAGGTTTTCCTGATTTATCAACAAAATTTATTTCATTTGGGTTTTGGAGTTTGTTTTCACTCTGCTCAAAAAAGATGCTCAACTGGTATTTCTCACACACAGCTGCCGAGTAGTGGGTGCTTCTGAGGCAAGTGCTACTCCCTCGTGAGGTTATTAGAGGAACAGCTTTGACCATGCTTGCAATCAGCCATCATCAGATATAGCTTTTCATGGCCCCCAAAGGCTGCCATTGCTCCAGGCATCACATCCTTTTTAGCTCAATTCCAAGACAGAAACATGGTATTTTACTCTCAACTACTATTTCTGTCAGAAAGCCAAGACCTCCAGAAGTTCACCAGCACTCACACTGCTGCCAGCCTGTCCTTTCCCATCATTCCTCAGTGAATTCCTTGTCTCCCCAGGGACTTGTTACAAGCTGAGTGTAACAGTTCACTCCCATAGTCCAGGTTAGCTCTGCTGACCTAAAGGAATCCTAGTGAGAGGGCAATGGACTGCGGCTGTACCCAGGTTTCACAATTCCAACTCAACTCCTGTTGGAATAAGATCAATGAAAAGTCTTCATTCTGTAAAATGGCTTCCATTCTAATTCTCACCTCTTTCCTTTTCCATTAAAGAGACAGAGGTGTCCAACAAACTAAGCTTTGACATACAGCTGCAGGTAAACCTGCCATGCCCAGATACAGAGACTGACTTAATGGCAGGGAAAAATGCCTTGCTTGGGGGTTGATGTGCACACTCTTCCAACAATGCAGGACAGAAGCATGATAGCAGCACAGCCATATTGCTTTGATCCTCAACATAGAGTATGCACGAGAACACAGCTTTTGAGGATCACAGAAACAAGCTTAGACACCACAGAGGACATCCCCAGAACTTAGAAGAGCAGGACTTGAATTCGGGTACTGTAGGGGACAGAAAGAATCTGGCCGGCATCATGGCACAGTTCAGACAAATGAACTAGAATATGTCCAGTACTGCATGCTGAAATGAGGGACAAAAAGAGGTACAGCATTTAGTACATGTCAGCACAACACCTGCCACGGGAGAAATGTCTGGGAAGTGCGGTACATGTCTCCCTGGCCAACATGTAAAAGTGTATATTACACACAGCTGTGCAGATTGGAATTAATATTGGCCAGAGGCTATCCTTTTAAAAGTCTCTTTACAAGGTCTGTCCTTGATTGGTTTCTTGAACTCCTCTTTCATGAGGGCTTCCACCATTGCCAGAGCTGACAATACCTCTATGGCTAAGCTGGCATACGTGCAGAACAGCGTCACTTGAACAGAGACTTTTTATATGAGCTCTGGGATTTTGGTACCAGCTCTAGTTGGATCTCTGGGCTCCGAATCTCTGCCAAGCTTCTTGAGTTGGCCACACTTCGCATATTCTGCCATAAAGATTGAATGGGAATCTGGTGGGACTGGAACCTTGGCAGTACTTGGCTTCCCCTGGCTTTGCACACGTGCTTCTTACCCTAGCGAATTTCTCTTCGTTGACTTTTGGTATAATAGATCTTGACAATGGGTCCAACTCTATTCTGAGATCTGGAAGTCCTCCTGTGGGATGATACAAACCCAGGGAGCTCATGGCACAGTGATCAAGCTGGGATGTGAAGGTTTCCAACTGGAAATACGATAGCAAAGGCAGGAAGGGAAGACTGCAAAGCATAGAGCGACTGCCTGCGGGAACTGACTACATAGCATCTTCAGTTCAGTCACGCCAACTACTACCTCCTCTATTTCTTTACAGGCGTCCTGCCATAGGGAGGGTTTCTTAGTTCCTATCCCCAAGAAGATCAAGACATGACAGAGAAAGAAATTACTGGGGATAGTATTTCCTTGATATTTGGTTAAGTTTCCATCTATTCCTGTGCCCTGGCTCCACAGTCGATTGAACAATCAAGCCTGAATGCCACAGCTGTGTGATACACAGAACATGCGGGGTTATGACAAGAGGGTACACTGAGACCAACTAACAGCTGAAGGAAATGTCAGAGGTTGAACAATGGCTCGCATATATTTTGTTGAAGTAAAAGCTGCCCGCCCCCCCCCCGCCCCCCCGTTGGTGAAAAGGAAATGTCAGCCACTGTGTACTAAATTCTTGGTGCGCATGAGTACACATGAAACACAGAGACACGGATTTTAACAGTGTGGTATGATAATAAGCAAATATGTGGATGTCCTGTGACCTCTCTAATATCTCAGATGAGTTGTGCTCTAATGCTGAATTTAAAAAAAAAAAAAAAAGCTTTTTTAGAAAAAAAAGTTTAACTACGAAATAACAAATTTTAGCAGAAGAGGCACAAGGGAATCCAAAACAAACTTAAATAATCCTAGCACAGGCCTACCCCGTCATCTCCTGGCTGGATTTCTTTCCCATTTGACCCGGAAGTGTGGTTAAAATGCTATTGTCTGTGCAGGTGAAACATTACTGTCCTCTCAGTCTCAGTTCTCAAATTTGGGTTGGCCTAAGTCCTCTGCCTCTGATAGCCACGCCTTCAGGAAACAATAACAGCTATCTCTTCTTTGTTTTATGATTTATTATTATTAGCAGATATACAATTATTCCTTGCTTAGAGTTAGATAATAGCAGAAATCCCTGAAAATAGAAATGGCCCTTGCTCATTAACATAGTAGATGTTGGCCACTGATCAGAAGTGTTAATTAGCTAACTATATTTTAAGGAAAAAAGCAGAAGAACCAGACACTCCACTTCTACCACTCTTTGTATTAGTGGATTCTCCCCCATTCCTCTTCATTGTGGAAATGTAACAGCATCTTCAAATAGTACTTAAACTAATGTAAATGCAACCAAAGAGCACGGTGTTAGAACTGAGTCTGCACTTTCAGACCCTGGTAGTTAGTGTCCAAGTCAAGAAATATAAATATACTACAAATTGAGTTTTGCCATTTTGCAACTTCCCACAACAGCATATGTTCACTAGAAATGTACAGCTTTTGTAAAGTATTTAACTTAATTTGTTTGATATATATTTACATAATTTCTAATTCTGGTCATATAAATTATTTTGTAACAAATATGATTGTATATGTAATTTCCTTTGTCACAATTGCTTAAGAAACACAAACCTTGTAGCCTCTTCCAATTTCTACGAATCTATCTTCTGTGTGCTAAGTCAAACAATACCACTCCATTCCAATCCTATTTCCAGATCCCATGTACTAATGGTAGTTAAGTGATTTGCAAAAAAGAAAAAAAAAGAAAATGTCATTTAAACTCCAAATGTCGGGGAATAAAAGGGAAAAGGAAGAAATCAAAACAAGATAAGAAAGGGAACAAGAAGAAATAGAAAGTCAACAAGAGAGGAGAAAGAAGTAAAGAATATGAAATTTCTATTCTAGATAGATAGATCAATCCCTTTTGTCTTTCACAGCAATGATTTTCAACTAAAATTATCCTTTAGAGCCAAGAATAGAAGTCCATGCCTCTAACTCCAACACACATTCTAGAGGCTGAGGTAGGAAGCATCAACAATGACTATGAAGTCCAGACTATGTAGAGACTAAGACTGTCTCTCAAAGCAGAACAAATTAAAGTCAAACATCCTTAGGGTCAACTGTAAGCCAGTTATCCAAATCTCTGAAAACATCCATAGAAAACATGGTTTAACCCCCACGAAGCAACTGCTTTCCTCCTCCCAGGAGCCAAAAATTAGTGATAAAGTGTTGAGTGGCTTCACATCTACACAGCTGAAAGACCTCCAGGTAACGAAGGAGGATGGAGTAGTCACCTCTGAATTCCAAGTGTCCTTCATCCTCAGGTGCTGAGCAGGACACTCAGTCATGCATGCTGCTACTGCATACTTCCCAATTTCCTAGACTGTCCTGCTGACCCATGTACTTGATGAGCCCTTCCCACAGCGTGACGAGAGGAGGGGGATTGTTATGTATGTAAAGCATCCCTGAAGTCTCATTCTTGTGACGGTATGAGAGGAATGAGATGAACTCAAGACACTACTCACTCAAGACAACCAAAGCAGTGCTGTGTTGAGTGAGACATTCTACTACAGAAAAACAAAAAAATTGATCCTCTGCTATCAGTCCCTTTTAAATAATCACCCACTACTGGTTTCCCATGGGTTCTTGGGTCTAACTAGCCCACAAAGTTGAACAGAGTAGGACTTCCAAAAAGGATCACTTAAAGAAAGAACCAAATGCCAGAGTGCTATCAATTGTTCCCAGTATCATCTATTCTTTTTCCAATTCTTGTTATTTCATATGTACTGACTAAAATAAATATTAATGAGTCATTTGCACCACAAGGTTATACTGTTAAGTAAAACTTGAAAGAACCAAAAAGCTTTCTCCTGTTTGTGTGAATTCATCTTTTAATGCAAAGTCAAAACACCCAAGCCCTGTCTTACTTTCAGATTCCATGACTTAATCCCTGGAACCTGTGAATATGTTTTTTTATAGGATAGAGGATTTTTTCACTCATGACCTCGCAGTGGGCAGAATATCTTATGTTATCCAACTGGCCAAGAGAATCCCAAGGCTGCTTTGAAGTGAAAGACAGAACTGTGACCTTCTGAATAACTCTCAGAGAGATGCAACATCATAGAATGGAGAGACATGAGCCAAAGAATGTTGCCAACTTCTAGGAGCAACAAAGAAAAAAAGAGAAAGATTCCCTGAAGACACCATTCAGAACAGAACAAAGTCTGACACACAGAACTTTGCACAGTGAAACCAATGTTGGGCATTTTACCTCCAAACCTAAGAAAGGAAGTATGCTGTTTGGAAGTACTAGTATAGCAACCAACTGTTGTAGCAGCAACAGGACACTGTAAAATCCATTCCTTCATTACTAAGCTTAAAACTTAAATGAGCATCTTTTTTAAAACTTTATGTTTAAAAAAGGGGGTGGTAAAAGGAAATATGTAATTTCCAAAGATTTAAAGACAAGTATAATAGGTAATTTATTAGCAAGTCTAATATTCCTTTCTCAGCCTGAATGTACTTTTGCCCATCAAACACAGATTTCATGGTAGGAACTGATCCTAAGCAGCCCATCACCTTGTTGAGCCTACACCCATATCACCCAGGCCAAGCTTCCCTTTTAAAGATAACCTCCATCATTTCCTTCCTTTGATTATTCATAGGATTTTGTAAATAAATACTCTGCTTTTACAATGTCTAACTAATTGACATCTGCTCTCTGTTCTGTCTATAGTTTCCCTCTTTCTTCAGAAGTCACACATGACATTGGACATGCATTCATTCAACCACATAACTGCAAATGTCTTCACAAATGACCTGAAATGGAGCTCAGACTACACTTTAGACTCGTTAATTTGAGAAGGAAAAAGTAAAACAAAGGAATTATAAGAATAAGAAAGTACCTTGATAAACGGAGAACATAGCTGAGTCAGGAGAGTGGTTGTATTGAAACATAGGACCTGAGTTCAGTTCCCAGATCCCATGTGAAAAGTACTGGGCCTTATGATGCACACTTGTAATCTCACTCTGTGCAAGACAGGTAGAGATGGGCAGATCCTAGAGTTCCCTGGTCACCTAAGTTTGCTCACTTGGTGAGCTCCAGGCCAGTAAAGGAATTCATCTCAAAAATTAAAATAAACCGAACAACAACAACAACAACAAAAAAAACAACAGAAAGTGGGTAGCTGTTCTAATTGCCACACAGCAACTGTGACAAACTGTATCAGTGTGTTGGGGGTGGGGCGGTACAGGGCCAGCAAGAGTGGGAAGAGATTATGAAATGGTAAGAGGGGTCAGTGGACACAATCATGATGTATTGTATACATCAATGAATTTGCCAAGAATAATTAAAAAGGATTGACACATCTGACCTCTACACGCATGTACACACACACACACACACACACACACACACACACACATTGCCAAGAAAAAGAGCATGTCTTTTCTAAACACCACATTGCATTACTGGGTTGAACACGCTATGAATATATGCTCCAACATGTGGGCATCCTTTGGCAGCAGTAGGCTAAGACAATCTCCAATAACAGTCTGGTTGGCTCACACTACACAGAAGTAAAAGGTGATAAGAAGGAGAAATCCTGAGACCCTCCTAGGGACAGTACACAGCAGGACTTCCTTCTGCCATGTGACCTTGTGCTTCACAGCTTAAGGTTAAACTAATGACAAACCACAGCAGGACCGCTTCTGGTTTCTTCCCATATGTCATCAGCCAGACACCCACCTGTAGCACAGGGCAGAGAGCAGTCTCTATGCATAACACTCCTCAGAAATGTCTGCTCACAGGTCACAGATGAAAGCCCAGGGCACAGCCTCCCAGGGCCTCAAAAGGTCCCACAATGTCAACAGCATTGCCACCTGGGTAACTCGGTGCTCCTTCTCATCTTTACTGTTTTCGCTCTGGAGTCAGGCTGCTAAGGATAGTACATTGTTGCATTAGCTTAACCAGTTCAGGTGACAACGAGGAAGAATTTAATCCATTACCTCAAATTATAGCCATCATTTCAAATGGGGTTTTTGTTAGTGAGTACAGGCTTTTAAGTCATAAAGAGAAATGAATGGCAAGTTTTTAATGGAATGCATGCATCAGTTAGTTTAGAGACAGCTTGCAAGGACTGATGAAAATATCAGAGTATTCAGTCCGACAGGGAAATTCTTTCTTTTAGACCAGTTCACTCAACACAAAGAACAATTTTGCTTTAAAAAAAAAAATACTTTTAAGAGGGCTGGCCAGATGACTCGGCAGACAAAGACACTTGCTGACAAGCCTCATGACTTGAGTTCAAGTCTTTGAACCTACATAATGGAAGCAGAGAGATGACTGCCCCCAAACATCCTTTGACCTCTATACGTAAACAGTGGCATACATGTGCACACGAGCAGCTAAACAAACAAATACATAAGTGTAAAACTTAAAATGCTATTGTGCAGTTCTTATTCTATTTGTGAAAGTGTTCTCTCTTGAATTTCAGTCTGTTTTTGTTTTTATTTCACTGTAACCAACACTGAGAATGCTCTCTTAGATCTGTAAAGAAACAATAATCATGTCACATATGACAACACTAGCAGGAAGAAGTGAGAGCAAAGACAATTTACTGGGGATGTTGTGAATGTACAGGAGTCCCCGATTATCTTCTCATTCTCTTAACACATAGCTGCATCAGGCACTCTCTTAAGAGGCAGTGGCCAGGCGGGCACAAGTGCGTCTGGAGGGTCACATGCACATTCTTTCTCATTTCTTTTGCTTCTCACTGTTTCTCTATATTGTATCACAAGATTGACTATTTTATCAGTCAGAACATTAACTTCTAGAATTCCATTAAGGAGGTGAACCATGGTCACAGAATCCTTTTCGCACGGCAAAGTAGCTTTTAGTATCGGTGGCGTATATTTCATCATGCCAAGAAAGGGAAAGTGGGTTGCTTAGTTAATTCATAATATGATTTTCTGGGCATCATAAAATGGAAAGGAGGACGATGTGGAAAGAAAGAGGTTAAGCAGTGGGCAGCAGAATTCTCATTACAGTGTGATGTTCTTTTCACAAGTGCAAAGCAAGATGGGGTCCTTACTACTCAAAGCTTATGCCTTGAACTTCCAAGACACACAGAGTCCCCATCCCTACTTCACTTTATCAAGACCTCTGGGTGATTTCTATAATCCTGAAAACCTGAAGATGCATGATCCAGCTTTTCGCTTTAAGTAGGAAAAGGCTATTTATCAGTAGCAATCAAGAACAATGTTGAGCTTCACAATCCTACAAGTCCAGAAGACAATGAGATAGACCAGGGCCTTCAGTCTGAAGCCTTAAAGTAGGCCCCAAGTGTCTATACATTTTTAAACTTCCATGAATTGTTCTAATTTAAAAGTCAATATGGAAGACTAAGCATCTTTTGTCTATTCAGTTCAAAATTACTAGGACACAACTCCCTACAGTGATTCTCAAGTCACTTCTCTCCTCAAATTCCATGAAACATGAAAAGCAAGCACAGTGATCTTAAAGAGGTTCAGCATGAAAAACCAAGCTAAGAGACTACAGCCACAGAAAGATAGTTGCATTAATTTACTAAGCTAAGGACCCTCAGTGTCCTGGTTGAAAAAACACTTTTCCATCTCTTAAAAGCTAACGAACTTCCTTGCTGTTGCCCAAATTTTACCTTTGGACATATTTAGCTCAAAGACAATCTAGAACGAATGTTCAGTCAATTCAAAATCAAACGAACAAAAGATAATGACTAGTTAGGAAAACAGCAGGCTAGAATTGCGATAGCTTGGACTAGCTTTCACACATCTGTATAACCACGCAAGATGGAGAACAGATGCCTTCATTGAAGTAAGATAGCTGAATATCCTTACCACCAACAGTGTTGGTTATGAGTCAGGAACAACCAGCTGGGAAGCTCATAGGGTCATAATTAAAATACTATTCAATTCTTGATGCATACTTACTAGACCTCAGACCCTGCCTCCAACTCCATGTACTCACTAACAGGGGTAATGCAATCATTGTGGCCACTTTTGTCCTACACAGAGAGAAGTGTACATCTGCCAGGTAAGGAGTTCTCCAGGGTAAAACAAATACCAGCAACAAAGCAAACAAGCAGTTAAAGGCTCCTCGGACTGAATCTCCACTCTCTATGTCCTCTGCTCTTTACAGTTGATAAAAAAGCATAAATGCAATTGAAAGGAACTTTGAAGCATTGGCCAATAAGAAAGGACTTTGGTCTAGGGAAGAAATTCCTTTAGAGAAAACAGGCTCAGGCTACAGCATTCTGACACTGTACATCAGAAAGGCTTAGAGGACCTAAAATTTGAATTTCTAATAAGTACTCAAAGATGTGATGCCCCCACCCCAACAGAGGAGAAAGTCTCACCTTCTCACCACCCATCATCTACAAACTACAAGGATCATGTTTCAGTCGACGCTCTGAATACAAGTCTCTGCTTGGGTTCAAGTTTCAATTCCCCGCACCATCACCTTCAGATCCAAGGTTAAGGGGAAAACAGAGGTGGGGAGATGGAAACAGACTCAGAGACTGACACCACACAAAAGAAGGGAGGAAAGGAGGGAAGGGGAGGTGGGAGGGAGGAAGGAAAGAATGGAGAAGGAGAAAGCCTGCAGTGTGTAGAGTAGCTCTATCTATATCATTTTCTATCAAGTCTGAAAAGAAACAAAAGCAGGTCAGCCTCAGTCGGCCTTTCCTGTAGTCTCAGATTTAGTCATTTCTTATGTTTAAATTTAATGTGGAAAGCCTCCTGCATGCCACTTTTGATAACAAATAACCCAGGAAACTCTTCAATGCCATTTCTTCAATTATATTTTCTTTACTGCTCCAACAAGACAAATGGGGGGAATCCAAACAATTTTTCATAGGTCAGAGCTTTGGTGCACCTGGTCCAGATGGAGTTTGTTTAACAATCTAGCGATAGGTTTGCAAAAAACACAACCTCGGCAGTTTTTTCCCCTTCTCGGGCTTTTACTCGATTTCTCTTTCACAGCAGTGAAACTCACTTTAAGAAAAAAAATTAGCAGAAGAAATCATTTAATCCTCCAGTTAAAAAAACAACAACAATGAGTTAGTGGTACAAAGGCAAGCTATTGATTGGCAGGCTCTTGGAAATGAGTAATTTCCTTATGCAAATTGTGGTACATGCAATCAGCTATTTTGGTGCAGGAGCATGTGCATGTGTGTGCATGTATATGCATGTGTGTGTGCCTACATATGCACTTGTGCTCCTAGAAAAGATATGTTCTTAGATGACATTGTGAATAATCACTTATTGGAAAATCATCTTTAAAATTCAGAACTTGCTGCTTTGATGGATTTTGGGTTAACTGGCTCAAAAAAATCCATGAAACTGACCCTTATATTTTTTCCCTTTTGGAACTTTTATTGAAGAAAAAGTCATGAGAAAGGGGAAAAAAAGATAATTGTTTAGACATGAAGATTAGGATTTCAATGGAGAATAATCTTTGTAATTTTGACCACATATAAGTATTATATGCATGTTAAATTAGTACACCACATGGATTAGATATCTTAGAAGAGATACCTAGGCAATCAATGACAATCAAATCAGAAATGTTGCTGCATGTGACTCTGCCAAAAGTTATTATGAGAAAGATGTGATGATCTGTAATCCAACTACTTGGGAGACTAACATAGGAGTGTGAAGGGTCCAAGACTAGCTTGGTTAACTTTGGGAGACCCTATTTCGAGATAAAAATGCAAAACGAAAGCAGAAAATATAGCTTCAGTGGAAAAGCACTTGCCTAAACTAGCCATAGCTTTAGAGAAACTCTTGTGGAAGATCCATTGTAACTACCAGAAAGGAGAGCAGAGCACTGTACAACAATAGACTTTCCAGCCGGGAAGATGACATACTGCTCTTCATTTCAGACAGTAGCATCTCTGCTGCTATCTGTTGGAAAGAAGCAGCAAGAGGGATGGGAAGACAAAGCAACATGTACATCGAGCCTTTGTTTTGTGGGCACAACCTCTTCAAACCCAGTGATATAAAGCTAATCAATCATTTTCTAAGACCATATGTCTATGATGTTGTAGTTATTTTCTCATCATCACATGTAACTAGGCATGCCTTAGTTAATAAGGAAACTAGAACATTTCAATGAAAGACAAATATCACAAATGAAGCAAAGTGTTAATCTGGAGCTGACTTACAGCTATTACACCCATCCTACCTCCTCTTCCATCACTTATTCCGCTGCACAAGCACTGACCATACTCTTTCATGCTGTTTTTTTTTTCTACGTTATTTAACTGTGGGGCTCTCCCTCCCAACTCATCTTTTTAGCCTCTACTGAATGATCGTTTTCCCTGGAAGACTCGCAGACATCAGTCAGTTGTTTATTTATTAAATGAAAGGAATGAATATTTAACTATCTGGGTATAGTAACACATCTCATTTTTATTTCATCCCTGTAACCCTGGCACCTTAAGGGCATGAAGTGATCAAATTACCATACTATATGACCTTTTCTCAAGGGTATCTAACTAGAACACTTGTCTGAGACATATATTGAAGAAAAAATATGGCATAATAAAGTAAAACCAACACTGTTCACAAAATAAAAGGATAGGGGCTGAGGATATGGAACAGTGTAACACACTTAGCTAGCCTGTGCCCCAGCACCAAAATAACCATCTAACAAACACACACACACACACACACACACACACACACACACACACACACGGGCATGTGCCTGACCCGAACTGTTCTTTCACCCATGGTGTGCTATACATTGTTTAACATTTATCACCACTGCAATGAAGTTTCCTGATCCAAAAATCAATGTGAACAAAATGATACATTCACATGTGATGCCAACACGAAAGTCTTCCATGAAGTGTTTACAGGCTCTCCAACCATTTTTAGCCACATAGTCATCTCTTCTACAGCATATACAGGAGTATCTTAAGAAAGACAACTTTCAACACCTGACATTCGCCAGGTCTCTATGGCTTTACGTAGAATTCTGGGAACTTAGAGTTAAAAGTAGATAACAATTTTTTTTTTTCAAAATCCTGGCAACATTTATAAGGTAGAGAAATAACTGTGATAAAGAATTCAAAGCAAAACACAATTTTCACAAAAGCATCAAAGCAGCAATTTCAGTCAGAAGTCACCAGGAGCCTCGCCAACCAAACAAGCTCCATAAACCAGCTGAAGGCAAGCTGGGGGCTGAGGACTCCCTTTCTAGGTCTGACAATTGGAGCTGAGTCTAGACCTTTCGCCTGACATCTACCAAGCAAATTCTGCCTTTACAACGCTTACTCTGTTTCCAGAACACATTGCCAGTGAAATATTAATGCTGAGCCTCCAGAGAATACAGAAGACAATGTTCTTTAGTCAGTAAACTTTAAGGGGAATGAAAAACTGTATTTTCAATAAATAATATATTTTTAAAATCCCAAATCACCCAAAGGAAAACATATATTGTTTTAAATATAAAAAATATAAAAGGGACATTGCTATTCATGGCTGGATAAGCTGAGGACCCTGATGGAGTTGAGTTATTCACCGAGGAATGGGGACTGGAGGCAAGCCTTCACACTCTGCAACATTGTTCTCTTCTTCAGCTAAGGATACCAAGGAGGATATAAATCCTGTTGTCTGGCTTGAGTTCCATACCACAGCCTGTCACCAAGTGCTGCAGGGGAAAATACAGAACCTCCAACTCTAGCCTTTGAGATGCCTTTTAGATTCTATCTCCATCTTCACACAACCATAAAGAACCGGTCGAGATAATTTGAGATTACTTGTGCTCTGTCTATTGTATCATCATTTGGGGACACTCGATCCTTAAGGATGTATTTGCACTGAATTAATCCACAAGAGCAAGGATTTCTGCAGTTCCAAAGGCAAATGAACTCTCTAAAAACATCACAACACTCACTTCAGGTATAACCTGCAAATTCAAGTAGGTTTTGCTGGCACCATTGCCAGACCACGTCCACTCACCATTGAAGTGATGAAGACAATGAGAAGTAAAATCTCCAGCCAACACAAAACAACAAGAGAGAAGGAAGCAGTTATTCGGGATGTCCACACAGCCAGATGTGCAAATCATGGGGCCATATATGTGTCATGAGAGAGACCTTATGTTTAAAAGCCAAGGAAGCAAAACTTCATAACTCATGCTGCTGTAGTGGCTTGGCAGGGCACAAAATTTAATAAGTGCCATCTAAACTAATGGCAGTGCTTCAGATTGGAAAAACAAAGATGCATGAGATTAAACTTTCTAATGACTACATAATGAAACTTAAAAGAATATAGATCATCTTCCCTTGAATTAAATTACTCACTAAATAAGAATAGTTAAAACACATAATCACAGCCCACAGCTGAGTCCTGCAGAGGTTGCGCAGTGGAGTCAGGGATTATATTTGGCTCTCAGGGAAGCCGAGTCACTGAGGAAAATGACTTGGGTGATGCAGTCACTGGAAGGGTTCTGTTAACACAACTAAAAGAAAAAGTCTCGTTATAAATCATCTAGAACCCAGGCCCCAGAAGACGTAGGGGTAAAAAGAACAGGATAAATTATTTGGACTCTAAAGGCAAAAACTTAAGTGTCTTTTGCTCCATAAGATCTTTCTAGATATACCCAGTCAACCCACATGAATCTCATTCAAATTCCTAGGCATTTTCATTTCCATTTATTTGGAACATTTAAGAGATTGATTTTTAATGTCAGTTATCGCACACATTTGACTGCCTCATGCATTTGACTGCATCAATACTTCTTCCTGGCAAGCTATTACATACACCACCACCACCACCACCACCACCACCCCACAAAATGTATTCTTGCTATATAGGGCAACACACGTCAAGGACTCAATGTCTGTGTTCCAGGGAATAGGATGAGCACGTGGAACCTTGGGAGCCATTAAGTAGATGAAGACATGAGGCTTAGGTCCTTAGGACAGGTTTGGTATTTTAGTAAGACACAAGAGGTCTTGCATGTTCTCCTGCCTTCCTCCATCCCTCCTTTTCCCTTGTCTCCTCTTCCTTTCACCTTTGCCCACCTCTTTTATCCCTTTCCTATACTTTCAATCACACAAAGTAGAGGCCCTAGGCACACACAGCACTGTGGGGTAACTACAAGAGAAGTGGCCTTGGAAGAAGCCTAACATTTATGATCAGCACCTTTTTTTTCCAGGCATTTCAGGCCCCCTCAAAAAATATGGGAAGTAAAATCCTATTCTTCAGAGTCCCTTCTACAGAATTGACTACATCAAACAAGAAACTAAATAACATGATTGATTTAACTGATTCTTTCTGAGAAATACATCATTAATTAAATACATATCACTGTGCCTATGGCAGAGAATACTGTTAGACACAAAAAGATGTCTACAACCTCACCAAGCAAAATGATGCTATAGGACCATTGTTCTGTGTTCAGTCTGCAGCCTCGTGAAATGTCATAGGACAGTATATGACTGTAGTAGGTAATATAAAGATATGTGGGGGGGGGTGACAATGGTCTGCATTCTGTCAATTATATTTTAAATAAACACTGATTGGCCAATAGCCAATAGGAAGTATAGGCGAGACAACCAGACAGGAAGTAGAGGTGGGTCAGTGAGAACAGGAGAATTCTGGGAAGAAGGTAGCCCATTCCTCTGCAGTTCTGTCCCAGCCACAGAAAAAGCAAGATGTGACTGCCCTGCCGAATAAGGTACTGAGCCACGTGGCTAGCACAGACAAGAATAATGGGCTAATAAAAGTTATAAAAGTTAATAAGAAGCCTGAGATACTGGGTCAATCAGTTTATAACTAATTTAGACCTCTGTATGATTTCTTTGGAACTTAATGACTGTGGGGACCACGCAGGACAGAAAATTCAGTCAACGTGTGTGTGTGTGTGCGTGTGTGTGTGTGTAAAACAAGCCTTATATTAGAATGGACAAATTATTCAAATAGTCAGGAGTGCCAAACTGCAGAGTGTTTCAGTATTCTCTTTGTTCTTCATGTGAATTTCATGTAAATGTGAACTGATGTTTTACATTTTTCTTAGTAAAAAAACTTATTCAGCACTCCCAGGCATCACAATCCTGGGAGACTCGAGATGACGGTCTTTGAATCAGAGATGTGTCCAACAGGTTGGTCTGGCTGGGGAATTCTGAGCCAGCCGCATGAGGAGTGGAGAAAATGCAAATGCATTTGTTCTTGTGAATGGACCATGCAGAACCAAGGCCCAAATGCCAAGAATATGAAGATCATGGAAGGGAGTTAGGCTGTGACTGTTGTAGATTCAATCAGACCAGTTAGATTTAGTAATCTCAGTTTAAGGTGGGAAGGAAGAGTACAAAATGAAGGCCTCTGCCTTAGGAGATGGAAGTGAAGTTGCCATGCCATTTACACAGAGAGGGAAAAGACCATGGTGGTAGTTCCCATTGGACTGCTGGGAACCTAGCAGAGATATCTCTAAATAATTTTCAGAGTTAAAATGAATGCAAAGCATGCTGGTGGGGGAGGGCTCTCACTCTATGTCACTCTGTGACCACTCAATGACAAATCATCCATGATCATCCATGACCACTCATCAAATAAGGAGGCCCAAATGAGATGACTTGTAGTCTATTCTCATGGCAGGAGATGACACCTCTACTGTTATATTCCCATTTATACCATCAACAATATAAAAAATCAACATAAACCATGGCCCTGAAACTGGGAAAGAGTTCTAAAAGTAAGATAAAAGGATTTCCTGCTATCATTCTTTCAAGGACTCTCCAGATAATCAAGGGCGGCCATTGAACCATGCACACACGTGCACCTGCAAAAAACAGACAGAACTTTTTGTTTTTCACCCATGTCAGTGAAGTGTAATGAGCAGGCAATGACTGGGAGTGTTGTGGAAATCGCTACCCTGTGTGACAATTCCTGAACACACCTGCTGTATGCCTCGTTCTGTCTGCCTCAGTTTCTGTCACCTCCCAGCACCTTTACAGCCCAGGTGTCGTCTCTAGTGTCTCCTTGCACAATATGGCAGATTGAAATAAGAAATGAACAGATGGATGGTACAGGTACCATGTACTGGCTATTCACATACTCTCCAGAAGAGCTGAAAATCAGATACCATGCCAGGATTAGGCGAGTGCAGGCAGAGAATGGACCCTGTGCACTATAGTCAAAACAGTTTGAAGATGAGACTGTTTACCTTTATAATAGGAAATATTCTATATGGGGGAACATGGAAAACTCATGGGGTCAGTAAGGAAAAACTATAGGCTAAATCTCAGAGTACCAACCTAAATTAATATTCAAGGTCACATGTTCGAGTTGTTTTCCTTCAGAAAGATCAGGCAACAGTCTTTTATCACCGCAATTGATGAGCAAAACACCCCTATGATACATGGCATCTGAAGACTTGGCTAGTGATGGCAGAGGCAAAGAGAAGGCAATGCCTGGGAGTGCTGTTGAAGTCGCTGATCTGTGTGACAACTTCTGAATATACCTGCGCCATTCCTCATACTGTGCCTCAGTAGCCTGTTACTTCCTAGCACCTTTACAATATAGGTGTAATGCCCATGCTTCAGCATCATGCAAAGCAATCAGGACTGAGATGCCTCAGAAAGTTTGCCTAACTCTTCAGGCAAGACCAACTTCCTAAAAGATTCTTTTGCTTTGCTTGGGATTCATGTAGGAGACCGACTGCATACAGGCCTTTGAATCAAAACAGAAATTCATTAAGAATCATTATCAAGCAGATAGGGAAAGACATGAGAAAGCTCACATGCATACCCTTTCATTCCAGTTTTGAAAACACAAGGTTTGGGCTTTACAGGAAGGCATGAAGGATGGGACCACCACAAAGTATCTCAGAGTGATGTGTTACGAGCCAGTCACTGGGTACCAAACAGAGAAGCTCAAAAGTCAGCAAAGGCCACAGAAGACTTGTAATGTTTGTGATGCAGGGAGGATAAAAGGTAAACCCCTAAATACAAAAACAAAAGATGAGCATAAACTGGAATGGACCTCTCTTCTCTCAGGAGGGAGATTGTGAGCTCAAAGGCCGTTGACAGATTCAAAAGAGCACATTTAAAACATCCACATACAGCAGCTATACTCAGGTCTTCAGAAAGTGACCTAGGATGTCACAGGATCCCAGCTGTATGCACATAAATAATAGGCTTCCTCTGCTTCACCCAGAGATCACTCTAATACCTAGCATCACCTTTCTATGTAAACACAGCTAAAGCAGAGGAACAAGGGCAGATGAATCAAAGGAATTCATGCTGGCCCTGCAGTCTTGTGGCTGGTTACTAATATATTCCCAGGTTGCTCAGTAGGAAGCTTGGGTCAGCCTACTGGAACGTGGCATGGCCAGCTTTCCCTCTGAGCTGCAATTATGGAGGCACTCTGCTTTGATAACCACAAACCTGGGACCTGCAGAGACACAGTCCTCACTCTGCCCTTGGGCCACCTGCTGTGCCCTACTGGAAGCCTTGCTCAGCTGGGGCTGGCCTTCTGGAAGGTAATTTACAAACAGAGATCAGAGGCTTGTGATGCCACAGCACAGGACAGGCAAAGACAGACACTCCACCCAGGTGAGGGGCTGCTGCATCCAAGAGCATGTGGCATGCTTGGAGTGCTTTTGTGATGAAGGTCTGCAGTGGTCCATACAGTTCCCCACAAAGAATGGCTGGGCATCACGGTGCTATGAACATCTGAGCACAAGAGAGAGTGATATACTACCTAGAGCAGTTGTGGGAATATCACGGATGCCACCTAAACACAAAATAAACACATGGGAGAAAGTAAAACCAAACGGATACCCAAGATTAACCGGGGCAAATAGAAAAGAAATACCACCCAGTATAAGCTAGCCAAGGACATGTATCCAAGAAGATAAAAAATAAAATTGTCCTCAAAGGATGGTTTTGTGGACTGAAGGTAAGTGGGAGAGGTTATCCTGGCTGATGACATAGAGTAACGATATCATCTTCATTAAATCTAGTTAGTTCTCCATGTGCTCTGCAGCCAAAGATTAAAGCAAGGGCGGAAGAGCAATACTCAAAGAATGCATTTGTATTTCACATGTAGAGGCTTTTCCTGTGATTATTCCACACACAAGACAGTATTACAACTACACATGACATTTGCATTGCTCTGTTTATGCATTACAGTGAGCTGAAGTGGGTGTTTGCAAATGTTATACTATATCTGTATGAGGGACTTGAGCACTGCAGATTTTTGTGTCAAACCGATTTTCTGACAAAAAGGATACTCCCGGGATCTATATTTTATTCTGTAGGAATATTCTCCACGCCCTTATTGTAGTTATATGCTCACATTTTAGGTCAATATCTTTCAGGGGTTGCTTAGAACTCATGCACGCCCCTCTCCACCTCCGTTGCCAATGTTCACGTGATAACATGGGCAAAGAAAGGCAACACACAAGGCTGCATCTGATGCAGACGCTTCCTGAAAAGGGCAACATTCGGTATGCTTACTTTATCCACTTGAAGATCTCCAGGAAAGCGTATTTTATTTCATTTTAAAACTTGCATTTTACTTTAGATAGAAAATGACAAACTACTGTGTGTGATTAAAAATACACAATGACATATTTTTTTTCCAGCACAGAGAGATACAGAGTATAATCAGCCTAAACCATCTTCATGAAACATCTCTGATTTCTTGCTTGAGTAGGGAGGTAAGAAAGCGCAAGGAGGCTCTTAGATTGGACCTGCAATTGTACGACTGAAGGCAAATCTATAAATAATCTGCATTTGGGCTCCCCGCATATTGTCTTGGGCTCCTGCTCTACAGGGATTAAAAGTATAATTCTTCTCTTCAAAATCACAAATGAACTAATGGAATGAGTCCCCTTCCCCAGCAATTCAGCTTTAAGAAGTGCCGACTCCATGAAATTCAGCTGAATCAATAGTTTGGATTACAGAAAAAAAATTCTCAATGACCTTTATTTAATCTGTTGCTTTCTCTAAAATGTTGGTGATGTCTACCAAATAAAATTCTACTGCTAAAATTAAATATAGATTGTAAAGTCAATGTCATTAATCTTATTTGTTGTTATTCTTGCTATATGAGGATCGGTCTGCCATCATTGTGTATAATTCATGCCTGCTTTCGGTGCACACATTTTCTGCTTTGTTAGTTAAATGCATTAACCATTTTTTATTTTCACCTGTGGATTTTGTCATGCCAGTTCTCCCTCTCCCCCTACTTCCGCTCCAGTACCAGCAAGTGTAACATTTACAAGATGTGCAACATTAGAAAGGTATATTTTATTGTCCTAGTAATTACCTTAGTTTTATGTGGGAGTCCCCTCTGTGTGTTATGATTACCATTAATGAATAAAGAAACTGTCTTGACCCGTTGAAGGGCAGAACTTAGGTAGGCAGAAAAAACTGGACTGAATGCTGGGAGAAAGAAGGCAGAGATGGGAAGCCATGGATCCAATGCCAGAGATAGACGTGCTGGAACTTTGCTGGTAGGCCATGACCTCATAGTGATGCACAGACTAATGAAGATGGGTTAAATTAAGATGTAAGAGTTAGCCAATAAGAAGCTAGAGGTAATGGGGCAAGCAGTGATTTAATTAATACAATTTTTGGGTGGTTATTTCAGTTCTGGGCAGCCAGGACAAACAAGCGGTTCTCCTACTACATTAGTTCCTTTAGCAGTGTACTGCTAACTAAACGCTGACTTTGTAATTCCTGTGTGTACAAAGACTCATATAGACAACAAAACCCCAAAGCATTTTACCTCATTTCTCTATGGGGAAGAGATGAAATGAACTAGATTAGAGAATTTTTTTCAACTCCACATTATAGTTTAAATATTTCCCTTATAAAACAATCTCATTAATTTCAACTTTTTGTTACCAGCTTTAGTATGCTAATCTGAAAATAATTCCTGGAAATCACCATTTCACTATGCCTGAGTGGAAATAACAGCTATAAGGGACTGGGGATGCAGCTTGCTGTAATATGTGTAAGACTCTTCATGCTATCTCTAGCACAATAAAAGAAATAATAAATACAAAAGTAAATAAAAACAGAAAGTGATGTGAAGTTAATACTTAGTTCCTTATAATATCATGTTTTCAATTTTTTGAAGGTTCATGTACGTAAAAAGTAGATCTGCCAGTTAAATATTTTAATTTTTATTTTAAATATATGGATGTTTTGACTGCAAGTATGTCTTTGAACCAATAGCTTGCTTTTGCTCACAGAGGCCCTGAGCGGTATTGGAGTCCCTGAACCTAGATGGTTGTGAGCTTCTGTGTGGTGCTGGGAATTGAACTATGGTTCTCTTCAAGAGAAGACTTGTGCTAGTAACAGCTAAGCCATCTCTCCAACCCCTTAAAATTAACAGTTGTGCTTATTAAAACCAAGTATTTGGGTTTTGAATTAGGTTAGTTCCAGAATACTTGCTTGTCAATCACAAGACTATAGTTTTGATCCCCATCACGAGGGGTTGGGGGAGACTCAAAACTCGAAGTCAAAACTCACACTTTTAATTTCCAATCTACTACACAAGCTCCATAATGCCTGTTGTTTTAAAAGTTGATTGTTTAAAAGTGTTACAAGTAGCTCTAGAGAAATTGCTCAGAGATCAAGATCACTTGACTTGGGTCTGGTTTCCACCTGCACGAAATAGTCACAACTAACTATAAAGTCAACTTATTGGGTCTCTAAGGCCCTATTTTGACCTTCAATAGGCTCTAGGCATGTATATGTTACAGATAACATATATTCAGGCAGAATAATTATACACAGAAAACCAAAATACACCTAAAGATTTTTAAATTGCCATCAATTTGGCTTCACTCTTATGTGGTTTGAATTAATGGAGACACACATGTATATTGCAGCTCTTCAAGAAAATGAAGGAAGGCTAAGCATAAACAAAACAAGAATTTAGTGTATCGTTTTGAGAAACAAATAAGCATTTTGAGCCACAGTGATAGTTAACATGAAAGTGGTTAACAAGATGTTAAGTTCTGAAAACCTCCATTCAATTGGTCTCTATGAGCCCAATCCAGACCAACACACATAACCCCTTCTTTGCAAACAAAAACTGAGCATTCTCTAATGTGGACACCACATCTACATGTTCCCTCTGAAGACATTTTTATATTAATTTTCTTTCTTTCACCTTCATTTAACCAGCACAACTTTAGGTGCCCAACATCACATCATCGTCTTTGGAGATCAGGGAAGGAGCCCCAGACAAACTCTATTAGAAAACATGTACTTTCTGTCATCATTGCAGTGAATTACTTCTGGCACTAAATGGCTAAGGAACCATTTCTGGCAAAAGCAAAGCCAAGATGGAGTAGTAATTTCTCCAACTGAACTGCAGTATCATCAACACACACATTCGGGATGCACATAAAACTACTAGGATGTCACCCCTAAACCCACCTGACTCTTTGAAAAGCTTCTGCTATTTTTCTTTAAAGCAAATACATCTGGTTTTTCTTTAAGCTCTTTAAATCCACACATTCCCTTACCTACTTATACATCCCCATGAAACAAAATAGTCCCCAAGCCATTTCAGAAAAAGCAATCACACAAAAATGTGAAGATAAGTTTACAGAACTGAGTTTTGCAGTAACTCTAAGGTTTGAACTTTCAAATTAGGTACAACCACACACCGCTGACTCGGATACTCATCTCAGTTCCCTGTGCCTTTCCCGTGAAGTCGACCCTACGTACACTGCTGATATCAAAATGACAATATCATTCACCTTAACAAGGGACTCTCTTGAAGCATGAACTGTCTAGGTTATTGCTCCAGAGACAGTAATTAAACCTTTACCAGTTCACGCACATGTCCCAGTGCAGAAGCACAAAGCCTATTATGTGATGCTTATTAGCTATTCGCTGTGTTGAGAGGCCTGACAGGGGAAGGATAAATGAGTCTTGCTTTATTGCTACACGTATTTTTAAAAGGAATCTCTACTGTAACGTGGCAGGGGTAACTTCTCCCAGTGTGTATGAAATCATTCAGTAAGCACCACATGGTGCAGTAATGTCACCCAGCAGTGAGGCACCAATAACTCACAATCGCTTTCCCTTCATACTTATTTTTTAAAAAGCTAAACTGTATTGAGATGTAGCACTCCCCCTCAATGTCCTTCCATGAGGATTGGCTGAGCACCGGTGGATTTATTCTATTTTAAATGTGGAGGACACCGAAGGGGGGGGGGGAGTCAGTGTGTAGGAATGGAGTAGAATGGGCATCAGTAACGATTCTATCTACATGAACTGTCAATCCAACAAGCCCCCTCTCAGGACAAAGTAGACTTGTGGCACACACTAAGTTGGCCAGTGAGGCCAGCATTCAAGTAACTGTGAGTAGTCAAATGACTTGACCCATTAGGGAACTGTGATTTCATTCTTTTTTATTATGGTTTTTATTTTGAGCCAGGGTTTTATTTTTTTTTTTATTTTTTAAATTTATTTATTTATTAAGGATTTCTGCCTGATTGCTCTTTGAGCCAGGGTTTTAATACATAGCACAGAATATACATAGCACCTCGAACTTACTATGAAGTGTAACACATATTTTCTGAAGCACACCATGTTCCTGCCTCAGACTCCTGAGTTGTAGGATGACAGGCATGCACAACTATGTTTCTACTCTTATGCTTCAACTTCAGATATGAAGAAATAGTTCATGGTATATAAACCAACTGTATTGTAATCTCTAAAAATGTAGATGTTTAATCTAAGATCAAAGTGTCCAAAACTCATGATGAGCTAAATCAGAAAGTTGCCAGGTCATTACCAAATGATGAAAATGGGAGATAAAATGAAATAAAATAGCTAGCCTCAGTTTCAAGCTAATTTTAAAGACCCAAAGAGACGATAACATTAGAATGCCATAATTCATCACAACACAACCAATCAGAAAACTCTTCTTTATTCATATTCAGTTGGCCCCTCTTGGATTATCATTAAAAAAGATTGTAGAATTGTCTTTAACTCCAAACATCCTGCTTTGGGACTACCACTATACAAAATAAATACAGGAAATAAGACTAAAAACAACAAAATACCAATAGGAGGATTATGAAACAAGACATTATTAATCAACAGGGGTGTGGAAGAGCAGAATAAAGACCTGATAATAGTTTTCCCAATGAAACTTCTGTAGTGATGACAGCTAAGCATGCATAATCACAGAGCGCAGATCAAATTTCTCTTACTGAGCCCTGAATAACAGACCTCCGTCAATGTCACTTTCTCCGACAGCAGGTGTTGACTAGACAAAGACTTGATTTTGATCCATGAGCCTTGATGAGTTTCACATGTCTTCAACAACCCCTTCACCCCCCTCGGAATGTTTGAAAAACATCAAGTCAGCCCAACCATATGCCAAAATACAGATTATCATGACATGTGAGGAAAGGAAATGCTTAATAAGTCTCGTTAAGAAGTGTGAAGCCTGCCATTTTTCTGATCAAGGTTACTAGAACCAGGAGCCACAGTGGTGATAAAGACAGTCATCCAGTGGCAAAACAGCGGGAGGCAGAAATCAGGTCCATCTTCACTGCAATGCTCCCCATCCTACACTTAAATTAAAAATGAACTTTGCCTGGAATATCTCAACTGGTGACATAAGTCATTGCATAAAACCCAGTCCTGGGTTTCACTGGACAGGACCAGACAGGGTGCTTTAGCAATTGGTAACCTCATTTGCCCCATCTATTCCAAGAACACAGTGGCCACCGCTGCTCTACAACCATGATCCGTTATATTATGACTAAGTGTTGGAACTCGTTCCTTCAGCAGCAGGCTGGGTCTGGTGCCATATGCAGCTGCCATGTGCCTTTCATTTCCATAGCTGAAAGTTACTTTCATTATTTGATTCCATTTTTTTTTCTAGCAGGAAATAAAAAAGCTGACAGACGGTTAAAAATATATACACCACTCTAAACAGCACAAATAAATATAAGTGCACCATAAAAATCTTGAGAGAATGACCATTTTTTTCAACAACAGTTTTAATTCTAAGTACTCAATATTCCCATTAAATCTCCTAGACACAATTACATTGACAAGGCTTTATACATTTCAAAGGGATATGACAGAAGACTTAGTTAAATGTTATATTAAAGATTCATTGTAAATTAAATATTAAAAAGCATTCAACAGATCCAAATGTGGTTCAAATCCATCTGTCACTACAAACTGTATTTTTTTTTCTTTCTTTTGCATTGCCATATGCTGGGCACAGCACACATGCCTCTTCCTGATCTCCTATTTGGAATCCTTCCTTGGAAATGAGTAGCCACAGTTAACACATGGCACTCATCCTGCTCTCTAATAATATCACTGCCATAGTTCACAGGATTCAAGGTACGACGGCCCCAGGTGTAATTTAAGGAGACAAAGTCATTCCCCCAAAACATATGTTAGAATTCTTAGAAATGACATGTGGAAGATTCCTAGATGATCTAGACTGGAGTGGTAAGAAATATGAAGAAATATGAGCAGAAAGGGAACCTCGTTTCTAATACTCCCCAGATTTGGGGAATATAAGGAGGGCAGAAACACCGAAATTCAAACAGAAAACAAATGCACCCCGACACATGTATGAGAGGCTAAATTCTCCTTATTCTGCTGACATTCTGATGGGTCATACAATAGGCACTATGATCAGACTGTGCCTTCTCCAAGATTCATATTGACATTTGCCCTCAAGGTCACCTTCCCATAGTATTGAGAATAAGACGCTTGAGCGACCGCTGGTATTAAAGAATTCCTGAGAGAGAGGCCTTCAGGATTGTCTCAGCAGCTTGACGGGAGTTAGAAAGCCCAGTGTGAGCACACATGCTCTGCCCCATCACCTGGGGCATCTATCATGTACTAATGTAGCATGAGGCTCTCACAAGACGCCAAGGAGACAGGAGCTTGTGAGCCTCCAGAACTATGAGCTCAATGAGCCAGTGTCCTTCATAAACTGTCTGGTTTTCACACCCAGTTACAGGAAGAGGAAACAAACTGAATCACAGGGAAAGTATGAGAGAAGCGCTCATGAAATCTTTGCCCACCAATAACTCAGGAGACAAAGGTCTTCTGGCTATAGTCTGCTCTGAAGAAAAGTAAAAAAGAAAATGTATGCAGAAAGAAAGAGAAAACCTATCCACATTCCAGCCTGTCTTTAGTGTTACCTCTGGAGAAGTTGTAAACAGAGAAAATAAACCCAGCAGTACAAAGCAACCTCCAAAGGACATATCTGTGGGTGGACACAGCCAACTATAGAATCTACAGTTCTGGGACTGATAGGTACTGGAGTACATGGGGACAAGAACTAGGCCCTTCATGACACCTGGAAGAAGCATTCACCCAAGGGCCATTTACTGACACACCCTCTAACCATCACTGTTTTCCCCAATACTACAAACACAATCCTTGGTGTGAGTTTATAAACCATCTTATTTCATAGACACCAAAAATATGGTCATTTCCAGCATCATTTTGTTAATTTCGGTGAAATAGTTCAGAGGACAGTTCGTTTCCTTTGTTTTGACCATTCCACTCAGCATTGTGCTGAGGCCAGGAATGCAAAAATATCATGAGATGAAGCCTGAATCGTTTTCAACTGTTAAGAAGTTTACGTATGCCGAACTAGTGCCTTATGCCTGCAATCCCAGTGCGTTAGGACTGCCACGAGTTTGGGGTTGCCTTGAACTACATAGTCAATAGTAAGTTAGCAATGGTTAAATAAGACTCTGTCTGAAACCAAACAAACAAACAAAAGAAGAGGAGGAGCTGAGAAAGAAGAAGAGGGCATGCTAACACCAAGAGTGGCATTCTGAACTTCAAACATATTAATAAAGTAGAATTAAAATAGGATAAAAATGTATCATCTACAATATTTTCTGTATTATAATATGTACCTATTTATTTATCTGAGTCTACTCTAACAAGATACTACAGAATGGATAGCTTTAACAACCAAAAACAATGTTGCAATGGGTCTGGAAGTTAGTAGTCCATGATCAGGATTCTGACTATACACCAGCTCATCAGGAGGGCATGAGTTCAACATATAAACATCAGAGCATGCGACAAAAAAAACCTTAGTTTATTAAAATTGTTATGCATGTTTTACATTACATGATTACCTGTAAGTATTACTATTGTCTTGCATTACATTAAATATCTTAATTTATGCTAACATCATATAAGAACTTTGGAATTTCAGATGTGTGGTATGATAGGGTGATTTTGTAATCTGCAGGTCTTTGTCTTTAACAGGGAGCACATGTTGCAGTTCTTGGCAATGAACTAAATTTATCAGAGTCCAGATAGAATACTGCAGATCTTGACACCTGGAAACTGAATGAGGGGCTAGGATGAAAATGCTCATTTCTCTCTTTCTTTAGTATCTCTAATTGAAGAAAATAATAATTTTACCACAGTGATGTTTTAAACCTAAACAACACTGTTTGAATAATTGTGTCTCTTTTTTTGTCTCAACAGATATTTAGATTGTCATTTAATGGACATAATGTCCCCTATTTATTCCATGAATTGATAAAGAAATTGTGGTACCTACACACAATGAAATTTTCCTCAGCCATAAAGAACAATTAACTTATGACATTTACAGGAAGACAGATGCAGCTGAGGGTAATTATGCAAAGCAAAATAGGCCAGAGTCAGATAGACAAATGCTACATTTTCTCTCATACACAGAACAAAGTTTTTGTGTGTGTGTGATTCTGTGTGTGTGCTCACATGCCTGTGAGAGGGAAGAATGTGCGGAAGACACAGTAATAGATTATGTGTGGCAAGAAAGCAAAAGGGGAACTATTTTGATGGAAGGAAACCAGTGTGAAAGTGACAGAGATCTGGGCTGGATAGACGGCTTAACAGGTAATAAAGATGCTTGCTTTTAAGCCTGCCAACCAGAATTTGCTCCCTGGAACTGACATGGTGGAAGGAGAGAACTTACTCTTGCAAGTACTCAGGAAATACTCTGTGACATGAACACATGCATATGCATAAATAAATCATTGTGTAACACAATGACATATATATATATATATATATATATATATATATAACCTTTCAAAAGAAAGGGGCAGTGGAGATGGGAGGGCAGCAGCAGGAGACAGAAAAATCCCAAGGATAGTAATAGAAGGTTTGAAAATGTCATAATGAAACCAGTGTTGCTTAGTTTCCAATGTCAACTTGACACAGCCTAGGAAGATGAAGCATCAAATGAAGAACTTCCAAGATCAGACTGCCCTATGGCCATTTCTGAGAGAGATTATTTTGATTGATGGTTGAGGCAAGTAGGCCCAGCCCACTATGGGTGGAGCTATCCCTAGGTCTGTGCTGTATGAGAAGCCAACCTAAATATGATTGTATGAGCATGCAGACAGGCAGTATCCCTCCATGATTTCTGCTTCAGGGCTTTCCTTGACTTCCATTGGCGTTGGATTACCTGTTACCTGGAACTGGAAGAGGAAACAAAGCCTTTTCTCACCTAAATTGCAACTGAAAGCCAACTAGAACAAAACCTATCTGTTTGTATGCTACCTTGAAAAAAGTATTTTTAAATATTTTGCAAGCTCAAGATAAAAATCAGGCAGGCCGGGCGGTGGTGGTACATGCCTTTAATCCCAGCACTCTGGAGGCAGAGGCAAGCGGATCTCTGTGAGTTCAAGGCCAGCCTGGTCTACAAGAGCTAGTTCCAGGACAGTCACCAAAAAACTTCAGAGAAACCCTGTCTCGAAAAAAAAAAAAAAATCAGGCAGGACTAACTACACCTGTGATTGTGGGCCGACTTCATGAGGAATCGGCTTGCTGATAAATATAAAAAGGAAAGAAGGAGAAAGACTTGGAGGCTGGAGAGAAACAAGGCAGAGAGAGGCTGGCTCAAAGGGCGCTGCAAATGACTTATGTACTAGCAACCTTTTGTTCTGTCCCACTCCACATGACAGAATGATGAACTGGCTTGGCTTATTTAGTGGAACAAGCTAAAGCTAAGTCATGCCGGCAGAGGCAAACTTCAAGTCCCTGCTTCCCAAAAGACTGTCATCGTATATCCGCTCTTCCTGCCTGCTTCGTTTTATGAATGTCGCTGATTAATGAAAGATTTTATTTCACTTTTGATACCACTCTTTTTTATATTTCCTGTTTGCAGCTGTTACACAAGCAAAAAAAATAAGCATTTTAGAGTTTACAGAGTCGAGATACGCTGTTCAATTATGTTTTCAATAATTACAAATAATCCCCCTTGGAGAAAACTGTAGGGCACATTCTCACGTCTATACATTGATTTCCAGTGAGGACTAAGACTCCTGGTTTGGACACAGGAATGTCTGAAACTTCCTTACTTTCCTCCCTTCCTCCCATTCTTTACACCCTGGGGGAAATAAGAAACTGAAAGGAAGGACACAGAAGTAGACCAGAGAGGAAAGGACAGGAAGAGAACTGCACAACTGTTCTCTGTAGGACAAGAAAGTAACAGGACATGCTGTGGAAGACCAAACTTTGGAGAAGAACAAAGGATTCCGATCACTTTAGAAGCACTGCTCACCAAATCCTCTGGGACCTCCCGCTAGGAGAGCAAAATAACGGGGCTCTCCAGAGCTTCTGCGAGAGACTGCTGTACCTTCTGAAGTCAAGCGATCTGCAGGCTCCTCTCACTTTGCCAAATTATAACCACTCCAGGCATGTCAAACCGCTACACGCTTAAAATTATTTTATTAATCTTTTCCTACTTGGAGTTATACAAAAGAAGACTCCACTACACTAATAATCTCTATTATGACATGAGCTAAGAAAATAATTTCCACTAATGTTAGGTAATTAGGCTTTTCATCAAGTTGTCTATCATATGAAGAAAATGTGCAATGAATCTTAAAAGATGATGGTAATGGTGTCTCATAACGTTTTTCCTTTCATCATTTTTTAATATATTTCCAATTATACTCACAGGCTTGAAATTCCTATGGGAAAAAGGACCCAAGGTTTCGCAATGTCTCTAGTATCCAAAATCATTGAGTGGTTGGTGAATTGGTGCCCTTCACAAATAGACCATGGGTTGTTAATAGTGGGCTAGTTACATGAGATGCTAGACAGATAGTCACAGTTTTTGCAAGCGAAAGTCCTCACAGAATGAAGATGTGGGGAGATCCAGAAGCAGATGAAGTATAGTTTTCTAGAATGCACTGACAAAATACACGCAAAATGAAAGTGTAACCAATTCTGATGACTGAGAGGAAAACTTCCTGGTAACGTACATCTTGGTTGAGACCAGAGGATTGAGTATACTTAACAAAGTAAGAGGAGGTGTGTGTGTGTGTGTGTGTGTGTGTGTGTGTGTGTACGTGTGTGTGCACGTATATATGTGTGTTTTGAAGGTTAAGAAACAGTGTGTTCAAGTGAAATGTGAGGACAAAACCATGTGGCAATAGAGTTGGGATTCAGGAGAAACAGAAGAATCTCAGAGCACCTCTCCCAGGAAGGATAAAGGAAAACCTGAGAAATAATGTGCACCTGAGTGCGTACTGGCATCCTTGTGTCTCTGGTTTAGAAAATGGCAATGTATAGTTTGTTACTGTAAATGGAATTTAATTCCAAGTATGCCTACAGCTTGACCAAGCTCCCCAAGAGTCCATTATGCAACTGTCTCTGTCCCCCCCTTTCCTTTACGCTCCATCCAAATTCCTAAGACATTGAAGACACAATGTAAGATAGGAATTGGGTTTGACATTTTGATTATTGCTTGTTTTTATAGCCGGAGATTTAGTTCCTGTTAGTATTTGATATTCCATTTCTTTACCCCAAAGTACAGGTTCTTTTCTAGAGTAATTATCATAAGAAGCAGGGTTCCTGCACTGCCACCTGTCCACTTGGTTCTATTTTCCCCAGAAATGGACACTCAGAACTGTCTGTACCTAACCCACGCTGTGCTCCAGAGGTGACGACTATCAGTTCTATTTACCAGGAATTCTTCATTGCTTCACGACATTCTTGTCCATGTTTCCCAGTGGCTGGTGGCTGGAGAAATAGTCCGCCATCCTTGGCTATAAAGTTCCAGATCGCTCTGTCTCCGCACACCTGCACTTGTAAATTGTAAGCATGCTATTCCCCACACCTGCACCTTCTGCAGTGATAGGATTAGACTGCAAACTGAGAGTCTGAACTGCTAACCCTCCAGGGAGAGAACTCAAGGCAAAAACAATGGCAGGAGAGTGAGAGGCGCATTACATTCTCCAGCTGAAGCCTTCTCCAAAGCCATGCATGGATCATGCACTTCTCCACTGTTCCACAAACCAGTGTGCTCGAATTATCTCCTTGTGAGGATTTCTCTTATTCCTTCTCTTACAGCAACACAGTGTGTCATTTTGGATGGGCAATAGTCAATTCAACCCCACCCATGTAAGCACTGAAACATCGTTTATGTATTACCACTACCACCAATGTTGCTATGCAAAAACATCTGTGCACATTCATTTCCTACTGCAGAGAGAGAAGAGTACACAAAAATACCCCTCACTAGGGCAAAGCTCAGAAGTAAACCATGTGATCGACATGTAAGAGGCTCTAGGTTCTATAGAAAGAATTAAAAGCCTCACATATTAGCTCAGTTATATAAAATGAATCATAGGAAACTTGTATAAGGTAATAGTAAGACTGCTTTATAAGACTAAAGAAAATGAGAACTGAGGAAAAAATGAAAATAAAGAAGTGGGGATCTAGGAGAAAGAACCCAGGGAGCAGCATTTCTCTGAATACAACTTCTTCATACATTTCTGAGTTTAGGCCTACAGTAATGTTTGGTGTACTGGGTCATATATAATTAAAATTAGAGGAGGATCTTGGTTTTCAACCACTCAAAAATGAAAGCACTGTATTATAAATGAGCATCTAGACCACATCAAATACAGAGGCAACCTAGCTAACCGCTAAATCTTGGAAACCGCATGCCCTCTGAATGTTTTTGCCAAAATCTTGGCTGTCAGCTTGTGCTACTACTGAAAGGTATTAGAACTTTAGACGGTAGAGTTTAGTCCACGATAGCAGAAGCATGCTTTAAAATAGGTAATAGGATGCCTAATCCCTTCCGTATCAACCCTGGCTACCATGAGAATCAAGAGGCCCCTTCCTCACATGTTCCTGCTGGGACAAATGTGCTGCTAAAGCCACAAGGCCACAGGGCAAAAGCCATCATTGACTGAAACCTCTGAAACAGAAACCGAACAAGCCTTTCCTCCTTAGGCATCATTGCTCAGGGGTTTAACACAGTGATGGAAATCTGTCTACCCTAACCTTAGAAATATTGTTACACAGTTGAAGGCTAAAGACAAAAAAAAATTACAATAGGCTTGCTTTCATATCGCTCAACAATACTTTTCTAGTTCCTTGATTGACCAAGAAAGTATGCATGAAATAGAAGCCAGCTTGCCTACAGAACCACAGAACAGAAGAGAGATTTCCATGAGATACAATTGAAAGACAGGTGTTGGTATAAATTTACGGACTCCATGGGTTTACCCTGATAGAAGGCAGAACAAGACAGTGTACACACGGGTTTCTGTGTAAGTTAGTGCAAATTTATTCTACTGTTGTTTACTAGTAGGTTCTGAAATAATGGCTGAGCAGTAGTAACAACAAACTTAGTGTCCTGCTCCTGGATTCTCCATACTCTTTAGTCTATGACAAAAGGAAAGACTCCATTGCAAAATGCCCTAAATTCAAGGCTAGGGAAAGCAAAGCTGCAGAGAAGCCTGGCATAACTGGTGCTGGCATAAATTGTGGGGAAAATGTTATGAAAATGATGAAAACACTCAAAGGAAGAAAGTGGCTAAGTGCAGAGGTCTCCCAGGAGCCAAGGATGAGATAGCAGTGAGAAGTGAGAAATACACTGACAGCAACAGCATTTAACCAAAATTATGAAATCAGAATTTGTAAGTTCAGACTCATTTAAACAAATAAGGAATGGGAAGAGGCATTTACAGATAATATCCCCCAAGTGATAACTGTGAAACAAGATAGGAACTAAGCCGTGATCATTTGGCAACAGTCACAGTACTGGGATCCCAGAAAGAATCACGTCATGATGCTAAAGTAGCGTGTGCATGTATGGAGGAGGTCTTTGCGTCTGTGTCCTCAGATAACTCATCACAGGAGACTTAGAGAGGAGAGGGAACACTCCAGGTACACATGCAAGGAGAGGCTTACAGGACAGATGACATAGACAAATACGCACATTAACAACTTGCTTCCTAAGGTGATACACAAAGCAAGGTGATACACTGTCCCTGCCCTGTGTGCAATGGAAATGCAGATTAAATACGTCCAGAAAGAGATGTCAGAAAAGTCTGAACTGGCAGACAGCTGATAAAATAACAGCATAACGTGTTTTCCAACTTTTGAGAAAGTGTTCCAAATTAGATATTAAGAGCATATGACAAGAGCATTCAGCATGTGGTCTGGGATGGGACTACAAGACCAAGAAAAGCTGTGGTGTCATTATTTGGCAAACTCAGGCTGTCTGATCACCCCCTTTTCAACCTAGCCATTACTGTTCATTTAAGCATCTTCCACAGATCTTCTTATGCTACAAGGACAGCAACAGTCATGATTATAAAGATCTTACAACCAAGGGACAAAATACTTATTTTCCGGCCTGCTACAAAAAGAGCGTGCTCATTACTGGATCCAAAAATGGGTATTACATCACAGTCAGTGTGTGCTGTAGTCTTTAGAATGCTAGCTCTTTCCCTAGAGCTAGAGTGAGTCTTTCCCTTCCAAAGGACCCAAGTTCAATTCCAAAAACCCAAATGAGGTAGTTCATCCCTGCACTGAAACCCAGATGTTGGGGAAATCCAACACCTCTGGCCTCCACAGGCACTTTTATTTATATATGCATGCACCCAGCATATCCATAAATGTTAACATATTAATAAATCTTCTTAGTTTAGAGATTCTCCAAAGAAAGATTTACAGGAATTCTTTAAGGTTGCAGCATTGGTCTGAAAGCAATTCAAAAGAAAAAATTAATAATCATAAACGACTTTGACCCTAGCCATTTTCATTATTGGCTCCTAGGCTGACTGCAGTGAGGGCTGGCTCTTCATTGGCCTGGGGAGAGCTGCCTTCCCTCACCAAGGACTAAACATGCAAGTGTAAAATGAGCAAGAGAGACAAGCCCTTCCTACCTCTCACTTCACAAGAGGAGGAGGAGGATTTATACCTCCTTTCTCATAAGGAAGGACAGCTGAAAAGAGGGAGATCCATTTGCTTACAGAGTTCTTAATCCATGAACCCACTCCAGAAACCAGTGAAGGGAATGAGCAAGAGCTACAGAAGGTGGCGCACGACAGCTGACTCAATTGTCAACCATTTTTAAGGGGGTTGTTTGTAGCAGAATCCCCCCCTTCTCTAACATGTGAACTAAGTTAATAGTGCCTTTGCCTCCACTATGAATACTGTTTGGAGAAAACTGAGACTTAACTTTTGGTGGCAAATATTAAAACTATTATCTATCAAATCATAGATGTCACACAGCAAATACAATAATATTTCTTTTACTACTGAAAGAGGGTGCTATTTTAGTTGGATGACACTGTTTAATAGCGTGGCATTCTTTATAAACAACATCAGATTCAGAGACATCAAAATGCAAAACAAATGCCTTTGACATGAATTTGCTCAGTGTGAGGACAGTATGCAGTCTTGGTAGTATGTTTTATTAACTAACTCACTAATTGGAGATGTTCTGTCTAGAATGGTACTTCTTCAAGGTCAACCTTAACCAAAAAAACACAAACTGAAGCAGAGGGCCAAGCAGAACTGTCGCTAAGGCTCACGCTGCTGGTCAGAACTGGAAAATCTCAGCTCTAAAGAATGTCATTAAAGTTACACAAGTGATCCTGGGAATACAGACACATCCTGCGGGGACTGTGGTGGCCAGCAGCCAATCACCTGCCCACACACCTCTGCAGGGCCACTAGTGCTCTGATGTGGCACTAATAATAATAATAAGTATCCACCTGGAAGAAAGTGATCTACCAATAAACCATCTTAGCATTCAGAGATAAGATCGTGAAGACACTGAGCACAATGGCCCGCCTTATTGACCTTTTGTTATTCTGTAGAGGACATGGCGTCTCAGAGACATGTCCTACTTATTCCCTTGTGTAGTGTTGATATCAGAATCATGGACAATCTAAGATCTCATATCTAGACTCACTCAGATTTCTTCCAGGCCACCTCCTTACTTCCATAGATGGGGAGACAGAACACAGGGAGATGAGACTATCAGCACAGAGCAGTGAGAAGAAACAATGCTGATGTGAACATAATCAGTAACTGGTACAGCATCTGTAGAAATGGGTATAGGTTCCTCAAGAAATTAGCACTAGAATTTCTAGATAAAGCAGGATATGGTGTACTTGTGCATATAATTCTAGTACACGGGAGCCTGACAGAGAAGGATTGCTGTGTGGTACAAGCCAGCCCAAGTTAAACAAAAATAGCCACCATTAATTTAGTTCACACATTAGATGAGGAACAATTTTGCTAGAAATGACCCTTGCACAAGAAAGAAAAACTCAAATAGGGTAGGAACCAAGAGGCAGGAGTGGATGCAAAGGCCACAGAGGAGGCCAGCCTGCTGCTTTGCCTTTAATAACTTGCCCAGATTGCTGTCTATGGCATTTAGGACCATCAGCACAGGGGTGTCCCCACCCACAAGGGCCTGAGGCCTTCCACATCAACCACTAAGAAAATGCACAACAAAAAATACTGGATTATAGTGTAGCTATATCAATCCTGAGTACATACCTAAAGCACTCTAAGTCAACATACCAAAACGCACATCCATGTTTATTGCTTTGCCTTTCATAATTGCCCAGATACCCACTAACACATAATAGATAAAGAAAATGTGGTGTATACACACATTGAAGTTTTATTTAAATGTAAAAGAAAACCATATCATTTGAAGGACAATGAATGGAACTAGAGATCATGTTAAGTCAAATGAGCCAAACTTAGGAAGGCTAATAACATGTTTTCTTGCAAATTCAGCCTCTATATTTAGAATAAAAACCTAAAATCAAAAGGGAACAAATTGAGGGGTGGGGCAGATGGATGGAAGAAGGGATGTAGACTAAAAAAGGTGAAGGGCATTGGCAGAGTCAGAGTTCATTGCATGCTTATATGAAAACATTATGATAACACCCATTATTTTGTAAAAATAGTGTATGCAAATAAGTTCTTTACTAAAGATAGGAAAGACGATATATGGAGCAGAGCACTAATTAACTCCCA
The DNA here is from genome assembly GCF_018167655.1 of Microtus oregoni. NCBI lineage: Eukaryota > Metazoa > Chordata > Mammalia > Rodentia > Cricetidae > Microtus > Microtus oregoni. The sequence goes on along the minus strand of NW_024543083.1, from coordinate 5,967,217 downwards.
AATAAAATGCTATTGATTAAGTCATGGAACATTAAATCTTACTTAGTATCTGCAATCACCCATCAACTCCTGCCTCACTCACAAACGATTATACATCCTTCACAGACATGCTAGTTTGTGGGTAACTTGGCATAAATTAAATTTATTTTCTTTCTTAAAAAATGAACCTAATATGTTTCTTGTTTTTGAGGGCATATTTTTTAAGTATTTTAAAAGCAAGTTGAATAAAAATAAACCTATATAAAGTGACAAGAGCTCTGCCATGGTGTTTCAGTCATGCATGGCTCTTTCCATCTGGGGGAACAGCCTGATTTTATGAGGGCAATTTTCTCAACTGAGGTTTGTTCCTCTCAGGTGACTTTAGCCTGTGTCCAGGTGACCTAAAACTAGGCAAGACAGAGGGGTGGGGATGGCAAGAAACCATGTACTCACCTGGAGGGGAATACAGTGGCTTTAGACAAAGGCATCCAGGATAGGGAGGGAGACTGCTCACAGCACGAGGACATGAAAACACCCTCTAGGACAGACCATATCCCTAGTGCATCATTATTTGATTTTTGCACACTAAGTAGAATAATTTCGAGCAATTCAGGGTAAAGAAGGAAACAGTTGCAAGACAACTAATGGACAGAAGCTCTCTGCCAACCATTACACGCAAGCTTTTACAATACCATGATAATTTATGCTCATAATTTAGATGTAATTGCATATTTTAATCACCATGTGCTATCTTTAGCGACCAGGACATTAAATTGACAAAAATTTGTCACATGCCAAAGGAATCACAGTGTTTCCACAAGTGACTGTCACAAAATCCACAGTCCTCGCAGAGACTTCAATCATGCTGTAACTATCCACAAACATACACACACAGGATGTGATTTATATTCCCGGAGGTAAACAGTTCTCATCATTGGTTGGCAAGCACATTAAAAGTAGGGTTTTGTAAAGGATTTTTGTCTTAAGAGATTTGAAAGCCCACATGCACAAATGTGAAAGAAACCACAAGGCTCAGATTTTCCTAAATGAGAAAGTATAACAAGTCAAAAATGCCTGCAATCCTAGCACTCAGAGGATGAGACAGGAGGATTATACATTCGAGCTGCTTGGGCCATATAGAAAAAAAAAAGAGCAACAGAGAGAAAGAGAGGAGAGAAACCTCAAATAACAACAAAAACCAGAATGTAATCCAGAATATTATGAAAAATTATATATATATATTCACCAAACACAGTAGAGGATTTGAAACTACACACTGTAAGTAGTTGTAACTTATGGTTTAAAGATACATATATTTCTGATTTCATGCCAGCTGTGAGAACACATATTCAAATGAACACAGCCACCCAATTACTTAAGGAGGCTTAAACTGTGTAAGGCCATTTCCCAATCCTACCTAATCTACTCATAGCACAGGTAATTTTAAATAGGGTGAATAAATGAATGCTTTCATCATTTACAGAAACATCATTTGTTCCACTAAACCAAATAAAAGGTTCCTATAATATTGACTGCATGAGAAAACTACAATATAGACATTGTACCAGCTCCTAACACCTTATAATAGAAAATCTTATAACAAAAAAGCATAAATGGTTAGCGATGGGGACAGTGATGCAGATATGAAAACATTTCTTAGAAGAGAAGGTAAGAATGAGATGGCTGGAGGGTAACAGCACCATTTTCCCACAGAATTGAGCACCTAAGCAAATATTCTACCATCAACTACATCCCCAGTTCTCTTGTCTGTCTGCCTTCACAGAGCTGAAGATATGAGCAGGCACCACTACACTGGACATTTGATAGAATTTCTGGGGACCAAATTTTTGTGCATGTATGGCAAGCACTTTACCAACTAAGTCACCTTCCAGGAACCTCTTTAAGACTGATTCTCAACAAGCTGACAAAGGGAACTTTGAAGGTGAATGACCAGCTTTGGCATCCCACACAGCTGAGAAGACAGGCCTAAGCGGCCAGTGCAGTAGGTAGAAACCTTCTCGAGAGAGGCAACATTGGACTGTGATTTAAACAAGTGAAACAGAGGAACAGGATGCTTGTTCTAAAACTCTGAGTTAGTACACAAAAGTATAAGATGGAGGGGGAAACTGTCGCCTATTCCAAACTGGATGCAAAAATGAGAAGATTTTCTATGTTGTAGTGATCATCCATCTGGAATGACACGTGTAGACCCCTCACTTCCTAGATTAAAAGACTATTGAGACGGGAGGAAAGAAAGGAAGCAGAAGAGCCTACTCCCTAGTTAGCAAAAAGCAAGCTGTAAATGAGAACAGGTAAAACTGCCAAAGTCGGAGAACCACTCTCTAAGGTGAATTTCCTGTGGACTGTATTATTTACCTAGTGAGCTTCACATACTCAAGAAACAGCAAGTACTGTTTTAGGAAGAGGCTGCTCAATACTCAACTTCAGACCCTCCTTTTCATGGTTCCAGTTTAAGAAAAGACATAGATCAGGAAACATGCAAATCCAACATAGGGGGACCCAGTATCATTTATTATGGAGGAAAGAAGATGGTGGGAAAAGGCCACACACCCTTGATAGATCACAGGGCAGACCTTAGAAGGAACTCATCTCCATGTTAAAACCTAGAAGGGAGCAAGAGTTAAAGAAGCAAAAAAGGGTCAGGAGGGCTAGAAAAACGGATACCAATCTGAGTTTGATCCCCAGAACTCACATGGTGGGAGGAGAGAACTGACATTCATAAGTGCCAGGGCACACACCTGCAGGCAATGGTACACACAGGTGCATACACACTAAAGAAACCTAACTGTAGAGAGGGGAGAAGAGACTTACTCAGGCAGACAATTCATTATTAAGAAATGCTTCAACAAAAATGACAATGATCTAAGTTTATTAGGGGGATAAAGGTTGAGGACATTGTTGAAATAGCACACGTGAAGAGGAACAAGCTCAAAGAGAGGACAGAATAATCAGTAGCCACCCTGAACAGAGCTATGAGCTGTACAACTTCACTCTGCTGGTAACAAACTCATCAATATAAAAAAAAAATTCAGCAAGGAAATTACTTCACCGGATTTTTTTTTTAAATTTAAAATACTCATTTCAGTTGTAATGTGAAAAATGAACTAGAACAAACATTGCCAAAAACTCCAGGAGGAGGTTGTGGGCATACAAGGCAGGAACTACTAAGCATCAGTGCAGAGACTATAGGGGCAGGCACAGAATGACGCTGGCTAAGCTCACAAGAGGTTAGGGAGAGTCCCTTCCGATCATTACTCATTCATATCGGTAACACGCTCACTACACATCCTATTCCCGAAGCTCCTTGTTCTAAGAAATAAGAGCCAGCAAAATGCAGACTTAGCCTCACACACTGTTGACTGCGCAGGTTTCTCTGCATTGTGCCAGAATAATAAAATAACAGAGACTAGATAAGACATAAAGAGGACACATTTGTTTCTTAGCACTGCGGAGGCCAGGCCATCCCAGACCTGGGTACTTTCTGGGTAAATAACTTCCTTGCCTAGTGAGGGCATAATCTCTCCTTTCCAAGTACCCGACATATACAGATGCATGCCCCAGGCCCATTCTCCATGTGGCATAGCAGGGAGAGAACCTACCAAGATGGGGTAGTTATCTTGCAACTCAGATAAAGTCACAGTCCAGTCACCTTGATGACTGAGTCACTTTCTGCCTCTCGGCACTGTCAGGCTGTCAGCTGCTTAATAGGGGACTATTTCAGAGGAAAGGCAACTGGAGCAAAGAAGGTGAATCCCATTTCTCATTGGTAATATGCACTTGGTAGGTCTAATGCCAAAATAAATGTTCCGAAATACTGAACTCTGAGTGTGGAAGATGTTCATGAAGGCTTAGACTTGGGAGAATTTTATCATTTTAATTGGTGTTGGGGGGGACTTATAGGAAGCTATGCAAGACCCCTCCAAAACACAAAACTGAAATTTGAAGCTGTTTTAGTTGAAAGTAGTTTGGCTACAGAACTCTCAGCCTTTGGTTGCCCAGCTTCCTCAGGTTCCATCAGGGTATCTGAATGATGGCCGCAGCAAGAATGACGGTCAAGAGTGCTACACTCATAGGGGTTTTATGAAATAAAGAATAAGTCAGATTTGATTAAAAAGTGAGGGCTATGGGGTCTGCCATGACAAAGCGGGGGAAGCATTCATTTCTTGGCAGCTGTTTCCTCACATGATAAACAAGATGGAGTCCAGTTACCTACATGCAGGAGGGAAGTCAATTGCTATCAGAGAAATGAACACTGTGGGGTCTCCACAAAATGCTGAGATTAAAACCTCCCAAGCACATTCATAGGACATTACCTAAGTCCTTTCATAGAGATGGGTTAGGGTGCACTGAAAATAGTTACGAATTAATTGGTTCACTACCCATCTAGAGGTTGGGTCTGTGTCTTCCCCTTTGAGGCTGAACAGATTCTGGATACATGGCCCTAGAGATGATGGTAGAAGAGGCTTTTTGCTTGTGTCACATTGGAGTCCCAAGTCACTAAGCAGCTATCAGTTTCTCATGGCATGACAATAAAGTCCAGTGGAAGATCTGGGATGAGCCTGACATCATCCCGCTGTATACAATGGAGTGGAGTCATGGAATGAAGGGTAATTTGAATAAAATTTTAAGTGAACTAAGAAGACAAGGTCAGTTTTTGAGAGACTTAAGTATTTAATTACATTAATGGTTTGGGGAGAACATCTCTACAATACCCGAGTGAGAGTATAGGTATATAATATGCATATTAAGCAAAATGAAATCATGTAGGGGTAACAAAAAAGCACAGTTCAGTTGCCTTGAAGAGACGTCCACATGAAAGTATCCCAGAGACTTTGGGATTCATAGGATCTGTCTATAACATCTCATAAGATGCAAACCATAAGTTCTTATTAACAAGAATGCTGTAAACATAAAAATTTCCACATGAACTATTTCGGGAACTATGTGTCCCTCACACTTGAACAGTTTCTCCTTTGCTTAATAGATCAAATAGTACAAGCGGAGACTGAGGATACCATACAAGTATTTAAGGAAATGACCTGCATGCCTTCATATCTTTCTTTGCAGTGTAACGCCAGATAAATACTTTAAGTCAATAGAAACAAAACAATAGAACTCTGTAATTCCAATAAATTTCCTTATGTTCAATACAAAAATCTCTTACCAAATATTACTCCAAACAAACTACTACAGGCAGTCATATTAAGATGTTGTGCAATTGCATTTTAAATGTAGAGTCAATTGACTTTCAGGCTTAGTAATGTGTTCACATTATTCAAACTCTAAGCTTTGTAAAGAACAGAATGAAAAGTCAACCTCCGGGCCTCATCTCCATCCACTCAGCACTCCCCCTCCCAGCCCCAGGAGGCAGCAACTACTATCAATTTCCCGTACATCTTCCTAGAAACAATTTCTCCAATAAAAGCAAAATGAATGCACATTGGCTATCATGAGTATACTATCCAAAAATCTAGGACCTATCTGTCTAAATATAACTACATTTTATTTATAACATTGAGTGCCTATGTACCTGGGTGTCACTTTTCTATGGTCTGCACAATTATTATATAATATTTTCCCTTTCAATGTATTTTTGCATTTTTATTAATAGTTATGCATATAGACACATCTTAAATTTAGAATAATGATATGTACCATAGTGCTCTCCCTTGAACCTGTACCTCCTGACAAACACCAGGACACCTGAAATTCTTGTCCCTTAACATTAGGGATTCGCTAAGGAACCTCATTCACTACCAAATTCAACTATGCAATACAGAAAGCATTTCCACAATACACAGTTTCCACATCAAAAGGTATATAGGTCATGCTAAGCTAATCACAGAACCAAAGTTACATTCCCAAAGGTAATAACTAATTTTATCCTTAGAAATGATAACAGTTATATTAAGTATATACACTTTTGTCAGTAAAAGGGAGCTTTTACTGTTTGTGTTTTATTTCATAATTTTTACTGTTCACTATCCACGTGTAAGAATGACTCATGATGACTGTATTGTGAAAATCAAACCAAATCTTTTCTCTACTTTCTTTCTGAGCTATTGGTCTTTGTCCGACTTCTCGGTTTTCTTATGAATTATTTATTTTAGAGATGAAGGGCCTCTCTCTGTGATAGGAACTTGTTGATTGGTTACTTTTGCTATGAGAGATTTTTAAAGGCACTTGAACTCATCCACAAAACGACAGACTACAGAATGGGGAAAGATCTTCACTAACACCACATCATACAGAGGTCTAATCTCCAAAATATACAAAAAACTCAAGAAATTGGTTATCAAAAGAACACATAATTCAATAAAAATAAGTGGAGTACAGACATAATCAGAGAACTCTCAACCGAGAAATCTAAAATGGCTGAAGACACTTAAGGAAATGTTCAGTATCGTTAGTCATCAGAGAAATGCAAATCAAAACATCTGAGATTCCATCTTATACCTGTAAGAATTGCCAAGATCAAAAAAACTGATGACAACTTATGCTGGAGAGGTTGTGGGAAAAAAGAACATTTCTTACTGCTGGTGGGGATGCAAACTGGTACAGCCCCTTTGAATGTCAGTGTGGCAATTTCTGAGAAAATTAGGAAACGGCCTTCCCAGTAATACCACTTTTGGGCATATATCCAAAGGATGCCTAATCGTGCCACAAGGACATGTGCTCAACTATTTTCATAGAAGCTTTGTTTGTCATAGGCAGAACCTGGAACCAACCTAAATGCCCCTTGACCAAAGAACTGATGAGGAAAATGTGGTATATTTACACAATGGAGTATTACACAGCAGAAAAAAATAACGACACCTTGAATTTCACAGGAAAATAGATGGAGCTAAAAAACATTATTTTGAGTGAGGTAACCAAGACACAGAAAGACAATATACTCACTCCTGGGTGGTTTTTAAACATAAAGCAAAAAAAAAAAAAAAACAACAACAAAAAAACAGCCTACAAGCCACAGTCCCAGAGAACTTAGACAACAATGATGACACTAAGAGGGACTTACGTAGATCAAATCTACATGGGAAGTAGAAAAAGACAAGATCTCATGAGTAAATTGGGAGCATGGGGACCTTGGGGGAAGATTGAAGAGGGAGGGGAGAAGAGAGAAATTGAGCTCTAGCTCAATAAAAATCATTAAAAAAATTTCAAGAGTTCCTAAATTTTTAGTCACAGTTGTAAGATCCAGACTGTTATGATCGACATGGTTTTAAGTGCACACTTTGTGCTCCATCCAAGAAAAAACAATATTAGACATGTGACATTATTAAGAAGCATAACCATGGAGAAAATCTTTGTCATTAATGACTAATTTTTTTTCCAACAATATTTGGATCATTCATCATTTCTATTCTTCAATAAAAACAAACATTATTTCTTTCTTTCCACTAGATGACTGAAATTTCTGGAACATTTTTTTGATAGCATTTCCATTGCTTTATAATCATATATGGAATAAATAGTTGATATGAAAACCTGAAATTAAAATTTATTGATTGAATCAACTTAAAATCATTAGACATCCTGATCACAATTGTTTCATATGTGTATCTTATCAGTATTCTCTTCTTATGTATTTATGTGCAAAATTTAATCAAAACTTGCACTTGCTTCTGCAAACTTCACATCTAACATTCTGTGTTGATCATATGACAAGAAACTCCTTTATGTGACTGAACCATAGTGAAAACATTATTAGAAAAATGAAAAAAAAAAGGTTGACAACATCCAAATACCTGAAAAAAGGAAACTTGCCTAATTCCATTGTCCTTAACCTTAGTGTTATTAGGCTATCACCTTCCATGGCAAATGCACTGTACAAGAAAAATGATGTGTCTAATTTTCTAAATTATTGATGATATAAACATGCACAACCAATTACAGTTCCATTTCACTTCCTTTCTAAAACTAACAAAGGGTTAAGATAACTGCCAAAGACTCTAAGTCTGGGAACAATAATTTGAGCCAATACTCTTTTTCTGTATCTATTAATATTCCTAGTCACCTAATGCTTAATAATGATATTAATGGTTTTAATTTGCCTAACAAGTAAAATTATTTCAAAATGTTCTTATAAAATATACAGTTGTGGTTTTGAATTTTATTTCTCTGATTTCTTAGGAATTTTTTTAATGTGTGTCAATTTAAGAGATGAATTAATCCTTATTGATAAACTGCTCTTGAAGTAATTGGTATAAATGAACCAGGGAATAATACATGCTCATCTGCCACAGCCATGCCAACTCCACTAGTATTCATTATCAAACTCTTAGCTCTGCTAGTCTCAAAAAAGATATTATAATTTATGTTTATATTACTGTCAATAATTTTAAAAATTAACTAAAACATTCATTGTTTGAAATTCTGTGAACACATAACTATGACCATGGATGTGGATAGGTTCACAGTAGGAAAGAAACTAATGACTGTCTACTTGGTTTTTTGAGACAGTGAAATTAGTAAAATTCACACTATGCCAGCCTTTCTTCCTTAGGGATAAGAATACTCAAGTGTTAATGTGCAGAATTATCACTCTGTATTCCTAAGGCCTTGAAGAACACATTGGATAGTGCAGCATGGAATATAATTTACAAAGAGGCAAGTATAGTGTTGGCTGCACTCCCCATACCCATGAGAGTTAAACCTCTACTGCCATCACCCAATCTGCCCACCTCTAAAAAGCACAACTCAACTGTGTATTTCATATTTTGAGTTTGGTTGCTTTATATACCATTATTGCAAATATTACAGATTCCTCTCTATAAATTTACCTTCAACTTTAAAAGAATCAAGTGTTTTAAAGGTTTATGGCAGGTGGGGGACCAGATAGGTAGGGGATCAGAGAGAAGATTACTAGTGGTATTCAAGATAACAATGAGTCAGTCACGAAGGTTTCAAACCGGGATCACCACGGTCTTTGAGGTGACCCAGTGGGCAAAGGCACTTGATGCCAAGCATGACAACCATAGTTTGAACCATAGGGCCCACATGGTGGAAAGAGAGAACTAATTTCAGCTAATTTAGCTAGCTGTGTGGTGAGGTCCACATAAGCACCATGATTCACAAGCATCATGACACACATGTGACACACACATATATATGTGCCTATAAGCCCACACCTTCCTGCAAACAAATATCTAAACATATGAATGCAAACAAAATGTTTTTAAATAAAATTTAAAAAGAAAGAAGGCCCGAATAGATAAAAAGTATTGACATACGCTGGGAAATCCTACATCTAATTTGCAGTCATCAAAGCTATCATACCTAGCATAAGTAGGTGTATTCGTGATAATGCTTTAAACTTTGTAGTTTATAAAAGCTTAAACACACACAGGTACATGCACATGCATGCATGATGTGCGTGAGTGCACACATTCTCTCACGCCCTCACACAAACACACACACACACACACACACACACACACACACACACAGCAAAGACAGCCTTACTGGAAATAACAGGTACCTCGCAAGATGTGCTGTTTGAAATAAGTTTTATTTTCAGGATATTTCCCACTAAATGGAACCTAAAACAGCGCCCACTGAATGAAGTAAGGGATTGGGATGAACACAATAAAAACTAAAACAATCTGCAACACTTGATGGCCACGGAAGAAGACAGTGCACAGATTGGAAATCAAACTGAACGCAAAAACATAGACAGCATGTTTGCACACAGCTTCCCGTGTCCCCACTGAATGAATTTGAGAGCACACTTCTACTGAGATTTAGCAGGGACAAAGAATAGGATATTTGGCTGTTTCTAGATAATTATGCACAAAACAATCATTGGATTATTTTATTTAGTTTAAACAAATTTTTAGTTCAATATCAAAACTAAAAACAGGTTTTGAAATTTGAAAAGGGAAAGTATTGGCAGACCTTATTCCTTCAGTATTCTCTGAGCATTTGAGTTTGGCACATTTTACATTTAAAAAAATTATTATAGTTGGGGTTTGAGGGAGACTCACACTACAGCATGGATTTGGAGGCCAGGGGGGGAACTTGCAGGAGTAGGTTTTCTGCTTCCACTATGTAAGAAGATGCCATGATCAAACTGAAGTCAACACACTTGGTAGCAGGCACCTTTAATCACAGAGCCATCTCACTGACATTGCTTTGCATATTTTAACTTATTAAATGATATAGTCAATGCATTAAACATATACTTAGTACCATCTTCATATGAGGTGCTTTAAACACACATGTAAATAGAACAAACAACACCTCATGAAGAAAAAAGTTAACAGGGCCACCAGATGACTGATCATTGTACTCTTCCAATCAATCTATCATAAAAAGGGTCCTGAATCAGAATTCCATTAGAACACAGGACTACAATGAATACATCTTCAGGGAAAAAAAAAAACATCTGAATTCTATCCAAGTGTCTTCCTGTTACATATAATGAACCTGTAAACATTCTGTACATATCATCTGGTGCACACACATGTCTTTCTAAGAAAATTGTTATAAATGTGGACCCTCAGACTCTCTGATATTCAAGCAATAAACATTAATTTCATGATACTAAAAAAAGGAACATAAATTTTCCTTATCCTGATGGTATGAAACCAATGGCCCCCAAACTCCCAGTGCAAAAGAAGTAAGAATGCAGAGCAGTGTTTGACAGGGATCTTACATGCATTACTGCTGCACACTCATGATAAACAAAAGTGTCAGATTTATTATCAATTGATATAAGCATAGGTCTCAAGAACCACCTATGGAGTGCACACCACATCTATAAAACAACCTCTGTACCAAAGGCTCAGGGAGCATTATGGAAGAGGAGACAAAAAGATTGTAAGAGTCAGAAGACCAGAATATCTGCTATAACCATGAAGTCTCAAAAACATGGTTGCATGAGCAAAATCTAAGAAATAACACCAACAACTAACACACAAACACGGACAGAAGAAATTTTACATAAACGCACCCCTTGATGAAGTGCTACAGGTAATTGTGGCTGCTGAAAGAGGGAGAATCAGTCATTTCCAGGTAGAGCACCCCTGATAGGTTGTTAAATCAAGTATTCATCTCTAAACACATACACAAATGAGGGAGACTGAAGGAGCTGTGGTATTTATAAATATGCATATGTGTATGTGTGCGGTAAATGCACACACAAACATAATAGTTAAAGAATAAAAAGCAATGAAAATGAAAAGGAGGGGAATCTGGACATGAGGGCAGGCAGAAAGAAAAGAGGGAAAGGAAAATGTTAATATAGTGCTCACATATAAAATTCTAAAAAAATAAAGTACAGTAATTAAAAATAGATAAACTTCTATACCTGCACCTTTGAGAACATCATTTTCATTCCAAAATTTAGGCACAAAGTCATTTTGCTGAATGTTGAATAAGCAATGGTGATTTTGAGGCAAAGCAATTGAGAGATAAAGCTACACAGAAAGTGTGGGGTTTTTTTCATGAAAAATACTTTCTGTCAAAATGCCTAAGAATATAGAAATTATAAATTATGGAAAAGTTTCTAACTGGCTCTTTCCCGATATTACAGAAGTATGCATGGGTGAAGATGCATAAAAATGTAGCTTCACAGAAGACGATCGTTGCCGACATTCCTTCACATGTTTCATGTTCCACACTGCCCCTGCATGTGAAAAAGCTACCATCTGTGGAGCTTCAGTAAAGTCCCAGAAATAACCATAAATATCTGAGAAGATTATTAAGATACTTCTTTCTTTGTCAGGAACACATCAGAGTGGGACCAGATTCTCATAATAGATGGGCACCAGAGGAGACACATCATGACAAACTAGATGAGTGAGCAGATGTGAGAACCAAATGCTTCCTATTAAGGTAAATTTTAAGAGATTCTGCAAAATAGAAACAATATCAGGTTTTTTTTTTTTTTTAGTAAACTTTTGCTTCAGAATAATGGTTCCTTCTCATAAAGAGGCATTTGTGACTGCATTAAAAAGTTTATTTCATTCTTTCTAAACACAGTAACTATTTTCAAATTCCCTCAAATCTAGTGTGTGATGCTAGTCAAGCAAAGTATGAAACTGGTGTCAGCAAAGGTTCTTGGGAGTTATTTCTAATTTTTCAGATTCTAAAGTTCTGAAATAATCTGAATAGCTCAGGTATAAAGTACATTACAGTGCATTCCAGCTTGAGCATGGAACACAAGGTTTAGGATGTATATATCTTCAAAGTTTAGAGTATAAAAGAGGCCGGGCGGTGGTGACGCACGCCTTTAATCCCAGCACTCGGGAGGCAGAGGCAGGCGGATCTCTGTGAGTTCGAGGCCAACCTGGTCTACAAGAGCTAGTTCCAAAACAGGAACCAAAAAAAAAAAAAAAAAAAAAAAAACCTAAGGAGAACTAAGGAGAAACCCTGTCTCAAAAAATCCAAAAAAAAAAAAAAAGAGAGAGAGAGAGAGAAGAGAGAAAAGGAGGAAGGAAGGAAGGAAGGAAGGAAGGAAGGAAGGAAAATTCCGAGATAGTTCATTTGAAGCAGTGAGAGAAAAATGTTTCCTTTAATAGAGAGCCTTCAATTTCTGGAAACCGGAATTTTAAATGTTCTGATGGCCAAGAAATGTTTCTAAATCCTTAAATCCATACCCTTAAACTCATACTCTAGCTCACTGCAGCCTCCACTGATTCTTCTATGTAGACACAAAGTCCCAGATAACATTTAAATATCTTTCTTCTGTGAAGACAGGGAGGCAAAAGTTGCTTCTTTTTTTTTCTTTTGTTAAATTGATTTTATTGAGCTATACATTTTTCTCTGCTCCCCTCCCTTCCTCTCCCCTCACTTTTTTATTTATTTATTTATTTATTTATTTATTTATTTATTTATTTATTTTTTATTTGCGAGACTGGGTTTCTCTGTAGCTTTTTTGGTTCCTGTCCTGGAACTAGCTCTTCTAGACCTGGCTAGCCTCGAACTCCCAGAGATCCGCCTGCCTCTGCCTCCCGAGTGCTTGGATTAAAGGCGTGCGCCACCATCGCCCGGTTCCCCTAACCTTCTACCCTCTCCCATGCTCCCAATTTACTCAAGAGATCTTGTCTTTTTCTACTTCCCATGTAGATTAGATCTCTGTATGTCTCTCTTAGGGTCCTCACTGTTGTGTAGGTTCTTTGGGACTGTGATTTTTGGGCTAGTTTTATTTACTTTATGTCTAAAAACCACTTATAAGTGAGTACATATGATATTTGTCTTTCTGGGTCTGGATTACCTCACTCAATATGATGTTTTCTAGATTCATCCATTTGCCTACAAATTTCAAAATGTCATTATATTTTTCTGCTGTGTAGTACTCCATTTTGTAAATGTACCACATTTTCATTATTCATTCTTCAGTCAAGGGGAATTTAGGTTTCTTCAAGGCTATGGGCATGACAAACAATGCTGCTATGAACATAGTTGAGCACGTGTCCTTTTGGTAAGGTTAAGCATCCTTTGGATATATACTCAAACTGGTATTGCTGGGTCTTGAGCAAGGTTGTTTCCTAATTTTCTGAGAAATCTCTGTACTGATATCCAAAGGAGTTACACCTGCTTGCATTCCCACTAGTAATGCAGGAGTGTTCCCTTTACCCCACAACCTCTGCAGCATAAGTTGTCATCAGTGTTTTTGACTTTGCCATTCTTACAAGTGTCAGATGGAATCTCATAGTTGTTTTGATTTGTACTTCTCTAATGGCTAAGGATGTTGAACATTTCCTTAAGTGTCTTTCAGCCATTTTATATTCCTCTGTGGACATAAAATTGCTTCTTAATGTAGATGGAAGTTTCTGTCCCACCTGGTCCCACAACTGTTCAGTCCCAAATAAACCCACAGAGGCTTATATTAATTATAAACTGTTTGGTCTATTGCTAAGGCATATTACTAACTAGCTCTTACAACATAAATTAACCCATAATTCTTGTTTATGTTTAGCCACATGCCGTGGTACCTTATCTCAGTAAGGCATTCTCATCTTACTTCCTGTGACTGGCTTGCGACTATGTCTCTGCCTTTCCACTTCCCAGAATTCTCCTAATCTCATTGCTCTGCATTTTATTCCTGCCTGGCTACTGGACAATCAGTGTTTTATTAAACCAATATAAGGGACAAATATTTACAGTGTACATGAGCATTATCCCACAGCATCTTAATGTCCCCATCTCAATCAGCACAGCTCACTATCATTTAAAAGCACTGGACAAGTTTCTCCCACCTGACCTGGCAACATAATACACACTCATATTTGCTCTCTTTTGGCATATTTGCACATTTTGCACATCTTTCTTTTTTCACAATATATAGAGGTACACATATATTCTAATTGTGTACACTCACACACACACACACACACACACACACACACACCATACTTTTTTCTTAAACAGAACATTAAAGACATAGACACAGAATGATTTTGTTCAGCTAAAATCTCACCAATGACATGGGAATTTAAATCAATTTAAATATTTGCACAAGAAATTAAAAAGACAGAAAAATGAACAATAAGATGTCAGCGTTGGCTGTATCATTAGGAGGGTGGCCACAAAGGAGGATGGAAAAAAATAGTCAGCTTTGCCTTTTAACCTCTTTATCTTACTTTGCTTCAATTGTAATAATTGTTGTTGTAATAATAATAATAATCACTGTTGTAATAATAATTAATTAATAAGGCGTGCGCCACCACCCCCCGGCTCCCCTCACTTTCTACTTTCTCCCATGCTCCCAGTTTACTCAAGAGATCTTGCCTTTTTCTACTTCCCATTTAGATTAGAGCTATGTATGTCTCTCTTAGGGTCCTCATTGTTGTGTAGGTTGTAGATGTGCAAAATGTACAAATTAAAGACATAGTGTAAATAATAATCACTGTTGTAATCTAAGAAAATCCAAAGACAGAAACATGAAATGAAGCTTTCATCTCTCCTTTGCACTTAGTTCCCAATCACAAGTTCTGTTATGTGTTCTATAGTCTTAAGCACATTTCCTAAGTCTGATTTATGCAACATTATTAGTCATAATGATTAAATAAATTGCAACCAAATTCTACAGAGGTCAATTTTATTTCAATGCAACATTACAGAGACCTGTAGTCATTATCCAATAATTATTAATTAATAATATTATCATAAAGTCTAAGGCACACTGATCTTGGAGATCAAATCTCTTTCTACCATCCCTACATATTACCATATAGAGGCTCCCAGGAATGGGTTTATTAATGGGAATTTTTTTGAGTTTTATTGACTTTGTATGATAGTATTCAAATATTTTCAACCAATTCTAACCTTTGGATAATTCTATGCCATGCTGTAAAGGATGAGCTCTAAGCATAGTAAGGAGAAGTTGAAGCCAGTTATGTTCTTAGTAACTTATAAAGGATCTGAGATAAATGTAATGAGGCATTTAGATATCTGCATCCAACAATGATACTATTGTCAAGAATATAGCAAACATAGTAAGGGTCCCAATATATACTGATAGAACACCAAAACTCCTATCAGTCATCAATCAACCTTTTAATTTCAATAGTCATAACTGCTTATAATATTAAAAACAATTAATTGCTATAAGGTGTAATCCATAATCAACAAACTATACATTATAGAATAAGTTTGTGATAGGCTGTTTCACAAGGGTGTAAGTGTACTCAGAGATACCCAATAACACAGACATCTGATGATGTACTCTTCAAACACGTCCCATTGACAAGTGACACGTAAATGTGTTTTAAGCACCCACTAAAATATTTGGTAAATAACATGTGTGCGTTAAGCACACAAACAATGACCTTTTCAAAATAACAATAAAGTCTGCATTAGAAGTCAAACTTTTAAAGAAGACTGGATAGGAATATATGTCCTATAAGCCCCACTACATGGATGTAATGCCTACCAATTCATGACCTGCAATAGCAGCTGCTGTTCACGGGGCTGGAGTCTGGTTTGGCACTCTGCCACAAGGAAACTAATTCTGGTACACATGAACCAACTATTTGAGCCCATTAATTGATATGGTCTCTTGACCACATTCACATTAGAAGACTCCAAGGTCATTTTACAAAATGCTGGTTTGTTTTCTGCTTTCCTTCGAATGGTGATAAGCACTTCTCTTTCATATTTGTTTAATTTTATTCCAGTATTTGCTAAGCTTCAGTGATCGTAAAGAATAGTGACCACTCTGGGTTAACAGACTCATCCTCTTGTCTGCATAGTTGCATTGTGCTCCCCTAACAAGGTTCAATATAATTTTTACAGAAGCACACACAAAAGGAGAAAAGCACTACCCTGGATACCAACTTCTAGCACAAGGGCATCAGAAGAAACACAGTAAGATGTATATGTTAAAGAGCAATAAAGGTTTACTGCCCAGTCAAAAGAATCAATGGATTATTGCCATCACAAAGATATTAATATTTAGAGCAATAGCATCCTATGTTCAGAAGAAGTGAAAGACTGACAATACTGTATATTCAAAGACAGGCTACAAAATTTCTAATTTTCAGTTGTATCAAATGTTATATTTTAAGTTTAAAAAATATTGATTAATAATACATGTATATGTCAAATACACTATAAACAGATATATGTGCATATGCCCTATATGCATGTATACATACATCCTACATATATATGTATGTAGGATATTTTGTATATGGAGCACTGTTTTGATTTCATACTTTTTTTTCTGAAAATGTCCATTGAGAAGTCTCTTTAACATTATTTTACCATTTTTCTCTGAAAGTTAAACCTGTTCCAACTATAGTCCATGTATTGACTATGCAGCTATAGATAAGGAAACCAAAATAAAATAATAGCCCAAGCCTTTAAATATGGAAATCCATACTGATATATCATATACCACCAATGGTTTACACTAGCTCTTCTAAAGGTTCCTGGGGAAATTTAGGCAGTCCTAACTGGTGTCCTTTACTTTTACAATTTTGTTTAATTAGTTCCCTTCTAGTCTCCAATCTAACAAAGAGAAGGCTGTTTGCACAGAACTCTGGGGTAGAGCCTTACTTTTCGCAATCACAATACATTGGCTTCTACTCACAGAGTGGCCTACTTCCCCTAAACTGGAGTTCCTTTCTCTTTTGCCCAGGGAAATATACAGAGCAGAAACCAAGCATCAGGTAAAGCAGAGTGTCTTTGAAATCCAAACATGGGGATTTGAGAGAAGCACACAGTTTCACCCTCACAGATTTCATCAGCTAAACAGGGCTTCCGATCCATCCAGAGAAAACACCCAAGACCTAGAAGGTAAGGGTCACATGGGTCCACCAGCAAAGAATCATGCAGATCTTTGTGTTCTGACTGGTGGGGGATGCTCCTCACAAAAGATGACTCTGCCTTTCAACTTTTAACTTTCTTCCCCCGTCAGGTCTCTATTAGAATCATAAAATTCCTGTTCCTTACTTTGGACATTACCCATTTTATTAGGCACTGTCATGCTTGAGATTTTATTCAGTGTCTGAGGTTTAAAAAAAATCTAATGTATTTCATATCCTCTAAATTTTTGTGAGCACTCAGAACATTTAAAATAAAACTTTATAGCTAAGTCCCAAAGATGTAACAGTGGCATATTATACTTCTGAGCACACAGGCGTGAGACCTCTTCCTCCACTGCGAGCCTGGTAAAGATGATGCTTATTTTCCTGAACAAAAGTTACTCTGGAAAATGAAATAGAAGTGACATGACAGATAGCTTGCTGGCCTTGAGAATGATATCTGAAAGTTCTCAAAGCCAAATGCAGCAGAATTCTCACTTGTTGAAAAGATTTGAAGACCAAGAAAGGCCTTTCTACAAGAAGCTTTTTTCCCGGGTCCTTTGGAAAAGCATCACATTTTCCCATCAGGTATTCCTTGCTCATATTTCTGCTATTATTGTATTTGCCACTTTCTCTTTTGATGCAAGCAGAGGAGGTCATGGAAAATTCCTAAAGAAACTCATTAAGTGAAACCACAGCAGGTCAGGAGCAAACGCAGACGTGAAATGCAAAGAGCATTGGCTGTTACAATCAAATGTGATTAGATTACAAACCCTCTTTTCAACTTACGCATAGAGGGGGAAAATATTCATTTTTTCAGTAAATATCTATGATATACAAAATAGAAAAGTTAATACATAGATTAAACTCTGCCATCTCTGAAACATTAAAGGTAATTGAGTTGGCCCCTTAATCTTCTTGGCATTTACCACTGCAAACCCTTTAAACAATAGACTAAGAGCAAACACAGATTACCCTTTAAACAATAGACTAAGAGCACACACAGATTATCATTTTCTGCACATATGTGCACTTACAGAGGCATCCGTTCTTTCCTCGCATGTCAGCCACTCACAGAACAAGGGGATCAGTTTACATTTCGTAAACTTTACTTTTGTTAAATACATTTTCTACATGTTAATGATACCATGATTTGCCCCAAATAACACACACCTCTTCACTCCCCATGTCACACCTTTATGCTACTGAAAGATAAAATATAAATGGTTTGAAACTTCCGAGTGTGAAATAACCATTCAGAAAAGCAAAAGTCAGTGCATAGTTAACCTCTTTATGAGACTGTGGTACTTGGAGATGAATTCTAAGTGGGGAAGTGTAGATTGCTTTGATTTAGAAAATTGGTACCATTAAACAGTTTACAAAGCGCCTACTGTTCTGCACCATTATCTTCAGTGTGTCACAGTCAGCATTTTCACAATATTTAAAGCACTCCCAACGTCCTCATAAATAACATTTATATGCCTGCACAGCGACTCGGTACTATAGGTAACACAGTATGATTGTCTGAACCAAACTGCATGAACCGGGAATAATGATGGACAAGGGGCCAAAAATGTCTCCAGGCAGAAGCAAAACCAGGCCACCTTAGCAACATATTTGACTCAATACTCAAAGCTACTGTGTTACCTGGGGTGTAGCAAACAGGTCAGGGAGCAAGCTGGGACTCATGGGCACAGTAGCATCTTGTTGCCATGCAACAATTTAGTATAAGCAGGCGACCCAGAGCCTGGCACTGCCATTTATTCTCCTTTGGCTGTTTTACAATGAAAGAGATTTCTTCAACTCCTACAGACAACCCAACTTACAACTGTCATTTTATTCTTTCCACCTGTTCAGATCCCAACAGAGATCTGTCACCGGAGTCAAGGGCACTAATGAACACTGGCCAAGGTCTTCTGTGAAAGTCTCAGTGCTGCTCTGAAAATCTGACATAAGTTTAAGATGAAGTCTTGCTGAGTTCCATATATATATATATATATATATATATATATATATATATATATATATATAACATTCAGCTGCAAAAATTATAAAAACCTGTCCCCAAAGTAGAATTCTAAAACAAATACAAATTCCTTTACATTGAAAAAAAAAAGACTTTCAAATTCATCTCCTTATTACTGAAGAATTAAATAAGAAATGATGGAACCAAGACAGCAATTATATCCCAGTTGCTATGGTTGGAAGAATCGAAACCAATGAGCCACAGGGGGAAAGGGACTCTTCTGGCAAAGAAGATTTTTTTTTAATTTGTCCACAGAAAACAGAATTCTCCATACGTGTGAAAGCTTAATACATTAAAGAAAAAAAATGGCAAGATGGGAAATGGATCTAAAAAATGGGTACACGGTTTTAATCCTTAAAAATAAGCCAAAAATCATTCAAGAAATTCAAAGGGTAGGCTCCCACAAAGCCAGCACATTAAGTAGGATCAAAACCCCCTGCCATTGTCCTTGGTGTCTCATCAGCCCTCATTGTTCGCCATGTTCAGAGAGTCCGGTTTTATCCCATGCTTTTTCGGTCACAGTCCAGCTGGCCTTGGTGAGCTCCCCGTAGATCAGCTCCACTGTCTCAGTGGGTGGATGCACGCCTCGTGGTCCCGAATTCTTTGCTCATGTTCTCCCTCCTTCTGCTCCTCCTTGGGACCTTGGGAGCTCAGTCCAGTGCTCCTGTGTGGGTCTCTGTCTCTATCTCTATCCATCACCAGATGAAGATTCTATGATGATATGCAAGATATTCGTCAGTATTGCTCTAGGATAGGGTCATTTCAGGTTCCCAATCCTCAGCTGCCCAAGGAACTAACTGGGAACCTCATCTTGGGCACTAGGGAGCCCCTCTAGGGTCAAGTCTCTTGCCCACCCTAAACTGGCTCCCTTAACTAAGAATTGTGGTTCCGTGCTCCCCTATCCACCTTTCCTTTATCCCAATTCTCCTGTTTCCCAGGTCCCCCCTCCTTCCCTTCTACCTTTTCTCTCCCCATCTCCCTTTACCCCCATCCCACCCCATCCCCAAGATCCCATTTTCTCCCCGGAAATTTGGTGTACTTCCCTTAGCCAAGAGGACAACTATATGTTTTTCCTTGGGTTCACCTTCTTACTTAGCTTCTTTAGGTTCACCTCTTGTAGACTCCGTGGTCCTTATTTATGGTTAGAAACCAATTATGAGTGAGTACATCCCATATTCATCTTTTTGGGTCTGGGACACCTCACTCAGGATAGTGTTTTCTATTTCCATCCATTTGCATGCAAAATTCGAGAAGTCATTGTTTTTTACCGCAGCGTAGTACTCTAGCGTGTATATATTCCATACTTTCTTCATCCATTCTTCCATTGAAGGGCATCTAGGTTGTTTCCAGGTTCTGACTATTACAAATAATACTGCTATGAACATAGTTGAACAAATGCTTTTGTCATTTGATAAAGCATCTCTTGGGTATATTCCCAAGAGTGGTATTGCTGGGTCACCTTCCTAGATATGGACGGAGGGGGGAGGACCTAGGACTTACCACAGGGCAGGGAACCCGGACTGCTCTGTGGACTGGAGAGGGAGGGGGGGGAGAGGAGTGGGGGGAGGGGGAGAAGGGTGGGAGGAGGGGAAGGGAAATGGGAGGCTGGGAGGAGGTGGAAACTTGTTTTTTTGTTTATGTTTTTTTTTCTTCTTTTCGCAATAAAAAAAAATTAAAAAAAATAATAAATAAATAAATAAATAAATTTAAAAAAAGAAATTCAAAGGGGACTGGATATTGCAAAGAAAGTGTTCATGAGACATGCTTAAAAACATTGGGGTTTAAAGAAGCCATCATTGGCCTACCTAGATAAACAAAGATGGAAATAATATGGTGACCTCAAGAAATTTGGAGGCACTAGCTAGAAACAATTGTTATACTTCTAGAAGATAACATGAAATCAAGCATCAAAATACTTTACAAGTAATCATACTTCTAAGAGCTGTTCTGAGAAACCCATCTATTTGGCAATTAAAAGCAGGCAGGCTGAACACTGTAGAGTAAGAAAATATGGAAATGATATACATATCAAGTCAGAGAACCCTGAACAAATAATTTATAATTTTAATTGAACCTACACGTTTAATGATGATTATGACTAGGCATTAAGAAGCATTTAAAGGGAAAGAACATCATGTGTTGCAAGGTTCTCAAACAGCCACACAAAACCGAGGTGTGTTGTGAGCACCCACTTGCTGGAGCACACGCGATTTATGGATGTATTTAATTTCCCCCTCCTCAGTCCACCTTCTTCTGGGTCCTAGGTTCCTAGACATGGATCTCTGTGGTGTCTTCCTCTCTCATGCCTTGCGAGTAGTGTACCAGCTTGTCATGCATTAGCTTTTCTCGTCTCAAGTAAACATAGAGGTAAACGACAATGATTAGAGAATCAGGTCAGACTGTTCTCCAGTTGATGTAAATTTTTAAGAGAAATTGATGAAAAATATTCAGATGTCACCGCACTATGTAACAGATTCAGAGAGAAGAAACAAGGACATCTTAAGGTGAATTATCACTTCTCATCCACACTCTTTTCATACACTATGAAACAAAGGATCTTTAGTGATATATTATGTAACTTATTTCCTGAGAAGAATAAAGGTCTCCTCAGCATAGATAGGGACCGACAAAAGAGCAAAACAAGAACACCACCCAAGTCCAACTGTGTGAACCAATAAGTTTTATTGCATTTACTTTTGGACTGAGGGTCAGTGGTTACTTGTAGAAAAAATTACTCAGACAGCTGCATCACCAAAGTATACCCCAGCATGGATGACATCTCAAGAAAAATGGAAATCTGAAGCACAGTGCATGGCCTGCAGGCATCACAAAAGGTTGTCGATTCTTTCCAGGAAGCTCTATGGCTCTGAGCCTTTTCCACACAGCCCAGGTGGCTGTTCTGAGATGTCTCTAAGCAGTGCTTTATCTCACAGAATCTTCTTTTTAAATTTTGAATTGATTTTATTGAGGTATACATTTTCTCTGCTCCCCTCTCTGCCCCTCCCCTCCCTTTTCAACCCTCCCCCAAGGTCCCCATGCTCCCAATTTACTCAGGAGATCTTGTCTTTTTCTACTTCCCATGTAGATTAGATCTATGTAAGTCACTCTTCATGTCCTCATTGTTGTCTAAGTACTCTGGGATTGTGGTTTGTAGGCTGGTGTTCTTTGCTTTATGTTTAAAATTCACCTATGAGTGAGTACATGTGATAATTGTCTTTCTATGTCTGGGTTACCTCACTCAAAATAATGTTTTCTAGCTCCATCCATTTTCCTGCAAAATGCAAGATGCCGTTATTGTTTTCTCTTGTGTAATACTCCATTTTCATCACAACCTCTTCAGCATAAGTTGTCATCAGTATTTTTCATCTTGGCCATTCTTATAGGTGTAAGATGAAATCTCAGAGTTGTTTTGATTTTCATTTCACTGATGGCTTAAGTGTCATTCAGCCATTTTAGATTCCTTTGTTGAGAGTTCTCTGTTTAGGTCTGTTCCTCTCTCCCTTTTTTTTACTGGATCATTTTTCCTTTGATGACCAGTTTCTTGAGTACAATGTATATTTTGGAGATCAGTACTCTTTCTGATGTGTGTTGGTGAAGATATTTTTCCATTCTGTAGGTTGGCATTTTGTCTTGTTGACTGTGTCCTTTGCTTTACAGAAGTCTCTCAGTTTCAGGAAGACACATTTATTAATTGTTGCTCTCAGTGTCTGTGCTACTGGGGCAATATTTAGGAAGTGGTCTTCAGTGTCAATGCATTCAAATGTACCTCACACTTTCTCTTCTATGAGGTTCAGTGTAGCTGGCTTTATGTTGAGGTCTTTGATCCATTTGGATTTGAGTTTTGGCCATAGTGATAGATATGGATCTATTTTCATTCTTCTACATGTTGATATCCAGGTATGCCAACACCATTTGTTGAATATGCTTTCTTTATTCCATTTTATATTTTTTCCTTCATTGTCAAAAATCAGGTGTTTGTAGGTGTGTGTATTAATATCTGGGTCTTTGATTCAGTTTCATTAGTCCTTCTGTCTGTTTTTATGCCAATACCAAGCTGTTTTCAGTACTGTAGCTCTGCAGTAGAATGTGAAGTCAGGGATTGTGATGCCTCCAGAAGTTCCTTTACTGTACAGGATTGCTTTGGCTATCCTGGTTTTTTTGCTCTTTCATATGAAGTTGAATACTGTTCTTTCAAGGTCTGTAAAGAATTTTGTTGGGATTTTGATAGCCATTGTATTAAATCTGTAGGTTGCTTTTGTTATGATTGCCATTTTTACTATGTTAATTCTACCTATCCAAGAGCATGGGAGATCTTTCCACTTTCTGGTGTTCTCTTCAATTTCTTTCTTCAAAGATTTCAAGTTTGTGCTATACAGGTCTTCCACTTGTTTGGTTAGAGTTACTCCAAGATATTTTATGCTATTTGTGGCTATTGTGAAGGGTGATGCTTCTCTGATTTCTTTTTCAGCCCATTTATCATCTGTGTACAGGAGGACTATTGATTTTTTTTTTTGAGTTAAGCTTGTATCCTGCTACATTTCTGAAAGTGTTTATGACTTGTAGAATAAAAGTTCCTTGATAGAATATTTGGGGTCACTTATGTAAACTATCATATCAAAAGCAAATAGTGAAAGTTTGATTTCTTCTTTTCCGGTTTGTATTCCCTTGATCTTTTTTTTTTGTTATCTTATTGCCCTAGCTAGAACCTCAAGAACTATATTGAATAGATATGGAGAGTGGGCAACCTTGTCTTGATCCTGATTTCATTGGGATCTCCCTGTGAGTTTCTCTCCACTAAGTTTGTTGTTAGCTGTTGACTTGCCTTTATTATGTTTAGGTATGTCCCTTGTATCCCTGCCCTCTCCAATGCATTTGTCATGAAGGGATATTATATTTTGTTGAAGGCTGTTTGACGATCTAATGAGATGTGATGGAGGAAGGTCATTGGTTAAATAAAAAGAAACTGCTTGGCCCTCATTGGTTAGAAGATAGGTGGGAGGAGTAAACAGAACAGAAGGCTGGGAGGAAGAGGAAGTGAGCTCAGACTCCACAGCTCTCCTCTCGGGAGCAGATGCCTCAGAGAGATGCCATGCTCCCAGCTCCCAGGCAGACGCATGTGATGAAGCTCCGACCAAGGATGGACATAGGCTGGAATCTTCCCGGTAAGCGCACCTAGGGGAGCTACACAGATGATTAGAAATGGGCTAAATTAATATGTGAGAATTAGCCTAGAAGAGGCTAGATAGAAATGGACCAAGCAGTGATTAAATGAATACAGTATGTGTGTTGTTATTTTGGGCATAAGCTAGCCAGGCAGCCGGGGTGCTGGGAACGCAGCCCCGCCGCCCTTATTACTACAGAGATAACCATGTGGTTTTTATTTTTCAGATTGTTGAGGACAGAGTGGCCACATTTTCAGCGACTTCCTGAATCTACTGAGCTGTGTACTTCCAAAGTTTAGTGAGGCTTCTGGGCATTGTGGGATGTTTCAGCTCCTATAGGATACCCTGTCTTTTTAAAGAGATTCCCACCATGATGGAACCTGAGAAAGATGCTTAATGCAGCTAGAATTTCCTTAACACAATACTGCTGTGTGTTACAGGAGATGTATATTGTTGTGTAATTTTACCACTAGATGTTTCATGATGTGAACATACAGTATTTGGCTACTGAAATTGTCTTATTCTTCTATCATGAGCACCTAATGCTTACAAATATAAAGCATACTTCACAAAGAAATATAAAAATCTGACCTTGTAACATACAAACACACATACGCACACACACACACACACACACACACACACACATGCATGAACACTTACTTTACCAGTGGTATGTAAGTCTTTTTTTTTTTTTGGTATGTAAGTCTTAATAGGGCAAATAATCAAACAATCATTCTTTCCCATTCACTAAACAAACCCATGACTCAGATTTATATGATTGGAATATGACTTATCCCCCAAACTCCTATAGGGCTTTAATCACAGTGACAGTTAATTGTGTCAAGTTGAATGGCTTTGGAATAAACTAAAAGGCAAAGCACTGGGGTACTCCTGTGAGGATATTCATGACCAGATTAATTGAAGTGGGAAGATCTACCTTAAAATTGAGCAGCCTCTTCTATTGGTGCTCCAGATGAAATGTGATGGACGAAGAGACAAATTTTGTCCTTTGCCCACTTGTTTTTACTCTCACTGACACATTCATATATCCTGTTGCTGCTCCTGCTGCTGCTTTCCATTGCTAATATTAGAGTCCAGCTTCTTTGAGCTTTTAACATGATCTAAAACTTGGTGGGTGTTCATCAACCCACCAGGGCCTCTGTAAACACACACACACACACAGATACACACACACACACACACACACACACACACACACACACACACAAGCTGGAGGCACCTAGGATCATGAAATGAACCACTACCAGGTTCTCAGTCTCCCCAGTGCGAGACAGCAATTGTTGGACCACCCAGATGCTGTCATATAAGCCAATCTAATATGTCACATTTATAGCATAAATTCAGCTATTAGATGTGTTCTTCTAGAGAACCCAGACAAAAACAATTCACAAAGTCTCATATTAATGGTACTAAGACCATGGAAACTTAATATGATTATGGAGTTAAGATGTGAGGCTTTGAGGAAGTGATTAGATTAGATCTTTATGGTTGAACAACAATAATTAAATCCTGTTAGTTTTTCAAAGGAAAGACACAGACACACAGAGAGACAGACACTCTTGACATGTTGTGCTGGAACCCAAGAAGACATTTTCCTGAAAATACAGCATTGTCTTGTACCTAGAATTTTGATCACTATAAGTCATTATCTTTTTTAAAATATAGCCAACATCAGATATTTTATTATAGTAACATAGGCTAATATAGTTTTTTGTCTATATTATTGAGGAACACTACAAGACACCATAGGTGCACAAAAAAAAATGGAGAAGAGAAAGAAACAGGGGACTGTGGACCATAGGAACTATTCCTGCAGGTGACCTCTGTAAGATGCTGTTCTATGTTGTTTGTACCATCCCTGTTTAGGAAAAACATACACTTCCCTTGACCCACTGCTCTAGATATTGTGGCATGCCTCTTCCTCAAGTCTGGTAATATCAGCTTTATTGCTTTGCAAATTTATGTCTTTGTAAATAATGTAGTGGCAGCTACATAGTGATGAAGCCATATATCATTCTAAAAGGCCCCGCCCCTTCTACCTGCCAATATAACCATACACATCATATCTATTGGAGGAAAAAACACTAAGCTCACCCAGTATGTCTGGGTATCATATATAATGCCTTTAGGGTTTCAGTCTTACACAGGGTTTGAAGGTGGTCTCATTTGGAACATTTATTTTTGATTGCTGAACTCAGCAATCAAAAATAGAACACAATTGGTGGGAATAAAAACCCTTGCTGGTTATGGAATACAAGGCATGACCCTTCTCCTTCAACTGTATAGAAATGAGACAGGAAAGGAAAGCATTAGAGACAGGCATACTAGACTATATCTACTGTGGCCTCCTACTAGAAACAGTTTGCATCTGAGTTTGCCACAGCAAAGATCCTCCAACCATGGTCTCCAGGCAGCAACATCACTCTGCCTCACCCTGCACCAAATGAACAAGAAACTCTGAATGTAGGCCTGGAATGGCGCTAATCTGAAGCTCGGGGGGATTCTGGTACACAATGAAGAATGGATCACATTCTCAGAAAGCTGGTATCAGACCATAGTTGACATAAAATGTAGCTTAGAGGTGATGCTAAACTATCATAGCATCTCAATCTTACTTTAAAACAGAAAAGGCAACAACAGCTTTCTATATTCCACCAGGCAAAGACAGAAATATAGAATGGTAATAATCATAAGTAGAGGGTTAGTGCCAATGAGTCAAGTCTAGGAATCAAAGTGTTGACTGAGAACCCTGGCACTTTCATAGGCTGAACATCGACATCACACCAAGAAACTCAGTTCTAGAAGTCATCCTTATTTCTTAGACACTGACTTCACAAGTATGGATAACTATTTGGATCTGAGACACTTATGACAGTTCCAAGTCCATTCCAGTTATCTGAAAACAGTGAGCTCTCCACATTTTATTTGATGATTGCTGTTTCCCTACAGCACCACAGACGGCATTTCAATCATCTTGCTAACAAGAAGGAAACATGGCCGACAATTTCAAAAACACATGTTGTATGACTACTTCCTACAGATACTGCCTTTCTAGAGGGAGGCTCCTTATGTTTAAAGAAATAAACACAAAACTTGCAAGACTCTGAAAACCTTGTTAGGTTAGGTGGAAGATTCCTGTGTGGTTTGGAAGGCAGAAGATTTGTGTGTGGTGCCAAAGTTAGATAAGCATTGATAATGAGTGAGAGAAGAGACTCTCTGTCAGTTAAGCTGTCTGAGAGCTGTGCAGGTAGCCCTGGGGATGCAGCTTTTATGAATCATCATCCTTGCTGCTCTAAGCCACCTCTTACTCAACCCCTGTGAGAACCTCCAAATCCACTGCTTTACTCAGCTTGACTTGGGTGGGATGGTTGCTTTGATGTGTTGTCAGTACCCTACCTAGGAAGAAAAGACACTTTTTCATATTCTCCCAGGAGAGGGAAAAAATAGCACAAGACTCATTATGAAATAACTCAATCGAGGGGGGTGGTGATTCCGGCAAGAAGGCTCTTTGAAAAAAAAAATGGCAGGCTGGAATGAAGGTTCAGCAATTAAGCCCTTGCATAGGTCCCAACACCAAGTACTTCCTGTCTCTCCAGCTTTAGGGGATCAGATGGGTGCCTTCTTCTGGTTTCTGTGGGCACCTGCATACACGTAGCATACACACTGATACACAAACAAAAGTAAATCTGGAAACAAACAAAAACAGAAAATTATTGCTATATTTGTTCTCAGAGCAAGCTGAGAACTGCTTTGGACTCTAGGATCAGAGCAAAAGGTCTGAATTCCGACCTGGCTTACTAAATTTTAAATTATTTATATGGTTCCTGCCTGTGAGCTCTACTGGGACCTACAAATTCCACGAAGAGTATGTTCAGACAGGAAATAAGCCGTGGAGAATCAATTCAGTGAATTAGTGTTAAGCTAAACTTTTCTGTGTGTTACAAGACTGACAGCAAACAGCACTGAGGACAGGAAAAGGAAAACGATATCCGAGAGTTTCGATGGTACAAAGGGTGCCATTTAGTAATTGATATGTTTCCCTGCTCTCCAAAATGCAAAGGTATTGTAAAAGAAAAACCTAGCTATTGCAAAAAGCATCTCTATAAAATTGTAATGCTTTTGACTAACAAAGCTGAATTAATTAAGAATGTCCAATTTCTAAAACATATTAGCTGGCTGCTGCATGCTTCACTATCAATTTCCTTTACACAAAGTATGTGTCACTTCTATGGCCACCAGTTAATAAGATATTTGCTATTAGTTATTTCTCCTGTCAAGGATGTGTCTCTGCTGCCTAATTTACATAATTATTAAGCATCTTGCTTTTCTGAGTACTTGTACAAAGGTTATATCAAGATAACACACTAAAGATGTTTCAAGATGTTCAAAGAGAAGAGGAAGAAGTAGGGTCTATGACTGCCAGCATAGTAAATGACCAGTTTATTCCTTAAATTCAGCCTCTCGAAAAGCAAAAGCTCTTCCCTGCTCCCTGTTTAAGTTTTCCTGCTGAATATGCTATTACTTGCAAAGGCAACTGAGTGATAAGACAAGAAAGAAATAAGGTGTATGAGTATGGCTCAGAGGCAGAGTGTTCACATGGATTGCCCAGGGTTCTGGGTTCAATCCTCAGCACAAGAAATAGAACGGGGAGAGCTAAAAACTAGAATCCATATAATTATACCCAAAGACAATTACTTTAATTAATTTTTTGCCATTCATTCCTCCTAGTGTGTGTGCTTACACATTTTCTTATATTTCACAGTTTTGAATGTTTACAGACATGAATTCTAGATTATCATTTTGAATTATCCCAAAATGGTTTATATTTCACAAAATAGCTTTGCTTAGAGTGCTGTATATTCCGAAAATGGAAGAAAACCATTGTGACGGAGATGCAGCAACATTAATTATAGTAGGGAGATAACATAAGTAACCTCTATTGCAACATTCAGTGTTCACTATCAGTCTCCATGTTAAGAGACCAACTTGTAAATTCAGGATGATTAGGACCATATATATTCATATTCATATTTCCTGAATCTAGTTTCTAATCCCAGGTAGGGAGAATCAAATAAATATTTTTGGACAAAATACTTCACACCTACCTAATGTACATTTTAAGTTTTAGTCCGTATCCAAGGGACTAAGACACCATAATAAAAAGCGACTTGTTGAAGAAAAGATTTATTTGGCTCAGATGTTGCAGAGCATCAAGGAAAAGCCAACCTAGGACTCATGGAGGAACACTGCTTACTGGTTTGCTCCTGGATGGCTGGCTCAGCAATCTTTCTCCTACATCCATGCTCACCTGCCTAGAGACGACACCAACAGTGTGCCCTATATCAATTAGAAATGAAGAAAATGCCTTGCAGACAAATGACCATAGGCCAATCTGACATGGACATTTCTGTTGCTGAAGTTCCCTCTTTCCAGGTGACTCTAAGTTGATACTGAGTTGACAGATGAAGTTACCTATGACATTATACTCCTTGTCAATTCTGACTCACAAATATACCACTTTACACTATAGCTTTTGTTGTTTGTCCCTAAGATCCCACATTGATATCATAAAATATGGTACAACTTAGAAAGTCCCACCACCTTTAAAAGATTCCAATGATTTAAAAAAAACTCAAGTTCTCTTTAAAAATCCAAAGCCTTTTAACTGTGGGCTCCTATAAAATTCAAAATAAGTTACACCTTCCTATTCCAAGAAGTCAGAATTAAGCACAGTAACAATCTTATCCAAGCCAAAACAATTCCAGCAGCATAAACAGCTCAGTTGCCAGGGTCTTGGACTTGCTCATGATCTTCTTAGCCCCAAAAGGCTTATGCAGCTTCACTTCTGTCCTGCTACCCACAGCACACACAACTTGTCTTGTAGGTTTGTGTCAATTACACTCACAACTGCTGTTCTCTTTGGTGAGAATCCCACGGTCCAGGACCCTGGATAAACCCTGCTACTGAGGCTTCCACTTCACTCATACCCTCTCCTCCCTCTCTTGTCACACTTGAGCTCTACCATAGTGTGCCAAGTCTCTGCTCTTTCCAGAATCCCTCCAATCAAGGGTCTCCACAGCAACTGGGATTGCAACTCCTTCTCCCTAATCCCAGACAGTGGCAAGACTACATGTGTCTGCAGCCTATCTTCAGAGGACTGGCTGTGGATTCTGAAACAGAGCATCAGCGAGCACACAGAGAGATCACAGTAGACTCACACTGGGCCCGGGATGCCTGGTTTCTAGCAGAATGTCTCTATGGACAGTGAGAAAGTGAGTATGTAGCATCCATCTTGGTCGTGGCTCAGATCATCAGCTCTTGAGTTAACTGTAGGGAATCAAATGGTATATTTAAGCAGATCATCACACTGCCCCCTATACATTACACAAATATACAACGAAGAAAGGGATACTGGTTAAATGAATCAACAACCGAACCTATCATTGGATTTTAACCAGTCATACCTGCCAATCATTTTTTGCTCACAATATGGAAGCAAAAGAAAGACAAAAGTCTACTAGTTATAGAATCTACAATTTGAGCAAAGCTGCCTTTAACCCAGCATCTCACAGCCTGGCCTGAGAGAATCAGTTCTATGGGAACGTCTGTGCTGCAATGGAAATACATTCCTAGTTAGAGAATCATGTGAATTAACATAAGAAATGGCAAAACTGAATGACTCCATGGATAAAAAGTTGGGGGGATGCAGTTTGAGTTTAAAACATCACAGTATCACATTTTATTTTTAATTGTTGCAGTTATATTTTGTATGACACTCGGTGGTTCACAATTAGCTACGGAACCGTGGTTGACCCCTAACACATGATCCTTACCTCAGTCCTCCCAGGCTTGAGAGTGCATGCATGTGCTGTCTGTCACACTTAACTAACTACCTTAAAAGTGTGCTCTCACCATGAACGCTGTACTATCACTTTAATGTCCTTTGCATTCAGTAAACATTGTAAAGCAATGAGAAGCAAAGGCAAATTAATTTTTTTACTGTATGCCAATCAATTTGGATAATGGAGAAGTGAAATAATATCCCAAACACAAATGATGAATAATTTATACCCCTGACAGTAATAACTAAAATATAATTACCAAGTTGCAAATTTTGAAATTAAATCAACAATGGGCTTTCTTTGGCTGATTTGGGTTTTGTTTTCCTTTGTTCTTTCCTTTGAAAAGGCAAAGATTAGAGTCTCTCTATAAATATATTTGTGCAAAATGAGGCTTATAGTTTTTCTAAGAAAGATGACTAGAAGTTGGGTTTGTTTGAGCAAAAACATTCCAGCATCTTACCGAAGGGAGCAAAATTCAATGTATGCTTTGTACCGACACAGAATGCTAAGAGGCATTGCCCATGGATAGGGCATACTCTTTTAACTCTAAAGAAATGTTGATTGCTTTCCTGAGGGCTGCAACTGAAGTCAATACATGAACACTGTCCCGATGGACCAACTGGATAGGCTAAATGCAAAAATGCCAGCACCCGCCCGACGTTCTTTCCCTCCCTAGAAGGGAAAGAAAATGTTGTATTAAAAGGCAAGATTTAAAGAAGGATTTGACACAGGGTTCTATTCCCTCTGCCTCCTAGAAACCCTAATATCCAGGTTTTAATTGAAAAGGCTCAACAAAGATCTTGAAAATTGGTTTTAGAAATGATCTCTTGAACCCTACTAGGTAAAGAGGCTGGAAGACCAAAGATGAATTTAGTGAGGACAGTAAAGTCTCTTCAAGTATATATCTAAAACAAAAAAAAAAAACCCACAAAATTAAGATCACTCAGCAGCTGAGGCCTGTGATGTATTACATCAGAATTTATCAGCTCTGCAGGATTTCTAAATCATTACCCCTCTGTTGGGGTCAGCATTCTAAATGGTACTCCGGGGAGAGTGGCTATGTGAAGAAATAAATAAATATGAAAACATAAAAGAATATGGGGGTGTGAGCGGGAGGCATCACTCAACTGACATCTGCTCATTCAGCTGCAGCCAAAGGGCCGATGAAAATGAAGTGCTACATAGACTTCTCTACGCAGGCCAGTACTACAAGGAAAGCTAAACAGTAGAGCTACAAAGGCGGGTGCAACCACCATCCTGTCTTGTGCCTGTCCAGGCTGTGAGTTTGAAAACTCATCTCTTTTGGAGATGGCCCTGTCTCTAAGCACCGTTCCACAGTGGGACGGAAGGGGAGTGGTGTCCACCCAGATCCGGCTACTGTCATACCAACTGAGGGAGGTCCACCTTCGACCCTCTAATGGTGACAGCCTGTGCTGTTCCCTGGGATATAAAAATGGCAGCAGGACTCCCAGACACCCATTAAGACTTCTTCCTACACAGAGGACTTCAGACACTCTAGCTCTCCTTATACAATCATAAGAATTCTCTGTGGCCACAGTCACCCATGATCTCAGCATAATGTTGAGATTTCATGAAGCGTTAGAAAGGTTGAGCATCTTATCACACAACATATTATAGAACCGCAGGACTTCTGAGCCCCAGTGCAAATCTTCTAAGAAGCAGACAGGTTAGCTTTCTCTCTGGACATCATTCTGCAATTGCTACACACCAAACAACAAAACTGCATTTTCTTTACCACCTTTTTTTTTCCCATGGACTCTATATGTAAGAAAGAACTACAGACACTTTCATTTTAAGTTGATTACATACACTGCAGTGTTTTAACATATGAAGTAACAGAAATTAAAACCCCTCACCTCAATCTGTCATTTCAAAGGCTGGGTACCCGCCACTCTACATATTAGTTAACAGCCATGCAGAGGAGCTTTAATCCAAAGTTTAGGGCAAAAGCCCTGATTCTAGCAGTCCAATAGGTTAACCTTGGCTACCTAGCCTAGGCGAGCCTAAGAACCTTACATCAGTGGACCAAGTATAGAGACGAGGAATGCTTAATAGCCAAGAAAGGAGATGTCATCGGTGCAAGTAGAAAAGAGAAGCTAGGAAGGAAATCCAGTAACCCTAGGTCTGTTCTCTAGGAATAATATGATGGACTTTCAATTTAAATACAGTAGGAACTGTGGCAGAGAGGAAGGATGTGCATAATTAAACAGTTCTGCCTGTCACTGGCCTAGCTGTAGATATGCAGGGTCGTCCCTAAAAAGCAGTTTGCCCCCATCAGCAACGGAAAGGACTAACCTCTTACCTACGATGCACTCCAAGTTACTGTTATTCTCCTCTTGGGAGTGAGTGGTCTGTCTTACCCATGAACCTTACTGGTTTTAGAATTCACGGTGACTGCAGGCTTTAGGACAATGACTTATCCTTGTGCCTTCTTCACCAGAAAAGAATAAAAAAGGTCAGCTATCCATACTTGTAAACATTCTTTGATTAAAACAGCTGGTTGTTTCTTTATTGTTGCTCTGATAAAGTATAATTTAAGCAAGAAACGATTTCTATTGGCTCACAAATAAAGGGTACAGTCCACCATGGCAGAGAAGTCGAGGCACAGGAGATTAGCATAACTGTTCACATTGTATCGACAATCGGGAGAGGAGGGCAAGAACGCTGGCGTGAATGCTGGCACTCTGACGGCTTTCTCCTTTTTATGAAATCCAGGATTTAAGTCCAGAGTATGATGTCACCCATTTTTAGGATGGGTCTTCTCAACTCTTTTAATCTAACAAATAGAAACCCCCAAAGACATGCCCAGAAGATGAATCATCCCAGAAGTGTACCAGGAGGATTGCCCTAGTGACTCATCCAAGAGACTGCCAAGATTCACAATTAACACTAACCATCAACAGGCCCCCCAAAAAGGAGATAGGTGCAAAATGAAGAAAAAAATCTTAGGCTTGTTTGTTATTACTGTTTGAGACAATATAAGTCACCCATGCTTTTATTTTCTCTTTTAGCAGTTTCTTTTTATGTAACAGTGTTACAAGTAAATGTGGAATTTTGCATGTCCCCATGTTTTGCAGTATAATAAAATAATTCGTTTTCATAGGATTGGATTTCCCTCACAACTAAAGAGTAGATGGTGTCAAGATGTCCTGGTAGGTAAAAGTGCTAGCCATGAAAGTCTTGGGACCTGAGTTTGATTCCTGGATCCTACAGTGAAATGAGAGAATACACTACCAAAAGTTGTCCTGTAACACATATGTGCCACGGTACAGATGCTCATGCACACATGTGCATGCACACACACACACACACACACACACACACACACAAATACACACAGAGAGAGAACATAAATGCATGCAATAATAATAATATTCTTTTTTAAATGAAGTAGTGTTTAGACAATTCAATCATGAAATTTTCAGAAGTTTTAAAGTTGGCATTAAAAAGTAATTGCAATTGAGATGAACGATTATGATAAACGAGGCAGAGTGACAGTGCCACTGCTTTCCATGAGTCAAATGCCTTAACTGTTCAAGAATGTAGCTACCTATGCATTACCTAAGGGGTTGAGTGACTGACTATGTCATAGGCTAGTAGGTCATACAAGACACAGCTTAAATCCAGGAAGTCACGCATTTACAGCATATGACCCAATCCTCCTACCCGTGGCCATTTCTCCATACATCTGAAAACAAAGACTTGAACAGAAGTTAGTAAACTTTACTAATTTACTAATTGGTAAATTAGTAAAAATGAATAAATAAAAACGTGGAAATAAT
Source organism: Microtus oregoni (assembly GCF_018167655.1). NCBI lineage: Eukaryota > Metazoa > Chordata > Mammalia > Rodentia > Cricetidae > Microtus > Microtus oregoni. The sequence continues at coordinate 5,932,105 of NW_024543083.1, read as the reverse complement.
CCAAGTGCCCATCAGTACTTGATAAGGGATAATTGATACCTCATATACACACACTAAAAGAGTACAAGCAAACTGATATGTAAGCAACATGAATGATAGTTTTTTAAAAGCTAACTCATAAAAGCTAGCCTACACAGTAAAAATTGGTGTCACGTGATTTTACTTAAATAATTTTCAACAAAATGCAAGCTCATCCAGACTGACATAAAGTCAGTCAAGGACTGCTCTGGGAAAAACTAGAGAATATAAGTGAAGTGGATTCAAATGGATCCAGAAGAAACTTTGAACATGAGGACTAGTTCATTAATTTAATTATGATATTAATTTCACAGGTGTCTATATTGGTCAAAATTCATCAAATCGAGCACTGTTAAGTTGTGCACTTTATTACACATTAATTATATCTAGGTTTTATAGGTCTGTGCAATTCAAACCGAAAGCTTCTGCCCTTCACCACCAAGAGCACACAGCCTCTGGTATAATAAAAAGTCCTACCTGGAAAACGCAGCGTACTGGTTTTAATTTAATGTTGCTTTAATGTCACATCATTCACTTTACTACACAAGATATCAAGAGACAATGGATTCTGTTTTAACTCGACACTCTTTTTACTCTATAAGATATAAAGGTCCAACTGATACGATTCTAATTAGTGACTGCTAGCTTCTTAGGGACCACTTAACTTTTGATCAATTTACCTGGGCACAGAATGGCCCTACGGAACTGCAGGGCATTTAGTGAAGCTTCTCAGCCTTCATCAGCTAACTCTGATCACTGAAATTACCTTTGCTCTTGCCTAAATGGGTCTGTTTTTAATCTATCAATTTCATGTATTTTCTTCACTTCTCCTACATCAGTACCTTTGGTTGTAAAGTTAAATAAAAACAATAAGCATATACAGTATGCAAAATACAACAGACATATTGTCAAAAGGAATGTGTGTAGAAGGAAAGTTTTAACCCTTTACCATAGATTGCAATGCACTCTGATGAATTTGTGTTGTTGACATTGACAGCTAGATCACTTAGAGTACATAGGTTAAATTTAGAACTTTTCAAATTTTCCACGAACTAAACAATAGGCAATATTGTACATGTGTTAGAGTATTAGTATCTGGGCTTCTTTTTAGTATTAAAAAGCATTTTACATTCTAAACATAATTGGTAGTAACAGATTAATTCCCAAATCATGATTGAGACTTATAACAAGTTTTGAACTTTTGATAAAAACCAAAGATAAAACAGTTGTGGGAAACATCCATGAAACAGCAAATAAAAATCAAATATGGATACAGAAAATGCCCATAGAAGAAAGGCATCCGATGCTAAAATAGGAGCTGGAAAGACAGATTGGTGTGTAAAGTACTTTCTGCATACACATGAGCACTTAAGTTCAGATTCACAGCGCCTATATAAAAAGACCTGGTGCAATAATAGCTAGTGCCTGTGTCCCTGGCTCCAAGGAAGTAGAGAAAAAGAGAACTCCCTACCCTGACCAGGGCATTGATGCCCATGCAGTTTAGACAAACTAGGAAACTCCTGGTTCAGTGGAGACTCTGGACTCATAAAATTAGGTGCAAGTGGCTTAAAAAGACATCTGACATCAAACTTGGGTCTACACATGAGAAAACACTTCCATGTGCACCCGCAAATACATATACAAAGCTAAAATCCACCTTGGATCTCAAACTACATTATTCGTAGTTTGATGACATTAGACTGGAACCATCTATGTTAATTGCCCCAGAGTGGCTCAAAAATTAACCACCCAGTTAATATCAGGGTGACGTGATGATTAATCTTCATGATCAACCCAACTGGATTTGGAAACACACGTGGAGACTTGTATCTGTGAGAATTTACAGAGGTATGATATAGGAAGTCCTTCTGTATATGTGTTGCTTTTATTGGTTAATGAATAAAGAAGCTGCTTTGAGCCTATTGCAGAGCAGGGATGATATAGGTGAGTAAAACTAAACTGAATGCTGAGAGAAAGAAGGGGCAGTCAAAGAGAAGCCATGTAGCCCTGCCAGAGACAGACGCCAGAACTTTACACAGTAAGCCACAGCCTTGTGGAGATACACAGATTAATGTAGATGGGTTATTTTAAGATATGAGTTAGCCAAAAATATGCTTAAGCTATTGACAAACAGTATTGCAAATCCTATAGTTTCTGTGTGATTATTTCTGGACTGAGCAGTCAGGAATGAACAAGGGGCCTTGTACAACAGAGGTAGAACTAAAGAGGTAAGAGATGCCCTGAATGCTGGAACACCACCCTGGCACAGGTGTCCCAGACTGAATGACAAGAAAAAAAAAAACAGAGTGGGCTAAACACCAACATTCATCACTCTTTGCCTCCTGATACAGGATCCAATGTGAACAACTGCTCCATTTTCCTTCCCATCCCTTCCTCACCATGATGGACTGCATCTCTTTGAACTGAGAGAAAAAAAAAAAAACGTTTCCGCACTTAAGTTTTTCTTTTTCTAGGTAATTTTCCAATTATTTGGAAAAATAATACAGTTGATAACCTGAAACTTGTGTCTTCTTCTCCATTCTCCATACATTTAGAACTCCAACTAGGTCTGCTTCCTTTCTCCTTTCAAATGCACCGTACTTTTTGTATAAGTTGGCAAAGGCTGTAATTCAGCTACCCAAATTCTTAACCCAAGACAAACTTTGTCTTAATAATGACTGTGCTGTACTATATTTAGAGTTTATTTTTATAAAACTATTTGATCATTATTAGTACTTTGTGTCTTGAATTTTCTTGGTCTAGGAATCCATCAGTCACATATATTAGTGAAACTCTTTTGTATTATATATATCTGTGCAGGCATACATACTTGTGCCTGTGGAGGCCAGTGTCAATAGTAATACCTTCCTCAAACTTCCTTCAGCTACTATTATCTGTTTGATTTTTCTTTGCTAAACAGAGTCTCATCACTGAATCTATCATTACACCAGCCTCCTTTTAGTATGTTTAAGCCCGAATCTGAACATTTACAGTTACATTATAGAATTCCCTTGCCAAGGTATTCTAATATCTGAAGATTAGACCGTGCAAGGCGGGGCATCCTAATGTTCCAAAAGAGTTTGCTACATTTGAGCAAGCAGAAAGAAGATGGCATGGGAATGCACACTACAGATCTTCAGATTTGAAGACCAAGACTCAAGCTGCATTCTCAGTACCTCAGCTCTCACACCCACATCACAGTCTGGACTCTGTAGTATATGCATTGCCCCTCCTTTCCAAGAGAGAAACAATGAAGTAAGGCAAGTGTCCCACAGTTAGCAATAGTGCAGTCAACTGCACACCTGACTCACGTCAGCCCTTCCTTCAGTCTATCTGGTGCTCTGACTCTGTTCAGTTCACTTTCACTTCCTTGTAAGAACTGGTACAGACACACACACATGCACACACCAGAAACATTAAAACGATAATGAGTAAAGAAGTCCTCAAAGGCTGAACCAAGGTTACTAATATTTATACTAGTATTACTATATTGTATTTGATGTGTACCTTAAATACCCATATGCTAAGTGTGGGGGTAGCTAATGGTGCTAATGAAAGGAGGCAAAACCTTGAGGATGTGAGACTTAGTGGGAAGAAGTCAGGTCATTGGACGTGCGTCCTTGAAGTCGATATCAGGCATGGCTCCTTCTTGTCTGCGTTTTGCTTTTAGCTACATCTGAGTAGACAGAAAGCTAACACCTACATTGACTGAAAATGTAGACTCTAACTGCCTGCTCTCTCATTAACCACCAACCCTGCACACAAGCAGGGTAAATGGTGTCACACAGGATGGAACAACACTAGGATGCGTTTCTTTTTATTTTCTGGGAGCTCACCAAATCCAGCTGGACTGGGACTGAACAAGCATGGGATCAAACTGGACCCTTTGAATGTGGCTGACAATTGGGGCAGACTGAGAAGCCAACGATAATGGCACTGGGATTTGTCTCTGCTGCATGTACTGGCTTTTAGGGATCCTATTCTATTTGGATGCGTACCTTCCTAGGACGCATCCTTTGGTCTTCAAGAAATCCTTCTGATTCCCTGTGGCTCTATCAATGGCAGCCCTGAGCAGAGAGCTGTTCAATCCTGACACACCCTACAGGGACAAGCTCAGGCCAGACTCTCCCTCAGGAGGCAGCCAGCGCTGCCATCGGCTAGAGTTTTCTTTATTTTCATGGTCTTGGGGACTGAATTGTGTATTTAATTTTCACTGGCTCATTGGACTTAAAGCATGCCCAGTAGCCTTTCAAGTATTTCCAGTGTCTACAGTGACTTATTCATCTCTCCATTGAGCTCTCTCCTCCCACTTTCTCTGCGTCCCTCCCCCAACTTCTTCCTTCACCTTTCTCTCCTTTCTAAGTATCTCTGCCTTTAATTTTGATTCTTGAAAAATTCCCCCCTTGAAATTTGAAAAAAAAAATACTCAAAACACAACAACAATAAAAATGGGCTGAAGATTATCTCAATTTTGTAAACAACAAACAAACAAATGTATCATCAGAAACCCTCAGCAGCGGGAGAAAACACTTAAAAGGAAATGAGGTTGCATTCCGTTTCTGGACCCCTGGGGCAAACACTTCACAGTGTGACAGTGCACATCACTTACACAATCATTTTAAACTCACTTATCACTTCATCCACATTTCGTATAATATAGGGAAGAATGCGCTTTGAAAAGCAAAGCACCGAGCATCAAGGAGGCCTGTCATGGTTCAGGCCCAGTTCAATTTTATAGGTTTTTATGGCAGCCCCCAGCTATGCTGCCGTATGGTAATCAAAGCCAGGCTCCTTCCTATCATCTTATGTATATTTCAGATTTCCAAACTCCAGGGTTAGAAGCCTAAATGCATTTTGTTTTTCAAACATTCTGAAAAATGATAGAGGCTCCGCAAAAGCCTATCTAGATTGGATCTAAATGGAATTACGCCAGTACTGCAGGACTGAAGATCAACCGGAATAATGCAATAGCTATTTGCCAGGGAAGGCAGAGCATCAGCTACCAGCTCAGGTTTCTCCTTCCAGCCTCCACTCCTGTTCCCCCACTTAGGTGAGCTCTTAGAGGCAATTAACCCTCCTTCAATTTACAGAGGCAGAAAATGGAGTCACTCAAACCTTTGTCTGTTCACTGCAAGTCATTTATTTCCACAAAACAATCCTTTTCTTTAACTCGGTTAAGAATTTACGGAGCACTTAATTGGTGACAAGCCTTAGGCAGTGGAAGCACACTACAATTTTGGGTGAAGGAAAAGGGCTTGGAAGTCAGAGGAATCAAGACTTGGTACCCAGTTTTGCCCCCTGAGAGCTAGGTGATGTCTGCCCACTTCTTAGTGACTAAAACTACGGAGAAGTCGCTATTAGTTTTCTCCTTTCCACATGTGATGTCTGATTAATCCACAGAGCTCCACCCACAGGCATCTCTGTGGCTTAAATGAGATATTGCACTTGAAGCACTTAGTACTATGTTTATAGGAATCCAGTCAAGGGCAGTTATGACCACGACAGCTGAGTACAATAAGGTCCCTACTGTCTCAGGGGCTAGAACCTCACAGTCTAGAACAAGCTGAGAAGCCATGAATAACAACAAAAAATTTTTTCAAGACATATAACACATTTATTTATTTATTTTTATTATATATTTATTTATTAAAGATTTCTGTCTCTTCCCCACCACCGCCTCCCATATCCCTCCCCCTCGGTTTTGATCCTACTGAACGTACTGGCTTTGTGGGAGCCTAGGCTGTTTAGATGTTCACCTTACTAGACCTGGAAGGAGGTGGGAGGTCCTTGGACTCCCCACAGGGCAGAGAACCAGGTCTGCTCTTCGGGCTAATAACAACAGAATTAGTTTAATACAGGAAGCACAGGATCAGGCTAGGGCTGAGAATTCTGTGCAGCCTTGAACTAGACTAAAGAGGAGGGATTCCCAGGGAAAACTGGCTGGGTACCAATGATGGACTTCTATGGTTTTCAATTTGGGTTGTATTTTTATTATTCATTTTTAATACTCTTTAGTAAATTAATTTTATAGCAAACTTAAGAGGAATGAGACAATGGCAATGGTGGTGACACCTTGGTCTAGAACAAGGGTGATTGTGCTCATTCCTCCTTTGGCTGCCGAGACTGATGTGGAATTCCTCTATTCACACTGCTCTGAACAGAAGCCAGCCTGATAGAAGAAATGGAAAGTTGGAAAACTGCTGTCCCAACATTGATATCATATCCTAAAAGTTCTTTTTTTTCTGGCTAATTACAAATATGGATAGGTGTGGTAGCCCCTGCCTATCAATCTAGCACTTCAGAGGCAGAGGCAGGTGGATGTCTATGAGTTCCAGGCAAATCTGTACCACAACGCAAGTTCCGGGTCAGACAGAGCAGCATAGTAAGACACTATTTCAAGTGGAAAAAATCAAACAAAATCACAGAAGCTAGAGAGATGTCTCAGTGGTGAAACACACACGATCCCTTCCAGAGGTCCCAAATTTGATTCCCAGCAACCCAGCGTCAGGAGGTTGGCAAGTGCCTACAACTCTGGTTCCAGATCCACAGTCGCTGGCCTCGGCAGGCATCTGCACATACGTGACATGCGCATACCCACATGCGTAATTAAAAATGTCCAACTTTTGAAATCACAAGGATACAGCATTCCTATACAGTGGGAAAATCACAAAAACTCTAGACGCCACAGGAAGGTGGACCAAAATTAGACTTGATACTTAAACAATTTCTAAATCAAATCCTGGCGTTGACTCAGAGAACAGGGTTTAACCTCTGAGCACAATTTCCTGCACACAGGCGAAATAATCAAAATTGACTTCATAGATGCCATAAAATGATGATTAGTGAACGTTACACCTGCCAAAGATTAAGCAGACTAAAGAAAAAAGACTGTCCACATTTTTTCATAGTGGAAAAGACAAAACAAACACACACTCCCTAGTATCTCAGGAAACATGATTGGGTTAGACATAAATTTGGGTCTGTGTTGTTCTAAACTGGGTTGAGGGTAGCAGAACGGATATATATGTGTGTGTTCCAGGAAGAAACAAAAATAGCTTCCAAAATGTATTATGAAAGAAACAGCTCACCTCAGCAATAATATGCTGAATGACACTCCTGTGGCCCGAAGACTAAGTGCAGCTCCTGATCCAGGCAGATGCCTCTGAAGAGCAAACTTACACTTTGGACCAATCTGACTTTATTAAGTTTATATATATGATGGCTGAGCCAGTGTATTAAAATTCTCTCTCAAATTCAAGTCTTACCTTCGTTGGGGACTGCTAGGTAACATCAGGAGACCTGATACTAACTAAAGTTTCTGAGAAAGAAGAACTGCAGGTGTATTTTGGAAGTGTAATTTCAATAATTATTGTAGTGGGAAGGAAAAAAAACAAGTGTGAGCCTTGGTGATTAGAAAGATTCGTTTGCAAAGCATATTTAAGCCCATGTTTCCATCTGGAAGTGAATACTAACCGTCTTCTCAATCAAAACCCAAATGCTGCCATTAATGGTTATTCCACTTTGTTTCCCACTCCAAGACACAAGTGCACTGTCTGAAGAACAGAATTGCCATTGACTCTGAAGTTTGCCATTGAAAGGACTGAACCCAACACTCTGTGGTTCCGCAGAGGGATTAGCAAACAACACAGACAAAACATTAGAACAAAACTGGGTGTGGTGGTTCTTGCCTGCCATCCCAGCATTCAGAAGGTAGAGGAAGAAGGATCAGAAGTTCAAGGTCATCTTCATTTACACAGAGACTTTGGGATACAATGGACTCCATCTCAAAAAAGGAAGAAAAAAATCCATTATCCAAAGACATATTTTAAGATACTGTTTTCCCCAAGCTTTAAAATTCATTTACAGACATCCCCATACACAGGCTAGGCATGGTGGTAGACCTTGAATTCCAGAATTTGTCTAATTCTCCCACTAAAAGGGGATGAGACAGGCAGTTCAACCATGAGTTCAAAGCCAACCCAAGGTGACATCCTGAGACCCTATCTCTGAAAGACACAAAAAAGAAACACACAACACATATATTCCACATATATTCCATAAGAATTTCATCAATCTTTTTTTTTTTTCTTCACAGGAGCCTCCCAAACATTTGCTGCTATTACTGCAGTCAAAAGAACAAAAGCGTGCTGGCATTTAAACATGCAAATGTCAATGGAGACCCTTCTTTACCCCAGTCTCACAGTTAACAAGTGAGCCCCCACCGTCTCATCTTTTGCTGGGTGTTTCTCTAAGGCCCATATCTAGCAGCTGTCACCTCGGGTTTCCAAATCCCTGAGTTCACACTTCCGATATGGGATTCTTGCAACATTGTACTTGTGAAAGCAACTGACCAGCTGGGTGCTTAGAACTGTAATTCTGGCTGTCACCTTCCATCCATCACCTTGCTCCAGAAGAGCCTCGGCTATACAACCACAGCCTGAACTGGGGGCAGAAAGAGCAGCGGCAGTCAATTAAGCGGGCTAGGATCACCGGCCCAAGCTCTAGCTACAAGAGAGCTCGTTCAAAACAGACACCTCTACAGAAATGAACACATGAAGGAGACAGGCCTGGCAGAGGAGTCCTGCACCTCATGTGGTCACAGAAGTCAGGACCAGGGATATGGTCCTCTGGTCAAATACAAACTACGTGACAGTACTTCTAGACTGGGGATTTTCTCTTAAATCTTGGGGTGTCAAGTTGATACCGGGTATATATATGTATATGATTAAGGAAACACATAATTTGAGAATCAGACATGAAGAAAAAGAAGAAGAACATGCCTGAACAAATAATATGGCTATAACAATCATTTGCAAAGGCCATTCGGTCCATGAAAAAATGAACAGATCTGATTTCCATAGTTGCAAGTGAGTGAGCTGTGTGTTCATCTCTGCTGAAGCCTCCTTTGGGAAACATGGTTTAGAAAATATTATTATGTTTAGTTGCGGCAGAGCTCAAGGGGCGTCTAATTCTAACAGATCCCTTCTGTTCATCTCTCTGCCAAGGCGCTGAGGTAACGCACCCTGCGTGCCATGCCCTTCTTAAGATACATGGCTGGCCATCTCCACTAATGCAGATAAATCTCTCCCCAAGAAGTCAGTCCAGCTGGGGGCAATGCTCATTATAGCTCCACCGCAGCTAAATCTCACAGCAAATGAAAGGTGATGCTACAGCAGGGATCCATTCTTTCCTTTCAAGCCAAACACAGGTAGGCACTGGCCATCACCCCAGTGCTGTGCAGGGGGCCTCTCAGCGATAGAGGACTTCACCTTTGCATCAGTAAGTTTGTGCTAATAATGATTTGTATCTTATTTCTTCCCCCACTGGAAACCCTGTTTTCTGGGTTCTTCTGCTTCTTTAGGACAAACTGAACCGTCCTCACTTGGCCTTTCAAAATGTGACTTCTGAGTTCTGACATTCTTCTTTGACCTCTCCCTTCTCTGCCTGTTGTCGTTTTCCCTGTTCGGTTTCTGGTGTGCTCCTGCGCTGTGGAGCTCAATAAAGGTTTATTCATGAGGTCAAAGCAACATGCTTTGAGGGTGGATTGTAACCTGAGGCACATGCACAAATGCCTTCTGCAGCATTCCCATCAAGAGGACATCCTGCAAAGGCCTGAACAGTTCCATGATGCACTGTCTCCTGTTCTTCCAGTGTGAGAATCAGGTAGAAACTCACTCATATACTGAACATAAATCCTTAAGGTTTTGATGTGCTGGTCCCATTTCTAACTCTTCAGGATAGGTCAAAGGAGAACACAAGCAATATAGACTTCTAAGGTCAAAAATGCAATTACGAAATCATGGTATTTGCTGACAAGACATGTATAATACCCAAGTCGTAAGAACTTCATTTTCTAAATTGCAAGATAAGATTTTTTGTAGTATAGACATAGCATTCAAAAACTACAGGGCTTAGGACATGAGAGATATGCTGAGCTATGCTGTTACCCATAAAGTTTCCTGGACTCAAATTCCTTAAAGCTCCTGGAGACCCTACTGAACATGTTCTAACGGATTATTCTTAGCATGCTTCTCAGAAGGCCATGCACTACTTCATGGATTAGTCACCTTTCTGTTGACCAATGAGAAAGTTTATTGAAGGAAGGATTTATTCTGGTTCACAGTTCAAGGTTACACTCCTTCACAGCAAGGGAGCCATGGTGGTAGTTCACAACACAATAGCAAGGGTGTTAGCATCACAACAGACTGGAAAGTGGATTAACAGGGACAGGCTACAACCTGTGACCCGCTTCCTCCATCCAGGCCCCAACCCTAAATTTTCCCAGCCTCTCAAACAGCACCACCAGAGGTTAGGAGAGCACGCTATTCAAACTACAACAAGTCCTTTGGGTCCAGGTCACCATGCAACACTATTGCTTCTTTGATGGTTACTCTGTTTTGGGGAATACACTTCATGCTGTCCTCATAGATTCTTGCAGCCTAAGCTGGATGAAAAACACATCTGCCCAGGTCTGCTTTCACCCTCCTTCTAGCTGAAACATAATTTCAGGTCTTTTCATTCTATCCTCCCTGACAGTTCTTAGTTCTGGCCCTGGAACTTCAATCTATCTTTGCTTCAAAGCCATTCATTGACCCTCTTCAAGTTTCACCGATGTTCTCAACATTTACCCTAGAAATGCTTAAGTAGCATTACAGAGTTAAGCCCCTTTTAAAATAATCACCGGAATTTTTTTTCTTGCATTCCTGTCAGTCTCTTAGTAAGTGATTTAAAGATTAGTTATTAAAGTTAACAGGTTCATCATTAACCACCAAGCGCAGCGCTGGCTTCTTTATTTATGGATAAAAACAGCTTTGCCGTGTTCCCTAATGGCTCAAAGGGTACCTCGGAGACCATTCCCACTTTCAGATGTCTAATGGTTGAACGCAATTTACTTCATCTGCCAAAGTTCATTTCCATGTTGCGAGACATGACTACCTGGTACACAGCTGTGCTGCTGGAGGAGACAGGGTCACTGATGGGCCCTGGCACAGGCCGGTGATGTGTATGTATCCTACCTTACTCCTCTTTTTCCCAATGTCAATGCCAGGAAGGAAAAAAAAAAAACCCAGGCCAAGAATAGTCTTTAGAGAAAGAATGCTGTTTTACAAACACTGTCTTGGGACAGGTGTAGGCTGCCTTGAAGAGCACAGAGAGCTAATTAGGTTTTATTTTCTCTAACAAGCAAGTTGCTAATTTGATAGGAAAATTCAAGTGATTTTGAAGCTTCCCTTTATCGTGGAAGAATCATTTTCATTTAGCAATGCTCGGTTCACACTGAATATTAGTTTTAAATTTTGATTGACAAAATGTCATTTACTCAGTAACCGTTATAACCAAATCTAATCAGTATGAAGGGTTATAGATGAAATTAGCAACTGGCTGAGAGAACCTATGAGAAGCACACACAAAAAGGGCACAATAAAAGAAGCAATAGGAATTACTATTTGTCCAGTGTTTTTAGACTTATGAAACATTTGTGTCCCAGTATTTCCTTATCCGGCACTTGCATCTGTCTACTGTTGTCACAAAAAGTATTACAGATCGCCTTACCTTTTTACTGCCATCCAAGATTTTACCAAAGAACCATTCAAGAAACCCTATCAGGTTAAGACCCTATTAGGACAGTCACCAAAAACAGCAGTTGCATTACACCTGGAATAAAGTTAAATTCTCAATGAACACTCAGCTAATTAATTGATTACAGAATGGCTTGCTCAGAACCTGTATGCAGGAAGCATGTTCTCAAGACCCATGAATGAAGATGAAAACCGATCCAGACAGCAAAATGAGGGTGATGATTTTGCCATCAGTCATCTTTCTACAGTGGTTAAAAGTATTCAGAGTCTAATTGAATTATGAGGAAATACTGTTTGGACAATGAATCAGGGCCATCATTTAGCAGAATGTTGTGTACTTACCTAGCTGCCTTTCAGTTTATCACTAACAGAGGTAAAAGTACCTGCCCCCACGTGGTGTGATGTGGGATGTCCTTGGTGGTGAGGTGAAGAAAAGAATTCCATCTACATTGGTGGTTCCTAGCAAACTTGTATTAATTTAATAATATTAATGGATACAATGCAAATCTCATGTATGTGTTTAGATTTAGCAAAACCAATATTTCTATCGTCTACGAAAATGTTTTGCACGTATAGATATCTGCTAAAGAGATAAATGAAACTTGGAATCATTGAAAAGAAATCCACCGATGCTAGATCATGTGGAAGTGGACCCAAACAGCCATGTAAGGAAGATAATGACACCATGGTGGTTTGTAATTAACCTCTGACCTTACACCATCCCAAACTCTCCAAAAATCACTGAAGTTCTAAGCAGTTAGTAGGCTTTTGAAGACAGGGCTTCTTTTCAAGAACTTTCCTCTGCATAATAGAAACAAAAGCAGATTCAGAAGGACTCTTTCTGTGGGAGATAATGGCCATTCTAAGGAGTCACAGAGGTGACTTCATTACCTTATAATGCTCCAAGTTTCAAAGGAACCAATGAGATGGACTCTTCGTTTTATGTGTGTAAGAAAACAAAGTGGAAGAATCAAACCATAAACAACAACTATTTTCCACATTTCAGAAATGAAAATAATGTATTTTATTCAACTGATATCCACCCTTTCTGATAGGTAGTTAGCTCACCTTCCCCATAAGTAGCATCTGACTCTTTTCTGATGAGGTCATATTAGCCCTACTATTAAAAGAGAAAGTCAGAGCAGAACCCAGGGTTTAAAAAAATCATCAACAGATATATCACCAAGAATTACATCTTACTTAATGCTTGCTAGTATAATTACAAACTATATGGTAAGAAAGAGAGTATGTGATTTGTCTCTTTAAACCTGTCAATCCTGCTTCTTCCCTCTTTGGAGGGTAGTAAACTCATCAAATCATTAAAACGATTTAGAAAGATCATTAAAGAAATCGGAGGTACTGAGCCAAAACCTTATGCCATGATTAGGAAAAATTAGAAGCATTAAGTTACCTATAAATAGGAAATCAACATATTAACCTTTACTTTATTTAAAGAGGCAGTCACAACATGCATTGCAAATGAGGGCCATTCGCATACACATAATGAAATCCTCTTCAGAAAGTAGGGGTTGAAAGCACTTTCCCCTGGGGCAATCAAAAAATGTATTATGTGAGAGCAATAACTCCACATAGGCAAGGGCAGACAACTAGAAACAAAAGTATATTCAAAGCAGAGGCTGCTCCCAGGAAGCCTAGGAGGGAAGTGAAAAAGCTATCAATACAGAAGACTCTTCAAGATCGAAGATTATTTCCTAACTTAACAGGGGTGGAGGCAAGTTTTTTAAAGCCCACCTTGGTTTTGATTCTTTTTTAAACATAAGGAATAAATTATTAAGTCTTAGATTTACCATATCAGCATTAAAACAGGAAGTCCTGGACCTAGTTAGTCCCTCCTGCTGATATAGGAGAAACTGGAAATAATAAGTTGGTGTCATAAAGGGTCTACTAAACTGACTTAGGAAATACAATATGCGAAAAGTAGAATTTAACTAAACGAGTTCACAGGAAGGAAGTCCTGTCGCAATGGATACTTCTACAAAAACGACTCACACCTATGGCTCAGGGAACATTGCAGGGATGGGGATGGAAAGAAATTAAGAACCAGAGGATCAGGGAGTTTGCTGGGAGGTTGTGTCTCTGGTAACAGCAGAAGCAACAGCCATCAAGTCTCACCAGGACTGCCCAAAGGAGACCTGAACAAAGATGACACCAATGAGCATCCAAAGAGCTTGGGGAGGAGCCCACACAAAGAACTATAGGCAACTAAGGAATGCTGGGAGTCAGAGAGGTGGTTTTCCCCAAAGAAGAGAACACTGATTGGTTGTCCAGTGCCAAATGATCCACTCTGAAAACAAACATACAAGTAATATCATGTGGACTGATACTTAGGAATATGTATAGGCATATACATATATGCATTCAAAAACAACAACTAAGAAAAGAGGCCATGATTTCAAAGTGAGAGAAGAGAGTAGAGGGATGTGGGAAGGTGTAGAGGGAGGAAACAGAAGGGAGAAATGCTGTAATCAAATTATGTTCTCAAAAATTAAAATAGTATTATCTGTTATTTATCTCTAAGTGCTTGAAGTGATTTCTTACTGATAAGGCATGTTAATTTTTATAATGCTGCAACTAACTTGCTGTCCTAATACTCTCTATATAGACTAGGCTGACCTTTAACTCAAGAGAGGTCTGCATGCTTGTACCTCTGAATATTGGGACTAAAGGCTTGCACCACCATACCTAGCTTAAAACTGTTTCTAATACTCAAACAACTCTAAAAACCGGGATGGAGCAATGTCTCAGCTGTTAGGTGCATATATATCTTCCAGAGGGCCACAGTTCAGATCCCAGCACCTACACTGGGTAGCTCACAAGCGTCTGTAACGCCATTGCCAGGGTATCTGAGGCTTCAGGACACCTACACTAACATCCACATATCCCCACACATACCCACATGCATATACTCCTACATATAATGAAAAGGGAAAATTTTTAAATCTTAAATGAAATGAGATATCATCAAAAATTTATAGATTGGGGCTGCAGAGAAAGCTCAGAGATTAAGAGTACGTACTGCCCAAGCAAAGACGCAAATTTGGTTCCCAGCACCCATGTAAGGTGGCTCACTCTGAAACTGCTGAGGTCTACACTGGTGGTTTTCATGGGTCTGAAGTTTTGAAACTAGACAGAGCTACCATATACTGCCATCTCAAGGTGTGCAGAAAATCTTCCATAAGACAGTGTGGCATCCATAATCACTTTCCCTTAACAAATGCCTTCTGGAGTCTCTCTACCGACTCATATTCAGTAAGTTCTCTCTTTCTCTCCCTCTCCCTCTTTCTCTCTATCCAAAACATTAATTAATGCACCTACCTTCCACTGAACTCTGATTTTACCCAGAAACCTAGCTTCTCAGGTTGGCAGACGCAAAAGAGAGTGTGTGAAACAGGTCGATTACCATCGACCTGCTTTGACTGATGGTGACACGATCCATTATAAACAGGCATTCTGCTTTCCGCTGGTCTCTTTCAAGTTCAGTAAATGTGATTCAGCAACCCTGGTTGAACAATTCCTGATATACTGGCATAATTTAATTTTGGGTTGGCTAAGCTAAAAGTTATACCTTTGACCACAACAAATTCACAAAATGGTGTCTTAATAATCTTTGTGGCCAGGGATGTCATTTGATTAATAACTGGTGACCAAAATGACCCAAATAGCCTTCCTTCAGGTATGTATAGAACCCCTTTAACTCTTTGCAAGAAAAATAATGGTATATATCAGCAAATAAACTTTTTTTTTTATTTTAGCAGTAACAGGCATGCCAATCTTCCTGCGACACATAATATTTGAGGGTAAATTAATCCTAACTATTGTGGGCTATTGAACAGCACATGATGATGGAAGGTGCATTGAATGGGAACTACAAAGTTGGGTTATTTCCATAACTCTATGATAATTAGCTATACAACCTTGGAAAAAGATCATTTAACTGTCCCAAGCCTCAATATCTTTATCCTTAAAATGGAGAACTTGAAATATATGCTGTCTGGGTTCCTGCGACGGCCCTAGCGGCTTCTTACTCTAAGCTGCGATGTTAGTTTATACTCTAAAAGTCAGTCCATTTATTTTGTGCCAAAACGACTTCATTTCTTTCAAATATTGGCTCTTGGCTGTCAGGGTTACTCTCCGTGTCGTCCTCTGGTGGCTCTAGGATTGCCAACCCCCCTGACAGAATATTTCTTGAAAATGCAAAGTGATATAAGCAAGGAAGGGAACCATTGCCTGCAGTGCCTGCATTCTGCCTGACCACACTCACCACCCAGGATGAGGCTTGGATAAAACCTTACTTAGCCTGAACAATTACATTCTCCATGGAAGCCCTAATCACCTTCATTCAGGCTCTCCCCAGCCCTCCCAGCAAGCCAGAGCTTCAGAATCACTAAATCTGATTAACCAAAACCCCCTTTTGTTTCTGAACACTTAGGACAATGTTTCTGATTTTTCTAAGATGCTGACCAGTTAGCATTCTACAAAATAAACTTTCTCACCTTTTCAGGTAATTTTACAGATGGAAAATTACCATGGATTTTGCCTTCCTTGAAACAGAATGAGGAATATAGCAAATATATTCTTAAGTCTCTTGTATACCCAAACTGTCAACTCCTACCATTTATTACATCACAGAAAAATCATTTTTCTTTATCACTTGTCCTTTATTGAAAAATAGTAAGGTGATAATAACATTTTCTTCAATGTGTTATATATGCACAATTCTAGTTTTCCTTAACGCCTAGTGTTCCTTAAGAACATCTCATCAATACTGTTGCATTTATGTGGAAAATTTTTTCATGGTATTTTTCTTAATTGAAATGAAACCATCTATTAATTCAGTTGTCACTGCCTCAGATCAGGTTTCCTTTGGTAATCCCCTCAGCTCATGTGCTGACTGGTTGACTGGACAGTGTATTTCCAGTCCTTCTCTGCTATAATCCATTTTTCACCATGCAGCTCAACTGATCTTTCTAGGCTGTCAAGCTGATAATGTCAATCTTCTGATCACTGCGCTTCAGTGGGTCTCTAGAGCCCCAGGAAAATATAACCATCCCCTTCCTCTGAATTGCTGTAGCATACATATTCTCTCTCTCTCTCTCTCTCTCTCTCTCTCTCTCTCTGTCTCCTCTCTCTCTCTCTCTTTCTCTCTCTCTATCTCTCTGTCTCCTCTCTCTTTCTCTCTATCTCCTCTCTCTCTCTCTCTCTCTCTCTTTCTCTCTCTCTCCCACTCTCTCTCCCCTGCTCTCTCTGACACACACTTCTTCCCTCATTAGTACACATTAATAGATTTCACTGTGACTTTTATATACATACATAGCATATAAACATGGTATATTCCATAATATACTCCATCCAGCTCTCATTATGTTTCTTCTAGCTTCTGCCTCATCCATTTGTCTTCATATATAGTTCTCTCTTCTAGTTTCATGTTCTCTCTTCCATGCAACCCCTCCATCCCTTTCTATAGCCTTCTTTTTGTCAAGATCCCATGTCAAAGAGAATTTACAGTTCTTATCTTTCTAAGTCTGGCTTACTTTAGTAAGTAGGAAGATCTATATTTCCATTCATTTTTTGTAACAGAAATTATACTTCTATGACTAAATAATATTCTATTGTATGTATGTGTTTATGTCTATATCTGGATATAGATGTGTGTATAAACATAAATTGCACAAATATGGACAATGTAAATATGTGTGTGCATGTATATAAATAATTAGCACGTTTTCTTCCTCCATTCATCTATTAATGTTCTGTATGCAGATTCACCTAACTCGGCTATTGTCTCACTCTCATTTTGCTGCCTGCTAATTCCGATATACAACTATCAGCTACCTCACCAGCAGTATGTCTGCCTGTAGGCCACCAGTTTTCTCACCATGATAATGGACTTGTTTTCTTTATAGTAATTGCCATGATCATGGTGCCTCTTCACAACAATAAAACTTTGAATAAGACAGCCATGAAAATTATTTTAAAGAAACCTATCAGACTAAAAACATCAACATAGCAAATGAAAAGGTAAAGAGACTTCTTATTTTAATAAACACGGTTCATCCTTACCTATTCATCTGCCCTAACACATTGACAGAAGTTGGTAGTCAAAAACCAGACTTCTGGATCAGATTACCTAACTACAAAGACCTAGGCCTGTCACTTACTAGCTATGTGAGTTCAAACACGTTAACAAACCCCTGAGAGGTCACCAGGATTACAGTGCCAGCACCTGCCCTTATGGAAGCCTCTAAATTATAACATTATCAAAATTGTCTGTATACATTTTGACTGCTGAACATGAGGTTCATTTGCATGTACTTCAATCTGGCTTAACCATGTGCCTTAATTATGCCAAAGAGACCAGGAACATGGTTAAATGCTGGACTTTCTCCTCTTGATAATCTTCAGGTCCTGACTGTCAGCTAAACATTCCAGGATTTCCATAGTCACATGATCCAGCTATCTCTACTTCCCCAGGCAACAGCAAGAACCAGAGACTAGACAGGTCACAGACCTAGGAGAAAACCAACTACTACTGTTCTACTAAAGGAACACAGCAGTAGAAAGACCCTAACAGTATTCTGCAATACCCACAGTTCAAGTCTCGCTCAGTCTAAATGTGAGGTATTTTTCAAACCACTCTTCTCGGGTTTGAGGGAAGTATGCAGAAGAGGAAGCAGTAAAGCTTATAAGAGCCAGTAGGGTTGGAGGATACCAAGGAAACAATGCCTTACACACACCGCAGGGCTGGCACACATATGACCTCGCAGAGGATATAGCAGCAGGCACAGTGCCTACACTGGTCCAAGCCAAATAGGGTTCCACTGCTAAGAGTAGAACTGGGCATGAGCACATTACTCCGCAGATAAAGGGACTTGCCATCAAGACTGAGGAACCAAGTTCTGCCCTCGGGAATGACATGATGGAAGAAAACATCCTACTCCTGCGACTTTCCCTCTGACCTTCACATGGGAATCCTGGCACTTGTGCACTCATACATAAAAAAACCAAAATTGTAACTTGAAACAACCTTAAAGTAGATCAAGATAGAATAAAATTGTCCTTAATCTCAGTAGGAGTTTACCTGATGCTCTTACATCCTCTTCTGTAGTTATTTCTTGAAACTCTTGCATGCTGTTCAATGTCCCTGCTGTGAATGCACAAGAAATTTGTTTACCTCACAGAAACATTTTTGCACTACAGCGCCATCTTCCTCGAAGACTGCTTTTCCATATCACCTTTCTGGGAATCAACACGCCACTATGATGCCAGCTCTGTTACTTCTACCATGATTTACTGTCTAAGTCAGCCCCATCCAATCAACCAGCATTGATCAATCAAAACAAAACTAGTAAGTCTCAAGGTTCGGAATGTTTTTACCTACATTTCTGTTAAGCCTAGAACATCTGGTTATTTGAGTTGTTGTTTTTATAATAAACTAAAAGATTGTGTGCGTGTGTGTGTGTGTGTGTGTGTGCGCGCATGCACGCGTGTGCATACATGCACACGTGTGTATAATAAATAGTTTCACTTAATTGCCTGGCTTGGGATTCGTTTATTTTGTTGTGTGGTTAGTTGTTTTATTTGTTTGTTTGTTTTTTCACATATCCATGCTTAACTTTAGCCCACTCTTCTAAAATGTGGGTCACTTGCACAGTAGGCATGTTTGCCACGGGCTCATGTGGTGTGTAAATATCGAAGAGAATTGGAAAAATAAGTGTATTTGTGTTTGTTGCTCTAGCGCCCCACAGCAACACTCGTGGCTGTATGTGGGAAACTGTAACTCTACCTGATCAAGGTCATGTTGCCTCATTCTGATCAAAAGCATGATAGAAGAATTCATATACCCAGAAAAATTAGCCAAGCCACCTAGTGCTTTCCACAAACTAGAGGAGTCTACTTTGAAATAACTTTTAATTAACATATTATGATGGCTAGTGACCACCCTGCTTTTTTTCTCAGCAGTCAAAAGCCATCTGCTTATCAATTTTGACTAGAATT
Source organism: Microtus oregoni (assembly GCF_018167655.1). NCBI lineage: Eukaryota > Metazoa > Chordata > Mammalia > Rodentia > Cricetidae > Microtus > Microtus oregoni. The sequence continues at coordinate 5,912,495 of NW_024543083.1, read as the reverse complement.
TTTTTTTTTTGGAAAAGAGCTATCATAATCTATTATTTTCAGAATCCAAATGTTACATCAATTTACAAAATTAGAACAGCAGTTTCAATTTCCTAACACCTTTCTTGTGTCCAATGAAGCATTAAGATAAGTGTAACCATCCATAATTTCAGTGCATCCATTCCTATTAACCAGAGTTTAAAATGCTAACTCTGACTGGTCTGATTTCTTCCTGTGTGCTGAATACTATTCTAGGTATAAGATAAACATATTCAATGTTAGAATAATCCTATTAGGACTAAAGTATAACACAAGAAGAAACTAGAACAGAAAGGTGTCAAGTTGCATAGAGTTTAAGTTATAGAGTCAGGATTTGGACCTTGGCAGCCCCAAACTATGTTCACACTCTTAACTATCTAGATAAAACCTAAGTCATCTCTGATAAACTAGCACAATTGGTCTTCAGCCATGATGCCCACAGAAGGTCATAAACAGTTGTCTATTGCTAGCTTGACAGGTTGTTGGATTTTCATTCTTCAGGTAATCACAAACTTCCACATGGAATGAAATAATTATAGTAATTTTCTATTAGCTGGGACATGTTCTGTTTCATTTCATGGAAGAGAAAACTTGATGAGCATTATGCGTAGTATATTTAATTTCCTTGTGGCAGCTCAGCACTCAAGTACAGGACCACTAAAATAAATCACCATATTAAAGAATATAATTATAGTAAATGCCAAAAGAAAGATGGCCATGAACTATGTCCTTCTGGATATTTGAACTGACGCCATTTTTATTTTTGTTTTTGTGTATGGAGTGTTGGAATGCCCATTCACTCTTTGTCCTAAGAAATGTAGTCCTCACTGAACACATAACCCAGGTGAAGTCTAATAAGATAACTGTGGGCTATTCCCATAGTTAGGACATGGGTATTTCCCTTTATGTAGACATACCCAATGATCTGAACTGATTGCAGCATTCCATCAACTTGTTGGATTGTTTGGCAATGTGGTCACCCAGCTGTCTGTCAGAGGACCACCCAGCTGTAATACAGAGCTATCAAGACACAGACATACTGACAGCGCTGGGTACCCTAAGTGGAGGAGGACACAAGCAAGAGATTAATGTGACAGTTCAGTTTATAAAGCAATGAATAAATACAAAACAACAGTTATAATTTATGGCAAGTTTGTGTTGGAGAGTCGCCCTAGGCTTGGAGAGTCTATTGTAGATTATTATCCTGTGTTAAAAATTAAGTGCCAAACAGAGGGCAAAATTCAACACAAACTAAACAATTTCCTTCAGTTTGGGTGAATTCATGCTGTGCTCTGATATTCTTCACCAGGCAGTTGGTGCTACTGGAGGAGACAAGTATTTTGAGATCCTAATCGGTTGTTATGAAGCCTATTCAATATGTCAAAATTCATTTTGAAATACTATGCAGTGTGATGAACCCATCCTCGTTCCTATCAAAGGATCTCTGTAGCCAATTTCCATATCTAATGATCCTTGGGTATGGAAGCCAGACTACCCTGTATTCTTCCCTTATCTAGTAGGGAGAGCTTACAGGAAGGTAATTCCTGATACCTTAGGGCACTAATGCCTACAATAATCAAGAAAAAAACTGATGCTTTTCTTAAAATCTTGACAAACAATAAATCTTGCAACTTATATTCAAATGGCTGGCTCAAATACATCAGTAATTTCCAACATTTTCAAATAATAGAGCAGGCTACAGGCAATAGAAGCACAATTACAGATTTGACAATTATGTCAGCCTAGATAAACGTTTTGCGTATTACTCTGCACTGGATCCTGCCACAAGAGGTGTTTTTTCCAGAGCTAGGTGACGACAGTGAGGCATCACAGTGATTTATGGTACTTGTGACAGCATTCAATTAAATTGTTCTAAACTGATTTTAATTAATTGGAAAACTGTGATAGTTTGGGAAACATGACTTTACCTCTGAGGATGAAATCCTGATTGAATGGAGTACAGCACCAGCATAAAAGCTCAGAATAAAACAATAAAGGCATTGTTTTTCTTAATGTGGGAGTTCTTTTCCCTTGTTACTCTAAAAAATAGATGGAAATATATTTATGTCATCATGAAGTCCAGGAGCATCGATACACAGATTTCAGAAATGAAAAATCAAAATACCCTGCATCAGTGCTTCTCGGAGACCTGACATAGGTTGGCTTCTTCACTGCTTGGAAATGTTTTGATCTGCTTTTTCTCCTCCTTACTGCACCCAATCTCGAGACCACTCGTCTTGCAGGTTTGTGTTGGAGATAACCTCTAGAGTGTTTTAAATTCTATCCAGTTTGCATATCTGAATCAAACCATCACTCAAGCCTCAGAGCCAGAGTATACTGGCACTGTTCATTGAAGGAAACACCCATCACTGCTCAAATCTATCAGCTTGTTCTGTGGAAAGCATTTACATACACCATCTCATTAGGCTTCATAACACTCCTGTGAAGGAAGGGTTTTCTTTTTTTCTCCTACTTTGAAGCTGAAGAAGAAAAGGTTTTCTGGAGTTCAGTAATTTGGCCAACAATAGTTCTATAAACGCAGCCGGTTCACCACCCAAGTATAACTTTAGTCTATTTTGTTATGCCAGCTGTTCTAGTCAGCCTTCTATTTCTATGGCAACTGCTTGAGATAATCATCTTCTAAAGCAAAATGGTCATGTTGGCTCCTCATTTTGGAAGCCTTGGTCCATTGTTTAATCTTGTTGGTTTGGGGCCTGAGGTGAGGCAACACACATGGCAGTGAGCTCAAGGCAGATAAAAACATGCTCATAGCAACCATGAAAGGAAGGAGCTGGAGTTCTGTTATCCACTGATGGGCCCACTTCTAGTGACTAAAACCTCTTGCTAGTCACCACCTCTTAGAATTCCCACCATTTTCCAGAACCATCAAGCTGAGCATCAATACTTCAGGGCCTTTCAAGGTCCAAACTACAACAACATAGAGGCCAAAATCAAATCATATCACACTTCCGTAGAAATTGTATCATCCCTAGTCATGTTTATCTTGTCATTCTCTAAGGTCTGCAAGATGATGAAATCACCTAAAAGTGTGTTACTCAGAAGAAATCCCTGTGGCTAAATGTCATGTGACAAGATTCTCCGAGATATGATCAACAGCTTCCCCATATTTATTTTTATTTCTATCACCATACCTCAATTTGCAAATGTTAAAATATTCAGATCTGTAGTACAAACCCAGCCTCAATTCTCCTACTTCTTTCCTTTTCATAAATTTATTTCCAATTCGAAGACTTAGTTCAAACAGAGTGCCTACTGGATTTTGTGACATCTTTGTTCATCACTGGGCTTTCTTGACTTCTACTGACCAAATTGTTTGCCACCTTGGTCCCTGCCATTAGCCCTGTTAGTCCATTCACATGTGGGAAAAATAATCATCTTACTTGACTTATTTATCAATCATTATTACTGAGCTGTATTTACCCAAAATCTGTACATTGATCCCCTAAACCCCTACGTGTGACTGTATTTGAAATCAGAGAAAAAATATTTTTAAACATTTTTTCATTAATTCTCTGGGAGCTTCATACAAAGTATCAGCAACTTTAAAGTGTTGATAAGGGCAAAAAGAAATAAGAATGGTGCTCTAATCCCATGAGAGTCTGGCTCTAGGAAGAGGAGGAATGTTCAGGAGGAATGAACACAAACAATTGACTTGACACACATGTAGGAAAATTTCACATGCAGACCCCTTTCTTTCCTTGCTAATTAAAAGTTAATTGTAAAAGAAAGAAGTAGATAAAGGCATGTCCACCACAATAGGAAAAGTATGAAGAGGACATAGCTGTATATGGAATGCTTGGTACTGAGCAGATGTCTCCATGCTACTCACAAGGCCCTGAAGACCTATGAGTCCACATAAATTGTGCTCTCTCACGCGCTCTCTCTCCTTCTTTCTCTCTCTCTCTCTCTCTCTCTCTCTCTCTCTCTCTCTCCCCCCCCATCACACACACACATATCTTCTCTTTCATTTATGTAATAATTGTTTTTTTTAAAAAAATATTTTATTAGGATATTGTTTCTGCACTAGGTTACAGAAGCTAAATGAAAATGATAATTGTCAGTTTTTTTATGGAATTTTGATCTACTTAAAAAACAAACAGACAAACAGTAGAATAGCCAGTTATTGTAGTATATACCTTTAATTCCAGCCCTTGGGAGGTGAGTCACAGACAGTTTGTTCTACATAGCAAGTTCAAGGCCAGCTAAGGGTAATCGTGAAAATGTGTCAAAACAAATAAAACAAAACAACCAACCAATTGTCTATGGAAATTATTCTTCCACATACCTACGGCCTAGCTGACAAAGACCTAGAGAATATCAATATCTTTCAGGAACTACAAGGAAATGATGGGAAAGTCACTCATTCTGTGCTTATCCTGAGCAAAGGATGGCATGACCAAGTCAAGCCACACTGGTCTCAACATCAGCATGCCTCAGTGTGCTAACTGCAACTCATCGAATTTCCAATACTCTTCAAAAATAAGACCCTTGGTAGCGATATCGTTAACACGAATCCTGCTTCATCTGTTGCTACACATATGGGCTGAAGTGATGCTCTGTTCAGTGCCAGTATTATGGCACATCATTACAAAAAAATGTGGAAGAAATTCCCCAAGTGTTAGAATGTCCTAGAATTGTCCACTATGACAGAACTGGAGAACGAATGAGCAGGAATGAGTATTCAGCCAGCATTTTCCCTCAAGTAGTTCCTCTGGATAGTGCTGTAAATAAAGTGATAGGCAGTGCCATGAGGCTTTAGTATTACTGCCTCTACCATGTTGATCAGCTTTCTGGCAAACAGCTACAATCATTTGGGAAGAGTGACTCTCAGTTGAGAAAATGCCTCCATGCAGATGACTTATAGGCAATTCTGTAGAACATTTTCTACATTAGTGACTGATGTAGGATTGACAGCCTACCATGGGTAGAGCTAAGCCTACTACCCTTTAATAGGAAAACATTCTTACTCTTTCTTCCAAAGTTTAACTTTAAGGAAACACTATGTCAAAGATTTAACATGAATCTACATGGTACATTCAAATGTGTTGAAAATAAGTTGGTATCATCTAATGCAGTGGAGAAAATTAAAACCAGGTATCTAAATGCCACCTGGGGTTGCATATGAAATATCTATGTCCTCAACTAGAAAGTGGTGGAAGACCCTGCACTTAAGGGGGCAGTCCACCAGGTTCAGACAGCTCTCTGAGATCCTAGTAAAATAGGGGTTTTCTTTCCAGCAGGGCTCCCCTCCCCCCACCTGGATAGTGTCTCTAGGATAGGAGGCCTGACCCTATATGGAAACTGTCCCTACCCAAGATGCCTGGTCCACCTCAAGCATGACCTTTGACACAGAACATTGCAGACACTCTCCTTCTGCTGCCCACGTGATAATCAGCTATTGTCCTCCAGCTGTAGGATAGGACCATGTGGCCAAAAGCAAATTAGGTGATGCCCCATGCATTGTCCCTATCCTATCCATTTCCCCTCCATATGAAATAAGGCTGACTGTCTCACTGAAGCTTACCCCTGAAAAACTATTTCCATTGGTATTCAGAGCAGTCTGAATCCTGTTCTCAACTTCTGCTCCCATTTGTATCTTAAACCAGCAGTTAAAATGGTTAAAGACAATGTTATTCCTTGGATTCTGGGGAAAATGACAAAGATAGTGTGAAGTTTGAATTAAGATGGTAATTTAGTTGATAGTAATATACAGTGGAAAATTTCTCAGCTTTAGTATATATACTATGTCAGTGTATGAGCATATGAGGAAGAAGCAGATGAAGAGCAGCCCATAGGAATCTTTTCTCATTTGTGAGGACTGCCTGTCATAGTATTGGAAGGTGTCATGCAAGCTGCAAATGGAGAAAAGCAAGCAATCCTACCCAGTCTTACCCAGCTCTAAATAAACCACAAAGACTGGCTTGAAATGATACCCTCAGCCAAGTGATGGTGGTGTGTTGCATGGGGAGGGCCTGCTTGTTATTCCCGGCCACCTGGCTAGCTTAGCCTCGAAATAACCACATAGAAACTGTATTAATTAAAACACTGGTTGGCCCATTAGCTCTAACATCTTATTGGCTAACTCTTAGATCTCAGTTTACCCCATTTCTATTTATCTGTGTATTGTCAAAAGGCAGTAGCTTACCAGGAAATATTCAGCATGTCTGATTCTGGCAGTAACTCTATGCTTGGTTGTACTTCCTACCTGTACAAATAATATTATCTCCCTTCTCAGGCCTTCAGTGAGGTTAAAGATTAGATAGTTGTAGTTACTGTACTCTTATGATCTAGCCAGGCCATTTTATGTACAAGACTTAAACTCCACAGAATAGAATGTTTATTGAAACATTTAGTATGTGTTCCTTGCTTAATATTGTTTATGCTGGTTGTAGTTCTAATAATGCTTGATGTCTGTTCCTAGTGTATGTGGTTTTGAGTTGGGTTTAGAACACTTTTGTTTAGAGAAAAGTGGGAGGTGCTGCGGGAGCACATTCTGCTCCTTCAGCCAATGGCCTTTAAGATACCAGCCCACTTGGGCATGGTCTCTTTTGCTTTAAAAAGCAGCCGTAGCCATGTGCTTGCTTTCTTGTTTCCGGCTCCCACTTCTGGCTGCTAGACTTTGTTCCTGTTTGCTTAGAGGGCTGTTGTCTAGGACAATGATCTGTAAGTTTTCCCCTTAAATAACCCCTTTGTTATCCATAATTCTGAACTGGTATGGAATTGTTTTGTGATTTATGCCTTCAATGGTGCATATCTTTTACCCTGTGCTTGAAAGGCAGAGGCAGGAGGATCTCACTGAGGTGGAGGCCAGTCTAATCTACAAAGCAGCTTTCTCTTTTAGGATACAGGTTATTCTGACCCAGTTTGGGGCAACTCGGCAGAAGCTAGAGGTATCTAGTAGAAGGAACTTCAGTTGAGAAAGGCCTTCTTTCAGATTACATTTTTGGCAAGTCCACAGTACATTTGAATGATGAATGATTGGTGTGGGTTGGCCTGTCCTATAGCAGGGGTTGGGGACACTCTTGGGTGAGTGGTCCTGAGTTATACAAGAAAGTAAGCCACGAGGAACAAACCAATATCAGCATACCTCCATGACCTCTGCATAAAGTTCTGCCTTGCATTGCTCCATGATTTCTTTCAAAGATGAACTGTGATGTGAAATAAACAAAATGAGCCCTTTCCTATTCAAGACGCCTTTGATCATGGTGTGTTAGTACAACTCTAAAATTCTGCCTAAATTATCACCCATCTATCAGTATTATTCTCTCTTGCCTTCAACCACTGAAAGCACAGGTTACAAGTCATGTAGGTCTTCAAGTCATTACTCTTTCTGTAAAACATCCAAACACCCAATGGTATGAAAGCATCACTACCAATTAATAAATCATAGCTCTGTTAGTGACACTGGTGTAAACATCAACTATGTGTTCACTGAAGCTGAGGCTCCCCTTCCCAGAATTGTCATTTTGTATGTATAAATATTGATTGAGCTTTCTCCTTCCTCCTAGCAGATGGCATACCTGAGAATTGTATCATAGCTGAAGAGAGTCAAATACATTATCATTCACTGACAGACACTAAAGAATACCTTAAAGGCCAAAGTTTTTATTTCAAAAATAAGTAATTGGAATTGACAGCAGAAGTGTAAATAGCACCCTGATGAAAAAATTTATTAATTCAACTTTCCTGTAGTGGTTGTTAACTCAGAACTGTGGTCATAAAACTTGTCCACGTGCCTGCGGTGTCCCTGCAGGAATGTCCTTGGATTCATATAACAAAATGTTGTGCCCAGTGAGAATAGCTTTATAGTGGCCAATAAGAACGAGGTTGTACCTATTTGATGTAAGGCTTTGTTGAATTACTTGCTGACAGAATTACTTCTGACAGATCCATGATATGCAAAAATCCAGTATTGGAAAAGCCTGTGCTATCCAAGTTACCTATCTATACACGTGTGCATCCATGTATATCCATGTATGAATACAGCTTAAAAAAGGTACCTCAACTTCTTACATCAAACACATTTCCTTCTCCTTAGGTAAAAAATATAGAAAGCATCATCATCAAAGCAGTCTGAGAAAGATGCCTGTGTAACAAATTAGAAGTAGATTACCACAGGCCTCAGCACATACCTTCAATATCTTGACATAGATCAATAACTAGAGCTTGCACTTTCATACATTTCAAATGAAAATTGCAGAAACCCCCTACCCAGTCTCTTCCATTGCAATCAATGTTGCCCTTCTGACATTGAATCAATATTAATTGCAAAGTCCCTGTATGGCATTTCCATATGCATGTGGAGGAAGGCAAGGTCAATTTTATCCAACAGTATTTTTTCCTCATCCACCCAAAAGACTATGCAAGTGGAGACGCAAGGTTAATTAAACCAGGTACACTGCAAATGATGATGCATCGCCTGCCTTTCCTTTCTACTTCAAACTCTATCATTTACATCGAAGGTAATTTAAATGATTTTACACTCACTCAGACTTCTTTTTCCCTTATCCATCACTTCTCACTGTTTTCAAGCCATCTTCTCTAACCAAAGAATTGCCTTCATCTTTCTCACAGTGGCATCAGTAATTAGACCCAATCAAGAGACAGCATTGTCACAAGCTCATGGAATCCTGACGATACCCGCTACTTAGATTAATTGAGGCCCCTTCCCCTGAACCACTGGTGAAAACACAATATCTGGAATGTAGGACATCAGTCAGAGGAGGACTCTCATCCCATTGCCTTGTACTACTTGGTCACAATGATAATGAGTCACCAAGAAGCATATTATTTACCTTAAACCAGTCCTGTGCTTGGATTCTAAATGAACCCATGAGATCCACTATTATTTTTATTTCCCCAACTGTGAATGCATCCATAAATAACAAAATCTGAAATCTGCCAAATTGTATTCCAACTAGAAATCTCAAATGGAAAACTAAATACAACCACCAAAACAGCAACCAAACATAATGATTCTAATCCATCAATGGGGTCTCAAATTCACATAGAGTGGAAACACAGACTTTACACAAGGTTCGGCCATGCCCAAAGTGCAGTTCAACTTCCTTGGACATTGTGAAAATCGGTCAGATTTCAGAGATGATTCACTGTAGAGATGAGTTTCTATGATGCTTTTGTCTCCAGTTACCCAATAAAGTATAAAGCAATCCCATTCCACAGACAGGTAGTGAGAGTTTCTAACCAACAAGTACTTATATTTGCGGATTGTAAAGCTGATGGGAAAACTCAGATAGATTGCTTTTAGACAGCACAGATTTTCCTCCTCATTTTAATTTTATCTTAATAGGTTTTTTTTTTGCAAGATTCAGGGCAAGAAGGGAAGCTACTGAAAATTTTTAAATGATAGGAATTATAGTATCTCTCATTTTAAAATACAACTAAAGCCTTTGCACAAGGCAAAGTGGAGAAGTATTTGCTGTGCAAACATGGGTAACTGAGATTGGGTAACCAGAAATCACAAGACACCAGTACAGACAGATGCATATATGTTACGCCAGCATGGGATAGCATGGGTGGCAGATAGGAATATGGACATAGACACACAGAGAGACTCACTCTCCAGCTAGTAAAGCTCCAATCAGGTCAAAGTTCACACTTCAAGAACTAAAGCGGAGAATAGGAGACTACACCTAGATCATCTTTTAGCCTCCACATATGCATGTGCAGCGAGGGCAGTGATAATCATACACAAAGTCATGAAAATTAAATTTATAAAGTTATGTTTGAAATCTGAAAACATAATTGGTAACCTTGAGAAACTGAAAACACCCAGTGGGTATTTTCAAACAAGTGCCTTTAGGGGGGAATATATTTATGCAATCTTACAAATAAAAACAAACACTGTAAAATTTATCAAAATTTCCAAAATTAATAACTTTGCATTTTCATCCAAATGAGTCATTCCGTTACATCTCTGTCACTGAAATCAACTTGTACTCTTTGCTGGTTAAGCAATGAACTACATGTTTAACTGGGTTTATACAAAAGAACTAACTGTTAGTTCTGGCAAATTTATCAAATGAAACAATACAGAAAACCGTGGAAAACAGCTCTGAGTAGAAAGGGGAAGCATTATTATCCTATCTGTGCATATACATGAAAGTGCACCCACCCACCCACACACACACACACACACACACACACACACACACAAACAAACACAAAGAGAGAGATGGGGAGAGGGAGAGAGAGAGAAGATAATGAGTGTGAGTGTGTGAGTTAGAAGCACAGAGAACATTTCGAGAGTTGTGGCATTCAAGTGCTCCTTCACAATCCTACAAGCCCAGCCTCCCTCCCAAAGGCTGAGCTCATGCATGTGGAGTAGAAGGGAAAGGTGTTCTTCAAGAAAAGACGAGCAGATAACAGGAAATCCACTTAGCTCTCTGAAGCTGCCAGCCACAACGGCATACCTTGAAGTGGTAGTCCTGAGAGATCATATCTTTACATTCAATTAAAACCATTCTGTCACCTGCATCTAACATCCCTTTTCCTCGCACTGGGAGTCATACAGGACAAATACTACCACACTCTCCCGTCCTCAAATGTGTGATGGCATGCACCAAATCTTGAGTAATCCAAATGAACAGGCTGAAATGTCCCGCTTCTTAAGATGACCTTCAGAGCAAAACTGGATGATTATGGAGAAGCAACCATCACTGGTCCCACTTCAGTTCCTCCGCCTAAAATAACAGAATACATTTCTGCGGCTTTCAAACTAATATAAATGAATATAATAACTTCCTTTTGTTCGTGGCCGATTACATTATATTACAGCAGCACGACTTCCAGGGCTAGCATGCAAAAGTAATTTATTTTTCTCCCACATCTGTAACTATTTGGGAGAGCAGCTAAGTCTTCATAATTATGCTGCAGACACAGTAAATAGAGCAAACGCAATAGGTCACACTGAGACTATAGTTCAGGGAGAGAACAATTATTTTACCCCATATAATTTGCATCCAACACTTCATACAGGAAACTAAAGAGAAAAACAACACTGGCTTAGAAAATTACTGCAGCCTTTTAATCATCACTCTTCTTATTCTTTTATTTATGTTAAACAGATTCCCTCTAAGAAACAGGAAGACACACAGGTACATACACACAGGCGTGCATGCACACAAACTCACGCACACAAATGGCATGCCTGAACAATTTTCATTAAGAATTTATTTCCTCTTACACTGCTACTCATTTTACTTTGTCTGACACAGATTAAGTTATTATCAAATTAACTAAAATTGCCGCATGCCATTCAATTTTCCTTCTTTGCCTCTTTTCCGTTCCTCTCTGAAAAAAAAAAATCTGGCATCACAAAAAGACCAAAAGAATGCTCTAACTTAAGAAATAGAGCTCTTCTTTAAAGATACATTTAGTTAAGTAGAGAAAAAAAAAAAAACCTGCTATCAAAAAATGCAAATGGGTGTGGAGACAGTTTGCACCGAGCAGCTGTCTATAGCACAGGACAACCGTACCAAAAAATAAGGCCAGAGTATTTGTATTTTGTAAATTATTATTAAAGAAAAATATGAAGCATCAAAATGTTTTTCAAGATGAAGGGACAAAAGAACCAAGTCCGTGGCAATCCCCCTGACACCCAAAGGATTTTGTTTAGAAGACTCTTTGTTTTAAAAGTTAGAGTTGTTGTTGGGAAGATCAATGTGTGTCCCATGAGAAATGCAGTCTAATAGCCTTTGTATTTTTAACAAGGAAGAGCCCCAGATGTAAAAACAAAATTAAAAGCACGATGAAGAGGACACACAAATCAGACTGTTAATGAGGAAGCCAGGGAGCCCTGGTGAAACCCAAGGAGCCTCCAGAGGAAAGGATTTGAGCTGACCCTTTGCATTTTCGCTCCTTCTCACTATGGGAATGATGAAGATTAGCATCTCAGCCTGAGGAACACGGGGCTCTCTGAGGTCAGCCTCTTCATCCAGGCCCAGAAGCTAGCTAGCTACATGGTGGTGGTCACTGAGTGGAGGGAGGCATTCCTCCAAGCAACTTAGGGATAATTATGGGAAGCTCAGCGGCATGAACTCTCGTCACCAACAACCTGCTAAGAAGCAGAACTGTCACACAAGGAGTCATAGTTTAACTCATGAAGGGTTGGTTGTGTGAGCAGAGTTGAGAAACCAGTTTCGGCACCGCTGACCTCTGCGGACTTGGATCATTCACTTTGATTTCTAAACTCAAATAGTCTGGTCTCAGCCACCCATGGTCACTGAGCATGTCAAATGCAGCAAATGTAGTTGAGGAGTAAAACTTCACATTTAATATTACTGCAAATAATTAAAATTTAACTTTAGAAGTAGATATTCTCTTTGGTTATTTGGAAAACTTCTCAACCACGTTGAATCAAATGGAGCATGTTATTTGATTATTTTCAATCAACTGCAAACACAGAAAGAATAGGTGGTTTCCAATGAGGGGCTACCATTTGGTGTGGGTTGAATGAGAAAGGCCACCTAGGATCATGCATTTGAATCTTGGTTCCCAGGGAGTGGTGCTGTTTGGGGCCCTTATGGAAACATTATGAGGTTTTTCAGGCCCCACACTGCACTTGCTCTTAACAGTAAGTCAAGAAATTTCATTTTCCTTTAACTTTGGGGTGTTTTAACACAGCAATAGACAACAACAGCATCTGAAGTGAGCTGCTTTTGAATAAAGCAGGCACTGACTTCAAAGAATGACTAACAAAAAAAGAATTAAATGCTTTACATTGATTGTAGTTTGAAATAATATTTCAGATAAAATTAATTTTAAATATATATTTAAATTTTAATATATATATATATATATATATATTACCCAGAATAACTTATATTTCTTTTTTTCAATAATGTCTTCAGGAAAAGTTTTAATTACATTTATGAGTCATATTTGTGGCTTATATTATATTTCCTTAAGACAATGTTGATTTGAATCTTGGTTTCTTCATCTATAAAACGTGAGGATAGTCACTATGTTGTAGGGGCTTCTGAAATAAAATACACATATTATCAGTCATTTCTTCCAATGTCTCCTATACCACTTAATCAGTGGATTTTTAGAGACAAGCTCTGCCTGAGCCCTTACTACCTGGCCAATGATGACCCTGGACTTCTGGTCCTTCTGTTTACTTCCCAAGTGCTAATTTTACAGGTCTATTCCTCCACAGGTGGACACCAACTGAGCAACATTCTTAGCCCAAGTGGTCCTTTCTATTAATACCATATAACCTATTGCAGAGGATTCTAAGCAATATTCAACAGCTCACATCATAATCCTAATAGAGAGTGAAGATTTCTACTGTTGCACTAATAACTGCAATGATGCATTGATCTCATCTCCACCACTTCAGTCTGCTTCATTCTCTCTTCCTCTCCTTCAGAAGTAAGTTTAGCACACGGACTTCTGGCTTATTGGTTCTTCATGTGTTTTTTTCCCCAAATTACCATATACACACATATTTTCATACATCTTCCGTCTTTCATTAAACGAACACCATTTTCTACTTCCTGCTAATGACTCAATAGCAAGAAGCTCAGGTTTTTCTCCCTCCACCTTGTTACTCTATGTGCAATTGCAGAGAACGCCAACTGAGTAGAGGATCTACAAGTCATTCAACTCATCTTGAATTAGATTGTTCCCAATAAATTGCAATTATAAACAATAGTGCAACGAATAAACTTGCTCATGTCTTCAATTTGTTGAAGGAAGATCTTTTCCATGGATTCTTGAAGGGAGAAGCTTTAGTGAAATGGTAAGTCCCCAGACAAAGCTTTGTTATGTATCTTGCCAACTCTTCCTCGGTAACTCACCATCACGTTTCTCCCCAATCAGCAATATGTGATGCCCCATGCATTTGGTATTGTTTTCTTGGCTAAACCTATGATAATCAAAGGATTTACACTGACTAGTTCCTTTGAACCCTGGGGCCATTATGTAGCTTTTCTCCAAGTAATTAACTTTTAACTTCTACCATCTTCATTTCTTGATGTGTCAGTTTCTCTCTGACACTTTCTCTTTATAAATGTATGTATGTATGCATGCGCATATGGTGTTGGACAATTGTCTATATTTTGTCAAATATATTTTAAATAAACCCTGATTGGCCAGTAGCCAGGTAAGAAGAATAGGCGGGACAACCAAACAGGAAGTAGAGGAGGGTCAATGAGAACAGGAGTATTCTGGGAAGAAGGAAGCTCTCTCCGCAGTCATTGCCCAGCCACAGAAGAAGCAAGATATGACTGCCCTGCCGAATAAGGTACTGAGTCATATGGCTAACATAGACAAGAATAATGGGCTAATATAAGTTATAAGAGCTAATAAGAAGGCTGAGCTAATGGACCAATCAGTTTATAACTAATGTAGACCTCTGTGTGATTTCTTTGGGACTTAGCAATTGTAGGAACTGGGCAGGACAAAAACCCCTGACAACACACACACACACACACACACACACACACATATATATGTAAATATATACTTATGGAAGATATATGTATATCCACATACACACACATACATATATGTATATATACTCTCTAAATCACAGAAGTCTCTAGAAGAAAAGAAGAGTTGACCCAGAAAACAAAACACATTGTTCAACAATTTTAACAAGTAATTTCCTACTGCCTATAAAATGAGGGTCCATGTTGTAAGCTCACTGGCGGCTGTTTTAAGATAGCTTTGGGCCGGTCTCATCTACAGCAACATTTCTCTGGACACTGTCCTCCTGGAGAGTCTGCATTCAGGTCACAAGCTACAGCTGTGCTCACAGGCTTGTTTTGCTTGTCATTCCATGCCCTGGCCCTTCATACCTCACCCCGTCTATCTGAACTCCAGGTGTCAGTCAAACTCAAATGTCAATCTCGCTTCTTCAGATCAGGTATAGACCTTGCCCACTCCTTGATGCTATGAAAGTTCCTCACTGACACAAAACCCACTGTGTTCTTGGATCCAGATAGACCTAACTGTTTAATCTCCCAAAGGGATGTGATTCCACCTCTGTCTTGAATGGTTTACATCACTTAATCACTTAAAATTATATATATATATATATATATATATATATATATATATATATATTACACACACATATAGACATAGATATAGATATATATAGATATAGATATATAGATATCACTATTACAGGGTCTCTATCCTCCCACTCAGGTAAATTCTGATATCTAGGTGACTAGAGTTCTTTGAGACTGGTAGAGTTGTTGAAGGTGATGATTCAGAATAGGCTCCTTTATCGTAAATGAAGCCAATAGGCAAGAAGTACTTTATGAGCATCTATGAGGACTTTTCAATGTAGAAAAAGAAAGCGCTCTACACTACTTACATTTGGGAGAAGCAGCAGAAAGACTTGAATAGATAAGCACCTGTGGATACACTTTGCTATAATAGCTAGGTAATCCTAGCTATATTCACCAGAATGTAGACAAGTATTATTAAGTGTCTTCCTGAAAGACTTTATGTGTACATTGGCTTCTCCATGACTAAAAAAAGTCCTTTTAGAAAAAAAGAGAAAAAAGCACTCGTGTGTGTGTGTGTGTGTGTGTGTGTGTGTGTGTGTACAGGCTCACATGCATCTGTTCTTTTTTTATATTGATTTTTATTGAGCTCTACATTTTTCTCTGTTCCCTCTCTGCCTCTCCCCTCCCCATCAACCCTCTCCCAAGGTCCTCATGCTCTTAATTTACTCAGGAGATCTTGTCCTTTTCAACTACCTATGTAGATTAGATCTATGTATGCCTCTCTTAGGGTCCTCATTGTTGTCTAGGTTCTCTGGGATTGTGATTTATGGGCTGGTTTTCTTTGCTATATGTTTAAAAACCACTTAGGAATGAGTACATGTGATATTTGTCTTTCTGGGTTTAGGTTACCTCCCTCAAAATGAAGTCTTCTAGCTCCATCCATTATGCTCGTGTTCTTTAAGTCTGAGTGAAGGCAAACATACCAGTGCCACAGTGTGGTTACAGAAGTCATAGGACAACATAGATGTCAATCCTCACCTTCTACCTTTAGACAAGGTCTCTGTTGTTGCTGTTGCGATTATTGTTATTAGTTACTGTGCATGCTAAGGTAGCTGTGTTGCATGCTTCTGGAGTCCCTAGTCTCTACTTATGATCTCAACCTAAGAATGAAGGATTCGCAGACGTATACTACCACCCTCAGCTTTATTGGTTCCTAGGCATTCAAGATTCTTAACCTTCCATAAGGGGGTACTTTATACACAGAACCATCTTCTTAGCCCTATAAAAGGGTTCTTTGCATAAGTGTCAGGAAATGACTTTTCAAAAATACATGTATTTATTGTGTATGTTTGTATGTACACGTGTGACTATATGTCATCTCAGAGGCATGGAATCAGAGGACAATTTTCAGTTGTCTGTCAGCAAAAATATTTTCAATTTAGGGAATATATTGGAGGGAGAGGTGGGGTGGGTAGGATTCTATTTCATTGTACACATGTATGAAATTCTCTAAACATAAAAACCTATGATCAATAAACACAAATGACTAACAAGTACACGGAAAGATGCTTATGATCACCAATATTTAGAATAACACAAAGGCACACATGGGCATCATCTGGCACCAATATAAATCAAGACTAATGTTGATAAGTATGTGGAGAAAAAGGGAACCCTAGGCACAGTGGGTAAGAAGGTGTACTAACTTAACTACTGTAGAAGAGAGTTACAGAAGAAGTCCATAAAAAAAAAAACAAAAACAAAAACCAAAGCAACTCCATGTCATGTGGCAATCTCCTTTCTGTGTATGCATACTAAAGAACTGAAATTCATGTCTCAAAAATATCTGTGTTCCATGGTCAGCTCACGTTATTCCCAATAGCCAAAGTACGAGAGTAACCTACAGGGCCATCCGCAGATCAAAACAGAAAGAAACCATGGCACACACATGAAGGAACATTTCAAGCATAAAACGGGGAGGAGCCTGCCATTTATGACAAGACAAGCTCATCTACAGATTATCTTGCTACTGAAAATATCTAGATGAGAAAGACCATGGCAGGTCAAAGGCCAAATTATCAGTTATATGATGCATGCATTTATGATATTCAATACACCTCACTGTGACTATAGCTAGCCATAGTGTACTACATATTTAAAAGTTATTAAGAAAGCATATCACATTGTGGACTCAGAATACATACATACGTGTGTGTGTGTGTGTGTGTGTGTGTGTGTGTGTATGAAGGACTAATGGATATTACTGAGCCTGAATGTGATAAACATATATTTCACATGGAGGTGTTTCCATGCTTGTGTCAAATTATTTAGCACTCCTTACACATATACTGTTTTATGTGTCAATTTTATTTCAATGAAGTTAGAGAAAGGATAAAATGGAGTAGAAAAGCAATGATTTCAAGTTGCTTTATTACCAGCTAAGAGCTTTGACCGAGTTCCAAAATCACACAGCTTCCACAATTAGAACAGAATTTTTCCACTAGAAATGAATTAATAACTAAAGTTCTGAATGTGCAGCATACACTAATCCTGCTTTTTAAAATCCCTAATGGGCTTTGTAGCAGTGCAATTTGGCAAAGTGAGTAAAATCCTCACATAATAGATAAAGGTAATTAGAAATGCAGAACCAATTCCTTTTAAATGCCCTGCATGCAATTTGGACCCTTTAGTTCCTTCTTCAGAAATGGGGAAATTGGTGAAGGGGAGAAATGCTAAGAACTAAGAGACAATCTTTCCACAGCAACCCAAAGGGATCTGGGACTTGGACAGTACAACAATTCCCTCTATCTACTTGGATTTTCTGAAATTTCCCCCAAGAAAGCAGCCTCCTTACCATTAAATCTGTACCTTTAGAAAGTTTCTAACATCAGTTTGTATTACCAACATCTAGAGGCAACTGACAGCCAGGAACTTAGGAGGACCTTTAGGAACATGTCTTAGGGAAAATGTACCTTTGAAAGCAAAGCCACACAGATCATTTCACTTATCTCATGGAAATCCATTTCAGGAAGCACAGGTTCTTTTCAGTCTCCGAGGAATAAATCTGGTTTACATACAAAGTAGGTGGCCAGTTAGCCTTCAAACTGTACCTCATCTTTAGAGTAACGTGTCAATCTGGAGCACTCCTTTAGCTTGTCAATGGAAACTCAACAATGCCAGAGGCAGAAACAGAAGAAATGAACCTAGTGGTTGATGGCTAAAGAAGACTTAAATAGTCCCTGGATCCTGGGCAGGAGGTGAAGCTTCTGAAGCTAGAAACTGCATTTTTTTTTTAATGGCAAATAATGTGAAGAATGGTTCATTAGATGGGGAGGAGAATGTGGAAATAGACATGACTAGGTCCTAATCCTGAGTTTTATAGGTCACAGACTTCGATAGTGAAACCGCCCTTTGTGGTATCTCCAGAAGCATGCTATCTCCTCAGCATGTCCTCTTTGCTGTAGGCTTGAAGATCAATCAGAAACCCCCATGGCTCAAAATGCTCATGGTAAAACCATACATTCAACACATGTGCACTCTAGAGCCTGGTGTCATACTTCACCACGGACACAATACTCAGGAGTACCTCTCACTTTCAACGCCTCCAAAGAAGAGACAAGGTAAACCAACCTTGGCATGTAAAATATAGGCCATTCTATGACAGTGTGCTTTGACCTTTTACCATGATTTCATTAAAACTGGTTGAGTTTGGGGTGGAGAGCAAGCCTATGAGAAGCAGAATCATTTTTAAAGTCACAATGCATACCCAGTCTCAACTTACAAAGAACCCCAAATTAAGTGAGTTCATAAAACCATCCATCACAGCTGAGCACTGGCGAGACCCAAAGCAAATCTTCAGATTCCCAGCTCAGAGATTTTGTAGTGTCCCCCTGTTGAGTATGGCTGGGCTTCCCATAACAAGCTCTAATCAACCACACAGATTCTAAGTTAAACGTAACCGATTCTCAAAATACCAAGGACATCCCAAGAACTTGGTGGAGACAGTTCCTTGATGACATTTTCTCTTAAAATAGCTGGTTGCTTTAATGTGGAGTCTTTATACAACAAACTCCTTTGTCCATTTGTTCCCTAGCTTATGAACAATTACATCAGCTCAGTTCTCACTGGAGTTCTTGGTTTAAGCCCAAAGCCCTCTCCCCAAGGATGGCCAGGAGATAACCATTGGCTATAGCTCTTTTATGTATGTATTCATTTATTTGTGTAGTGTGTGAATGTGCATGCATATGTGTTTATGATGCACTCATATGAGTGCACACATGAAGAGGTTGGAGGAAAAGTTGAGCCTCTTCTCTATCACTGCCCATCACCGTCCCTGAGACAGGGTCTGTCACTGAACTGGAATTCCGCATTTCTGCTTGGCTGGCCTGCCAGCCAGCTCCCGGGATCTATCTGTATACATCCTACAATGCTGGGGTTAAGGGTACCTGTTGCCATGCCTAGCTTTTTTGGGGTGGCAGGCTAGGATTTGAACTCCTGTCCTAAGGCTTTCAGAGCAAGTATTCTTACCAACTGAGTGACTTCACCAGCTGTGGTTGTCTCTTTCAATAACTGCTCTGAAACACCATCCATTCAGACTTTCTTAAAGTCTTGAGTGTTTTATATATTTGGCAGAGAGTGAAATACAAACCTATTTCTGATGATAATGCCTTTTAACAGTTGTCAAAACTGATTTAACAGGAGGCTATAGCAATGCATGTACCCCAGCGGATTTCTCATCTTTATATAAAACTTTGGGACATCATGAATAATAATTATATTTATTTTTTCTTCCCTAAAAATGACAGAATCCCTAAACTGTGACTTTAAATTTTGCTTGAGCTTTTACTTTTTCAAATGTATACCATCATAGAAAAGTTCCCAAATGTGTCATCCTAGGACTGTCACCTCCGTGGCCTCCGGGTTACCCTAGACAGGAATGAAACTGCTTAGAGCAATTTTAGATTCCCAGAGGAGAGCATGGACACATGAGTTCCTAGCCTCTGGCAAGGTTAAAGGTGTCTTTTCTCCTCTGCCCATCAAACATCTTCCCTGGACTTCAGTTAGAAGCCTCTTTAAAAAGCCAGGATTTTTTTTTCCTCTTGCCATTCTGAGCTTTGGGTCTGCTTATTCCAAATCCATGAGTAAATATAATTAATCTACTGAGTTGATTACTTCATTTTTCCCCATAGTAGCAAAGGGCATGCTACAAAGGACAATGAGGTGTATGTTCCCAGATTTGTCTATCATCTACTATAGAGAACATTTTATTTACAGATTCCTAGAACCCTGGAAATGGAAATTACACGGAGCTCTGTCTGAAACCAATTACTGCATCCAAACAAACCTGGAGCCAGGCATTTAGAGCAGCCATCATCTTCCCTATGGCACAGGGCATCCTACCACAAATGGTGTAATCCTCCCAGGGAAACGCAGTGACAGGTGTTTTCCCGGAGATAACTGACCCTGTCTTGCAAGGAATGAGCAGGAGGAATCTATGGGCTTTTTCTTCGTCTGTGAACCCAACAATAAAACCTGCAGGATCCTCAAGCAATTTTATATCTGTGAAGTTAAATTCTGGTGTTGGGTTTTACAAAAGCAAAGGTCTTATGATCACACATACAGTGCTATTGTATGGATTATAAACTAAAAAAAAGAAGAAAAAAGGAAAGGAAAGGAAAGGAAAGGAAAGAGAAAGAACAACAGCAACAAAAATAAGAAACATGGGTGTCACTGCTTAATGAGTGCATATGTTAACTACTAGTATGTTATCTCTAAGTCATCTAGAACAATGTATTTTGTGATCTCCAATAAGGAATTGACCTTAAAGAATAGCAACATACTCTAAGTTTAAAAAAGCAAACAGACTAAAATAACTTCATGTAACTCAAACAGAGAATTCTTTTTCCTCCTCATTGTATTCTGAAATATTTTTTTCTACTGCCAAATCAGAAAACAGATGTGGTTTGCTTGGCAGTGATGATTGACACAGATGAATCTGATGTGCAGTGGGTAGCACATCTCTAGCTAGTGCATCCCTAGCCCATTTCTCTAAACCTGGGCTCCCCATTCTCTAAACCTGGGCTGTAGACCAGTAGAGCTGGTGGGGAGAAGAAAGGGGATATTGTTGCCATTCTTGTGCAAAAATATGTGCCATCTACAAAAGCAGCAAATTACTTAGACATTTAATTAAAAGGATGCTTTGTAACCTGTATGTTTTTAAAGATACACATTTGTTATACGTTTAATAAAAGCCACTTATATAGGCTCTAGGAGTCTGTAATTGTTTTGTGTGCATAATTTCTAATCTGTATGATTACTCCAGCAAAAATATACATGAGTATAATAGTATAATATGGTTAAATAGAGTTTTATGCACTGCATTTTTATATTTTTCTATTTATTCACAAAAATAGCCAGCGCTGGGGTTTCTGTTGGAATTCTCCTTTAAATTTTCTCTCGAATTTACATGATTCCATCCTAAAAGCACTGCTGTTAGAAACTATTGCTGCTAAAGCATTTATATTTCTGGTTTGACTAGTCCTGGTACCCAGGGACTCCACACAAAAAGATTTTGAACTTGGCTGGAAAGAATTATCTTGAGAACTCTTAAGAAATACTGGCATTATGTTCCCATTCTAGTCATCAGAAAGAAAACCTCTGATGCTGGGGCCAAGGAATCAGAATTGTGAAGTTTCTGCTGTGGGCTCACGTGACTTCACCTCACCTACTCACCTACAGAGCCACTGAATGCAGCCCCTCATAACACAGGTGTCATAGAGAGCACAGACTCACACATCCTGTCTCTATTGCACAGCTGAGAAACCAACCCTTGTACCTGTATGCTAGCAGAAAATGAAGCAAGGGACCTAACAGACAATAACAATCTGTGAAGAAAGAAAAGGCCTACATAAGAGCAATTGTTTTAAAATTAAAAGTTGCATTCAACTAGGCATAGGGGCTCACACTTTTAACCCAGTACTCAGAATGCAGACCAAATTGATCAAACACCAGTTAAGTTGGGAATCTAAATGTATAGTCAGTTGTCAGCAGCACACATGGGACTTGGGTTGACATTCAAATCAGGCGGGAGCCGGACATGGCTGCACCTGCCTTTTATCTCAGCCTTTGGAAGGTGGCGGTTGGGAGGATCAGAGAGGAAGGAAAGAGAACCTCTGTGAGTTTGAAGCCAGCCTGGTATACATAGCCAGGTCCAAGCCAGCTAGGAATACATTGTCATACTTTCTTTCAAAAATATAAAAAATAATTTTAAAATGAAAAAAAAAGAATTTTCCCTTGTACATTGCGTACTTTAGCTTTAATGTGTTAAAACCATGTACACTTTCCTCAAATACTGAGCACTGACTCAGTTCAGCTTTGTTTTAGACGTTAAATTCAGATTGCCTTCAACCCCCCTTTCCCAGTCACTTGTGAACTGCAGACTGTCCATTTGCTCAGAAAGGTACTTTTGTACTATCCATCAACTGCCCAACAGGTGAGAACTGCTGGGCGGGGTCTCCAGGCAATCAAAATGGTTGGTTGTGCATACTCTAGCCACTGAGCTACCCCACCAGGTCACTCTTCACTTTGAAGCCTTTCATTAGCTCTCATGACATAATTTTAAATCTTCTAACCAAAGTAGTATCGAAGGGTACAAATACATCCAATAAACAATGTATGCATAGTTTTCAAGATTAACTTTTAAAATTAAAGTGGAAGTCCATGCTCACTCTACTGTGAAAAGCATGCTAATGCTTCCATGTGTGAAACCTTGTCCCAACAAGGAATCTTACATGGGGACAGCCAGAAAATGAAACACCAGGATTAAGTAATTTCAGAGTTCCATGAAGGTTTCTCATGGCCCCTGACTTGTGAAAACCATTGCTTCAATACAGGAATCAAGGAACATTGGTTCATGTCTGTACTGACTTCATACTGGGAAAACAAAAACAGAGGTGATCTCACCAGTGCACATATGGGCACCACTAACTGGATGCAGTGCATTCTTTGTCTGACATGAAGTTAAGAGAAAAACTGAGGGCTGGGGGTGGATTCTTGGAGGAAATTGGAGGACAAGGTGTATACTAGATATGATTAAGACACAGCATACATGAAATTTTCAAAGAATAAATATATTTAAAACACATCTTAAAGAGTATGGGTGAAAACAACGGAAGACAGCCTTACCTTGAGGATAACTATGTCAAATCAAGAGTTAGGACCTGGATTCCATGCCAACTTCAATAATAGCATAGTATTCTTTAAACAAAGTTAGAAACAATACAAAAACTAACCTTTCTCCTGCAGCCTTCACCCATTGTTAAAGAGGCCTTACAGGAACTTAAAATTTTCCTGATAACTTTCGAAGTGACTTCACTCGATATCAAGGATAATCAAAGAACTATCTAGCATAAATTTGGTTTGTAATTTCCCCACTAGAGAAGCTTCTATATTACATCTATCTCATTTCCAGCTAGACCTAGCAATAAAAATTTATAAAGACAGGATAACTTGCAAAGTTGCCTAAACATGCCAGTCAGCCTGGAGCATGCTTTCATGTGGAGCCCCAACAGCAGCATCCATGGGGTGGCTCTGCAGCCTAGGGAATATACAAGTCAGAGAAACTATGACTAGTTATTTTCAATTTAGGAACAAATTTTTTATTCTAAACTCACAGGCATGGATCTTTGACAGGGCACTCTCACCCCTTCAAAGTTCATGAGACAGGGAGATGGCCATCCAAATGACCGCACTGCGGACAGAGTGTTGAGAGAACACACAATAGGAGAAAATAAATTGTCCCTACGGAGTACCGCACTTTCATCACGACAGAGAATTAGAGAGGCCGTGGGGAGGGGCAGCAGAGGGAAGAGGGAAGAGCTTGCCCACAGCAAGAAGAATACACAGAGTGAGGATCACAGGACACATCTGAGGCACAGCCAGCCTGGGTGAGGTGGTGATGATCCACGCGAGTCCTGGAGAGGGGATCAGAAGGAGATGATTCCAGGCCTGGCATGATGAGTAGAGTGACTCAAGCTGAGAGCTGTAATGAGCTGGGAGGCAGGCCCACCCCAATAGATTTTAAACAAACAGCACTGGAAACTTTACCTTGTGGGCAATGGGAAAACAGAAAGAACAGGAGCAGAAGACGGGCATTGTCAGGGTAGAGCACTGGGGAAATAGCTCTGACTACCGAGGATGGAGCAAACTGATCCAGGGAAAAGTAACAGAGCGGCTACATAAATGTAGCAGGTAAGAAAAAAAAAATCAAGACGAAACTGATAGTAAGAAGAAAAACAAGAGCCAACACTAACTTGAAACTACCTTATTTGTAATTTGCATATTATTTGTTTGAGGAGGAACCAAGCACTCCTCCAGGTATTCCCAAACCTGCATGAGCTCCACCCCCCAAATGGAGGACAGCTTCACCTTCACATTGCCCTGTGTCATTATATAACATATCCCTGACACCACAAATAGACAATCATGGCCAAAAACCAATTTCATGGATCCCATGTAGGTACAAGGAATAATAGGAACAAGTTTACCTACAGGTCTAGTCTATCCCATTGGATAAGATGGACATTTTCATGAAATGTCAAACTTTTAAACAGTCAGACATCACTAAAATTCTTTAGAAAATTACTTTTTCACAGATATTTTAAAGAATGGAGATTCTGAAAGTAAACCTCCATGGAGACCATTTTGTTGTTTTTCTACAAGGTCATAGTCTGCAGACCTAGCTGACCAAAAATTTGCTATGTAGACCAGGCTGGAACCAAACACACAAAGATCTCCTGCCTCTTCCTTTTGAGTCTTGGTAGTAAGGGCAAGTGCTGGAATTAAAGGTTTGCACCACCACTCCTGGGAAGACAAGTTTTTATACATATTAATATATGTTTATTCTTCAAAGGCATGATTAAAATATTACCTTTTCTGCCATTGCACTACCCAGCAACCAGAATTCTCCTTCATCTCTAAATCCATACTGTTTGGGCTTAATTTTTTTCTGCTGATTAGAAGTAAGAACGCTTCTTTCTAGGGGAGACCCACTGGCAACTTTAGTCTGAGCTTCTCTTTTCCCATGTTTCTCTGTAGCAAAGCTAGGGGATTTTACCCTTCTTAATTACCAAAGCATAATGTGTGCATATGGTGGTAGCTGGGATGAAGAAGAGAAGAACAGACGTCATAGGGTTCCTTGAGGCTCACTGTAGTAGTGTCCTGGCCATCAGTTGGTCATGAGGGAAAAATTGGAGCCCATGTTCATTAATCACCACAGTGACCTCCTACAGAGAACACATGCTAACAAGCACTCTCTCATTGCAAAGGGTCAATTGGGACACTTGGGAGTAATCTGCCACCACATAAAATTCATATTATTTTATGTTTCCCTGATCATTGCACAAGTTCATTATTATTTCTCAGGAACAGCTGGTTCGTATTCTCAACATCGTCTCTTCCTATTTCAAATAAAAATATGCCAAGAAAAGGGTGGAGCAATGAGGGAAGTCCTACACAGCCTTTTTGAATTAACCTTCTTCTTATAAAAAACACTTAAGGAAGATGCCTCAACTCTGCCACTTGAGACACTACCTGCAAAATTACCAAGTACACAGGCACTGAACACATATAGCGTCACCGTGTTTCAGGATACCCTCATTCTTCTAATTGCAACTCTGCGAGCGAGAACCTGATGGGGCACTCCTACCTCTTGGGCTAGAAATAAGAGCCTCAAGTACAGCAAACACTTGATTTCATCCAGACTGTGAATCCTAGATCTTTATCAGGATAGAGAAGCATTCAACTACTGGTAGCAGTAACTGGAAAACATCACATTGAACATTCTTTTTAACATTTTGTGTATTTTTTCCCTGTAAGTATGTGCTCATTTTTAAATGCCTCAGATATTCCACATACTTACTAAGTAAGTCAGGTATTTAAATATGTGTTTATAAAATACCCTCTATTTAAAAACATATTTGGTATTATGGGACAAAGAAAGAAGATTTTGTAGGTGTCCATCAGAGTGATAACATAATATTAAATGACTATAGGATGAGGACACATGGAGACATAATGCACAGCACAGCAGCTATAGCTGATAACACTGCCCTGTATCCTGAAATGCTATAAGGAAATGTGTTTCAAGTGAGACCATACACAAAAAAAAAATAACTATGAGGAGGTGGCTATAGTCATCAGCTGGACAGCAGTGAGCATCTTTACTGTATACACATCAATCAAATCAGCATGTTGTGCTTGCAATATGTACAGTTTTCATTTTATCAGAAGCAATTTTATAACCTTTGAAATATTTGATTCTGTGTGAAACACAAACTTCAGACTTGACATTCTAAACTTCATTCTGAAGTCCACTGAAATGGCTAACGACTACATTCAGTACTCTAAAAAGGGAAATGGGAAAAATGGCAGGGGATTTGTTAACTGAAAATGGAGGAAGGCAATACTGAGGGAGAAGGACGAAGGAAGGATAATGAAGATATTTCAAAAAGCTATAGGGAAACATAATAGGTCATGTTTACCTAAAAATACATATATAAATGCATGGGTACATATATTTAGTATATTAATATAATTTAACATTTATGAAGCATAGTCTATTAAGAATAATCATATTTATATTAAAATATAACTGCATTATATTATAAATATAATTACATTAATATAATATTAATATGTTTTATATATTACACTTAATATATGCTACATTTTAAATGATACCATATGGGCAATAATGCTTCCCTAAAAGCCACAGACTTTAACAAAATCCCCAGTAGTAGTCTTCAGAAACCTCCCTTCAAGTTGTTGGTCAAAAGAGCCTAAAAGACTCCAAAAACAATACAGGCTATTGTTGTTGCCCTCAGTTGTTTCCCATTACTTGAAGGTAAGACCCTGTTGCTGAAGATACCACACACTGGACACAGACCTGCAAGAAAGGAGCTAAAACTGGTATGGAAGGATCCTCTCTGAGCACAAGTTTTCAAAATTCCCTGAGGTGCTACACAAGTCAAAAAAAATGGAGTAATCAAAAGTCCTGCACTACTCTAAAGCTTTCCAACCACAGGAATGCCCAGCATAGCAAGATATCTCCAAGAGTACTCACATTTTAGGGGTAACAAACAGTCATCAAACTGGATTTTTGGTCCACCTAATTGAAGAGAATTCATGCCTAGTATTGTAGACCTTGCCAATTATCCATGACTGTGTGGCTATGGAGCCTAAAGGGGACACTAAACTGGAATGATGCTTACCTGTATCCATCATACTTAGCCTGATACACACATACAAGTGTAGTTATGAGCCTTCCTCAAAAAAACATTATTTATAGTAGATAGAGACCAATACAGAAAGTCACAACTGGTAGGATCCAGAGAAAAACTTACCATTTAATGGATAACCCCAGCTGCTACATCTCCAATGTATCTCCTACACTTAAAGCTCAGGGGACAGATATGAAGAGAGAAGAAAGACTGTAGAAGACAGAGGATCAGGAACCCGACAAGTCAGTGTCTTCTCAACATAACAGGGAAGTCATATCCATGAAATTGCAACAATATAGTCACCTAAACAAGACCAGCACAATGACAATATGAGTTGATAGGTCAACATGTACGGGGAAGTCTCAGAGGCAATTGTTGCTCAGAGAGGGCGATTCAGTCTTCTCCATAGACAAGTCCCTGGTATGTTATCCAATTTAAGTGGCCAGCCATAAACATATATACATATGAGCAACAGTATGACTGAGCAGATTGCTGTGTGTGTGTGTATGTGTGTAACAACAAATAATGAAAAAGAGGTCATGAATAAAATAAAATGAATCTGTTTATATTTTCCACCACACCCTGAACCCAAGGATATTTGGCACATGGGAGGCAGGTCCTGAGCAGGGCGCACATACAGAACTCATTGTTAGAGTAAGCCTGGCTTTCACTGACGTCATTAATGACAACTACTTGGAAGAGACTAACTTTTCCACACTAAACATAGGAAGACAACCAGTAAACAAGTAAAGCAGCCTGAGTCCTTCCTTTCGTTCCATCACTATAGCCTAAGCACCTGACCTTCTTAACACTTTTCTTCTTTCACTAAAGACACCCATTTGGTGAGCATGCAATAGCACCTCTAAAAGGAGACATTATAATTGTGACCCTCTGGAAGACATAGTCATTTTCTCCCATACATGAGCAAAAGTTTGCAAAAGCAAAGCAGGTATCTTCTTAAGAAAGAGAGTCATACATGGGAGAAGTTATTCAGAGTGTATTATTTTAATAGACCTCCAAAGGACACCACATACCTAAATTAATCAGAGGGCATGAGAGGAAGACAGGGAATGTTGGGACCATTTGGAGTCCTGGCCTCCAGCTGCTCTTCCCTGCTAGAGATCTTTACTTTCTTTCTGATATGAGTTACTGAAAGCTGTGTCAAAGTTGTTTACCAGCTCTGCTTCACGAGCACGGGTTGCTTTGGCCTTGAGGATCAGAGGATAAGGTTTTCACCTGTTGGCCCACTTGACTGTTGGGTACATAAGCCTCTGTGGTGCTACTGAATAAAGGGCTTCTTACCAGTGACTAGAGTCCCTGTCTCTGTCTCTCTGTCTATGTGTGTTTCAACCTCCAGCCCCTTGCCCGAAGCTCGCGAACTGTGGTAGTGCATAGAGCGCAGACAGGTGGTGTGCACTGCAAGGGAAAGACAGGATGGGCAGCCTACATAAGAGTCCTCAAATGACGGCACTGGGACGTGGTTGGCATTGTGGAAGATGCTACTCAGGAAAAGCTTCAGAAAACTGTCCCAAGACCCAGGGCCCAGCATAAAGACAAGAAGACTAGAAAGGAAAAACAAGAATGGAGAGCACCACAGGGCAGTGGCTACACAAGAGTAAAGGAGAGGCCATGGAGAAGAGTTGTTAAAAAAATTCTATTTAAAAGTTCCCTTAGGAAGCCAGGTATGGTGGCATACACATTTAATCCTAGCCCTTGAGAGGCTGAGGCAGGAGGATATCTGTGAATTCAAGACCATTCTGGTCTACAAAGTAAGTTTCAAGCCAGTCACACTAAGGAGCCTATCCCCCAAAATTTATCAATTAATTAATTATAGTCTTCTAAATGAAGCAAAATCGGTGTACTTTTAAGAAAAAAAGAAAATTGTCCTTCAGCAAGCCAATCACTTTAGTGTTAATTTATTAATTTGAAGCAAAAGATAAGTGCCCCAAACACCATTATGCAAATCTCCCACACCCAGATTATGCATTTTTACAAATCTATGAGCAACGCTATCCTTATTTAGAAGATTGCTTAATGAATGTGAAGCCAAAACAATGGAAAGAGCTGGAAATCAAATACGGGATCAGTTCAAAGTTGTTAGAATCCTGGTATCACAACACAATATGCACAGTCATTATCAGAAATTCCTGGCTCTGGGCTAGTGTGATGTATTCATTGGTAAAAACCTTGCCATTCAAGAATGAGAGCCCAAGTTTGGATCCTCAGCACCCACAGAGAAGTCCCTGAGCTCGTGAGGCTGAAGCTCCTCTAACCTGGAGAAGACCTACACTGGCAAGGTCACCTGGGGCCCATGCCCTTCTGTTGTCTATACATTGGGAATCCAGCTGACACAGAGATGGTTTATTTATTAGTTATGCTAATGTAATCAATCAGCTTCCAGCAAACCTTGATGGCCCTGAAGCAATTCTGACTTTGGAGGCATGTGTGGGCAGAGGGTGTAGAGGAAAGAACAATGAAATTTTCACCTATCTAAGCTTTGATCCCCTGTATGTCGATATGCAACTTAACACTAGAAGGGCAAGTACTGCTTTAGAGTGCTGTTATTGAGAGGCAAAGCTGCATAACTCCCTGTCATGAGAACTTCCTCAGAGGATCTGAAAAATTTATTAAAAGGGTAATTAAGCAGATGTAGATTGAAACCTTCACAAGCCTGTCAATAAAACATACACATCTTATCTTCAATTTCCATTAATCATTAACAAGAAATTGATCCTATATTAAGCCACCAAGGAAATCTTATATCTCTACTTCCTTTCTTCCAAAATCTAGGATCAGAACAAAGACCCATCTCCTATTTATATAAAATGTCCCAAACCTTTTAGAAATGTCAAACTATTTTGTTTATAAACAGGGATTGGCACAGTTAGAAAAAACAAAACAAGACAAATCTAAGCTATAAATGAAAACCTATTTAGACTACACATATATCAAATTAAGGCCAATCATAGCAAGTGGCCTGTGAGTACCACTTTACCTGTGCTAGTCTAAGTTCCAAGAGGGAAGTGTCAGAATTCCCACTTTACCAATAAGAAAACTGAAAATTCTGTATTTACCCACACATCATACCAGCAGCAAACAAGGAAGGTGGGCTCGGGGTCTCCATTCATCATGATGAAAATCCCGCCCAGCCAGCTTCCAGGAATGAAGATTAATTAAATATGTGTAATTACATGGAACTGAAGAAAATGCAAACAAAGAAAAAACACAGCTAGGAAAACAAATAGAAAAATTTAGATATATTGCCCAGAGAAAATGTACTATGTAGGAGAAAGTCTTATTGTCCCCATGGTTGGAAGTGTTGATCCTGATTCATATTTATAAAACTAGGTTTTCCAACACTTCTTCTGAAATTGGGACAGACTAATGCATAACAGCTTGTGACATCTGTTGGGACTTTTGATCCTGAGTGTTAGATTTATTCTTGCCTCTGACTTTTAGAGGGGGAGTGAACAGAAAGCCAGTAGGCAGTAGAATAGGATATAGATAGACGCAGTCCAAACAGGATGGTCAAGAAAAAGGACATGTGTTACAAACACATTCTCAGACTGATGACATTTAAAACACTCTTAATAGTACACTAAGTCACATTGCCTACTAATATCCTCTGGCTATGAGTGTCTATATTAAAATCTATATTAGTTTTTAAGTAAGTTGACACTATCCACACCTGTGTTAGGGTGGGAAGATGTTGCATAAGGCAATGAGTTAATGTAACCAAACTCTGCCAGCAAATGACGAGATGGAGTATTACCACACGGCAATGGTATCTTCAAACAAGATAGAGTATTACCACAATGGGATCTGCAGGTTGTCTTCAGCTATTAAAAATGTCTGGTATGAATATACACGTTCACTGTCTTCCACGTTGGATATATGCATATATGTGTGCACGCGCGCACACACACACACGTGCACACGAACACACATACACAATCATGCTCTGCACATCAGGAGTGTCAATCCTCAACAAATATTTGCAGGGCAAACAGGTCGCAGACTCGGTCCAGGATCATTTTCTCACCCTTCTGAGACAGTTTAGCTTCTTAGGACTTGATCGCCACTGTGCTTAACTTCTGCAAAGGGTTCTTAAGACAAATCCCTCTCTAGAGATTTGCTAAATCATCTGAAGAAACCATTTCACTCTTGGCTTTTCACCCTGACAGTTCTTTCCCACTGTGATGTCTTTAAACACTTGCATTCACACTGTAACGGGAGGAACCATACATTATGATGTCTAGGAAAATTCTACTCCTTAAATGCCACCCGGTAACCAGCCGGCTCTTTTGAACTTTACAAAGACAAGATTTGAGACTCTCAAATGTTAAAATGAGCTCCATTCAAAACATAATTATGCACAGTCAGTGGAAGTAGACAAATGAGTCCTCATCCCTGGGAACTTTTTTCATAGAAGCAATGTGAAGAAAACTGAATTGACACTAATATAAAAATTCCACAAAAGGCATAAAAATTATTCTAGGACACCTATGAGAAAACTAAATGCTATGTGTTATAAAGCCTGTCCTTTTTCCTGGCTTGCATGCTCAATTACTGGACAAAGATATTAAATTTATATTCAATGAACTTATCCAAGCTATCTAGACACATGCTGAGAGTTTTTGGACCCAAGTTTATATTGGAAAAGCAACAACTTTATGTAAGACAATGAACACCTATCCTGAAATGGTTGTGAACAGAAGCAAAGTACTGAAATTAAATCTGAATGTTTTCTGTGTTTCAGCCATTAGTGTTCTCTAATCTCACTGAGAGAGAATATTTCAGAAATTCCTCTTCTGGGGATCCCCTAACGTTTTAGGAGGTATTGACTACTGCAGCGTGGTGGAATTCAGACAGGCTTGCAAAAGGGTGGTTTAACAGCCTAAGTCCTGAAGAGGTCATGTTTTAAGCTTTTCCATCACACCAAGATCCACTATAAAGACAAGTATTAGTTACTTTCAGACAGAATACCCAACGTAATTACCTAGTGGGAGGAGGCTCATGGTTTCAGAAATGTCGATGCACGGTTGCTTGGCTCATTTGCCCTAGCAGCCCTTAGGGGAGCATATGTCAGGAGCTGTTCACATTGCAGCCATTTAGGAAGCAGATAGCATCAGGAATGCAGGGCCCACCTGGAACTACAAACCATCCTCAGTCACCAGCCGGCCCTTACCTCCTAAAGGTTTCAGTCGTGCAGAATAGCGCCACTAACCAAGAGACGAACACTCCAAACAAGAGCCTGCATAGGCCACTTCTGAATCACACTGTATTAGCACCAGGATGTGGTTAGAGTAAGATGCTTCAGTATTGAAATCACACACCCTGAAGCCAGCCATTTCTTTACAATTCTGTAGTGTTAAAAATAAGTGCAACAAAATAATCTAAAACTACAGATACATTATCCCATGCCCAGAATTTATGTTTATAGCTGGCTCTATTTGACTAATTTAGGAAATAACCTGTTTGGTTTTCTGTCCTTAAACTTTGAAAACATAAGGCTGACAGGAAAACACAGTTAATGTCATGTGTTCGGACAGAGACATCTCCATTTTTCAGACAGAACCGGTTTCCTCACCAACAGGAATGCTGGGACTGATGGTACTCAGCTGTCCTCCCCAATTTTGGGTCCTCTCCTTTTAGGACTGTAGCTATGACAGAGTTCCTCAAACTGTGTTAATTTTGGGATTCTTTCCCAATGTTCACTTGGCCTAACTACAGTTAGTGGGTCACACAACAAGCATCCATGCCCTAACCTTGTACTCCCCTCAATTCTGCCAACTTCATGGGTGCTCTCTGTGTCATAGTGATCTGTGCAAGCACCAGCTTTTCTCATGCTGAGGACTGAAATATTGGTTTGAAGGGGGAAACAGTGATATAACATGGAGATATGAATGACCTTAAACTAGCAGCTTTGGCAGAGTTCTGTGGAACCCCCGAGTCCACTAAAAAGCCCCAGTGCATCCAGGGCACAAGGTAGAAAACAGTCCTAGACTGGAAAAAAAAATGATCACACTCCAAATCACATTGTTCCAGTGGATGGGCCAGGTCACATAATTAAGGGGCATGGAAGTAGAACAAAGTTGTATGTTTTGATTCCATGGCACTTATCTCAATATGAGACAAGCCTAAAAGGCCACTTTAGTTGCAGAGGTGCTGTCTATGTAATGAACTGAGGACTCATTGGCAAGCTCTATCTTAGATCTTTGCCGGTCAACTTCTCTGTCTGTGGTCCTGCCTTCCCTTCCCCCAGAGAGCTGATGCCCGGGGTGCATCCAAGTAAACATCCTATACTAGTTTGCATCTCAGAGTCTAGATCCCAGGAAACCCAACTAGTGCCAGTCACCTTAAATGAAAAACAAAAATGAAAAAAAATTTCAATAAGCCAGTTATTCAAACAAATATGTATTTGGGGTGATATTTATTTCTTAAACATCATCTCGCAGTTTCTTTTGGGACTGCATAAACACCCGGCAATTCAACCTCACAAATGTTGTCTGTGAAAAGCTGACAATTTTAAGAACAGCACAGCATTCTGTCCATTGCACAGCTGCTGTGTTCTCTGGAGTTTATGCTGGGGGTGGGCAGACTGACCATATGGCATACACCTAACAGAGGCTATACTGCAGGCTCAGCGAAGAACAGCTTCCAGCCTTATTGTGTTTGCAAAGACGTTCTCATCTGCGACAGTGACAGGAGATTTCTTTTAAATATATCAGCCCAAATGGAATCCCCATGGTAGAAACCCTTCCTTGTCCCAGGGCCTACCAGAGTGGCCAGAAAATTACTGACATGTAGTATTTGTTGAACAAAACAAAGTTTCTGTGGAGCTCAGCGTCTATGGCCCCTTTAAGGATGGTTATTACCCTGCTGTGTAATTAGACATCAGAATCTCATCAATCCCCTTGAAACAGTAGTCAGGATGATGACATATATGAATTTTACTAACAGAACTCACTTAAAGAGTTGTGCTATGCTGATGAGAAACGCTAGGAGTCCGTGCCCAGCACTACAGCAATATATCCATAATGTACCAGAGGGGCACATTTCAATGTTTAAACTTAAAGAAATAAATAGTGATTTTTTTATTGCAGTCACAAGTATAGTGCCATAAGTTGGCAACTGAACGAAATGACTGTCTATAAATTTACTGTATGCTATGAGCACTGTTTTAAATGGCCATGAAGCAGGTGTCTGCTAGAGACTTGTACAAAGCAAAGAGGTCCATAAAAATATAAATGAACAGCGAAGCTCCATCTTAGATCTGATAATTTAAGATCCAACAGAACACAAGGCTTTACTTTTAATTTGAGTAATAGGCTGGAATGCATTACCCACTACTATAAAGATAATTGTGCAGTCTATCAATTTGCCATAACGAATAACAAAGACAGTGTGAGTGTGTTGTATTATTACTTTTGTTTTCAAAGCTATAACCCTCTCAAAAGGCAAAAGCTTGGTAAATGGGGCTTCTTAAGGATTTAGAGTAAGCAGATTCAGAAAAGGAGCTTTTCGTGGCATTCGAGTGACTCCCCTTCAAATCAAATAGTCATCGGCCAAATGAAATGACTGATTTGAGAGAAAGTAAGTGGGGTAGCCATCTAGCACCCGCTTCTGTGAACCTCAGCTACAACTACATTCAACTTTATTTCTGAAACCAGAGACTCAGGCTGAGAACCACAGAATGAGGTTACCCAGCCACAGTCACATATACAGTAGATGTCTGCTTGAAATGGAACAGGATAAGTACATGAGCAAACTATGAAGAATTTCAGGTAGATGAAAACTGGGCTGATTCTCGGAAGTGCAGTAAAGGATTCTCTCTCTGAT
Source organism: Microtus oregoni (assembly GCF_018167655.1). NCBI lineage: Eukaryota > Metazoa > Chordata > Mammalia > Rodentia > Cricetidae > Microtus > Microtus oregoni. The sequence continues at coordinate 5,877,349 of NW_024543083.1, read as the reverse complement.
TCCTCCATTTCTTTCTCTTCTTCCTCAATGCCCCAATTTTATCCAAAAAGAAACTTAAAATGTGTCCACCAGCTGTGATGACTTGGACATGATTTGTGTTCATCCTCCAAGTCCTATATGCTTAAAGCTTGTTCTCTAAAATGTCAACACTGAGAGGTGCTGGAACCTTTAAGAAGTAGAGCCCAATGGGAGGTGATTTTGCCAGGCGTTAGAAGGAGAAGGGGTAATCCAGGTCATGGGACTAGATTTGTTAGCACAGAATGAGATGTTAGGAAGTGTTAGGAAGCACACATTCAGCAACCTCAGATGTCTCCTGGTTTCTTTTTTTTTTCTTTTCTTTTTCTTTTTTTTTTTTTTTTGGCTTTTCGAGACACGGTTTCTCTGTGGTTTTGGAGCCTGTCCTGGAACTAGCTCTCGTAGACCAGGCTGGTCTCGAACTCACAGAGATCCACCTGCCTCTGCCTCCCGTGTCTCCTGGTTTCTTGTCTCACCATGTAATCTTTCCATCTCACACAGACTTCATCCATGATACATAATAAATAGGACACGGGATATTGCCAGATGGTGCCATGCCTGTGAGCCTGCCCAGCTGTGAGATAAAGAAAAACATTTTCTGGCTAGGTATGGGTGCATAAGTGTTTGATCCCAGCACTTAAAAGGCAGAGGCAGACGCAGTGACAGGCAAATTTCAAGAAGTTCATGGCCAGCCTGGTCTACACAGAGTTCCAAACTAGTGAGATCTCTCAGAACAAAAAACAAAAGAGAGACAGAGAGAGAAAAAGAGAGCAAGCGAGATCTTCTCCATCACCATGCATCAGGGATGGCATTACGTGTTTTGATAAACAGCAGAATCACTGTGGTGCAAACTCATCATTATGTTCCATACCACCTAAGACCTCTCAGATTTCAGTAGTCTCAAGCTGGCAGCAACCCGTACCAAAAATGCAGTTTTCAGTGTAGACCAGCCCTTTGAAAGGTGTTCTATGTTAAAGAAGTTCAAAGGTCACTGTTTTTGGTTTATTGCTGTAACTAAAATCATAAGGTATTAAAAATAATTGTCAGTTAGAATTTAATGATCCTCCTTTGCCACCATAGTTCAACAAAAGAACATTCTGTCCTTGTGACTATCTTACATATGGTTCGCATAACTCTTCCTCCCACCCCCAGGGAAACTTTGCACCAACACTGGATCCTTTAACCATCTAGTTCTCCTGTGTCACTCACTGTCCTTTGGCTCCTTTGGGGGATGCTTCCTTCAGAACATCCTTCAGAACCTAGGTGAGAAGGGAGCCTATATAAACAAGTCCCTTGCAGGTTCAGTGCCGTCCACCCTGAATGAGCCTCATTATGCACCATATATGAGTGATACCTGTCCTCGCTGACCCTGGCAGGTGCCGGTCCAGTCACTTCCAGGCTTTCAGGTCCTTCCTGCTGAGGCCCCAAACATCATGAACAGTCATCAGTACTACATTAAGCTCTACTCCTGTTCCACAGAACCCACTAGTAGAATAAAACAGTGGGACCACTAAGCTCGTGATGGTTTGATATAGCAGTAATTATAACCATTATGTACTTCACTAGGAGAACAGTCTAACCAAGAGCACAGGCTTGGGCAGACTGAAATTTCTGGGCTTCAATTTAACCATTGGACTGACTCCCATGCAGAATAAACACTACATCCTTCAAATCTCAACAGTATTTACTGTATGTTTTCCACTGATATTTGTCAACAAAGGAAAACACTTGAATACCATGATTGAGGCATATGATTTCACAGTCATTTTTCCAAGAAAAGGGAGTGAGCTTTTCTTCCAGTTGAATACAACCAATTATCTTTTGGTATAAGAGACTTCATACAAGCTTCTCAGAATTTATCATCAAATTTTGCGAAATTATGTTAGCTGGTAGAATGAATGGTGATTTCAACTATTGAGGCAAGTACAACCTCTAGAGGGGTGTCTTAATGTTCTGGAGGCTTGTTTTATTATGGAAACTTTAAATATTCACAGTCAAAAATATAAAATTAATCCTCATGTACCCATAAACTAACTTCAGTAATTATCAGAATGTTGCCTGTTTTTAGCAACATCTTCCAAAAAACCACAGAATGTTGATGCTATTCCCAGAAAGCACACCATTTCTATGTCTGTCTGTCTAGCAAAAGGATCAACAGATCACAACCTACAGGTCAAATCCAGACTGCTGCCTGATTTGATAATAAAGTTTTGTTGTAAATCCACTGACACTGACTTTCTGAGGGATTGTAATAACCACTACCCCCCAGCAGTATTTTGGGCAGCTATAACAGAGAATGCATAGCCTGAAAAGTCTAATGTTCGTAGTGTTCAATTGTTTTACTAAGCAAATAAAGAGACTCAGTAAAACCTTGCAATTCCTGTTCTAAATATCCAGAATCTTTGGTGAGGAAGCTGTATTACATTCCTTGCAAAATGGACCATATCTAAATTGGGCAATAATCTAGATTAGTCAAGAGTTCCAAATTACTAAGAGCTGCTATAACTATGGCTAACATTTATTTTTAACTACAGAGGAAACAAGATCATTTTGAAATAACAGAGTTGATATGATGTCAAACCTGACCTAGTTATTGTTTTCCTCCCAATATGGAAGAGTATACATTTAGACCTGAAACATAGTCTCTTCCATGTCCTTGTGTTTTCACATGTTTGTATTATTAGAACTATTTTCAAGGGGCTGTGTCTACAAGAATATATAAATATATATGTATATATATACATATATATATATACACACACACATATAATCTTTCTACTAATTTAACATTATCCAGTACCAAGCAGCTACCACCTAGTTGCTCATTGTCCACTCTCCACATTGTCCACAGCATTGGCCCCACTCCTCACGTGAGAGACCTCATGCACCACAGATGGTCCTACCATAACCTTGGTAAGCATAAGAATCACTGGACAATTAACATAAAAAACAACAATGCTTTTACTATCTTTTAGATTAAAAACTGGATACTCAACAAAGCTTGGTGTGCACATATGGGTAATCACTGAAAATTAGTCTCCAGATCTTTTTAAATACTTAAAATATTTCACATGGAAGATTCTATTGCACCTGACCTCCCAAGAGATCTATTGCAAGGCTCACTCTGAAGGACTGCAGGTACTCAAACCCTATTTATTTGTATATACAACATCAGCAGTGCCCAAGCAAACAGATCAATGGCTGATAAGCTCCAGCTTGGGCTGTCAATTTGGTCTTTGATTTCTACAGCTAGACATCTAAGACCTGTTCTTGCCCTCCACACATCTCTTGATTCTTTGAAATTACCTGGCTTCTATGATTCTGTCTTGACCTCAACCAAACTGACTCATGAAAGTTCAGTCTCATGAAAAGGCTTAGTATTTTGGGAATATATTTTGAAGGGGGAAAGGAATTCACCAAAAATGAATAATAGCATCAACAAGAACAAAACCCGTGACTATTAAATGGTATGTTGATAATAATTGTGTCACACCGGAATTTGCATTCAATACAGTACAAGTAGATATTTATACTCTCATTTGCTGGATAAGAAATGCTGCAGGTGTGGAATCTTCCTAAAACCACAAGGTAAGTCCAAAGTGAAATAAGGAAAATTAAGGAAAAAAGAAAGCAATGTCACCACCTGATTCCGGTTCCTAAAGTCAGGTCAATTAGTGTGCATCCTTGTATCTTCTGCAACGCTACACATACTTACCATTCCAACCCTCTCTTAAAATATAAACATAATTCATTGCAATTACTCTAAATGCAAAACTTCATTATTCTTCTTTGAAAGTTCTATGGGAGATATAGCAGTGAATGACTGTCCTCCCACCCAAGTTAGTTAAAATGGAAAAAAAAACAGGCAATATTTTGATTATAATTCAATAAAATATTTTTATTATATTTAAAGAAATAGCTTCAGAGGAGAGGGGCTTCTTTTAATTATTAGAATTGCTAGAGACATTTACAGTGCTGGACAGAATACCTCTGCAAGGGACTATGAAGACTGAGGAGGAGTTTGTTCGTCAGCCTAACAGGCGGCATAAGCTTGTGTCTTAGACAAAAACATGCACAAAAACACTGAGCTGTGAAGTTTGAGTTTTTATAGCTCATGTAAAGTATAGAATAAAAGGCAGTCAAGAGTTGATAATGGGAGCCAGTGAGATGGTTCATTGGGAAAAGGTGCTTGACATCAAGTCTGTCTACCTAAGTACCATCCCCAGGGCCCCACATGGTAGGAGAAGAGAACGAAATATTACAAGTTGTTCTCTGACTCCCGCCCCTTATATGTACTAGGAACCCCCTCATGGATACACAACATTAACGGAGGTTTTCTTAAAAGAATAGAAGTGGGATGGTAGACTAGGGTAAAATTGTATTGTCAGTGAATATGTACTTAATGTTAAAGGCATCAGAGAAACACTTGATTTTCATAAGCTATAAACATCATCATCTGAAGATGATCTGAACTATGGGATATGTGAGTATTAAGCCTGTATCTTGAATGTAACATAGAACAAGCCAGAATGTATTGATGGTTTGTTCCCCAGGTGTGTGCAACTTGAGGTGATGGACCTTTTTGTTTGTGGAGAATCTAGTGCAGGAAGTTAGACATGGTGGGTACTCCCTGAAGGGGTTAAAAGGACATCAGGCTTCCTTCCTTTTCTTCCCAACTATCATGAGGTGAAAGGGCTCCTGTTGTGTTTTACTCAAAGTAACAGGTCCAACCCACAAGATCAGGTGCTCAACTATTGACCAATACCACTGAAACAATGATTCAAAACACTCCCACAGTTAAGATTTCTGCTATATTGTCATTGTGATAGAAATCAACTGATGATAAGCAGCTGAAGCTTATTTAAGTATGGTTAAGTATATATTTTAAATTCCTTCTCCATGTATAAGTATCTTGTGGAATAATTTATAGATGATAAAAACCTCACTATGATTAGGCCACATCACTGAGAAATGGAACTGGGATCTAAGCTGATCCACATCCATTCCCAGAGCTGCTGCCTCTCTCCCTTGATGGAGTCTTTCTCATTATGTCAATACAGCCCCTACTCTGGGGCAACATCTACTTCAGATTTAATACAGAGCTTTGAGGATGTTTGGGAAGTTTATTGTCATCACTGTTATAAGTTGATATGGACAAGTTCAGTAGTTAGGTAAATTTTAAAACCATTTCAAATTGAATGGGCTATAAAATGTCAAATATTTAAGAAGTCAAAACTCTCCATTGGGAAAATATTTCGATAATCTTTAATCATTCAACACATAGTCAGTCAAGCATGACCGTAGTTCCTAGATGTTCAACAATATAAATTTGTGCCAAGTGGAAACGAGGAGAAACAACACTGGAAGAGATGAAGCTGTCACTTGGAGATGGGTTCCAGAGTTTAATGTCCTAAAGTTAACATGACAACTGGAGAACCTACCGGCGATGAATACTTCCTTATCATCAAGAAACAACTTATAACTGTTATTAAAATATTCTCAACATTGTCCCACTGCCCAGAAGCACTGTGAAGAGGCCATTTTCGATGCTGTCCCTCGGTGGTCTTATTCATACAAGTCAATAAAAAGAGATCGTGAAACAAAAAAGACTATTACAACTACAGCTATAGTTCCCCAGCCCCAGATGTAAGGAATAGCAACAGACATATCCATGCTAGAGACGTATTGGCCTTCATAAATTAGCTCAAGAACATAATGGCAAATTATCTCCCTCCCAGGTTTGCTGGGACAATGAAACTTCCAAATGCTCCATAGTATTAAAATACAACTGAATACCCAACAATGGAGAACACTCAGTGGTTAAGAGCATTGCCTGCTCTTCCAAAGGTCCTGAGTTCAATTCCCAGCAACCACATGGTGGCTCACAACCATCTGTAAAGAGGTCTGGCGCCCTCTTCTGGCCTTCAGGCATACAGACAGAATATTGTATACATAATAAATAAATAAATATTTTTTAAAAAAAGAGTGTTCTCATTAGAAATAACAAAACAAGCCTGGAAAACCTTTTCCCTCCCTTGGAGTGCAAGTGGCCATACTCAGAACCAGCTATGTGCGTGTCTGGCACTCACATAGACTCCAGATTTAGTCCTGATCCTACCTCTCATAAAGGAGAGGAACCACAAAGACGAGCACTGAGGGCTCCACTGAGGACCGGCAAGGCTGACGTTGGCATAATAAACCGCTGTTTACCTTTTGGATTCTATTTATGCCACATGCACATTGTTCATCATTATTAAATGATCCTTTTTTATCTTTCTATGACAGTTACATATTTTAACAGGTGACAGTTTGCCTTTATAAGCAGCAAAACACTGGTTTATTAGTATGCTTGTGTGGCATAAAATAGAGTTCATTTTTTACTGAAATAACGGGAGGAAAGAAACATCAATTGTGCAGGGTTCTGAATAGCTCAATGTGGGAATAGAAGGTACTGGCAATAATTTAAGGTAGGTTTGCCTTATTTATGAGTCTTAGGTATTCCTTCACAGTTGCTACTTTGCATGAATTTTAAGTGCCCTTGATGTGTGTGTGGGGGGGGGGGCTCATCTGAAGAAGCACCATAAACTCGTGGATAGTTTCACAATTAATCACGTCTCTGCCATAAACCCAAGGGATGGAATCCAATGACTCAACCAGTCAGAAGACTGCCCCTGGCTCCTGAACATGGCCATGCTGGAAAGACAAGAGGGCAGGGGGAGGGGAGGGGGAAGAGAAAGAGAGAGAGATTATGTTGTTACTGAGTCACAGAAAGGGCAAAACCCATTTCTTATTCAAAGTAGAGGCTGGTAAATCCCAAGAACTCCAAAAAAGAGTCAGTAGTGCCTCTGGTGTCTCCTGGAATAAGGTCTGGAACAATCCTCAGTTTACAGCTTCAACTACCCACTGGGGTCCCCAGAAGAAGACAACACGCATGCCCGATGTTATTTTAGAGTCAGAGCCGCCAAAGACCCTACGGGCTGTTGTTCATTTTTATATTTAATAATAAGCATAAACAACAACCGCTTACACATTATAGCGGTGTGCTTTGGAGAGGAGGCAAACAGCCCATCTCACAAAGAACACCAGTGACTGGTACTGCTGACGAAGCCCAAGTTAGTAGATCATCTCTGCAGTCGCTTGGAGTGAGCACCTCATTGGGTAAAATATGGTCCTCCTGAATGATGGACCGCGGCAGAGGCGTCTGCTACACGGGTGGGTATGGTGAGGGCTGAGATAATGTGCCTGGCGGTGGCTCAGTTATTTGTTTCCCACCTGACAGCTGAGCCATTCTGTCTGCATTTCCAAGGAGACATAACTATACCTGTCACTCGAAAGGCAAAACTCACTCAGGAATAACACCAGCAAGTTTCTGATGGTGATGGTTTTATTCTCAGGAGTCTGAGATGTGGCAAATCAGTGCACACGGTAGGGAGCATTTGTTTTTGCAATTAAAATTGTGAGGGGGCACTTTCTCATTTGTAGTTTAGCAGGGGCCTAGAGAAAATGGCATAAACTGTTTCCTTGCCAGCAAGTTAAAAGAGGAAAAATAAGATTGTATCTGCCGAGGAGCTGCCTGGCTTTGTGCATATAAACCCAGCCTTGACCTCCTACCCTTGTTCCCTCACCCACCTGCTCACTGGCATCCACACACATGGGCCTGGAGGATGTGTCTCATGCATGCTTTCATTACAGCACTCAGAGAGGGGGGAAAAAGATCAGTCAGCTTTTTGCACTCCTCTGGAGCACTAAGGTTGCCTCTGCCCTTTGAAAATATGAAAGCCCTTGAATGATTTTGTATTTTCAAAGGGTAAAAGTGCTAAAGAGCACTCCTCTATTTCAGAGAGGAGGAAAGAACGGAAATCAGCCTGCCTAAAGTGTTCACTCGGAAAAGGTAAAAATGAACTACGGGTGTGAGGAGTTACCTACAATAATATATAGAGCACTTTGGAGTCTGTGCCTGAAAAATAACACCAGGCACTTACCTGCACACCACACTGCAAGGTGTAGGCTCCTGATGCAACCAGTTACTTTACAAAGAATGGTCCTGAGGAGGAAGACCTGGCCATCTTTCACCACTACCCTGGACAATATGGTGATGTGGGTAAAACTGGTCCTCTGCTCCCCAACCCTGCTCACTAACATGGGCCAGCCAAGTGCCCTGCCTGCACTAAAGATGTGTTGTTTGGAGAGCATTCTCTCCCCCATCTAAGTCACATTTTTTTCCTCAAAGCATTGGTTCAGCTGTCTGCCCACCCCATCAGGAATGGCTGTACAGAAAGCATTTGGGCCAATGATATCTCTTGGAGATGCCCATGCTTACCCTTTGCTGTGAAATAAATGGTTATCCTCAGGCAATTACAAAACAACAACTACTACTACTAAACACGAAGACAACCAGGGTAAGAATATTTCTTAATGGGACATCCTTTGATCTGCAGCCTTTGAATGTCTTCCATCTCCCATTTGTCCCTGAATAATTCCCTCCCAAAGTCATCACTTGCCTCAGTCAGCAATTCCTTTGGCAAACTCAATTTCAAGTTAGGGGAGGGGCTCTTGACTACTCTGTCATTATTTCCCAGAAACACTGTACACTCTCCTTTTCCCCTATCATCGCACTAAGACTATGCTAATATCCTGCTCTCTCCTTGGGTCTTTGATATTTCTGTGGATGCTCTTATTTCTAGCTCCCACTTTCTACACAGTGCTCCAGCACAGTAGTGGGAATACAGGTAGAGCACTGTGCACTGAAAACCTTTAGGGATTTTATACATATCAATCGAATTTTTCTACATGGTATATCAATACAGAAAACAGTTTAGTAATCCAGATTCTTTAGTAATCCAGATTCTTTAGAAAAGGAGATACAGAGATGTTAGGTAATTTTCCTATAGCCTCAGGGGCAACAATTACCCAAGTGGTCTGTCTACTTTAAAACCCTTTATCACTACCTCTTTCAAATTAACATATTACTATAGTTTCAATATTTTGGGTCACTCTAGAATTCAGGTTGAAATGTAACCCTCAATACAACAGTGTTAAAAGAGGTGTAAGGGATGGTTAGGCCTTGAGATCATTGTCCTGACAGCTTTGGTGATTCCCCTATAAAAGAATTACAGAAGTATTTTACCGTATTTCATCCTGCCGGGCAGGCAGCATGGGCAGGTAGCAAGCCCTCGCCATTACTAGTTCCTCAACCTCAAAGTGACCAGTCTCTACAACTACAAGATGTAATTCTTATTCAGTTATCCAGCATTTGTTATTGGATTGGTTTAGTTATTGTCTCTATAACCACACATCTGAGAGAATCAGCCTTAAAATAGGCAAAGTTTATTTGGGCTCATGGTTTTAGTAATCTCTATAGTTAGTCAGCTCCATTGCTTTTGAGCCTAGCATGAGGCAACACATCTGGACAGAGAGCAAACTACTCACGGTATGGTAACCAGAAAAGGAAGCCTCACAATACTCTTTAGGGCTGTGCCCTCAATGACAGAAAGCGCCCCATTAGATTCCATAAACATTAGCTACTGTCCAAATCTTTAAACACACCCAGCAAGAATAAGGATGAGGATTTATTTGGCTCATCATTTCAAAGGACTCAAACTATCACAGCACACTGACGTAATTCTTGATAGCAGGACGGGTGGCTACAGGTTCTCCTGACTGGGCAGACCAGGAAGTAGACAATGAGAAGAGGAAATTGGCTATAATCCTTAAAGGCCCATCCTGCCAAACAGGCCCCACAACCTTCCAAACAATGTTACCACCTGGGATCAATTGCTCCAACTCACAAACCTGAGGCGCACTTCAGATTCTCACAAAGCCACTACCTCCTAAAGGCTCCAACACTTGCCTGTGACCCCAAGCTAAGGGCCAAAATTTTAATAGGTGAATTTGGGGGGGGGGACAATTAAACAAACCACAGCTGTTAACAGTGGCAGGATAGACCGAAACACATATGCAGACAAGAAGCTTTTCAACAATGCTTTTTAGACTTCTTTTTAAATTTAAATAGATCTTAAACAATTTTTAAATTATTTAAACATTTATTTTCAATTTAGCTCTCTTCTCTGCAACGTTATTTTTCTATCCTTTGTAATGAAATAAAGTAGGATCGGACCTGGCTACCACAGGGCATAAGTGAGTGTTAAACACATTGTAGTTCAATTTTCCAACAGCAACCAATGGGTTAAAACATTGGCCATAACTGCAGTTAGAAATGCAGGTTAATAATTTTACCCAAGGTCATAACTTGGCCTATAATTCCCACTACCTCCTATTATTAGTTCATGCTGGTCAACGCATGCCCAAACTTTGCCCACAGCAAGGCCATGTCATATATAACACATACTTCATGGAAGAAATCTTACTATTGCTATTTCAAACTTAACTCATCTGGATACACAGAACTCTTAAGTGCTGGAACTTCAGAGACTGTGAGAGCTGAAATCCAGCCTGCTGAGACCAAAAGGCTTGCTAGTCAACCAATGCTCAGAAATCCATTATCTATGATTTCTGTGATTCCGAGGCACCAAAGGGGAAAAGAGAGCTTATTATAGATTTTATAATGGTTATACCAGAGACAACAGAAAAACAGAAAGGACAAAAATGATGGGTTCCAACTTACATTTGCTCAAAGAACTCCTGCCCTTATCCACTATTTAAGACAAGGCTGGAGAAAGCTACATTGGAAAATTAACAATAGCTGGCTCAATGAGAATTAATAGAGCCAAAGAATCAGGAAGCCTACACCTTCATTATTAAGTCAGAAGGCACTCGGACATGATACTAAAGAAGAATGCGTGTGAGAGAGTTAAACATTCCTGGGTTCAAATCCCCACTTCTCCATATTATTAATTACTTTTCAAGTTGTGCCCAAGCGCTTGACCAATCAATCAATCAAACTAAAACAACAACAAAACTCAGCTACTCAAAAGACAATCTATTTTGGCTCACAATTTGAAAGAATAAGGTCTCTTATGGCTAAGGATACATGGCAGCAAGAGCACCAAGGTATTGGAATCATGTGGCTTGGATTTTTCATGTTCTCACATTTTTTAAAGGATTTTTATTATTTTTTAACTGTATATATAAGTTCAGATTTTCATGAATTTCAGGAGAGGGTGTTAGATGCCTTGGAGCTAAAGTAACAGACAATTACAATCCACTTGACATGGGTGCTGGGAACCGAATCCAGGTCTTATGCAAGAACCGTATAGGGTCTTAAGTTCTAAGCCGCCTCTCCAGCTCTGTGTGCTTACATCTTAATAATAACAGACACATACTCCAGACCAGAAGCAGGCCAGAGCTATTAACCTCAAGACCAGAGCCCAGGGACTACTTCCTTAACCAAGTCTATACTTCTAAAGGGTCTAGACATTCCCAAAAGAAAGCAGACAGCTGACCCAAGGCATTTCACATTTCACCTACAGCAATCCACTCCTGGCCACCATAATGCAAATAGTATCCAGTTAAATTTCAAAGTCCTAGCTTTGACACCATTCAAATATCCCACATCCAAAGTCTCCCATGGAATTGAAGGAAATCTCTTGCCATTAAACACATGTAACATTAAAAACAAGTTATATGCTTGCAATCCAATACCGGAAGGTATAGAGTAAACATTACTGTTCTGTAACAGAAGAACTGGGATATGCCAAATAAAGATCAGACCCAACAAACAAACCCCAACAGGGTTAATACCAAACTGGAGATCCATGTCTAGCATCTGGACTTCAAAGGGCTTGAGTAGCTCCATTCTTCCAATTCTGCTGTCTGTAGGAATTGTGGCCTCACTCTTAGGCCATCTCCACTCAGTGTCACTAGTCTGGTTTAGTGATATGACTTATGTATCTGGCATCATCAGTACCCTGGAGTCTCCACCGGCACTTAGGCTTCATGCAGAGTCATGAGCTCCATGTAGAAAGTTTGAACCTACTATGGTTGTCTGACCTCAACAAGTTCCTAGTCAAGTACATTGGTACAAGCATCCCTGCAAAATCAGGATCATGCAAATGGACAGTTCTACTGCCTGCTTGAGATGCAGCTTGCTACCTTGGCCATAGATGCAATGACCTTTGTGTGCCTTCCAGGCTAAACCTGGGAATATGGAATTATGTATTTATTTTATATGGCTGTAGTAACAATTGTGTATATATGTGTGTGTGTGTATATATATATATATATATATATATATATATATACCAATACAATGAGAGGTCCATGACAGATAATCACAATATTAAGCAAGAATGCATTAATTTTGTAAAGTGTTCCAAGCAACAAAAATTCAAAAAGAAGTTTATGTCATATAGGTACTTTAAAGAAAATAAAACCATATTCAATTGCCAACATAGCTGAGTAGCTTCAATTATTTTGTGTGTGTGTGTGTGTGTGTATATATATATATATATATATATATATATATATATATATACATACATATATATATGTATTATACACATGCACACGAAATAAGTTAGGAAAAAGAGGTTGAGGATAAAATTGTAGAAGCCTTCAGCTCAGAGCTAGAGAGAGGGAAGAATTGATCCCTTCATCATATTAAGTCACAACTTTGCCAGCTTGTTAAAATATGTGTGTGTGTTGTCCTTAAATTTTATTTTCTATTTCTTAATTATTTCAATTTCATTTAATTAAATCATTTTTAATGTAGAAAGGGACTTGGCAAAGACTACTAGGTATAACCTTAATGAAATTTGCCTATCAAATTTGTTAATTGGTAATTTCCATCTCAGTCCAAGAAAAGTAAGTGATACATATGATGTCATAACTAATACAAGATTATGTTCCACCACAACTGAGCCAATGTTCTTGCACACAAGAATACTAAATTTTCGCCGGTCGGTGGTGGCGCACGCCTTTAATCCCAGCACTCGGGAGGCAGAGGCAGGAGGATCTCTGTGAGTTCGAGATCAGCCTGGTCTACAGAGCTAGTTCCAGGACAGGCTCCAAAGTCACAGAGAAACCCTGTCTCAAAAAAAAAAAATACTAAATTTTCTAAACACATGATTGTCAATTAACCAATGTCTACAAGAGCCATAGGTATTCATACTTCTGAATTTCAAAGTTATTGTGATGCTGGGACAACAATCACACACACGGCACACCATAAATGAAGAACTCCTATAGTGGCATTTCATTTCCATTTTAATCTCAGTAGCCATAATGACACACACCTTTAATCCCAGGAGCTACAATAGCTTGCTGTAGAAACAGGGCAGGGCATGCCTTTAATCCCAGTGGTACATGCCTTTAATCCCAGCCCTAGAGAGGAATATAAAACGGGAGGAAACAGTTCTCACATGGTCTCATTCTGAGATTCCTGGAGGCAGAATTATCATTTCGAACTGAGGTCAAGGTAAGAACTAGGGGCTGGCTGCTTTCCTATTCAGACCTTCATGTTGAACCTCAATATCAATCTCTGCAATTTTATTAATCATGCATAAATCTATGTCTCAAAGTTGCCTTGGGAAGATTTAAAATGAACAAAGAAAACTTCAATCCAGATACCACACACACCCTCATCTCAGCAAACAACAATAGAGCTGTGAGTGTGTGTCTCATACTGGCTCACTTCACAGGAAATACCACCTACTGCTTGCCCTAACTGGCTGCTGTGATCTTGGGCACTACAGCAGGCATGGCCACTCACCCGGGGCAAGCGCTGCAAACAAATATCCTGCACTTTCACACCCACAGCTCCAAAGGTACAAATTGTGCAGGATTCTAAGTTCTTGGTACAGAGAAGTGAACACTCTGACTCAACAAGTACTACAGACACCAGTATTCCCTTCTGCACTGAGATAACTGGTTGCTTTTCTTCTCAGAGGTGAAAAAGAGTAGACCACAAGTCCTGTATGTGATAAGAGGCCCTGGGAGGAGTGTAGTGCGCCCCTGAGAGACTCCCTGGCATAGCTGCACTTGGAAAACCTCCGGAGGACCTCTGTTCACTTACTTACCTTTATTTTAGAATTTCTAAGAATAAGTGGGCAAGATATTAGAATTCAGAACACTTCATCTAGAATGAAGCTACTGGAGTAGAAAGGAAAATCATGAGCCTGCTCATAGTTCATGAGCTGCAAACCCCTAGCTCGTGAGAATGCTCCTGCAAGCAGGGCTGTTTGACCAGCTCAGCTCCGGACATTCCAGACCTGGCATCCCAACCATGTGTGTCCCATCACAGGCCCAGCGTACCGTTTTTATTCTGCAAAACTTCCCTAACTAGGGCCTCTGAATACATCCCTCAAGTCCTTTAGCTCAATTAGACTACTGTGACAAGGGCTAATTTTTCAAGTATACTTCTCCCATAGGTTTGTTTTATTAGAGAAAGACAGCACCATCATTTTACCCAAATGAACACACATTTAAGCAGTATGCTGGCTGATCAGATTTACAAGCTTACTTTGAGTTTTTTGGTTCTTTGCTAGTATGGGTTTATATTTTAGAATATCTTGGAAACCTGACTTATATAGCACATAAACTTAGATTGGGCCAGCATTATGCAGCAGCAGAAAGAACTGCTATGTAGATAGGAGACATAGCAGATACAATAGTCCATAGAATTTCAAATCTACTGCTGGGTAGACACAGAGACAGTGTCACATGGCAATGGCTCTGTTGAAGAAATCAGGGAACAGATGTGCAAGTCCATGCAATGGTTGTACGATGCCAGCCACTGAGAGGTCAAATGAACTTCCTTCTTGCTTGAGAGGCATGATGAAGGGTCTTGGACCTATTGCTTATGTGTCTCTTCATTTGGTTTTCCAGTGTCTTCCTGCCTATTTCTGGGCAGAGGTCTAATAAGTCAGCCATTTGCTCATCAAATGGCCAGTGAAGGGCTTTTTGGAGGAAGCTCAAGGGTTGGTGCAGGGTGGAGCTGGGGGAGGGGAGCAGTCAGATTGAACATTACCTTTAAAGCCTATAAATTATATCAAGTATAGGTGGGCCGATATGATGAGCTGCGTAATATCAAAATCATTTCAATTTTATTGCAATGATTTATGATATACTCTCTGGCTAGAAGACACCTTATTCTATATTATTCTTGAGGGGATCAATAATAAACAAAACACGATGGCCACTTTCGACAGTTTACAGTGTAATAAGAAGAAAACCAAAGAAAGATGCCTGAACAAAAGCACAAAACTAAAGGAAATAGAACAAAGCACAAACTGCATATGACAAAGAAAGCCCTGAAGAGTCATGAGGCGTGGCAACAAGTCACTCGAAGAGGGCATTTGGAGGGGGGTAGTTATCAAACCAAGAGGCTACTGAGAAACATGTCAAGCCAGACTAATCTCTTATGAATAAATGAAACCTTCATAAACTACTATGTGGTATTGTAATCACTATAGAAAAACATAAATATGAATGATCAAAACGTAAGGATCATAGAAATAAAGCCATAGGTATCATTAATGCAATTTAGGAATTATTTCCTAAGCACAGCACAAAAGAGCTAAACACAAAGTGAATTAGTTATAACACTGGTTACATTCAAAATTCCAGTTCACAAAAAGACAA
Source organism: Microtus oregoni (assembly GCF_018167655.1). Taxonomy (NCBI): domain Eukaryota; kingdom Metazoa; phylum Chordata; class Mammalia; order Rodentia; family Cricetidae; genus Microtus; species Microtus oregoni. The sequence goes on along the minus strand of NW_024543083.1, from coordinate 5,861,794 downwards.
CAGATAATTTCATTTTATTCAGCACCTGAAAGGCTGAAATAGGAACAAAAGTTTGAGGCCAGTCTGGCCTACCTGGGCAGAATTATGCCAGACTAAGCTACAAAGTAAAAGTCTGTCTCAAAAATATTCAAAAATGAATCAGAAAATATCTAAAACAGTTCAGGAGGGGAAATTGTAATCACATACAACACATCCAGGAGACAATCACAGGCAATCCCAAATAGGATATTTCTACTTTGCAACCATATGAAGTGACATGTTCAATAAAAACTGTCACTCTGGATTCTGAATGCTGGTTTTCCTGTGGGCTGTGATGCATGCTACAATGTTTTCCCATGATGCTAGTTTCCCATGTGATCAAGAGAGTGTAGAGGGCTTCCTAGCATACGGTCTTTCTAGGCTCTGGTGGTTAGAAGGCTATATGCATCTATTGCACTTTAAAGATGAGGTGCTTTCAACTTATGATGATTTCATCTGCATTTACCCATCATTGGTGCAGGTACATCCACATGGGAACACACACTTAAAACTTCCCCGACTCAGACACAAGCAAAATATACACAAAAGTGTGTATTTTTCATTCTATACATGCATGGCGACCTAAATATGATGGAAAATGTTTAACTTCATCAGCAAATATGGGGAAGAAAGTTAAATGCATACATACACAGAGACAAATGACTAAGCACGGTGTGTGAAAATTAACCTAATGATGCCCTAAATCCAAATAATCTACTTTCAGATATAGAAGGAACAATTAGATATATACTGTGTTAGCATCATAAGTATTCCTGGCACTTAGCTGAACACTGTGCTACAGGGAAGCAAGCCAGCTACATTACATACAGGGACACAGACAAGACATAATCTTGGATGAAGAAGCTAATTGCTGGAAAACACAGAGACTGTATTTTGTAATACAGCATAAGGGGATTTTAAAAGGAGACAGAATCAACTAAGTGTATATCCCTGCTTGCAAATATTAAGATCAAGCATAAACTTTAATGTTGACCCCACTAAGAGCACAGTGGATAGGTTAAAGAAGCAGTGAAAGATATTGATTAGAGTCTAATTTTAAGTGTAGTGTTAACTTCTTAGACACTTGTCAAGTCTAATACATTTTAAAACCCATCATTCAGATGCAAAAACAAATCATGAAATGTTTTCCAGATTCCATATATATGCCTTGGACAATTAAACTAGTACAAATACATTCACCCACTCCTAAGTATGATTCCTTAGCATTTACATGCTGGTTGCTGTAGTCTAAATCCTGGGTGTGTGTTAATGTCTCTGTCCCCATGGTGGCACTGTTGGGAGGCTCTGGAATCTTTAAGCTGTGGAACCATTTGGGAGGTCGTTAGGCCACTCTTCTTGGCCCTCAGAAGAGTTCATCTTTCTTTGCTCTTTGTAAGATGAGAGACTCTGATTCTGTTGGGGTTAGCTACCTCACCACAGATACCACCCGTCATACGATGCAACTTCTAAACCTGTAGGTCAAAAGGCTCCTCTTTGTAAGGGAATTACTTCAGGGTATTCCACTGTAGCAACAGAAATGTAACACATGTGCTAAGAGTCCTTAGATTGTGTGTGTGTGTGTGGGGGGGGGTTCTCCATTTGTGGGCCCTACACTACAGTCTATCCCCAATCCTTTGTTCTTAAGCCTCCTGACTTATTATATAATCACTCTCACATAGCTTTGCCCCTTTAACAAATACCCCAGTTTTCCCAGCCTAACAAGAAAGGCCCAAGTCCCCCTTTGAATGCAAACAATCAGCTGCATTCACCTGGGTCATCTGAAATTGGGAGCAGAAAGAACTAGCTAATGGAGCAGGTGGACGGTGATCAGGAGCAGCCCCCTGCATCCAGAAAGAACTAGGTGATCAGGGGCAGTCCCCTGCATCCCTTCAGAGTCTCACTAGTTTTCTTCCCAACCCCAAAGTCAGTCCCCTTCTACGTTTACACACGTTTATAAACATGAAGTCAGTGGCTTTTGAGCTTAGGCTCCCAAACCAGAAATCAGCTAAATACCTTAATAGAGAGAATGGTCTTGACCCTGCTGAATTGCTGACTACATTGCTGAGATCCAGGCAGTGTACTCAGCTGACTGCTACCACTGGAGTCAAGTTGTTGCTCTTTTAGAATTTAAAATCACTCGCGTATATTTTTCTATTAGGCGATACTACTTTATAAACAGCTCAGCTTTCAATCTAGTATATTCCATGAAACGGATAATAAGCATCCTTTAAACAGCTCAGTTTTTAGCTTATCCGAACAAAAATGAACAGCACCCACACAGCAGGCATCTGTCTGTGATGCTCCAACCTAACCCTGGGTGGCACTACTGTACATGTTTGCTCCTTTAGAAGTTTGAAAGCACTGCTCTGGGTGATAGAATCGCTGAGTTAAAACCTGCCCACCATTTCCAGAAGCGAGATCCTTCCCTGATAACTGCTAAATATAGCCGAACTGAATATTCTGACACCTAATCTCCAAGAATCGGAAGTTTCCATCACCCCCTGTGTCTAACACCTTCTCGGCAAGGTGGCATCCACATGAATAATCGTCATGAGGATCAGAAGCTCCAGGACAACGGATGGTGGCACTCGACAAGTTATTATGCCCTTAAGAGATGCAGCATCTGACATTAAACAAGACAACAGGACCGCAGGAGGAGAACGAAGACAACTGAAGCTTTTAATATGATACCTAGCCAGTCTCTCTGGAGGCTGATCTGTGGCTTTTTAAAGGGCCTCATTAATATGTCACTGCCAACATCAGAAGCAGTCTTCAAGAGTGCATAAAGCAAGTTGCACAATCAAAGCACCACCTAGTGTCCTCTCAAGTGAGCAACATAAACACTTACTGAACCCAGGGCCATCTTGGCTCAGAGGCCCTAGGCTCAGAGGCCATTCAAATAGATGAGTCTGATTTTTCACTTGTGAAATCCCAGACTTAAGCAAGGAATAATCAGGAGTTAGTAGGAGTTAGAGGCTGGTAGCAAAACGCTCTCTAAAATGATTTCCTTTGGATAAGCCACACAGTGAGTTGTTCCAGCTCACAGCACTAATGTCACGTAGCTTAATGGAAATGAGGTGAAAATGTTCTCTTCCCTATGAATAGATTCTTTTCAAAATAATTATGTACAGAAGATATTTAGACTCCACTTACTGGATTCATATTCAACAAATGTATTAGCAAGGATACAGAAGCTTAAGACTAGCTCTAAATTTCATCCAAACACAAAACAATCTGTCAAGCAAACATCTTTATGAATATCAGCTCTCCTAACACTGAGCTAACCCACGTCCTTCAAATCGTGGTGCCAGCATTCAGTGACTCAGAATGAAGAAGACGTATAGCTTATTTCAAAGAAATTTCAGAAAAATATAAACATTAAAGAAAAGGAAAACATCCTTTGACAAAGAGGGAAAATAATCAATAGTCTTTAGTCTTCTGGTGTCATTCTTTTGAATTCCTTTGTGCTTTTATTGATTACTTTCCTTATTTGAGTCAGAAACGAAAAGAAGCAAGGACAACAGCAAGAAAATGAAGGTCTGGGTTGATGGCAGGAAAGGTGCACAAACCCAGACCAGCTACTTTCTCTCACAAGATCCTGCTTGCTCATACGTAAATGCAGGCTTTGCCCTAGAAAGACACTTTCCACAATGAAATTTTGTGACTGTTTTGAAATGTTATGAGAAGACACACAAACTTAGTGTACAAAGCAGCGCTTATCAATTATTAATTAAAGGTCACTTCAGGGCCAGAATGCACTCAGTGGTAGAGCACTTGTCTATCAAGTAGGAGGCCGTGGGTTCTATATTCAGCCAAGTAAAACACAAACTTAAAGGTCATCTCTAAGCTTTATGCCTTCCAGGAAACAAAGCTCCTTCACACACAGAAAAAAGGTGTTACATGTCCACTCGGGTCCTCCCCATTGATTTCAGATGATCTGGAAAACTGAGAAATCGTTTGCTTTGACCTTTGAGTCGATGTTTCATAAGCTAATTTGAGTTTTCAATTATGGAAAATTAATATAAAATTCCATATATCTGATTTCTTCTTCAAGGAAAATCAACAGGCAGGGCTTAGCCCACACACTCGATGGAACAGCGAAGTGCTCAAGTGAAGGAAGCTCACCTCTTTGTGCTATTTCCAGTGGGCCTACTTCTGCTCAGTCTGCAACGACTAAGCACTTGCTAATATGTTTGACACCAGAAGTGCTTCAGGTTTCAGAGTTGTTCACATCTGGGGACATTTGCAAAACCATTACTGACTGAGCGTTCATAATTCAAAAAAAATTAATATTTAAGACATGAGAACATTTCTGATTCAGACTTTGGGACTGGCTATGTTCAATATTCAATAACAAACACTGATTTAAGAGAATCAAAACATAAATTTCTTTTATCCTTGGCACATTCCTGAAGAATTACATAAGCCCAAGACGTACATCATCATTCCCATTAACTTGTCTCACAAATGTATTCTCAGAGTAGTTCATTGAGAGTTTTGATATATACCTAAAAAGAATCAAAGAACACCTTAAGAAATAATGACATTACTGTGAAGAAGTGGCTCTGGAAACAAAAGATGGCATCATGGAATGGTGGGGCAGAAAAAAAAATCTAAAAGATAATTGAGTCAGTTCTTCTGAGTTTGACAAATGAGAGGGATAAGGTGTTGCATAGAACTGTGCCTTTAGCCATCTTTGTTATGACAAGACACCTGACAAATCAACTTAGAAAAGGCTGGCTCTGCCCTGCAAGCAGCCTGCAAAGATCAAGTAAACAAACCATCTCAGCTCACAGGTTTAGAGGTTTTCAGCTCGCGGTCAACTGCCTCTACTGCTACAGACTGTAGGGAGGCAGAACACCACAATGGCAAAAAAGTGAGGCAACCAGAAAGCAGAGAGTGACAGAGAATAAATATAATATGAGTGGCGTGTGTGTGTGTGTGTGTGTGTGTGTGTGTGTGTAAAGGATATTCTTCAAAGGCACACTCCAACAATCCTCCAATCAAAAGTACCCACCTTACACACTTTCAAGTTCTTTCCCCTGAGCCTCTCAATTTTGAGTACACCAATCGATTAGAGCATTGATTAGGCCAAAGTCCTCATGATCCATTAGTTCAGAAGTGCCACCTCTGAAGATACGGTTTGAAATCAAGCATCAAAAATATGGGCCTTGTGGAAGAATATTTTATATCCAAACTTGAATAAGGCACCTATAGTCCTGACCTGCCAGTCTCCTAAATTAGAAGAACACAAAGGAAGCTTAGGCTTTAGAAATAGTAAAAAAGGTAAGAAAAACTAGAAATGAGGGCTAGATGTGAAATTGAGGGTACCATCATGTAGACAATGACTTTCAAGTAAAAAATGTGACTGTATCTCCAGCTTAAGTGTTATTAATACCATTTAAACTAATGACATAGAACTTAGATGATATACGTTGGGAATAATGATGACATATGACAGTCCACTAATGTCTAATACACACGGAGATACCCGTGCACTGCAGCACTTAGCACCTTGAGTTATTAATAACTGGCTGGACACTGTCTCCTCTGACACATGGGAAATGATAGTGCTGTCTTTTCATATTGACATCCAGAGGCTGGCACGCAGCTCAGACTAACTGCTAAACTTCAGAAAACATCAGGTGGATTTATTTTTTGCTCCAAAGTTAAAAAAAATAAATTAATGACAGATCTTTAAGTCGACATGTTTCTTTAGAGCAAACCCCAAGCACTTTCCATCCCACCCACGCACCTCACACCAGCAAAATCTGTGAACCTCCTGACTGCTTTCTCTCTCTCTCTCTCTCTCTCTCTCTCTCTCTCTCTCTTTCCCTCTCTCTCTTTATGGGAAACAATTTTGGAAAAGTCCATATGCAGTCTTCAGAATACTGTTCTGACTCATGATGGGAGCACTAAAGTCTACTCCTCAAATGACGAACACATGTACTTTATAGGTAATGCACACGACTCCCTCCAACAGATTACAATAAATCATTATTTCTCTAGAATAAAAATTTACTTTGGAAAATGTATAATCTTCCTTATCGTCCTAAAGATGGGTTAAATAATTATTAAGACTTTATGAAAAAATGTTACTGGAAGGCTAATTACAGTGTGCCACTAAACTCCTTTCAAATACAAGATAGGAGATTTTGACCTCATTAGAAGACAAAATGCAAGGGGGGAGCACATTCACTCAAAATTAATAGTAAAGACAAATTGATGAACCTACTTCAATTCTGAATATGTGTGCACATACGCTGTGTGTATATTGCAGGCATGTGTGTGCAGGTGTGCACGTGTCTCTATGTGTGTGTGTATCTCTCTCTCTCTCCTCTCTCCTCTCTCCTCTCTCCCCTCTCCCCTCTCCCCTCTCCCCTCTCCCCTCTCCCCTCTCCCCTCTCTCTTCTCTTCTCTTCTCTCTCTCTCTCTCTCTCTCTCTCTCTCTCTCTCTCTCTCTCTGTGTGTTTTAGGACTAGAACTGAGGGCTTTTGCTCAAGCCCTCCACCATTGATCCATACCCCCAAGCCTAATCTTCTGAAATTTAAGATGATGAGGTTTCTTAGCAAGCTCCTAAAATGATTTTACTTACCACTTACTCCACATTCCAGTGTGCTATTTTTAATGCAATCACTTCTGTACTTTCCCCCAGCCTCCCAACACATGTCTTATTGCTCTTTCCCTAGAAGAAGCCATTTCTGCAGAAAACCACAAGAAACCTAGTGCTGCAGACTAGGAAGGTAAGGTAGACATTTGGAAGAATTTCCATTCATTGAATTTTCATTCTCTCTCCGTGTTCACACAGCCCCACACATGCTGATGAACTATAATATGAGCAGAAGTACTCTATCATTCAAGTTTAGTCCAATCCATCTATCTGGCAATAAAATAAAATTCTATGATAATGTAGTTGAAAAAGCCAGGGCACCAGTTGAAGACCCAAATTCTCTTTCCATGCTGCTAATCAGCATGGCACTGGGGTGTTGATGGTGGGGGTGGGGTGATCTGTTCAGTATGAAGATAGAGAAGAACATAAAATTGACACTGTGGAGTTCCTGTAAATTGGGTATCAGAGCACAGAAAGAAATTGTAGAATTCTAACCACAGTGGGTGGCTATACTTCACAACAACCTATTATATATTTCTTGAAGAAGCAGAGGATATAAATTTATAGGTACCAAAACACAGAGACATGATAAAAAGACGGAAATGACAATTGCCCTGATTTGATATACATTGAAATATCACCTCACACCACGAATGCGTACCACAACGACCAGTAAAACTTCCAAATCCCATATAAATACATTATAATTCAGAAGAGATGCACATGATGACACGGATTACTGTTAATTATCCTTCTTGCAGTCCAAGGATGCAGATTTTATAATCAGTTGTGCAAGTATAGTTTGTTAGGAAGGTTCGTACAATACTGATAGATTTCAGAAGTTTTCCCTAGTGTGGTTCATATCTTAGCACAAAATGCTTAGAGTGAGGCAGGCTGCCGTGCTACAGGACCATCCTCTGCCAGGTGAGAAAAAGCAGCATTGAGTCAGGAGCAGAACCAGATGGACCCAAGCCTTTGACCTGCACCACGGTGTAACAACAGCAACCGGAGTCTCTGCAGGACCTCAGGAACCCAAGTGGACATGGCTGCAATTTTTAAAAGACATTGTTTTTTTTCTACCTCTTACTTCTCTAATTACCTAGGATTCCAGATCACTCTGAAGTATAGAGAAATTAAGTCAAGAGAACACAATAAATTGAAGCAGCGCTGAAGAGGGCTAGAAAGGCTTCTTAACAAACACGACACTGAGAACACTGTGCAAATTCCGGGAAAGTCAATTTCCTCTTTATTACAAGAAATTAATGAGATTCAGAAATAAGACCCCTAATTATTTCACAATAAAATCCAAGACATAGGATGGTGTCCATGAATGTCTATTCGTTTAGAAGTAGCTGTATGTCTACCTGAAGAACACTGGCGTTTGTGTGTCTCTACCCTCCTACTGGTCTGTTTTTTCAGTCTTGTATTGAAACCCAACTTCACACTTCACACTGACTTGCAAATGAAAAACAAAGCCAGCACTGAAAAGGATGATCACCTATGGTCTGTGGACGGATCACCTAGAAGCTTGCTGAAAATACAGTCTCAGCCCCTTCCTCAAATTACGACATCAGAACCTGCATTATAAAATGGGAGTTGTTTCTATTCAAATGAACATTATCATTGGAAAAGCACCAATTTGTAAGTTCCAAACATCACCCTGCAGCTTTCATAACCCCTGACCTTAAGACTCCCCCTCCTTCCCTGGTAGATTTACTGAGCTAAATTTAAATGAAGAGCTGAAGCATGCAGTAAGTACTGTCCTCGCAGAAGCCACCAAAGACAGCCAGGCAACTCCAAGAAGCTATCACAAATGTATTTAGAGGCAAATTGTACCTACTATTTAGCCAATTAACTTATTGTTTAATATGTTCCCAAAATCTGTGAATGATGTTGCAGGGATGTAGCTATCCTCCTGTTGGTTGAGCCCTTGAGCTAGTCAACTGGTTTCTTCAATATGGCCTCTGGAACCTCCTATTTTTTATGCCTGTCTGCCAGTAATCTACCTTCAGGACTATCTGAGATAAATGTCACTTTTTCTGACTTCTCTGGCTAAGACACCACAGTATTCAATTCAGGTGACAGCACAGCATCTAAAAAGTTCACCCTTAGTTCCCACAGGCCGCCATGACAGTTCCTACCTGTTCCCTCCTATCCTTATGATGGAGTATTGAAGTCATGTGGCAAGTATACAGAGGTCTCTTCCAGGAGATGAAGATTCATTTGAAGCTTATAAAACAGAATTTGGGGTCATAAAATCAATACAATTGGCATGCCACATACATCTATTCTGTGTCAGTTGCTCAACAAGTTGTACATCAACACATTAGAAAAAGTACTATTTTCCACTGAGCATGTAAGATTGTATTTTATTGTTGCCAAACCAACTCTGCAAACCCAACTTTTACAACAGTACCCTAAGTATCCACATAATGCTGCATTGTCTTCAGAATTACAGAAACCTAGAGATCATGAATGCAGGGAGACATGCATAGATTACACATGACTGCTACGCCAGTTTTTAATAAGGAACCATAGCATGTTTTGGTCCAGACACCGGGGATGATTGCATGTGCACTAACTAAAGCGCATCATTGAACCTCCCTTGAAAAATAGGTCTCAGCTTGTTAGGGCCATTATTCATGAATCCATGGCAAAAGCTGGTCATAAAAATAAACTTTGAGCCTACAAGATGGCTCAATAGATAAGCGCAAACCTGGTGACCTGAGTTCAACTCCACATAAAGGAGTAAGGAAAGAAATGACCACAATCTTGTCCTCTGGTCTACACATATGCAGCGCTGCATGCACACCCATGTAATATACCTAACACACACATACACACACACACACACACACATATACAATAAATACTAGAAAATACTTTATAACCTGTGGGGTAGCTAAAATGTAATCTCAAAGACAAAACACAGGTTTGGTCATCTGTATTCCAAAATTCCAAATCTACAAAACTCCAACATAAGGAAGTTTAGGATCACCTACCATATACCACATTGCAAAATTTTAAACTTGACTGCGTGGGTCTAGTGAAGGTCAAGGTACCCTAAAAGTGATGCATAAATTGCCATCACGCCACCCGATAGTCTGTATGTGAAACATAAATGAACCCTCATTAGACTCAAGTCCATTTCCAATATAACTTATTTATACAAAATCTGAGCAATTACTAAATCAAAATGATCCCAAGTATGTCTGCTAAGGGATACCCAACGCTCTTGCCAGATTCTATATCAGTCCCATAAGCACAGCCCGACTATTTCTATCTCTGAGTTCTAGCTCCCTGTAGTGGGAGCAAGGCAGACAGCAGCAGTGAGATGAGCTGAAAAGTCTTGGTGCACTTAACACCACAGACTTACCCACTTGTAAAAGAGAATTTTCAAACCAAAACAGAGTTAGCAGTGCAGTGCAGATAGAACCACCCAAACTTAATACATTAACATCCGCCTAATTTGCAAAATTATCTACGTGCGGCGTGTGTGCACACAATAAGGCCATTCGATGCAATGTGGCACTAACAATTAAAAGTTCCTTTCAAAGTGGAAATGCAAAATAGAACGAATATCTATTTTCTATAAATGAATCTAGCCATCTGCCTTGCAAAAGCAGCAGCAGCAGGAGTACCCAAAACAGCAGAAACAGCAGCCTCTCGTGTTAACAATCTATTCTCAAATCTCATGCTCCACATTTCCCCGGCAAACAAGGCTAAAAATACAAGACATGCAACAAATAGTCTTTTGGGATCTGCCATTCCATGGATGGTGTATTCAATCAGAGTAATATTTTCTGTTGACACTCAAGACTGGAGAGAGAGAGAAAAAAAGCAAGCTATCATATTAGAAAGTGGCATTCAGCATTTTAAGCGTGACTCCAATCCCAAAGTATATTAAACTGAATGCTGTAAGAATGTTGTTTTCATACAACATAAATCTCTTAGATTTATCTGAATAGATTCGCAGATATATTTAAGCTACTTCAAATTCCTCTATAATTCTTGATAGTTATGAAGATACCATTTTAGCACTTTTGTCAACAGAATGCAAGGGACCACTTATTTTCAGCATAGCTGAGCTACACTGTACATTGCAAACTCTTAAGTCAGACTGACTGGGTTTAAGATCTTGCATATCCTAACTCCTCCATGGGCTTGCAATTTTATTTAACCCTCATGCTCCTCTTTTCCTACCTTACAAATAGTAACACGTAACATCCTGAGCCATTTTAAGGAATAAACGAACTAATGTGGGTAACATATTCAGAATAATTAATGAGTAATATCAAAATGAGTTCATATTCAAGATGCAAAAAAAATGCCTTCTTTCAAAGAATAGCCAGAATACGGAGTAAAAAATGATGTTTTGAAGCCAACAATGGAGAAAATGAAAGGTGAAGGGCAGAAATGGCTCACTTAAAAGTGGGGTTCCAAAAGTCGAACACTCTATAACCCCAGCATTGGGGAGACAGAGACAAGACATCACTGGTGCTTGGTAGCTAGCCATTCTAGCCATTTAATGAGCTCCAGGTTCGGCAGAAGACCCTGTAACAAAACAAGATGAGCCAGCAAGATGACTCCGTTGGTAAAGGTGCTTGCCACCAAGCCTGACGACCTGAATTCAATCCCTGGGTCACACAGAGTGGAAAGGGAAGAATACTTCTGCACATTTCCTCTGACCTCCAAATAGATACCATGGCACACACATGTCCCCTTTGGTAAGTGTGTGTGTGTGTGTGTGTGTGTGTGTGTGTGTGTGTGTGTGAATGAATACATGTAATTACAAAATTAAAAATAAAAAGACGAGTGGTTAAAAAAAAGATGCCATGTCAACCTCTGGTCTCTAACGCACGAACACTCACATACACAAAGTGAAGAATAAGTGTTTGGCCTTTACATGACCTAAGTGACTTAGGGTATACAGGATGAGTTTCCATCATTGTTCTGTTTCACAGTTAGGTTATGACATCATCGGAATAGGCAGAAGGAAGATGACAAGGACAGTGTCACTCAGGAGGGAGGCACAGCCTGGAGTAAAGACTAATAGGATTAATGACAAAGGTATTCTCCACAGAGAGAGAGAATGCATGTGAACCTTCTCAAGATGAGGCCACCCCACACCACTACTACAACTTCCTTAAAGGTCTCAATGTTTGGAATCAATTTTCATATATATGGCTTGTATCTACACTCTAATGTTTAAAAACAAAACAAAAGAGGCAGTAGAGAAGGATATCAAATAGCCACTATCTCCCAAGGAACTGATTCCTTCACAAAGCTCCATGTTGGCAACATCTTAAGATGAGTACTGTATTCTGGGAAGGAAAAATAAATAAACAAAACACAAGTTTGCAAGCCACCTAGGTAAGAAGGGCAAACTGAGTATTCCATGCATCAGAAAGGCTGCTCTGGAACTCCCTGACCAATCCTGTCAGTCCTGAGAGCGCCCAGGGAGAACCCTTGGGACAGGCTGGGTTTCCTGGACTTCAGAGCAAGCACTCCCTCAAGAATGAGACTCATACAAGGGTGGTTCACAGAGTGAGGAAGTCCATAAAGGGTTCAGGTGCTCTCACACTTTCATTAGACAAATCAAAGCAATTAGTCTCCTCTTTAGAACTGAGATACTTAAAAGATCTCTTGAGTAGAAAGTGTTTTCTTCAGGTAGGAAGAGAAGGTGCCACAGGGTTGCTCAAGCCAGGAATTACAACCTTTGGATCAGAAAAGGTCTGGCAGGAAGTTGGGAGTGTGGAGGGTGCTTTACCTTCAGTTTTATGAGCAGATTATAATCTTTTGAAACATAGGAACACAAGGAGAGAGAGAGAAAAAAAAAAGGAAGTGTTCTCAAATAACATTAAGAAAGTGCCAACAGCTATAAGAAATGGAGAGAAGATGGGAACACGTGTAAGTCATATGACCCTCAGTGCCTATAACGTTAAATGTGTACATTCTTTGCCGTAAGTGTACCCCTCTAGTTATCGGAAGCAAATGTCATCATCTAGCCTGCTTAATGACATGGTCTCTTCTGCACATGATCCAGTGGAAATCACAACTCCCCCAGCAACACTCTCTTCTAAGAAGAAAACAAATCAGTATGACATGGTGTGGATTCAATTACCATTCAGCAAGTCACAAGTAACTTTTAAACATCCTTTGTCTAAGTTGTAAAATGTCAAAATGTACCTTAATTACGGTATCGGGGTGCCATCCTTATACTTTACCAGCAGGAATAAAACTTGCTCTCTGAAGGCATAAGCTTTGATTAGAAAGGCAGAAAACCAAATGGTGTTCTGTATCAGGGCTGCTTCCTTTATGTAGTGTCTTGTCCTAAGTGGATTCCTCGCTGAGTGTATTTGAAACCAATCATCCAAAAATTATCCTCAGATTTTCAGATTTATTTTTTTATATTAGGTCGAGAAGCAAAGAGAAGTTAGAGGGGAAAGAGATGGTGGTACTGCTATCATGGCAACAGATATATGGTAAATATGGTATGAACAATGCTCCAGAATCTCATACACATCATACCACCAAAGCATATAGAGTAACTCTATATATGCTGTTCACTAAGATATAACATCTTGGATCGAACCCACAAGAGAAACTGTTGATGGGCTACAGTTATGTGTCAATGGGAGTGTACTTGCCGGGCATGCACACGGCACAGGGTCCAATCCCCCAGCACCCCCAAAGGAAAAGGTTCTCAGAATTATAAACTTTTGACTTGCAAATACAAAATCTACCTATAGAACCCATTAACCATACACAGCACAGTGAAACTGCTAGTCAAGGACACTGCACAAATCCACAGCATCCTGGCTTTAATGCACCCATACCTTGCAGAGACGACAGGACTCAATATGGAAAACTTCAGTTGTACCCACCTGTCCAAAGCTAGATGCAAGCGAACCCACTGGCTGTGTAGCCTTTGTGATGCACATTTAATAAACTAGCTCCAAAAGCGGCTAAAGGTGAACGGAAATGTGACAAGAGAAACGCTACTCGGATTTACTGCTCCATGTGTCTCGGGCATCTCTATGATCTGTGCAAAACATTTGCTGTAAATAAGCCTGCAGAGTGTACAGTATGTTTTCCAGAAGACCTTTACAGAACAGCTTGCAGACAAGAGGTGCTAGCCTTGGTTTCACAGCCAGAAAAACTCCATCCAAGAGGCTGTTGGCATGTTCCCACCTCTTGTTTTGAGCTGGCTTAAAGACAACTCCACAAACCAGATTCCAAGACCCAGTACCTGGAGTCAGTCACCGTGAGCTATCCCCCACACTGGGAACAGCAAGTATAAACTCAAACTGTGAAGGAAAAAATGGGGGAAGGGAGGCACCCCCACTTTCACCCTAACCGTATAAAAACCACTCAGAGTTGACTGAGCTGTGAGGCAGTCTCCGGTCTCTGTAGTAAATTAAATGGCTGAAGCGCGTGCTTTCTTCCAGCCAGAGAAAGAAACGTGCCTCGCTGTAACAGTGTGTGGGAATCACTGAAGCTCGTTTTTTTCCAGCCTTTCCTGCTTTTTATAAACCTGCTCCGTTTAAAAAAAAAAAAAAAGTTCAGGAAATGAAACGCAAATAAGCACAGATCATACAACGGAAAACCTCTATCCATCTTCTAAAATTCTTTCCAGGCAATATAACTGCCCTTAACACCGCTAGCTGCTATAAAAATGAGATTATAAAAAAAAATAAAAAAAAATGAGATTATACCAGTTCTTGGGGTCGTTGTCAATCCTTCAAAAAGCCTCACCGCTACCAGGAATATGCTGAGGTGGAGATAAAGGAGAAGGTGAGGTGCTCAGCTCGGTGCCACCTTTTGCTAGGCAAGCGTTAGGTAAAATGTTTAATGCAATCGCATATTCTAAGCCCGCTGGATGACAAGCAGCAAAGAAGGTAAGGTAAGGAAGGCCAGGGAATGAAAAGCTCCTGGATTATTTCAAAGGTAGCCACGGCACTGGGGCTGTCTCAAACTGCCTGTGATCAGCTTCAAAACAGGTCCGTGGGGGTGTATCTTTAAGTTGATGCTCTGCTGGAGTGCAGCGGATCCGGGTGGTGGTGGGGAAGGGGGGGGGGGGGGTCCTGAGCTTAAGAGAAGCAGAGATGTCCCTGCTGCTCAGGGAGGCCCGCGCTTCCTAGCTGGAGTAAGCACCGAGTAGGGAGAGGATGCGCCCCGGGAGTGGAGCCTCGGGCCAACTGCTTATCCGGCTGGGCACTGCAGGCGCTGTTACACCCTGGGGTTACACACAGCTCCCCAGAGTTCCCGCATCCACGCGGCCTCTGAGAAGCAAAGCCAGTGATGGCTTAGAGCCAGAGCTAGGGTCGCCCGAGGGGTACTGTGCTTGGCGCAGAGCTAAGTGACCAGCTCCGCTGCTTCCCCTAAAGGGAAAAAAGGCGCAGTCTCTATTAGAGCCCACTCGCTTGCCTCTTTCCCTATGTACTCCCTAAGATCATCGTGGGCTCCCACCCCGAAAGGAGCTCGTCCAAGAAGGAAAAGTGGAGACGACAGAGGAGAGCGAGGATGTAGTAAAGACAAGCAATGCAGCCTGCAGCAAATAGGGAGGGTTCGGGAAACCGAACAGGTACTGAGACTCAAGGGTAGGGGCCCAGGTCACAGCAACCTGTAGGATTGAGGCAGATAGCAAACTTGGATGCGAAGGCAGTGGTCCCCTGGAGCTCCTCCACCCGTTCCCACCGAGTCGCGCTCCGCACGCGGAGAGAAGCAAGCACAACTTGGGAAGCCCACGCCGAAGGTGCGGGTCCCGCTCCTCCTCCGCCCTCTCCTCTGCGCACCGCCGTCCACCCAGCGCTTACCTCGGGCAGCCGCGGCCCCCGCCGCCCAGAAACAGAGTCCTAGCCACGGGAGCCAACGGCGCGCTCCGCAGCCGCCGCCCGCAGCCGCTGTCCCCATGCTCTGAGCTCCGCTCTGGCTGCACTCCTCTTCCACACCCTGGGAGTCCTCAAGGCACGACGGCGGGGGAGACCACCGCCAGTAGGTTCCCACGGGGGGTGGTGGTCTGTGGTGAGTCGAGCTTCTCCACCGCCGTTCCCTACGGAGCGGAGACACCGGATGGGCTGCGGGACAGAGCGCCCGTCCCCATTGCCTCCTGCGGCGCCGCCCGCCTTGCCCGCTGTGCGGACCGCAGCCCCAGCTCCTGTCAGGGTCCGGGACTACCAAGCTGAGCCAGGAGACCGCATCGCTAATGAGCCCCGGGGCCGCCCCTGCTCCGCCCCTCGCAGCGGCCACCAATGAGCCGCGCCGGGGCGGGACGGAGGGCGGGACCGAGAGCGGGCGATGCAGGTGAGCCCGCAGCAGGCGCACGTGCAGACGCAGCCTCCCCTCAGCGGAGGGCTCGCGCGTGAGGGAAGGCAGCGCGCCCAAGCCAGCGGCCTGAGGCGAGGACGCGCGCCCGCCAGCAGCGAGCTGTGCGGAGCAGCCTCTTGGAGGCAAGCGCCCAGCTGCGGGATGGAGGCTTCTTGCTTGCTAACTCCGAGTGAGACCGAGGCTTCCAGGAAACCGAGGTTTTACTAAACTTTGTGTTGACTCTGCTATTTCCACTTTCTAGCCAGCAGAAGGATGGAACAAGAAAAAAAAAAATCATAAACCATTCCTAACTATGGTCAAAGAAGTGAATTGAGGGTGCTTGTGGATGTATGGGATCAAGTTTTACTTTGCTTTGTTTTAAGGAAGCAAAAACTCCCCATTTTTTCTTTTCTGTTATAGGTGTCGTTCCGGAATTCTCAAAAGTTCTCAAAAGTTGCCTCATTGCTGGTCCCTTATATATTTGTTCATTTCAATCTGGGCTCTGGAAATTGCTTTTCTAGTAAGTAAAATGAAAGTTAAAAACAGAGAGAGAGGGAGAGAGAGAGAGAGAGAGAGAGAGAGAGGTGCAAAGCCTTGAGAGAAGAAAAAGATTTTTAAAACACCCACTTATTTAAATTGTTTGTTTGTTTCCTCTTTTTTAGGTGGTTAAATCTTTCTTTAACTGAACTTGGACCTAGAAGGGCCTCAAAGTTGTTTTTGATCCTCTACAGTAGACTGCTGGCTTTAGGCAAACAATCCCCTTCTCCAAGACAGTTGCTTTCCTGTCCAGGGCTCCACAATGAGATCATGACTTTCTGTCTGAAGCCATCAAAATGCATCGAAGACTCAGCTGATCAGAAATCTAGGCCCTCCCTTCTCTGGTAGTCTCCGTAAGAGAAGGAAAACTTGGCTTGAAAGACAGCATTGATGGCAATCGAGGGCTGTATTGATAGATGCAATAATACAAAGCAAACATATCTTGCCAAAGTGCTACCTGCTCCCAAACACCTCTCTATGGAGAATAAACAGTTTAATGTAAGGTGATTGTTGAGAATGAGGAAATTGCACTCACTTACTTTGTCCTAAAGACAAAGAGGATGCAAGACAGAAAGATTAATTACCTGATAAGCGCATAGACCATCCCCCCTCTGAGGACACAAGTCTTGTGAATGTCAGTGGAAGGAGCTGATTTTTTCCTAAAGAGCTCTTGTAGCTCAATAACATGTTTGGGTCCTGGGTAAGAACCAAGCTCTGGGGAATGGATACTTCAAAGCAAAGACTGATGTGGGGCTGGCAAGGGACTCGCCTGGAAATCTCTTTAGAATCTTGGTAAATGAGGGGTTTGTCCTTTTCTTTTGAGAAGGTGAATTGAAAATTAATCTACCAAATATGCTTCACCTGTCTCCCAGAAACCAATCATTCATCGCCTGCCTTTCTGTATTCCTCAAGACTATGTGGAAGCTGGTACTTGTGTTATTTGTATGGTTGGCTTTTTTTTTAAGAAAAATAGTTAAATTTCCAAGAATATATGACTGTAGTTAATTCCTAACTATTGTCCCCACAGGGAGCAAAAGTAAAATCAGTTTATTTTGGGAAAGAGTCTGAGAAATAGATAGACAATTTTATATTAATAATTCCAACGGAAATGATGGATGAAAGAAAAGGAAAGCAAATTACCTTTGAACACATAAACCACAGTCTCAGGAGCAGGCCTTCACACATGTTTCTAAAGAAGACTGTACAAGGCAGGTGTCTTAACACTATCTGAAGAGAAGGATAGTGAAGTTGACTTTCTGACATAAATTTCCCAAGGCCGATGTAAGTAAGTAGTTGTTGAACATCAAGAAAGAACAAGAAGAACAATGTCCATTTTGTGTAATTTAAACTCACAGTGAAAACCACAGGCACGTCTGGTCAGTGAGGTTTATTTAGTTATTGAATGAACAGAATTGTTACCTGAAGTGTTGCATAACGTGTAGTAGACACTCCATATTAATTATGAAGTATATCCAAATTTCCTGTGTTAGCTAACTTCAGATATTTTAAAACACGGACAACTGTCCCATTTGTATAAGTAACCATATCTGTCTGGACAAAACAGTTGAGCAGTTGTCATTCATGGTTAGTTCCTCTATCTAAGCAGCAAGAGCATAGAATGGGAGCCCTGGGACTGATGAGATGGATCATAGGTAAATGCGCTTACAGCATGAGCTGGTCCACTCTCCACGCGAGCTTCATGCAGGGATCCAGTAGAGAAGGACAGCAGCTGTTCTGAAAAGGTGCTCTCTGACAACTACAAGTGTGATGTAAACACCCTTGCACGTGCACACACACACATACACACACACACACACGCACACGTGCACACACACACACGCCATAATGAAGAAAAAGAGGGAAGAGAGGAAGAGGTAACAAGTACCCTAAGAATCTAGATACAAAGGGACTGAAACCCTCCCTGCCAAGAGCTGGCTGACTGGCTGGCTTAAGACTGGCAAATCAACCCCCCTCCCCGTTTCCTTGACCACAAACTGATCACTTGCAACCAATTCAATTTTACAACCACTTCCATTTAAAAACCATCAATTTTTAACTCTGCCTATCATGATTTTGAATACGAGTTACTCAACTGCGTTGGAAATTAAGCTCTGTCTTCTGGAATTGAAATAATTGTTTAACAAACACCTTGTGTTCCAGAGAGATTATTTTGGATTATAGCTAAGCTATAACATTAACTATAACCCAGTATGTATTAATAGGATCAGGTTGCTGTAACAAAAAAACTGAAGGGTGATTAGCTTTTAAATAATAGAAATTTATTTCTCACAGCTATTAAGTGCTAGTGGATTCAATGGATGCCCTGTCACCCACATTATCTCACAGTGGAAAAGTGAAGGTCGGGCTTCTTATAGAAAGGCATTGATCCCATTCATGAAGACTCCAACTATATCACCTACTAAAAGTCCTGCCTCCCATGACCGCCATCTTGGTAACTAGACATCAGCATATGGAGGGGGTGAAAGCACAAACATTCAGACCAAAGCTAATATTAATTCAAGGAAGAGAATCAGTAAAGTGTTATATTTTTGTTCTTTGAATTGATGATGCTAATTTTCTAATAATTCATCCACAAAGAAATGAGGTATGAAATTTTGACTTCTATCATTTTTGGATTATCTCTACTTTCAAAAAGTAAAAGTAAAAATATGAAGTGACTCACTCACACTAAGAGGAGAGGAGAGAACTACTGAGTCTGGACAAGTATGCGTTCAAATATGTGTATTTTTCATAGGCCTTGTATTATACTTCTCTAATGTCTTCTCTTGTTTCCCTGTTGATGTGATACAAACACTGTGCAAAGTGACTTGAGGGAGGAAAGGCCTTGTTTGCCTTCTAGGTTACTTATATTCCTTCACTCCTTCACTGAGAGAAACCCAACCAGGAACTCAGCAGGAACTAGGAATGGAAGCAGAGTCAAGAAGGATGGCTGCTTCCTGACTTGCCCCTCATGGCTTGCTCAGTCTTCTTTGCTATAAAACTCAGGACAACCTGACCAGAGGTGGCACTATCCACAGTGAACTGGGACGTCCCACGTCAATCACTAATGACTAAATACCCCTCGGTCTTGCCCAAAGGCCAAATCACTGGAGGCAATGTTTCAACTGACGGTCCTTCTTCTCTGGTGAAGTTTGTATGGAGTTGACAAACCCATCTCAGTGCATTTGGGAAGAGTTCTCTGTGTGTCTGGGGAGAGAGTACTTAGCCCATCTGCTCGGTACAAGGAGCAGAACTCTGGGAAAAGTCACTAAGGCAGAAGTGGTCAACTTGACTTGGCTTCTAGGCATCTTCTACGTGATGCAGAAGGACGATGGGAGCTTTACAGTTATGGGAAGGCTTGCCAAAGATGTGGCCTTTCTTCTTGGAATCCCAGGAAATCATTATAATTGTGGAGATGGCATCATTCTTTATGACAATGGTCATAAGAATTGTATTTTTAATGAAGATTACTGAAAAATAACAGTAACACTCAAAAAAGAAAAACATCACCATCACTTTGGACATGAAAGCATTCAAAATGAAGCAGCAGATTTTTTTGTTTTGTTTTCTCCCCCCGCCCCCCTTTGGTTTTTGTGGATTAGACTCCCTTGAGATCAACACATGACTCATTTAACACATACGCAAAGGCAAGATGCTGAAGACAGTGAGATGGTGACCTTTAGGAACAGAACACAGCTATAGCTGAATAGGAAGAAGGCTGAGGACCACTAAAGACTTTCTGGAAGAAGAGCTGAAAATAATACCATGTGCCAGGATTTACCTAACCTGTGGGCTGAGTGGGCAATCTGAGATGTAATGAATGTTAGAATTACTCTTTATAGGGGCTTAAAATAACTTTCTTCTCTTGGGCATGGGTCAAGGACCAGTTATCTCTGTACATTTATGATTCAATAGTGCAGCTTCTTCCTCGTTGAACTTGTCCACTGTTTCTGAAGACCCAACTAATATCTGTTTCTAGCTCTGCAACTGCTGGATGTTTGTGATAGAAGCCACTGTCTCTATTAATCATACAATTATGCTAATACATGTGGGAAGACTAAAAATGAACTGGACGAAAGGGCAACAGCTGGCGACTTCAATTGGTGAATTTGGCCACACAATTAAATGAGATATTTTACACATTTCCCCCGGGAATACTGCATGCCAGTCATTTTCCTAGTACACTCTTGTTCAGTCAGAGCAGCACAATTCAGAAATGCATGCAACTTATGATGAGTGCGCTGTCATTTACTCAGGACTGAGTGCTCACATGGCGACACCTGATTCATGAACTTGCTGGAAAGCAAAGGAATAATACAGGTGTTAAAAGCTGTGAGTTTTTCACATGGGATGTTCTGTCTGTGTACCATAGTCCAGGTTAACAACCTTCCCTGTAAAAGGCAATATAGGGTAGTTTGTTAGGTAAACTCTCTCTCTCTCACAGACAAAATTAGAGAAGTGTATTTTAGAGGTCAGGCTATGAAGCAGCAATAAAGTGCGAAAATCCAATACATTTGTTTAAAAAGGGCAGCAGGGCACCAAGATAAGACTCCAACTAAACAGATTTTTCCTGACACCACAAGTGTGCCTTCCTTCTTGTACCCTGGGAATTGTCTCTGAGCACCAGCTTCCCAGAGACGCGGCTCCAGCCCCTGGCACAGACGAATGAAGAGAACTTAAAAATAATAACAAGAACACAAGTCTTTGGCAGTTAAATGAATGCATTAGTGCTTTCAAAATAATACACTTGAACGGGAAGAAACAATATGTGTTAGCTCATCAAAGATTCAGCCTTTGATATCAGAGGAACGGGCAACCTTTGAACGATATGACTTTGGTCTTTGGGATCAGAAGTGCAACAATTTCCTCCTCTCATCACTTGGTGGCCTTTGTGGCAGCTCAGGAGAAAGATCCTGATATCATTCCTTACAGGAAGGAAAATGAGTAGGATTCTTACTGTTAAATGTTTGATGTGTGTTTATGCTGAGCTCTTACTCCTCAGTTCTGCCTCTCTCTGCTCCTTCTTTATTGTATCATTGATTCCCTCATTCCCTCTTTTACCAGTCTCTCTTTATCTGCTCTGCTAATACTGAATCAACTGGTGAATAGTCAGAATAAGGGAGGATAATTAATAAAAAAAAACAATTATTGTCATTTTAACTAATAATTCAAAGAAAATCAAACAGAACGTGAATTAGACATTGCATGTCTTCATGAATCCTCCCCTAGCTCCACAGTTATCTCCAGGTACAAGAAGGAAGGTCTAGGGAGATGATGGCCCTGTAGACTCTGCTCTGAAATGCTAAATGCTAATATGCTAAAGATGTGAAAGTCTAATCAATTCCAAAGTCCCCACCCCTTCATTAATAGCATGCAATCCAGGGATCATTACATGAAGCCAGCCAATCAAAGCAAGTTGTTGAAAGAAAGGTAAGGTCAGGTGACCAATTTCTAGCATATGAACATGGAAATTCCCAGTGAGTATGGCCTTATTATTGTGAAGTTTCCTGGCTGATGCTGTACCAGAGCTGAAAAATTAATGTGTACCAGGGAGTGTTTGAACATCAGATTTGAAGAGAGTAGAGTGTATGGCTTGTATAAGATTTAAAAAAAAAAGACAGAGAGTAAGAAAAAGAGCAATATAAATAAGTAAATAAATTATTTGGAACTTTGCTCTAAAACACAGGAAACAGTGTGAGAGTGGTTCATACAGATTTGGTAAGCAGCCTGTACCATCATCAGAATGTATGATGCTTACTTCATTACATGTTCTTGTAAAAGTGCCATCTGCAAAGTACCAAGAGAAGAACAGAATAGGGTCCCGAGAATATAACCTCAAGGGCACAGGCTATATATGTCCTTTCCCATTATATCCCTTTCTGCATACATCCCTTCCCATTACAACCCTATCCGTACACACCCTTCCCATTACAACTCTTTCCATACACATCCCTTCCCATTTACAACCCTTTACATATATGTCCTTCTCATTTGTTTTTTTTTCTTTTCCCTTTTATCTTCCTTTTGGTTGATTTCTATTCTGAATTAAGACAAAACAAGATACTCCCTAGAACTCTGAAAAGAATGACATTCTTCATAGACCCTTGAAAGTAGTTCTTAATAATGTAACATGATTAATAGTTGAAGTTTTATAAGCATAAAATGCTAATTTAACAAACAGAATCTTTTTTCAGTTTTTAAATAAAGCATTTACTTTTCTGGCCTCTAACCTATGTCTGTTCCTCTTTCTCCATAGGTATAGTAGAAAAAAGCTATTTTTTATGTTTTAAGGTTAAGGCAATCGACTTAAAAGCATTCATCAGTAAATGGCTGGCATGCAGTTTGAAAGAAAAAAGATCTACTTTACATGTTAAGTAGCATTTTGCTGAAAATAAAAATTAAGAGACTTTCATTGCAATTTAATTCAACCACATATTCTGATCATCTTGTCAGATATGAGGACTACTTAATGCCACTTCAAGCACCAGCTTTGGAGACAGGTAGTTTGGCCCTAGAGTAGAGGTGATAGGGATCACTACAAAACTGTGGTCATTGGTGTCTAGAGAGAAAATAATTCTCAATGAAATTCCTTTGATACTCATGAACTTCAGCCAATGACAGTGTATCCTGTGCTGAAAAGAGAAACCTCTTACCTTACACATACACATATCCACTGGGTAGATGAATCATCATTTTATTTTATATAAATAGAAAACTTGTAGATACAGACATGGATGTGTGTGTTCATAAGCGGTGTGTGCATTTGTGTACATAAACCAAGAGAACTGAGATATTTGAATGTATCCTTTAACACTCGGGGTAGAAGGATCTGACATTTGACCAACATGATGCATTAACTCTGCTCCTTAGTGCACGGAGTGCTCTACTGTTACCTAGGAGGAATGACAGACAACACGTACAAAAGGAATGTTTAACACTTGTTACCTGACTTAAAACCAAGATGACTACGACTGTGCATCATCAAGGAAACAGCTTCTAGGTAGTGGATAATCTATAGATTTTTTTTGGACTCTGGTCAGCAGAAGGTGAAAATATGAGTCATGCAATACCCTTTACCAGAGAACAAATCCAAGCCAGTTCTCTAACTCTAAACAGAGACTGGGGTGAGATGATCCAAGTCAAGAGTGGACCCTGCTAGTTAGAGAAGCACAGATCAGGAGGTTACCACTTCATCACTGGAAGGTGAAACTCACTGCAAACTTCTTTGAGGTCTGAGTACCATTTCCTACAACCATAGAACAGTACAGCAGTCCCGAAAGACTGGTCCATATAAGACCTAGTTTTACACTGGGGCTTTATTACCCCAAGTATTATCTTGAGATCTCTGCTAATCTACACAAATGAGAAAGCTAGTCACATTAAGAATGAAGATAATAGAGCTGGGGGCCTAGAAAAGGAGCCACCCCAGACCTCAAAATAACCATACTAATCAATATCCTAGAACACTCTAATATGACTTAAAAATAGATCAAAATAAAACCAACATTTGAAGGTCAAGTCATAGTATAAGAGAAAACACATCTTAGGAAATTTTCTTGGGATGCTCTAAATAGGAAGAGATAAATAAACTAAAATGGAAAAAAAATTAACATTAGAATATTGCAGAAATCTTGAGAATTAATATTGTGATCATTGAAACAAACAGTACAAGGCTCAAAACTAACAGAAATGAAAAAAGAAATAGTTAATAGTGATAAAACATTAAAATACATGAAAATGCAAGTACAGTTTCAACCATATAAGAGAACTAAGAATCTTTGAGAATAAAATATTAAGATACTGTGAAACACATCCAAAGAGCTAAAGAGAAGGAAATTTTAGAGAAATCAATATTACAGTATAGAAGTGAGAAAATGTCAATATTAAAGCTGAGATATACGTGCTACTAAGAGTGTGCTCAAATTACTAGATACAGCATGTAGCTAAGAGTCGCATATTGACACAACAGAGTAATATGACAGTATAAAGGACAATATAAATATAATAATTATCAAATCATTTGCGAAATACAAGTTACCTTGAAAATAAGAGACGGCTATAAATTCTTTTCATTGTCCTTACATAGATGTCTAAAACCCAGGAAGTGATATCATCCAATCACAACTACCAATATAAATGTATGCAACTAAACCTAAGGTAAAAATGTAAGGTACTGTCCAGCCAGAGTTGGTGAGCTCCCATTAGCTGTTTTAGTGGGTGTTCCCATCATGGTCTTGACCTCTTTGCTCAAATTCTCACTCCTCCCACTCTTCAACTGGACACTAGGAGCTCAGCCCAGTGATCCACTGTGGATCTCTGCCCCATCTCCATCAGCTGGATGAAGGTTTTATGGTGACATTTAAGACAATCATTAATCTGATTACAGGGCAAGGCCAGTTCAGGCACCCTTTCCACTATTGATTAGGGTCTTAGCTGACGTCATCCTTGTGAATTCCTGGGAATTTCTCTAATGCCAGGTTTCTTGTTAGCTCCCCAATGGCTCCCTCAGTCAAAATATCTCTTCTTTCCTTGCTCTCTGTCTCTGTCCTTCCCCCATCTCGACTATCCTATTCCCTCAAGTTCTCCTCCACCTCCCTTTCTCCCTTCCTCTTCTTCAGCCCTCCCTTCTCCTCCCACCCTCACACTACCAATTTTTCCAGGAGATCATGTCTATTTCCCCTTTCCAGTGGGATCTATATAAGTTTCTCTTCTCTTAGGGTTCACATTGTTACTTAGCTTCTCTAAGGTCATGGATTATTGTTTTATAGCTAGTATCCACTTTTATGAGTGAGTGTATACCATGTTCATCCTTCTGGGTCTGGATTACCTCACTCATGATGTTTTTTTTTCTAGTTCTATCCATTTTTATGCAAATTTCAAGATGTCATTGTTTTTTACAGCTAAGTAGCACTCCATTGTGTAAATGTCCCACATATTCCGCAGGACAGGGAAGGAATCAGCATAGAAACAAGTTAGATCCTCTGAAGGTTGGTGACAGTTGTATGGCTGGGGCAGACTTCAGGGCCACTAGCAGTAGAACCAGGACTTGTCCCTGCTGCTTGTACTGACTTTTTGAAACCCATTCTCTTTGGATAGATACCTTACTCAGCCTGAACATAGTGTGGAGAGCTTTGGTCCTTCCTCAGAGAACTGTGCTTTGCCCTCTCTGGGGAGTTGATGGGGGTAGAGTAGGGGGAAGGTGGAGGGAATAAGAGAAGGGGAGGGAGTGGGAACTGGGGTTGTTATTTAAAATGAAAAAAAATATTTAAAAAATAAAATAAAAAAGTGAAAAAATGTTGAAGTACTTTTTACCCATAAAAGGTTAATAAATTTATTAAATATAAATAAACACATTACTAATGTAATTGTGGCAAACTTCAACAATTGACTAGAAAAATCAAAACTGTCATATGTCTAGATTCAAAGTTTAAAAATATAATACTTGAAATTATGAACTGATTTAGTGACAGGATTACTATAGACAGATGAAGAGATATGAGTGACAGATTCTTAGAAATAGGAAGAATGAATACATGAGAAAAAGCCAACAGAAAGAGAGAAAATAAAAACACCCATTACATTTTGACAGCTCTAAATTTACAATTTTAATATAAGTGAAATGTAAGGATTAAATGTGTCACGATTAAAGATATGATTACTGAAATGTTTCATAATCAATGGACCTAATTCTGAACATTCAAAGACTGCTATAAACACGGAGCAGGATAAAAAAGGAAAGAAAACATATCTATGACATCAAGTAAGGCTGCTGAGGGAAAAAAACAGAAAACATTTTTAAGGAAATAGCAAAAGCAAAGGAATGGCAAAAATAGACATACTGCTGACATCTCAACTAAATGATGAAAATGTAGGACAATGGAAGAGGGTGATGTGCCAAGAGATACTGTCTTCACCATATGGAAAGATAAAGCAGGAAAGGGAGAAAAGCAATAGAAAATCAATATGTTCAATATTTATTGTTATGAAGGCTGATTCTGTACAACAAAATTGTATGACCCATTTTCAGATAAATACATGAATTTTTAAGAATATCTAATGTAACCCTTGGTGTGAAGCAGAGCTTATGTTTGGTCATGGAGAAGGACACAGGGAAGAAAAGAAAGCAGTATGAAAGGTATTGGTTTGAGTCCTGAATTTCTGTTCAAATCATGAGAAATGACTCTGCTGTGTAATGTTGCTTTGATTTCCTATATGAATTATAACTATATAATGGACATCTTTTTGAATTTATGGAAGAATATCATAAAATAATGTTCATATGAGGAGTTTTCGGCAATACGTACAACAAAAGGTTGTATTTTGAACAATATGTTTCTGCACATTTATAGAAGTGAAGTAATGTAACAAAATTGATTATTCTTTAGTTATCAAAACACTCAAAAATAAAGACATAATAGTGACCAATTTAATTGATTAAATAATAGTCTATAATTATAGCTGAGAATAACAATTATACTAAAATGTTATACTACCTTTTATTGATAATGCAATACAATTCAGTAACAAAGGTAATGTAAGGAAATGGTAGCCCTCATATTTACTGATGAGAGTATGTTAATACAAATTTGGACAAAAAATTTTGCCATATATATTGTACTATCTCTGACCTTTGATAAGTTTATTTATAAGCCTAAAAATAAATACATCAATGTAATTTATGTAAGGTTTTCACTGAGGTTTTGTTTGGTTTGGTTTGATGGGGAAGATTATTGTTGTTTGTTTGTTTGTTCGTGAGAAAGCGTCTCATTATGTACTTTTGGCTGTTCTGAAACTCACTAAGCCTGTCATGCTGGTCTTGAACTCACAAGAATCTACCTACCTTTGACTCCTGAGTTGTGTTGTTAAAAGTGTGTATCAAAATTCTGGATGGATATTTACTGTTCCTAATGTAAGTTAATGGCAAAAAAAATAATATTTTCTATCTCACATGACTACAAATTTAACTGAAGAAATTAAAATAAATTGTACTGCGTGCATATTGTGGAATATTATGTAACTAGTGAAAAGATTATATCATAGTGTGGAGCTGTCTTCTTTTAATAAAATCAAATTAAATATATAAATTTATTTGTACATTTTTGAAAAAATAGAAAGAGTAGACAAAAATTTGAATGGGGCAAGATTACATTTCTTGCAAGGCAAAAATTTGAATGGGGAAAGACTACATTTTCATAATTCTTCTAGAAAATTGAACACTATTTCTTTTAAATTTTTTTTTTGGGTTTTTCAAGACAGGGTTTCTCTGTGGCTTTGGAGCCTGTCCTGGAACTAGCTCTGTAGACCAGGCTGGTCTCGAACTCACAGAAATCCGCCTGCCTCTGCCTCCCGAGTGCTGGGATTAAAGGCGTGCACCACCATGGCCCGGCCTTCTTTTAAAATTTAAGTTCCAAAAAACCCCAAGAAAAATTTAAATGATAAGATCAGTAAAATTCAAGTATATATATATATATATATATATATATATATATATATATATATATATAATATACCAAAGCCCAAAGTTTCAGAAATGAACTTTAATTGAACTAAATAGATCAAACATAGATCTATGTACATGAGCGTATTTGTCCATGTATTAGTCCTGACTATATAACAAAATATGTTACAAGGTTTATATGCAACCAAAATTTATCTCTTACCTTTTTAGAGAATGGGAAGAACAAGGTCAAGGAACTGTTCTCACAAGATGGCTGTGAGTTGATGATCTTGTGCTTATTTGATACAAATAGCTCCTCTTAGTGCGTTCACACAAAGTGACAGAGGAGCACGTTGTGTCGGGACTCTTAACACAGTTGAAATCCCTTTCACTGAGAGCTCCACCTTCATGTCCTTCAGTACTAACTGCCTGCATAAGACCCCATCTCTCCATTCTTTCACATTACAGAGTATGGATTGCAGCATATGGATGGGCGAGCAGGTACAGCATTTAGTCCAGTACATCCACACTTGAATATTCAGAATACAAAATAGTCCAATACTTAAAACTGATAAAAACAATTTGTGTGTACCATCCACTAATTCCTGAATCATAACATAAAAGTGCATCCTTGGATTTAAGACAGATCTTTGCAAGAAGAAATGACACACTCATAACCTGTTCTACTGTCTTGCCTTATCTGACAATATCATTCCGTACTTTATTTGTGCTTTTGTATTGTGATTAGACTAAGCTCTCATAGATCTTTGGTCACAGACTCATCTTTTGAAAGCCAAGACCCCAAGAAATTCCATTTGCATTATGAAAGTGATACAGACAGGTCATCACCCTGCATCAACTGTAAGACAAAACCTAGCAGGCTTTGGGTACTGAAATCCACTACTGAAAGGGTCCTACTCTCTTTCTTCTCTCTTTGAGAAAAAAAAAATCTTGCTCCACAGAGTAAAGAGTGTGTTTCTCTTATAGTCACAAACTATGACATAAGTTGACATTCTAGGACCACAGCTTCTGGCAGAAGGAGACAACAACCCTTGGCATAAAATAGGTGTCACTTGATCAATAAAAAGTAAAGCAGTTTAACTGCTATAGTCTTTTAGTCATCTCAAGAGTAAATATATAAATAAATGCAAAAATGTTTCAGATATTTACGACTAAAAATTATTCTGCTATAAAAGTAGGACATTCTTATGACTGACAGCTATTCCAAAAACAGGGTTGAAGCCGAATAAAGAAATACACATCGTTCTCATTAGAACTGTGAATGGGTTAGAGCGCAATACTCTATTTAACAAGATTCCGGATGACTCAACCAGTGTAACACATTGTTTAGAAAATTATAGATAGCAAAAATGAGACCAGTGAATAAATATGTTAGGAATGTATGGTTTTTCTGCTTAGAAAATTCCAGAACTTTCCCAGCCATGGTGGCTCATGTTTGTAATTACAGCATTTAGGGAACTGAAGCAAAAAAATCAGTTGAACGTTTGAGGTCAGATTGAGCTGCATAGTGAGTTCGAGGCAGCTTTGGTTACAGAGTGAGACCCTGTCAAGAAAGAAGGACAGAGAAAAAAAGAAGAGGAAAGGAAGGAAGGAAGGGAGGGAAGGAGGGAGGGAGGAAGGGAGGAAGGGAGGAAGACTGAGAAGAATGGAGGGAGAGGAGGAGAGGAAAGAAGGGAGGAAGGGAAGAGGAATGTAGGGATGAGTCCCGCCCCTTGGGGGGGCATGTTCTCCTCGGGCTAATGTTTGCCTATAAATTTGGTGAGCGTGCTCCCAGCTGTCCATTCTGCTTTCCTGGTCTCCGCTGGAATGGTGGTTCTGTAAGTCTATTTCACCATTAAAGCTGTATATATATTTTTACAATCTGTCTGCATTCGTTTACGCCGTTTCAAAGGAAGAATAGAAGGTAAGGAAAAGGAGAGAGAAAAGAGGGAGGGAGGGGAAGAGAGAGAGAGGGAGGATATTACAAAATGCAACTCTAAAGACCGTTAAATTTAATCTGAAGACACTGTTGTTTTTTTTGTAGCAGCTAAAGAAAAGACACTAGGAAAATCATATAAAATATTAACGAAGTTTTTTTTTTCACTGTACTGTCAATGTTCTTTAAATGTAAGGAGAAAATGCAAAGGGCCAAAAATAAAGACTCAAGACAAGAAGAGCAAGCTTACTGTGAATCTATGAATGTCCTAGAAAATTTGACAAAATCTATAACCTACAGGTGTGTGCTTTATTGCTACCTCTATATAGCTGGACAAATATGGGGAGTCTCCAAAAGAACATTTTATTTTAGATCTGCATGTTATCCTGGGACTTAGAAAATAGGTAAACAGCAGAGCCAGTGTTTAATGGGAAAAGTTGTTGCCATCCTGCAAGTCTGAGTACCTAAGCTCTATCCCTTGGTCCCACTTGGTGGAATGAAAAAACAGACTGCCAAAGAATGTCACACACACATTTGTCATGTCATGGCATGTACCCGCATACACATAAAAATAAACAAACAAATAAGAGAGATAATAACATAATGAAATGAAATGAATACAGTTCACGAACTAGGTATTTTTACTTCTCAGTGAAGAATCATGGGATGGAAACCATTCAGGTTTGGCCTTGGATTTAAATTTAAAAGATGATTAAGAGGTGAGCAAGATGGTACAGAGGGCAAAGGTAGTTGCCACTAAACCTGATGACCTGAGTTCTCTTGATCCCTGGGACCCACATGATAGTAAGAGAGAATCGAATCCTGAAAATTGTTCTCAATTCCAGACATGTTGGTGGCACAAATCACACACACGCACATACACACACAAACAAATAAATATAATTTAAAAAATATTTTTAGGAATTTTAAAGCAATATCATTTGGATATCTATTTTTGGAGTCAATATTATATCACCCAAATAGTTACAGAAAAATCATAACCCATGGAATTACCTGGAGCATGCTGTGCAGAGTTCAAGGATACATGGCAGGAGCCGTGTGTCTTGTCTAGAGAGCTGATACTTTCACTGGAAGCTTTCTCACATAAAATAAGACACAAGTTTACAACCTAATGTGACAAACGACAGGAAATCGGCTGTAATTAGTAATCAATAGATCAACAAAATAAACAATGACAGAAATGAGAGTTTCAGAGAGCCAGATTTTATTACACATTTTAAATAAGCCTTTCAGGGGTGGTTTGTATACCCAGTGAATCTCTATTGGAGAAAACAATTTTTTTTCTTTGCAAACAGCTGCCAATTGAAGATAGCTTCTGGACTAGGGATAGGAGCTTATGTCTTCTTCCTCACTCAGTGCTAGGTCCTCACCTGACTTAGACCTACGCTGGTCCTGTGTGTGCTGCCACCGTCTCTGGGAATTCATATCCTGTTGTGTCTGGAAGACACTGTTGCCTTGATGAACTCCATGCCTCTTACAATCCTTCCATCTACTCTTCCACAGAGTTCCCTGAGCCCTGAGGGAAGGTGTTAGATGGAGACATTTCATTTATGACTGAGTATTCCATGGTCTCTTGTTCTCTGTACATTGCGCATTTGCGGGTGGGTGTATTTGTTCCAATTGTTGTTATTATTGTTGTTTTATTGTTATTAATTAATTCTGTGCAGATGACTAAGCAAGGAATTGATCTATGGGTATAGCAGAATGTCTTAGGGAGTCATTTTATTTGTACCTTTTTTTAAAGCCAAGCAGTAGTACTGGTTTTCTTCTAGGTCCATGACCTATCTAGTCTCGGGTTTCAAGCTACCCAGTCAGTGTCAAGCACTAGTTCTATTTCATGGACTGAGTCTTACTTCCAATCGCGTAATGGTTGGTTACTTCCAGAACGTTTGTGCCACAGTTGTGCCAGCATATGCTGCAGGCACGCCTCCATTGTAGATCTCAGAATTTGTAACTAGGCAGCTGGTCAGTGATGGCTCACGCCTTTACTCCCAGCACTCAGGAAGTAGAGGCAGGTGAATCTCTGTGAGTTTGAGGCCAACCTGGTCTACAGAGCGAGTTTCAGGACAGCCAGGGCTAAACAGAGTAAGCAGACAAAAAGAAAAAAGAAATTGTAGATGGGTTGGTGACCTTCCTTTTCCGGTAGTGTGCAAAGTTGCCTCATAGTACTATGAACACTAGTCAGAAGGGATGACACTCCTGAGATACACTTCTCCATTTTCAATGGTTGTGTAAGTGCTGTCTGCAACAATTGTGACTTACCATCAGTTTATGAAGAGCAACCAAGAGACTTAGTAATAGCCTGGGTTATTTGGAGGTTTCCATTGGACCTCTTTTGTTAACAACTTCATTGGATATAATTCCCAGCATGGGAGATTTCATTTGGTGCTGAAAAATGTCTACTTGGGGATTTGTCTACCAAGTTCTTTGGTGATTCCACTTAGATTTCTTTCATATATATATATATATATATATATATATATATATATGTAGTATTAGCTTTCCTTTTTTGTTCCAAAACGGCTTGTTTATTTTTATTTTATCTTATTTTTATTATTTTAAGATATCGATTGGTATCTTTTAAGATAGAGAGAGGAGGGGGTGGATTTGGGGTACATAGGGAAATGGGGTGGATCTGGGAGGAGGTGGGGAGGACCAGCTGCAATCAGAATGCATGAGATGAAAAGTATATGTTTTAATTAAGAAAAGAGAGAAAGAGAGCAGACTGAGTGAGCCATGATGAACATCCCAGGAAGAAGTACACCTCTATGGCCATTGCATCAGCTCTTGTTTCCAGGTTCCTGCTCTGTTTGAGTTCCTGTCCTGATTTCCTTTGATGATAAGTTGATGAACAATGGCCACTGGCTCAGGATGCCCTGAAAGACTGTATCGCGGGCTAGGGCCGCAACAGAGGCCTATAGAAACTATTTGATCACTGAAGCCTCAAGCTCAGCTTTTCCTGCACCTAGATCAGTGTTCACTGGAGACACAACACCATCTGCACCTGAAGGAGTGACCACCAGAGGTGTGCCCATGCCTGTACCAAGAGGAGAGAACATCTGATGGGGCCTTGGGCCCATCTATACCTGAAGGAATGATATCTGAGGCTCAGCCCTGCCTGCACCTGAAGGAGAATTCAACAGAGAAATACCCCCCAGTCACCCCAATTGAAGGAGCAAGGACCCCTGAAGCACAGGCTCCACTCATACCGATTAGATGAAGAGATGGGTAGACAACAAGGTAATAATACATTAAACAACACAAAAACCAATACAGCACCACCAGAAACTAATGGTTCTATAGAAAGACCTGAACATTTAAATGCAGATGAAGCAGAAGAAAACAACACTAAAAATAACTTTATGAAGATGATTGAGGCTCATAAAGAGGAAATGAAAAATTCCCTTAAAGAAATGGATGAAAAGGCAAACAGAAAATTGGACGAGATCAAATCTCTTAAAGAAAACCAGAAAAGCAATCAAGCAGATGGAGGAAATGGTTCAAGACTTAAAAATTAAAATAAAGTCAATAAAGAAAACACAAACCAAGAGAACTCTGGTAATGGAAAATCTGGGTAAATGTTCAGTAACTACAGAGGCAAGCATAACTCAATGGTCTTAGAATCCAGGACAAAATTAACAGATAGACTGTCTTATTCAAACCAGCACACTGGTGCTATTCAGAAATCGTGTGTAGTTGACATGGTTGTCCAGAGCAAATGGGGATGGAAGCATGGCATCACTTCTGAGAGTGGAACTAAGAAATAAAATAGAATACCATGGCATCAGGAACGCCTTATCTAACTTAATGTGATGTGCTATAAGGGGCAAAACGTACTGCAGAGAATTCTCCCACGGCTGCTGAAGGCAAACTTCTGCCTATGTGGTCACCAGGAGTCTGTGAGTCCTGGGTAAAGAAAGCAGGGCTGAAAATGGGATAAGATGCCCCATTTCAGGGGACTGCAATGGGGAAAGAGTGATAACAGAAGAAGGCAAATTGAGGAGAGAATAAGGATAAGAGCTAGAAAGTCTGTCCTTGCCTGACGCTGCTCCTATATCCCCTGCCCTGCTTTATTGGTGAGGATAATAATTTTATCTGCACAAGAGCCATCGAAAATCTTGACAGCTTTGTTCGGACAGTGAAATCCTGGAGCCTTATCATCTGTGAAGCGGTAAACTTGATAGGAATGAATGGGAAGGCAGACCAAAGGCAAACCCCAGGGAACCGTATTGACTACTACCGTAGTACAAACCTCGCCTGTGCTGGTAGAGGACAGATACCATAGCTTAATTCAAGGCGAGATATCGAACAAAACAAAACCTGGTGGAAAACCCAGGATCTAGAAGAAATATTGGTGCTGTAAAATTCTCCAGTTTAACACAAACTCTCGAGATCTGAAAACAAACAGAAAACCATGATCTACTGCACTAAAAGCAAGTCAGTGGGGACTGACAGAACTCTGACTTTACTTAGCAGAAGAGGCTATCAAGGAAATTTGTGAATTTATTCAAAGAACAAAAGTAAATGATGGAAGGGCGGTGGTGGTGTACACCTTTACTGCCAGCACTCGGGAGGCAGAGGCAGGCGGATATTAGAAGTTTGAAGCCAGCCTGGTCTACAACAGCTAATTCCAGGACAGGCTCCAACGCTGCAGAGAAATCCTGTATCAAAAAACAAAAACAAAAACAAAAGTAAAACAAGTAAATGATGTAGGATTATTCAGCTCTGTAAAGCAGAAATCGAATTCCATGAAAGAAACAAAACTACAAATTTATATGTTAAAAACTGCTAGAAATATAGCTAAGAAGATAAAGCTGTCATGGATAAAACAGCACAATGAGACAGTGAATGTCTTTTAGTACGTGTTTACATGTGGATGAATTCAACTCCAGACTCAGAGGTATGTAACTTAAAATAACCTACAATGCACCCCTTTGGAATAAAATGCACACTTAAGTTGCAAGTGCAAAGCAGAGCATGGGTTTGTGCAGCAAACTAACCAGAAGACATAGGGACGACTATACTTATATTATACCACATAGGTTTTGAGTAAAAAGGCCATTGAAAATAGTATAATGCATTTTTTTTAAAAAAAACGAAAAATGCTTAGATTCAATTCTTACTACATAGCATGAGGAGAAATAACAATTTCGGCAAATTTGTCAGGAAAAAGCTAATATTTAATTTGCGGTATGGCTACAGAGATAATCTCTGCTCCTATGCTGTCAGGTTTAAATGAAGTTACTTCTTGTTGACAGAGGTTTCTGTCCCACCCAGTACCACAGCAGTTCAGTCCTAAGTAAACACACAGAGGTCTACATTAATTATACGCAGGCTTCTTATTAACTAATTTTTACATTCTACATCTTAACCCATAATTCTTGTCTGTGTCAGGCACGTGGCTTGGTATCTTTCATTAGCAAGACATTCTCATCTGTGTCCTTTACATCTGGGTGATGACTGCAGACTGAATCTTTCCTCTTCCCAGAATTCTCCTGTTCTCATTGCCCTGTCTCTACTTTCTGCCTGGTCACACCGCCTATACTTCTTGCCTGGCTACTGACCAATCAGCATTTTATTAAACATGTATAAGAAACAAATCTTTACAGGGTAAAACCATTGTCTCAAAGTAACTTCTAACCCAGATATAAGAGCTTATTACTAGCAACTTGACTGAATGGAATTAGCTGCCTTGTAATATCAAGCCATTAGGAAACAGACAAGAAAACTCAACTGCTCCAATAAAATGATTAAAAATAGTTAAACAATAAATTTATCCATTGCTGTGAGAACAGTACCCACTACCCGGTACTCATGGCAGAGTGCTAATTGGGTGATGCCAATTTACACGCAGGGTTTGATATGATGTCAAAGATGGGGAGAGGAAGAAGACCTTCTTGGATTCATACTACACATTACCAACACAAAACAATGGCAGTCTTCATGGTGGGGTGTTTCCTCTATGCAGCCAGGCTGTCTAAGAGAATCCTCTTTCATGGTCATTTTGGACATTTACAATCCATTGTCAAGTTCTTCATTTCACGGATTCCCTTTCCTTGAAAAATTCTGGTTTTAGTAAACCAAACAAAAATGCATGCATAAAATGATCCTGAAATTTAAAATAGTTGTACTATTTTTTAAAAAAAAATTCTTAAAATCAAAAATATGTTATCCTTCTGATGAAAGTAGTGGAAGAGTACTTTCTAACTTGGTAATAATTCCTAAGGGGTCATGGGATTTTCTTTTACATGATCTCAAAGATAATCATAATTTTGCATAAAAGTATACTTACATCAATTATATCCATTAACATAAAACATAAGTATGTTTCTATAAAAGCACTTTACACTACAATGACATTATTTATAATTTTAGAGCAAGCATAAACTACTTACATGTTCTTATTTTGTATGTTAGGTCAATGTAGTTATGATTTCTCAGCTTGAAGTGATTGAGTTCTTAATTGTTGGAACAATGTCAAAGCATGAACACGATTGTGCATTATTGCACTTAACTTGGCTCTATCTTTTTTTTTTTTACTCTCCAATATTGCAGTTGATAAAGTACGAAGAAACAATTTTGAAAATTTAACCAGTTTGTTTTCATTTTTTTAAAGCACAGTAGAGGGAGCAGCACAATCATCTAGGTGTCTTCTCAATAACAATGACACAAATAAGACATGTTCACAGAAATAAATACAAGGACAGAACTTCAAGTGCAAAGAAACAAGTCAGAGCAGAGCCAACTGGTAAAAATAATTTCAATAAGTCATATTATGTGTGATTCTTTGGGTAAGAAGATTCCACTTCTGAAAAGTGTGAACTCCACATCAAGAAATAAGAGAAGGAAGGGCGAGGAGACATGGTGGCTATGAAAGTGACCTGTGCCTTTCTTCTGTTCAGCTAGCATGCTAGCCATGTAGAAAGAAAAGCTTTGGCACTGCCAAGTTGGAAATGACTTCAAGAATAAAATAGAATATTATTTGTGGTGTAGACAAAGCATTGTCTGAGCAACAGCATAGAGGCTGCACACTCCCACTAACTGTGCATCTTCCAGATAAACTAACACAGTTGGTTTTAATCTGCAGAAAAAATATGACATTCCTTGAGTAGAAGACATCTGTTTGGTGATATTTTCCCTCTGAATACGGTTATTGAATTACCAGCATGTAATTAAATGATGTAAAGCATTCCAAGGTACTCAAGGAACTGAATAATACAACAAAATCTCAGTCTACTGACTGCCTATTAGAAATTCATCCAGTGCATATAGAGATGTGTGTGTATGCATTAGTATTTCTAAATATGTATTGTAGTGTAATGTATAGATGTGAGTGAAGGTCAAGTCTGTGCCTAGACTCTTTCTTTTCTTTTCTCACTTTAGAGAGAGAGGGGAACTGGTAAGCTTTGTTTGTGAAAACTTGAGTTAGGACCTCAAAGTAACCAGGGTCATAAATGTCTACTTTGAGTCAAATCATCACTTAACACTGCCTTTTTGTATTGGTCCCAACTGATATATTTTGTATATTTCCCTTCAGGATCTCATTATCGGGATTCAAATAAGACATGAGGGCAAAGTTCTGACAAAATAATTCATGAGTGTGCATGAGTCTCTGGTGAGCAGACACAAATGCTGGTGTGAAGCTTGTCAAAATGATGAATGACCCACGTGAGGGAAGAGCAGGGAAGAATAAGTGGGATCCGTGCTGGGGAAATTCCCCTTTGCCTGTTGCGGGGTTACTCCACTGGAGGTTCCTAATGATGGCAGTAGAGATGGGCTTTGGTTGAGTTCAGGTAACAGTCCCCTGCTCACACTTTGGTTGTAAGTTTCTGCATAGAAACATGTCTCCATATCTGTATCTAGCTGGGTTATGTAAGTATGAGAAAAAAGTTATCTTTTTTCTGAAATCCACAGAGAGGAAATGTTTAGGAAAAGTACATAAGCAAGTATAGTTTTTCAATCTATTTGTGCTTTTTAATTAATGGCTAGCACAAGCGGCCTCATTCTGTGTTTTCTGTGTTACTTTGCAAGATACAAAGAACTAGCTTTTTAAAAAATAACCCACACAGCATCCTTCCACATCCTTCCAATGGTTTAGACAAAGGACCAGCTGGGACAGGTAGGAGTGGGAGTCTTTCTTCAAGCTAGAGGATTTCACTTAAAGTCAGCTCCCTGTGGTATTCATGGAATTCCTTCATGGGCAACATAACTTCTTGAGTCTCCAGGACAGAACAGTAGGCATTTCCAGGCAATTCCTGAAAAGTACTGGTACCCTGATGTGTGTTTTAAGCTGGGTCCAGCAAGGTTTGTTCCTGGAAACCTGACAGAAGTGGGAGGAAATGAGGAAAGGACAGACACTGTGACATCCATACAGAAAAGTTGGTTTTACATGGACTAGGCTCATACTGATGGGGGACACCAACTGCACAACAACTGGAAACCTCTGTGAGTTCATTGCTACAGTACAGGGATGAGGAGCTATCTAGTATTAGTAGAAGGTGTCTATAAGGGAGCAATCTGAGGCTGTAATCATCCCGAAGGAAAAAGTTGCAGTTCCTACTATTTTGCACACACTGCCACTATCCACAAACAGCCAATTCTCAGCCTGTTCAGAGGAAGACTTTGCCAATTTCCATGGGTCTTAGGCTTTGGGGACCTTGCTAAAAACACACTTTCACTCTGGGCCTTCTTTCAACACACTTGAAAGCCAAGCTGTCACTGAAAACGCTGTTTATTTGCTTGATGTGTAAAAGAGAAGTCATGGCCAAAGAAGCTGCTCCTTGGAAAGGGTGGTCCACATAGAGTATCTTGCCTGAAATTTTGATTATAGAAGATATCAGTGGGAACCCCATTACTGATTTTTGCCTTCCTGCCTCGTCCCGGTAAAATGAGTCACATCTTGCTTACGGTTTATACATGCGTGGTTACACACCAATAATGTTATTAAATCTCATAGCTAACAATTTTTACTTCCTGATAGACATGGTTAGGTATACAAAGGATGTTAGCACAGGAGGCTAAGACAGAAGAGTCTTCAATTCAAGACCAGCCTGGGCTACATAGTAAAGCCCTATTTATTTAAAAAAAAATCCTCATTTTAGATATAAGTTAAGGACTCTTCAGGCACACAGAATTCCTCTGGAAGCAGTAGTAGTGCTATCAGCTATCAGAATGGCTCAAATTCCTGAACATAGTTCTGAGGTTAGAGGCTTACAGAGTAGAGGAAGTGTTGACATGGGGTTATGGGGTGATCCGAAAGCTCTCTCATCTTTAACCTGGGCGAAGTTACATTTTAAGTGGATGGACTGATAGGGGTGAGGAGAAGTAGAGGAACTGACTGGCTCAGTGAATCACACTGGATCTCCAAACTCAACATGGTGCCCATTCCATCGTCTGAAGAGTCTTTCCTCACGAAGGATAGCTTCAATATTCATTTTTACTGTAGCCTGACTTAACATGCAGACTGTCTAATATTTTACAGAGCTTTGTTGTTTGCAAAGCTCTCACATACCTGCTATCACTTACAGCGCTCATAAAAATATTAACTCGAGTATTCACTTGAGCAACGCACTAGATGGCTAGAATTATAAACAAATTATAAATGATATTCTAATCATCATTATAACCATTTATTTGCTGGTTTGTTCTATCCTTATACCCATCCATTCACTCATCAACCTCACCTGTCTATCTGTCTCTATCCACTCAATGTGCTCTATCAAATAAAGATCAGATAAACGCCTACCATGCTGGAGTTCTCAAAGCAAATCTGATGGGCTCATCGCATTAGGATGGAATTGTAGTAAGGAAGAGAGTCATTAAGGGAAGGTTTGCTTCCATCCACCAGCATTGGTAGACTAACGTTACAGCTGCAGTTCATAACCAAAACATCAATGAGATCATGATGGCGATCATCGATGACATACGGTACACTGAATGCATAAGTGTACATGAAATGAGAACTTCGTTTCGTCAAAAAGAAGGCTTCCCAAAGGAAGGTGGAGTTGTTTGAGTAAAAGTTTTGAGGAAAGAAAGAGGTGGGCTGAACAAGTTTGAAACCACACCCAAAAACTCTGGCACCAAGCTTGCTCCGTGATGATCTGTTTAAAAGTGAGTTAAGACCTGAAAGAAAATGCACATATGCATCTTTAGAGAAACACTTGACGAGTTCACTCTGGTACTCTCTGTCTGGTGTTGAGCAGTGTTGGTCTCACACCAGAATTCCTTGCATTCTTTGCCAAGTTCTTAGGTTTAGTAACACTATTACAATCTTCGTTTAGATTTATTTCTCAGCACACGCTATGGCCTCATAATAGCAATATAGTATCAGCAACAATATGATTACTGAAAATAGATAATTTTTAATTTCATGGTTTGTTTCTCTTAGGACCTATTCCACTATAGCTATGTAGCAAATTACTAGGTTTTGAAGTCTCTTGAAGCATTTCCTTTCCAAATGGTTATGCCAAAGACTGAATTACAGGGCTTGGAGTGTCACTCAGCAACTGACAACGTGCTTGTCAGAAGTAAGATCCAGGGTTTGGTTTCCAGGTCCCAACTTCCTATTAATTACATAATTATGGTTATTTCCCTGTATTTTATTTTAAAGATCTTTTTATAAAATTTAATTTTGTTTTATAATTATATATTATATGCATGCGATTTTTTGAAATGCATTTATATCAAATGTATTTGAAGAAATTAGACTTGGTCATTTTCTTTTAGCTTTATTTTTCTCTCTTTAGCCTATCTTAAAAATGTAAGTAAATGAATATATATGAATACATATTCGTATACATATACATAGACATTCATGCATGCCACACACATGTATGCATTTTTCTCCTTAGATAACTGATAGTTCTCTTGAGAAAGCTTTTTCTTATGTATAGTCATAAAATATCTAAAAGACTACTATCTCAGAGGAGGCTACCTCCCTAGGGTAGCATCCAGGCCCTGCCTAGGGTAGCATCCACGCCCTGCCTAGGGTAGCATCCAGGCCCTGTACTGACAAGATGTTTCATGAGAACACAAGGTTGAAGTTGAACACACAAAGCAGTGACTGTGTTGTTCCACATCTCTTCATTGGTGAACTGCTTAACATCTATTTACTCTATCTTCTTCCTTTGTTGACTGCTTTTTCCAGATTAAAAATGGTTCTCTGATTTTTCCTGAGTTGAATTAAGGGTTTCATTTTGGAATTCTGGTAGAGTTTCATCCAAGTTGTTGAGCAAACACACTGCAAAGGCACCACTCATGCAAACACCTATACTGCACACATACCTTGTGCAAGAGGACCCTGATTTTCCAATACAGAAGTTTAGAAACACAGTTACCTCTTTGTTATTTTCAATTTAATGTACAGATTTTGTAGTTTACAGACTCAGTATTTGTGAAATTAGATTACTCATTTTTTACTGTGAATTACTGTTCAAGTTAAGCCAGTCTTCTGTTGCCTGTGTTCTGGAATTAGCAAAATGAAACCAGATCTATCCCTGAAGGGAAAACTATGGCCATTTTCAATGTTATGTATTCCTTTTTATTTAAAAAATACATTATCTTTCAATTCTGTCATGAAAATTAATGTTTCCCTTTCACTTTAGACAAAATACAATTTGGGGTTCTTTTTGATCACACTAAGTCTGAGGAATGGAGCTGGCTTAAAGTGAATGAAGCTAATACATACTAATGAATTTGCTCATTCGTTCAGCAGTGAGCATTTGTTAATCTGGCAGATGTTTGGGTGCTGAGGATGTGAGAAGAGAACGTGGGAGAGATGAAGGAGGTCTTTCCAGGAGTGATACTGTGCTGGTAGGCACAAGTCTGGCTGAATCACAGGGCGTGGAGTGAGCACAGAAGCTAGAGAAAGCCCTGTGGAAACAAGCATTTCATTTGCACACGTAAGTCAATAAATCTGTCTCATAACTCACAGCTGAAGAGCTCCCCGGCCCATGGGGTAAGCCTGCTACTATTATTCTGTGATTTGGACATACAACCAAACTTCCCTCTAAATCTCTGTCTCTCCATCCATAAATTAGTAAGTTTCCATTAACTTACTTCATGCAGTGGACTATGGTGAATGCAGAGACTCACAGCTGGTCAAAGGTGATCGTGGAGAGCTCAGTCTCAGATGGGTTGTCACTAGCACTCCCTGTTGCGGGAGGTCCTCCCACTCCTCCAGCCTATAGCTGCTGAGATACCAGCCCATTGGGGCATGGTCTCTCTCCCTTTAAAAAAGCGGCCACTTCCCTCTCCTCTCTCTTCACTTCTTGCTCTGCAGGCGACTAGACTCCCTTCCTGGTTGCATAGAGGGCTGTTGCCTGGGACAGTGATCTGTAAGTTTTTTCCCCTTTAAATAAATACCACCCTATTAATCATAATTCCAAACTGGTGTGGCATTTGGTTGTGACTTACACCTTCAACTCCCTTGCCTCAAGGTTCGGGAACCATTTAGAAAAGGTTATAAGAGTCAAAAGTCAGGGGTACCAGAGTGGAACACTGTCTTCTGGACGTAATGGGACTGATTGCTGCACCTGTGAGATGATAGTAGCTGTGGTTGCCTCGAGAACACTTGCACAAGATCAAGCCAGTGAACATTCTAGTGGGGCAGAAGAAGGAGTCCATCAGCTTCCTCTCTTACCTGAGCTTTATGGGCAGTTAATGGCTTCTGGTTGAAGAGAAGTCAGTTTTCTTTAACTGTGTGGCTCCTGATACTTTTAAAATGCTCTAGAGAATGGCCTTATTCCCTGGAGCATTTGAGCAGGACAAATTAGAATCAATAGGTTATAAAACAGAAAAACAAAGACATATGAAATTTGGGTGTGGGTGGGCAGGAAGAACTAGGGAACTGGAGGAAGGTAAATATGATCAAAGTACATTGCATGAATTGTCAGGGAACTTTTAAAAGTATTTAAAAATAACAATAAAAAGTCTCCCCAAAAGTCAAAAGATTTCAAGTTAACATCATATTACAGACTACTCAAATTCAAGTAACAAAAATAAAATATAATAATCATTTGCTAAAAAAATCCTCTTGCTTTCTCTAAACATCAATCAAGTCCATTAGAGACAGGTGTGGTGGCCTATGCTTGCAATCCTTGGACTTGGGAGACTGAGGCAGGAGGATTATGAATTCAAGGCCACCTTGAGCTATATAGCTAGATTCTGTTGTGTGTGTGTGCATGCAATGAGTTCATCAGCATTTGATTTAGCCAAAGCATTTTACCCAGATATCAAGTAAAAGTTGGTATATTAATAACATTAATCTTCATAGTTTTGTCCTCATGAGATCATTGGTGACCTTACGATCAACTGCAAATATTTATGTGGGAAGGAGAAATGGTGAGGAAGCAGAAAGGGCTTATGTAATTTATCTCATACCCTTACTCATGCAATATTTATTACTCTTTTAAGAAGTTTAAGTGTGTGGGAAAGAAACAGAATGGTAGTGTGAAGATATAGAAAGACCAAGAGCAGATCTAGGAGAGGATGTGGAGTTGGAATATCATTCATTTTTAAGCGTTTGACTTTTTTCTTTCATCTTACAGATATATATTGTGTCTAGTAGTCATAGTTGGATTAAAATGAATATGAAGATGAAGTCCTGTCCCCTTCAGCAGAACCATCCTCAATGATTTGGGGAGAAGTCGCTCTCCATTGATTTCTTGTGTATTTTCCTAATGCAAAGATGTCTGTGTGCTGTACATTATATCTACTGTTCAATTTTTTTCAACGTTGGTATTTAAAGTTTGCATTTCGAGGTCATTACCATCATAATCATGAGTAGTTATCTCCTAGAATTTAAAAATTGATTAATTTGTTAATATGTTCTTATCCATCTTCCTTTCTATCCTTTATTACGTCCCTCTAGTTCAACTTCCTCCTTATATTTTTCCAAGTTTTTGCTGTTGAATTCTTTAAATTTTTAAAAACATTTTTTTCTATTATTGTTAATGATGAACGTAAGTGTGAATAGTCCTTTGGTGTGAGTATGTGAGTGAGGTGTCTGGAGATGCCAGAAGAGGTTGTCAGATCCCCTGCAACTGAAGTTACAGGCAGCTGTGACCCTTCTGACTTAGGTGGTAGGAATTGAACTCCTGCCCCGTACTGGAGCAGACCTCAGTACACCTGAGCCCCTCTCCATTCCGCTACTGTCATTTTAACCAATGTTTTCTATTTGACTTACTATCATTAGTTATCCTATGCTTCTTGATACTGATGAGACATGGACAACTTACTTCACACAATATCAAACCACTCTGTAATTCCATGTTATTCTGCCTCCATAGTTATTTTGATATCAGTTGTAGAAAAAAATAGACTTACTGCTCGTCAGCAGTCTTTTGCTAACCTTTCCCCAGTAATTTGTGCGTTAATAAAATTCTTGATAACCATTTTTTTTAAA
Source organism: Microtus oregoni (assembly GCF_018167655.1). Classification (NCBI taxonomy): domain Eukaryota; kingdom Metazoa; phylum Chordata; class Mammalia; order Rodentia; family Cricetidae; genus Microtus; species Microtus oregoni. Next base: position 5,817,522 of record NW_024543083.1, on the reverse strand, counting down.
AAAAAAGAATTTATGGAAAAAGTATTTTCTCAGATTTTTTGTTGTTGTTTTATTTGTTTCAAACTATTTGCCTGTAGCTTTTATATATGTCTTTTTTCTATCTTTCTCTTACCAGATAGAACGTTTACAACTTGCATGGTTTTCATTTTTACTATTTATTAATGTAATGGTGTTTCTCTCTCTTTGGCTATTTGGTTTTAGGATAGAAAAAGAAATATGGTCTTATTATACAATGGGGATGTATAGTAGGTATTTTTATGATAAAATGCCATGACTAAAAGCAACTTGAAGAAAAGACACATTTTAGTATATGATTCCGGAGGGATGGAGTCCCTCATGGGAAGGAAGGCATTGTATGGCGTCAGAAGCAGGACACAGACAGATCACACCTCCTCTGCACACAAGAAACAGAGAAAGGAAGAGCAGCAAGTGGGGTGGGCTGTAAACTCCCAAAACCCATTCCAAGTGATGTGCTTTTCCAGTAACGGTGTAGTTCCTGAAGGTTCCATAACTCCATTAAATAGTGCCAGCAGTAGGGGAACAAGCATTCAAATACCTGAATCCATGGGAGACATTTCTCATTCCAACCATCACAGGACTGTCTTTGCTTGTATGCATTTCTGTTGTTGTTCATTTACGGACTCTTTGGCTATCTTTAACATCCAATATTTTCAGTAAGTATATACCACAAATTTTATGGTCTTGTTTTTAATTTTCTTATAGAGAAAAATGTAGATTCAGTGCTTAATTATCGTAAAAAATAGTCCATATCACCTTAAAAATATTGATTTTCTCAATTACTTTTTATTTTTATTTTTTAAATTTTTTTTTTATTCTTTTGGTTTTTCGAGACAGGGTTTCTCTGTAGCTTTGGTGCCTGTCCCAGATCTAGCTCTTGTAGACCAGGCTGGCCTCGAACTCCCAGAGATCCGCCTGCCTCTGCCTCCCTAGTGCTGGGATTAAAGGCGTGCGCCACCACCATCTGGCTACTTTTTTATTTTTAAGGAGTCCAAATGTGAAGATGTTCTATGAAAGTGGCCATCACTGATCCAAAATACAGTGACCACCTTTGCTGGGTCCAGTGGATTGTTTCTAAATCTGCTTGGGACACTGCTTGTTTTCCTCTTTTCTAACTGCTTTGTTCCTTTGGATAGCTGCTGGCGGTAACAGCTGCCCTTATATTCTCTCCAGTGGTCTTCATTTCTCTAATCCATTGCTTCTTTCCTCCTCCCTCGGTTTTCTGTCAGCTCATGTTTCAGTCTTGACTGCTGAGTGACCATTTCCCCCTGAGCTCTTATTTTTTCGGCTTTGCAGTCTTCCTTCTGTGTTGATTGTTTCATAACTCATTTTAACGGTGGGATTTTGGACAAAATTTTCAGCTACAACTTGACAATATTTTCCCGGGACTTCCTTACTGTTGGAAAGTTTGACGGCTGTGCCACACATTTTTAATAGTACTTTTGTGTGAACTCTGTGCCACTGTACTTTTATGACTCAAGGTTAAATGGATTAAGTTTCTCAGGACCAGCTCTTCACAGTTTTCCCTGGCAGGTGGAGCTGGCAAAGTGTGAGGCAAGAAAAAGTATGTCCCACTTACATTTCTATTTCCTGATGCCAGAGAATTCCCCAGCACACACGCACAGTAGAGGATTCCGTGGGATCTATTGCATAAAAGCCTTCTTAGATGGGCAGCCCTCTGGCACCTCCTGCCACTATTCTTTTGGATGTTCCTTCCATCTCTGCCTCTGAATTCCGCCGGCTCTGACTTTAGCAATTCTCATTTCAGTTTTTGTATCTTAGGGTGAATCCAGTTGTACCAGAAAGTTCCTTTTTGTTCATTTTATCCAGGGGTTTTGTTTCCTGAGACATTTCATCATCACTTTGCTTATTGTCCAAATTTAAGCATGAGCTAACCTTATCCTGATACTAAAGGCAGATGAGGGCACTAGTAGAAAAGCTATAGGCTACAGGAGAGATGAAAATAGATGCAGGATACCTCAACAGTGTGTCAATGAGAGGGCTGAAGAGCACATGAAAAGCAATGCACAGACACACATGGAATTCATCTCTGACAACAGTGAAGACAAATGATCAAATGTACAAAATGACCTTTGATAAACGACAAAAATGTGACAAAAGCATGCACATGCATACTCACACACATGTACACACACACACAATATTTAGTTTTGAAGAGAGAAGTAAATCTAAAACATGGGTTAAAATGGATGAAACTGGAGGACACTGTAAGAAATGAAATGAACTAGGTATAAAAAGACAAAACTGTGTAATCTTCCATGTATGTAGTCTTATATAGCGGAACTCAGAGAAGCACAGAGGACAGTCATCACTGCCTGGGACTACAGATGAGGGTGTTGGGGAGTTAGGCCAAAGATGCTCATGTAGGCTGGATGTCGAGTGGATCTCTGGTGAGCATCACACTGTGTTGCATATTTGAAATCTGCTTTCCGTGTGTACACCCAACCTGAAAGCTATGTACGCTGATTTATACATTAATTCGGTATATTGCAGTTTTCATTTCACAGTGAAAACCATCATGCCACATGTCATAGATATATGACACTTTATTGTCATTTATGCAGCAATAAAAATAGATTCTTGAGAGATTCAAGATTTTTGTGTCAATAGTACCTGCCCTTTAAGATGGGACTGGGGAAGATCTAAGGTATCCCCAGGGCTACTCTGAGAAGACAGGAAGTGTGGCTTTATCAGGGAGAGGTTTTGATGACTACCTTAATTGTCATCATAGAAACTTCATCCAGCTAATGATGGAAGCTAATGCAGAGATCCACAGGTAACACTGGGCTGAGCTCCAAAAGTCCAGTCAAATAGAAGGAGGATGGTCAAGACCATGATGGGGATACCTTCAGAAACAACTGACCTGAGCTAGTGGAAGCTCACTGACTTCAGACTGACAGTTGGGGAGCCTGTATAGACTCAAACTAAGTCCTCTGGATGTGGGTGACAGTTGTATGGCTGGGGCAGCCCGTGGGGACATTGGCAGTGAGACCAGGATTTATCTTTAGTGCTTGAATTGGCTTTTTGGAGCCCATTCTCTTTGGAGGGAAACCTTGCTCAGCCTAGATATAGGGGGAGAGCCTTACTACTGCTTCAAAATAAGGTGCCAGACTTTATTGACTCCCCATGGGAAGCTTTATTCTCTCTGAGGATTGGATGGGGTGAGGTGGGAGGAAGGTGGAGGGAGTAGGGGAAAGGTGGGGGGAACTGGGATTGATATGTAAAATGAGAAAAGATTGTTTCAAAAATAAATAAAAATACACACAAAAAAGATGCAATATCAAAATAGCTAGAATTTCATTACAAAGTGCGGGAAATTCACTCCTTTTGGGCTAAAGTTACAAAGATGACTAGCAATAGGTGTTGAAACAGAGATTTGGAATCAGCTGCCTTGGGATAAGTAAGGACTTTAACAAATTATAAATCAGACTAAAGGAGAAAACCTGAGGGTAAAACAGTATCAAAGGGTAAGAATTAAGTTACTGTAACAGCAGAGGATTGGAGAGATGGCTCAACTCTTAAAAGTATTTGAAGCTCTTGCAGAGAACCCGGGTTTGGTTTACCAGCACCCATATGACAGCTCCCAACTATACAACTCAGGTCCAGGGACAAGATGTTCTCTTTGGCCTTATGGGCACTGCATGCACCCGGTGCTCTTCTATGCTGGCAAACACGCTTATACATAAAATATAAATGGATGAGAAAAGGAAAAAAAAGAGATGTTAGTGCTCATGGAAAGAAGACAGAGTGCACAGTATTTATGGATGTTAATTTGAAATGACATCACAGGGCTTGCCAGTGTCTTAGGAATCTATCTGTAACTATAGCTCTTGCCGTGAACATTTAGTCCTTCACATTTGATTCAACCAGAGCACACATTAATGCATCTCACCAAGTGTAGGGGCAAATTAACTACCTCCAACCTTCATAGTTAGAATGTCCATGTAACTATTAGCAGAAAGTCCTAGTGATCCATAAAATATTATGGCACATGGTGTTGAATTCACTACTTAGTTGAGAGATCAGATGTATTTCAATATCAAAATAACATCAGGGACCCCGGCATTTAGGGACAAATGAATCACTTCACGTGAAAACTATAGTCCAGTCCTTTTCAGTTTCATTTACTTAACCTGACTTAAGCTGAATAGGACCGAAGTGTTTGTCAATCAACAAATACTGATTTTAGTGTGTTGAGCTGTGTGTGTGTGTGTGTGTGTGTGTGTGTGTGTGTGAGAGAGAGAGAGAGAGAGAGAGAGAGAGAGAGAGAGAGAAAGAGTGTTTATGCCACAGTTTCTAAGTCTGTTTCTGCTTTTCATTCTGAAATTGTGCAAGTTTTCATTCAATAATATATATTTCATATACACTGTAATGAAATTGTTAGCTTTGCATTCCTAAAATAGCCCAATCAGACGGTACAAAGTGAAGCAGTGCCAACACATCTGAACCATAAACCAACTCAGAGAGAGAAGAAGGAGAATATTCTGTAGAAAAATAACTCCTACACAACAGCGGCACAAGCTCCCAAACCACCAAGGCCACCATCTACACTGTCTCTATTACCACCATGACCACCACGACCACCACCACCACCACCACTATCTTCACCACGCACCCTACCACCACCACACCACCACCACCTCCACTGAAACAAAAACCAAGCCACCTAAACACAGGGCTGGTAGGCTTCTGTGAGTAAGCGCATTTGCTGCCAAGCCGTACAACCAGAATTCAATTCCCGGGACCCACACAATGAAAGAAGAAAACAGACTCGAGCCCACTCAGATTCGTGCTGTCTGTCTTCTGAGCTCTACAGAGTTACTCAAGTGCACGCACATCCACATACACCCATGGTTACAAAAACACAAAATAAATAAAAAACTGTTCACAAAAATGCTAATACACTCAAAAACTGAGCAACGCACATAGAGAAAGTGCTGACAAGGGAAACACTTAGAAGTGCACCGCATCTATGTCTGAAAAAAATCTAGGATCTGGTGCTAAGAACAATTCCAATTAAACTCTTAAATGAAGGACTCAATTCCTTAAAGTGATATAAACCCTTATAAGTCTTTCACTTGTTAGGTAACAGATAAACATTTCACCTACTTGATGTTCCTTTGTCTTAACCATGTCATGACCCAGGTTCAAGAGAAGAGATTCATCATTAACAACTTGTTCACTCTTAGCTTCCAATAACTCTGGCATGATACAAAAAGTAAAAGTCCAAATCCACTGTCTTCACTTTGATGACAAATTTTTAGAAGGCAAAGCTCTGCTTTTTCTCTCATGCATTAATCAAACATGTCAAAGTTGTAGAAGATTGGCATCTTATGCTAATAGTTAATGCCATGGTGTAATATTGCTTCATGAACAACAGATATATGACTATGAAAAGTCAAAGTCTAGGCACGGTGCATGCCTTTAACCCCAGTGCTGGGCAGGAGGTTACCAAAAGCAATATAGATGGCTCCTAAGAATGACACTTTAGGTTGTATTCTGGCTTCTGTGTATACATTCATGGGCATACACAAACAAGCATACACACAAACACACACACACACACACAGAGAGAGAGAGAGAGAGAGAGAGAGAGAGAGAGAGAGAGGACAACAGGCTGGCTCCTGGATCTTGTGACTATTTGTTTATTGCTGTTGTTTTGTTATATACCCGTCTAGAAAACACAGGAAAATGGTAAGCATACTGATGTACTTATTGGACCACATATCCTTTCCCACACTCCGTACATTATTATTTCTGAAAGCACCTGACTTCGAAAGTTATGTGGAATTTTAAAAGTGAGGAGATAATGGCAATAGAGGCAGGATTTTAAGACATCTGTAGCATTTTATTCTTGCTTAAGAAAACAATGGAAATCAAATCAAAGTAATTTCTGCCTCTCAGAGAGGCAATTTAACAGCTTGACTGTATGGGAAATTGTGGGTTTACAGGGAAATATTTCGGATTCATACATTACCAGGAAGTTACCCAAGGTAGTCCTCAAAACATCTTATATACTGTTTTGCACATCACTTGTGTTGTTTAAAACAGGTTGATTTAAAAGAGAGAGAGAGAAGTTTTCATATCCTCCATGGAAAAAAGCAGTGTAGGGAGATTACGTGTAATACATGGGATGTGCAGCGAGAAACAGTTTGGGAGCTTTTAGGATGCCATTATTCACTATTCACATACATACATTATCTCCACCACTTGAAACAGGTTTTGTGCATTTGTGAGTCATAGAAATATTTATTCAATAAGTAAAAGCTTTAGTGGCATAATAAAGCGCCACCACCTACGTTATGAAAAATGTAGATTATGGAAAACAAGAAAGAGAAAAGAAAGGCAATGCAGAGAAGTCACTTGTCTTGTGAGCCTGGGCTTCCAGCGTAGACTCCGGAGCCACATTTCTGAATCCTGATCCTGCCACCTTTTCTATCTATCAATGGCAAGGCAGGGCAACTATTTTAATCCGTTTTCTTTGTCCATATAAAGGAAATACCAGTAGCACCTATTTGATTTGGCTGTCACAAGGGTGAAATGTACAGGCTATGCTAAGTATTTAAGTAAAGACAGAGTAAACATTCATTCTCATTGTCATGGTGTTACTAACAAATGCCATGGTGAGATAAATCTAATGAACAAGTGGTTCAGCCCCAATTTACTGTTTCTAAATTGCAGGAAGCTGCAAGGAGGTAGCAATTTTGTCTCTGACAGGTAACAAATAATAAAAACCTAAGTTAGCAAAATAACTACTAAAATACATGTTAATTAGTAGTAAATGACTAACTAAAATATATTACTATACTATATATTTTAATAATTAACACATGCAAGTAATCACTGTTTTTTCTTGGTTGTTATGTTTCATTGCCTTAATTTTTTTTTATTATTTAATACATTCACTTTTTATACTTTTGCAGTAAGAATTTGAGTGTTTCATTCCTCTTCACAGAAAAAAAAAAATCCCTGAGTCAATGTTTCTGAACCCACAGGATAAGGCCAGTGATTCACCCGAAAGTCACACCTGGAACTGGTGAGGAGAATCTCTTGACATGTTAGCCTGGTCACATGTCAGGAAGCATGTGTGAAGGAGAGAAGGAAAGCCCTCCTTGGGTGAAGGTGGAAGGGGGCATCCTAGTTAGGGTTTCTATTGCTGTGATTGAACACCATGACCAAAAAGCTAGTTGAGAAAGAACAGGTTTATGCGACCTTACTCTTTCACGTTGTACTTCATCACTGAAGGAAGTCAGGACAGGAACTCAAAGAGGGCAGGAATTCATACATTACTGACGCAGAGGCCATGGAGGAGTGCTGGTTACAGGCTTGCTCCCCGTGGTTTGCTTAGCCTGCTTTCTTATAGCACCCAGGGCCACCTAAATCACTAATTAAGATAATATCCTACCACCAGCCTACAACTTGATCTTATACAGGTGTTTTCTGAATTGAGCTCCTCTCTTCGCTGATGACTTTAGCTTGTGTCAAGTTGACATAAAACTACCAAATGCAGGTGTCTATACAGTGACAGATTGGGAATCTTGTCCGGCTGTTTCTATTTTCTGCTTCTGATGCAACTGATTCTTAAGACAATCAAAAATTACACAAAAGTCCCCAAAACATGAGTTCTCATTCATCAACCTATGAAACCCAATCATCAGTTCCATGGGAATTACAGCCATGGCTTTATGGATACAGTGAACTCCTATCTGTGGCAGGTTAAAAGTATGTGAGGAGCCCCAGCCTACAGAAACCACATACTGACTGGAAGAAGCTAGTCACTCTTGGAGGAATAGAACATGACATTAGCTTAGCATGGGGTTTCTTTGATCCAAAATGAACCATTCAGACTCATAAGGTTACACAAGTCAAATGCATGTCAGGAGTTGAATGGCATGGCCTGTCTTTGTGGGTGCAAATATGAGCCACATCTACCAATCCCACACGTTTTCTTTGGATGCAGAATGGTACACATTCTGGGCTGAACATTTGAGTTCAGCCAAATTCATATATTCAATTCTATTTCCCAGTGTGACTACACTTGGTCAAATGAGGAGATAATGCATGTTAAAAAGATGTCTGAAAAGATGGTTCTGAATTTATTAATCCAGGGGTCCTTCTAAAGAGAGGTGGTAACACTCAAGTCCCTTTCCATCATGGGAGGACTCTGAAAGCAAGGCTTCTCTGCTAGGCAGAAGTAGAATAAGCCAGCACCTTGACTTATTAGCCACGAGATCTTTAACATGAGTTTCTGTTATTCATGGCATCCTAGGCTGGCAGTGTAGAGAACACACAGTTGGCAAACCAGACAGTGGGAACTCAATGTTTGTAACTACAAGCTGTATGACCCTGGCAAAGGTATATAATTCCATGAGCTCTGTTTGTCCGTACAATGTAGAATATGATCTTTCCATGTAGAATATTACAAACATTAACTGAGTTCCTGTTTGTCAAACACCTGGCCCAGGGCAGATATTCATCTGTGATAAACTACCTCTAATGTATCTATCAGAAAGATGAATAAAAATGACATAGTCTATGAAGACAGGGAGCAAATTCTCTATGCTGTGGAGAAATCCCAAGACTGTGCACTCTTCTTAAAGGAATTTTATGAATGAGCCTCATGTGGTGGCAGGAGTCATATCTGGCATTTTCATGCATGAGAACTTAACTGTGGAAATGACTGAAGTCTTGATTAGAGTCTCTAGGAAATGAATGTGAACCACTCCCGCATAAAAGGGTGTGAGTCAACTACCTTTTCACTTGTGTAGCAAACACTGTTAGCTATCTCAGAAGGTGACAGTGATGATTAGCTGGGGTATTTCTCATATAACCCTGGGCCTTCCAAATTTAAAAAGTATTGCCTTGCCATGTTGCCCTGGAATTATTTTGCGGGAGAGAATTAAAGGGGATTGGGGAGGGGTTGTCAACTGAAAGCCAAGTAGGAATAAATTGTCACCAGGACATGGGTTGAATGTGCTTTTGGCCTTTTCCCTTGAGTATGCATGCAGTGACACACTCATTTCCCACAGGTAAGAGCCAGGCTGCCAGCTTCTGCCCAGGCTGTCCTCTGCCCGGGGCCAGACAGCCCCTCTCCTTTCATACCTCTTTTCAGAATAACTTTAGTCCATTGATTTCTTTTAAGTCTGTACCAGAAAATCTTGTCTCTTGCACTGGATGTCTCCCTCCCCTCATGTGGATCCTTTAAGAGGCAAAGGAAACCTTTTCTCTTCCTGATACTATTTCCAAAATACTATTTTTATAAATGAGGAGCAAGAGGAATGAGAAGGAGAATAGAGTCTTGTGTGCACACATCGATAGAAAAGCTCAGTAAAACAGGACCCCACATCTCCACAAGTTGTGCTCGTTGAGTTTTTACTGTCAATGACACTGGTTTGATCGTCCCTGTGGGTTACTAACATGGTCCTAGGAGGTAGGAATATTGTTATTGCCATTCTAAGGCAATGGGTAGAGACTTGGAGAGGTGAAGTGGGCAGGTGGTGATGCTCATCTGAACGCAGGCAGACGGGACACAGAACACAAAAATCGAGCTCTAACTAGCCAGCAAATCGCATCTTCTTCTTCTAAGTCTCCTTTTTCAGGCGTTTAGAAGAGGAACTTCTCAGTAAGTGGCTTTATATGAAACGACACATATAGTATGTCCTATCTATATATCAGACAGTTTTTATAGAACTTATTTTATACATAAATATTAGGCAATTAAATAGGAAGATCTAATTTGAAACGTTTGAGGCTGTTTTATGGTTCAAAGCATTTTACCACATTTCCTTTGACACCATTCACAATAACCATGTAATGAAACCATTTTATGTGCCCACTAGTGGGTGAAAGAATAAAAAAATGTGGCAAATGTATCCACTAGGCATTATTCAATCTGATGAAGAATAGAATGGTTGGTAACAGGAAAGTGGATGAGACTGAGATTACCTTGTTAAGGAAGCTAAACTAGACTCAGAAAGAGAATCATGACATTTTCTCTCACATACAGAATATGTAAGAGAGAGAAACAGGGAAAGTGAACAATAAGTGGATAACACAGCTGAGTATATGGAAGTGAAGGACTGGCAAAGAATCTTATGTGTACATGAGAAAATATCAGAGTAAAGACCACTATGTTATACAATTTATATGGAACATATTTACATATGTAAATAAAATGATAATGTAGAAATCAAACAAGCCCTCAAACCACATTTTACCTTCACCCAATATTCTCCATAGGATGAGGAGGTAATGAGAAAAGTATACAAAATACAAATACCAGGCAGGAGATAGGAACCAAGTGCTACTTGTACATGACAGCTGAGTCTTTCCATCTCAATTAACCTACACCTTTGTCTCCTAGGTGATCCTAGATCCTGTCAACTTGACAATCAAAATCAACCCTCACTCTCCGCAACTAGCTCTATTACGCAAAGCTCAAGCGACCCACGTGCATCGGGGAGTGGCTGTGGAGACAATGAAGATAATTTTTTCTCCCAAAGCTTGCAGGGTCATTTGTGGTAGTAGATGGCACATAAATCACTCACCCAAGAGCAAAACTAAATATGTCCATGAGTATGGATTATCCTGAGGTAGAGGAGTGATTCTGCCTAATGAAGAATTAAACCCAAGAAAAATACCTTGAAGACCGTGTCTTAGATCTTCGTGTTTAGTAACACACAGAGACAACAGGGCTTGTTAATATTGGTAGCTTTCCTCGGTGCTCAGGGCTTAAGTGAGATATTGGCCTTATTATCTGCAAGGTAGGGCCCTGTTGAGTGTGCCACAGCACACAAGCCATGAGGATTTGTCTCAGTGGTGATAATGATGACACATGTCCCCGAGTGAGCACTATTTGTGGCTGAGGAGGGACTATCACTGTCATCATTCCTTCCTCATCAAAGGCTTACTGCAAGCTGTCATTTGGAGTAGTGACTGAGCCCCACCCCCATCCTGCCAGGGCCAAATGTGATTTGGCACAGACAGGGATGAGTGGAAACTCTCCCTAGGGGGTCTCACGCCAGTAAAGAGCTTTGATGCATTTCAGGCTGACAATGTGATTTTCGGCTCTTCTCCATGATGTCTTGGAGCCACTTCAGATCCTTGTCATATGCCAGCCCAGTAGGGACAAGCTGACTGTGGTCTCTTTATCTCTTTCTCTGGAAAGCTCAAATATCAGTCCCCCTGGAATATTTTCTGAGATTTTTTTTTTTTTGAATATCCGTTAGCATGAGGGGAAAGGGCAAAGGCTAAAGAACAGCATCACCTTGGGTAATTCTAATTAAATGAAGAATCTGGCCCTACATGGTAGGCAATTTAGAAGTTCGAGTGTGTTGATAATAAACAAGCATCAGATAGTTTTGTATTTGTTGTAAGGATATTACATATGTTGTCTCATTAGCAGCTGTGTATAAAGTGCTATAATTGTGTCCATTACATGTCTCTAGGACATGAAGGTGGCAAACAATGGAGAGAATTTTGAAATTAGGTATTTTGGCGGGCCATATACACTCTCAGGCTTTTTGCAATCTCTGCAGGTCTCAAACATTGCAGAAATTGGATTTTTTCCTTCCTTTTTTTTCTTTCTTTTTGCCGCTGAGTTGATGGTATCCCAATTTCTTAAAAGGGTTTTAATTAGACTCTGAATTCTTATCATGCCTTCTGTGATATACCACTTACTGCAGCATAGGCATATTTGGGGACTCTCGTGTTGAAATACGGGGTCTGGCCTTATTATGGCATGATTACTCATATTCTATATAAAGGCAGTTCTGTGCCTGCACAGACGTTGTCTGTGTGTGAGAGGCTGTCTAAAAAAGTTTTATTATTGCAGCATGCCACTGACAAGTAATGCACTGTTGCCATCTATTGTAACCGAGAGTAAGCTGATTTACTGCAAAGGATAGCAAGCTCAAAGTCATTACACTGCTGGGGACTGCAATTTACTCTTCCCCTATGTTTTTCAGGTCTATCTCTCAGGAACCTTATTCTCATAGGTATGGATGTAACTTACTGAAAGCCAAACCTTGCTCAGTCTAGAGTCATGAACCCACTTGGCTGGTGATGAGTCCAAGGAAAATGAGGAATCATTTGACTTAGTTGATTTAAACTGAACAGGAAGCATTGGTACCATCTATTGCAGAAGCAACACTGTGCAGATCTAAGGCCAATAGCACTGAGTAGCAAGGCTGCTGCTGAGCCCCTTATGGCCTCACAGCTTGACAGTGAAGGAAATGCCTGCTCATCCTTTCATGCTGACACCATCTTCTCCTCCCCTAGGAGAAGCAAATAATGGCTTGGTGGTGTGGAAGGACTGTCTCCTGCACCCCTTTGCCTCCCTGTCTTCTCAATTGATCAAACAACCTTGGGGGGGGGGCATGATATTGACTCCATTTCCTGCTGGTCTTCAGTAGACTTGTGATCTACTGATCAGAGTTGAGATCATTCATGGGAGCAGCCAGCATTCTGGGTTTTCTTGTTTCTGAGCTGTCATGGACCAGGCCTGTATATACTGTTCATTTTTGGAAGTCACATCAAGGCTTTTATCTCTTTCTTTATTCTGTCAGGAGCCATTCAAGTCTCACCATTCAGGCAAGTCTGACAGTGTCAGTTATTCTAGGAAATTGGCCTAGGTATGCACTGAACACCTTGGCTTGCTCTCTTTGTCCTGATTCTGGTATAGCACATCACTTTCCTTTGGTATCAGTTCATTCTATTGGCTTCCATGGGTTTGATGCTTGCTTGGTGATAGTAAGAAATCCCTATAGAGACTGCAGAACCTCCTGGCTGATTTAGCCTTGATATTTCAGTTTCCTCTTTGTTCATCCTGCGCTTCCTACAGCAAATTGGATTGATTCAGATATTTAGTAGAAACCCCCACTGTGGTCTTATAGTCAGCTGGGAACATAGAAACTATAAAGAAATGTATTGATGCTTTGATGAGGCAGTATGAAGGTGATGAGAACAAAATTTCTGTTTGTGCGATCTTAGCTGAGAGATACAGCAGACATTGCGGGCTCTCAGGCATCTAGTACCTACATTTTCTTATGGATAGTTTATCTTTATCACCATTTCTTTTTCTTTTTGTGCAGCTCAACCTCAACAGATATTGCTAAGTGCAAAGAATATGGCAACTCTAGAGTGTCAAAGAAAAACATGACATTATCTTGGTTCTCATTGATGTTCTGGGGTTAAGTGTAATCTTTAGGTATTTTCAATAGATTGTTTCATTGAGATAGTCAAGTTTGCATGGAATGCAAAGGGGATTTGGGAACATTTTCTGGAGAGACACTACCTTTGCCCATGTAAGTAAAGCAAAAGGGAATATTAGCAGAGCAAACAAACAAACAAACAAACAGAGTAAATTATAGAGAATGAACTCAGTGATGCTGATTCCAAGAGAGTGTTATTAGTAGAGGATAAAGTGGGCAGCAGAAGGATGCTCAGTGTGTGTTATGAATGGACCAGCACTGAGTGTCACTTCTTCAGAAACCAAGAAGGATGCTGTGAGCTTCAATATGTTCTTGTGCCCAGGAACTTAGGGTCAGGTGCCTGGTGGTACCACTGAATTACTCTCGATGTCTCTCTTTGGTGTCACAGAAAACTTCAGAAAATCATAGCCCTAATAATACAGGTATGCCAAGGAAACGCACGTCTGAAAACTAATTCGCACATTTTTCTAGGCAAGGCTGCCTTCAGCTTTGGCAAAAAATATCTGCTCTAGTTCTGGGAACAACTGAGAGGCCTGTGAAGCTCCAGTTCACAAATCTACACTGCCTAATTGGTCATGGGCCTACTTCACTTGATTTGGCCAGCATTAAGATGAATCCACTGCCCACTGTGAGTTCCAAAGGAGCCTGCATCATCCTCATCATCCTCTCTCTCTCTCTCTCTCTCTCTCTCTCTCTCTCTCTCTCTCTCTCTCTCCCCGTGTGTGTCTGTGTGTGTGCGTGTGAGAGAGATCTGTGCTTTCTAGAACAGTATCTCATTGGTCTCTCACGAAGGATTAAGGTACAGTGGGAAAAAAGATCCCCAAAAGATGAATATCTAAACTTTGTAACATCACACCTAGCAAGCAGAGGGCAAACTTTTGAAGAGTATTTCAGAGCTCCACGAGACCCATCTGTCATTCTGTGCTCTCAACAGGGCAAACCCTCAGTCAATTTAGCAGTACGATCACCATGCAGGAAAGTATAACAGCCTCTTCTAATGAAATAATCCCTTCTTCCTGCTCTAATCAGCTGATTGGACTCTCTTCTAGGATTAAATAATAATGGCCATATAATCTAATATGGCAAAAAGGAAATCAGTAATGTATCTAGATAATGAAGAGTTATTACTCAAACCACTGCATAATTTTCTTTCTGCTCTGCCTTACACAGATCTGGAATTTTAATATGTATATGCAGGGAAACATACTAGATGGAATTTTGAAGTTAGCAAAAAAAATCTGATAAATAAAGTGTATGCCTTGCTGAACTATCTTAAGTTTCTGTGTGTCAATGGAAACAGTAACCTCATAGAACTTAAGACACTTTCTTAGGAGACGGATGGTCAGAAATACCAGCTCATGGAGAATTTTCTCTCTGCCCTATTCCTGGAATACTAGATTATATTCTAATTTGGATATTAACCACATGGGTTCCAACATATAGCTGCTCTGTTATTACCTGATGTTGTTTCTTTATTGCCTTTTAACTCTTCCTTTTCTGGTTGTGAAACAGCTTGCATAGCATGAGAGAAGTATATGAACTTAGCGAGAGAACAAGTCACTGTTCATCTCATAGCTATGACATCTAAGAAGTTATGAAGAGTGGGTGCAATCAGCCCACTCTTCTCAGTGATGGTTGCTTTACCTGCCAAATAAAGTTGTAGTATCTTTTTTACTGGATGTTATTGCTATTGTGACAAAAGAAATACAGTGAGTAAGTTTATAATATTTCACTAATAACACATAGTGTAGTTTGAATGTAAAATTTCCACCATAGATTTTGAATAATTTGGTTCCCAGCAGGTGTCACAGTTTGGAAAGGCTACCATTTTTTTTTCTGAGAATTAAAGAGATATAGGTGTTTAGGTAGTGAACTCTAATATGTGATAGGTACCAACTCTCACTCCTTTGAGTTTTTATTGGTATCAGTGTGATGTGAGGGATGGGAGCCGAGGAGGGGACTTCATGGGGCTGTATCTATTTGAAGTGTAGGGAGCCCAGCTGATGGAGGAAGGTCATTGGCTAATAAAGGCACTGCCCTGGCCCATTTTATTGGTTAGAGGATAGGTGGGAGGAGTAAACAGAACAAAATGCTGGGAGGAAGAGGAAGTGAGCTCAGAGACTCGACCGCTTTCCTCTCGGGAGCAGACGCCTGAGAGAGACGCCATGCCCCTCTCCCGGGATGAAGCTCTGACCCAGGATAGACTAGGCTAGAATCTCCCCGGTAAGCGCACCTTGGGGTGCTACACACAGATGATTAGAAATGGGCTAAATTAATATGTGAGAATTAGCCTACAAGAGAATGGGCCAAGCAGTGTTTAAAAGAATACAGTGTCCGTGTAATTATTTTGGGGCATAAGCTAGCAGGGCAGGCGCATGGGGTGTTGGGGACGCAGCCCCACCGCCGCCCTTATTACTTCACCCAGCTAAGATCTTGGTTTTTGGTGATTGTCAATTAGTTTGATAATATATCCAAAGTGATATTTATTTGTCATTTTATCATATATTTATCATTATTTTTATCATATATTATTTATCACACATTTATATGATAAATCATTCAGTCCTGGGTTGTCCAGGAGATTAGTCAGTCCTGTACAGTTAATCCCTAAACGTGGTTTCCTCGAGAAGAAGCTGGAGAATGATCCAACTAAAGGTGTGTCACCAATCAAGGGCTCCAGGCTCACCCACATTGTCCCATGAATCTGAACACTTTTCACACCAGCTCCACAAAAATATTGCTTGATCTCCACCTCAATCTCACAATTTCCTGAAAAACTAATGTGAAGGCCCAGAGTAATGTGCCTTTTGTCTACACTTTTTGGTATAAACCTTAACACCATTGACTCTAAGGGGTTGTTACCCACATTTACTTTTGTGGCTGAGGGGGGCGTTTGTTCCCCACACAGCTCGTTCTATGGTTTCTGGAAAGAGCTTCTCTGTAAATTGACAAATAAAGGGCCACGTGTGTTTTACCATCTCGTTTAGCCATTCTAGTTTTTCGGTGTCTAGAAAATGAACCCAGGTGGGCAGTTTACAGGCGTGGACCCCCAGGTGTACAGCTTGCCTCTTGTCCTCCAACAGCACCAGCGCGACACAGGCGGCTGGCCACAAGGCCGTGGCACCAGAAGAGAAACCCAAGCACCAGCAGCACCCAACTGAAGATCACCCCCATGTAGCCAAGGGCAGACACTGCCAGCTGCAGCATGAAGCTGTGGCCACTGCTACACCCACCCACCGGCTACCAGGAGTCAAAGAGGACCAAGAGCTGTGAGAACACAATACAGCAGCCAGCTTTAGCCCTCTCTCTGCAGGCCAGGCCAAGCTCCCACAGCATGGACCACCCACCAAAGTCCCAGCGGGTGCCGCAGAAGTAGCAGGTGTCCTGGAAGGCTCTAGCAGGCTTGGACACCTGGGGCAGGCCAGGCATAGGGACTGGACCCCCAGCTTTACCAGCGACACGCTGCCATTACTGGACTGACCGCCGAAGCCCAAGGTGGGACCCAGGCCTCCCTCCATGCAGTACTGCAAGGTCTGCGGTGTCAGCTGCACAGGGCCGCAGACCTATCTGGACCACCTAGAAGGACAGAACGACCTGAGCAGCTTAGATGACAGACGCACAGCCCAGCGGAGATCCCAGAGGGGCCCAGAGCCTTCACTCTGTACCCACACCTCAGAGTGTCACCAGCCTCCAGGCTCTCATCTCCCATGCCTCCACGCAGTTCACTTCTCTCTGCTGAGGGGAAGGTGGCAGTTCCACAGATGACAGGTAACGCCGCCCTGCCTGTCAGCAACCAGGAGATCAGCAGTCAGCAGGGGTGGGAAATTGTATCGGACCCTTATGTCTAGCGATTAGTGGGGAACTTCTGCGGTTCTTTAGGCCACAGTTATATGCTCACACAGTGTCTCTAAATGAGGGATAGCGTACAGAACCTGAGTCTTGGTTACACTCCACATTCTTGGGTGTCAGCGCTTATATGGAGATGCTGGGCAAAAAAAAAAAAAAAAAGTGCCTTCCTAACCAAATGAAGAAACATGACAGACAACATGAAGGAAAGGATGGGGATTCCAGCACCTTCCGAAGGGACCCAGGGGCCTTTTCACTGAAAATACACCCTTTGGGGGCGCTGTGCAGCATGCGAGTGAGGAGAGGAAGCTGAGTAGAACCTGTGCCGGGCAAAACACAAAAATTACAGCCACAATGAAAAAAGACCAGGCAAGCTCAAAACCTGTTAGAAGTCCCTGTTCTGGGGGCCAGATAGTGCTGGATCCTAATGTTTTCTTCCTGGGAAGGAGTGAAAAGGTGCGATGTCAATGAACACAGACACAGGGAATCAGGGAGAAGACTCACAGAGACATTCTGGAGAAATTGTGTACAAATGTTTTATCTGAGTCTGGGCATTCAGAAAAGGAACCAAGCTGAGGCAAACAAGTATGAAAGATTATATTCCTTGCAATACTCTGAAGCAACACTTCTTTGTTATTTAAATGAGGCTGTTGTTGGCACTCATTTCTGTGAACAGCCACGCAATGCAAATCAACCAACAGAGGTTAGAGATGGGGCTGGAGAGATGGCTCAGAGATTAAGAGCATTGCCTGTTCTTCCAAAGGTCCTGAGTTCAATTCTCAGCAACCACATGGTGGCTCACAACCATCTGTAATGGGGCCTGGTGCCCTCTTCTGGCCTGCAGGCATAGACACAGACAGAATATTGCATACATAATAAATAAATAAATATTTTTTTAAAAAAAGAGGTTAGAGATACGAATGGACGTATCAGCCGGGTGGCGGAGGTGGTGCACACCTTTAATTCCAGCACTTGGGAGACAGAGGCATACAGATCTTTGTGAGTTTAAGGCCAGCCTGGTCTACAGCAGTTAGTTCCAGGATAGTAGGGCTGTTACACAAAGAAGCCCTGTCTCACGCACACACACACACACACACACACACACACAAACATGCACGCACGCACCCACACACACACAAAAGAAGAGACAACTCCTTCAAAAATCAACCTTTCAAGTAAAATTTAAAAACAAAACAAAGCCGGGCGATGGTGGCGCACACCTTTAATCCCAGCACTCGGGAGGCAGAGGCAGGTGGATCTCTGTGAGTTCGAGACCAGCCTGGTGTACAGAGCGAGTTCTAGGACAGGCTCCAAAGCCACAGAGAAACCCTGTCTCGAAAAACCAAAAAAATAAAAAAATAAATAAAAAATAAAAAAAAAATAAAAGCAAAACAAAAACAACAACAAAAACCCCTTGTTTCATGATGGTATTTCTTCCTGTGACCCTGAGTAAAAATAGACACTTGGTGTTAAATTTTAATTCACCGCAAGCGGTTTACTTTTACTATGTCTAGCATGAATTCCGGCCAAGGAGTGGAGGGCGGGAGCTGGCGGTGAACTGCCTTTCTGGAGAAGCGGTAAGAATTAATCTTATTCAGCCCCTGTGGTGAGATTAAAGCAGAGTTGAGCACTGCAATAATGAAATGCGGAGGAGAAGACAAAGCTGTAGGCGCGACAGCAGAGCTAGAGGCCCGAAGCCTTCGTCAGGGAAGGCTAGAACCCTGTAGAGTGATAAGGGAAACAGGTTAATAAATAGCAGACCCAAGGGTCAGGGGGTGGACAAAGCCCTCAATCCAGACCATTTTCCAAAGGGCTGCGGCAGCTTTGTGATGCCCAAGGCTTCTCTGGCGACTGTGAACTGGATGGGATGCCAAATACACACAGCCTCAACCTTTCTGCTGTCTAAGGAGCATCTGATGCCCAATAAACTGGAGAGAGCCTTCAGGAACATGACTTGTATGCCTCATAGCCAGGCAAAGTCTATCACCTAAGCACTTCACATTACCTTCTGACGAGAACCTGAAGCTTGGGGACTGGGCCTGTGGGTACAGTATATGGGTGAACAGTTATTATTTGGATGACAAGGGTGATCTCCTGATGAATGTTTCAGGTCCTTTCGGTGTCAAAGGTCATCAGAGCTTTTCTCAGACACAGGGTAGTGCTTACAGAGCATATTATATATGTACTAATTTCTCAGCTCTGCCAGCCTCAACAGAAATATAGTCACAAGTTACTCAAGTCTATAAATTTACCTGATGACCAACTTGCAGAATCAACTCCAGAATTTGTTGCTGTAATACATTCAGGAAAAACCCTTAATTTCAGTCCTACCGAAACAGATGATTCCATGGCATAGGTAGGTCAGGGGTTAGTAGTACTCTCTGAAAAGAGCCAGAGAGCCTCTGTCGAAGTGACTGAACTCCATCGAATGTGCATGGAGGGAGTCAGAGACATGTAAAGAAATAAGTGTGGCTGTGTTCCAACAGTACTTTAAAAAATAGGCAGTGGTAATCCCTGAGAAAGAAGTACTGGGCAGAGAGGTAGACACATAAGCCCTTTTCATCTTAAAACTATGCATGGTTCAGATCCAGAGCAATGGCTAGTATAGGGTACTGGTAGCTTTGCTAGAACACCCCTGTTCCATACCCAGAACCCACATGCTTAGAAATCCATCACTAATTCCAATTTCTGGGGAGTCAGTGCTCCTTTGTGGCCTCTGAATGTACATGATACACAGACATAGTTGCAGGTAAAACATGCAGAAAAATAACAATGAACACACCTTTAAGAAAACCACACACACACACACACACACACACACACACACATATATATATATACACACATATATATATACACACACATTGTATATGGCCATGTATATATATATGTGTGTGTGTGTGCATACATATATACACACATACAAGCAATCACAGTTTTGTTCCTACTTTGCATGTGTTTATCTGAGTGTGTGATTGATGTGTGTGTCCAGATGATGTGTGTATATCTATATAGATGATGTGTGGTTCAGTCTATAACATAAGTGTGTTTGAGTGTATAGTGTGTGTATATGAGAGATGTGTGCATTTGTGTGAATGTATGATATATGTGTATGTAGGTGTGCTTCTCTGTGTGAATATGGGCATGTATGTGCCATAACATGCAACTAGAGATGTCTGTCCTTAACTTCCTTCTTGATTGAGACAGGGTCTCTTGTCTGGATGGAGGCTTTTGGGCTTCCTGGTTTTCTTCTGCTCTGGTTCCCATCTTGCCTCAGTTGTTCTGGGATTAAGGACCTATACTGCGAAGTCAGGCACAGTGTGGGGTTGATGCATCTTTGCCATTTGAGCCGTCTGTATTTGTAGAAGGCTTACACAAAGATGGAGTTAAGAGTTAAGATGTATTTCCTGCTCTTGTTGCTAATATATGGCAAAACTGCCGGCAGCAAAGGGAAGATTTTTCATCATTTATGGTATGCTTTTAAACTCCATTCAGCTGGGTGATTAAGGGCCAGCGTCATGCTCATTTCAGGCTCTGACGTTCTGCATTGCTGTTTTTCTTTATCTTGGCATTTTCACAAAAAGATTCTGATGATGCTTGAAGAAGAAGAAAGTTCCTTCTGTTTGCCTTAGAATGAACACGAATGCACTTATTAGTTTCCAAAGATTGTTTTACATTAACTGACTTCTCATATTACTCATGAAAATATCTCGGCACTGCTGTTAAATACTGATTTTTTTTTTTGAAATTTAAATTTGGGAATATAAACACTGCTTTTAAGGATTTTACATATTCCTTTAAGAAGGCAAAAAGAATTCCTAGTGTCAAGCTTCCTAGATCATTCAATCTGGTTCTTTTGCTTGTTTTGAGATTCTGGTAGGAAATGGATACAACAGAGATAGGATGCTTGACAGCAAGAGGGACATGAGTGGGAACAGCATCTCCATGACTTCCCCTAGGTTTTCTTAAGTGATGTGAGATCACTGGTGGCTGTCATATGCTTATGAGACAGAAGAATATCTTAGAGAGCTCAGGTGCGGGAAGGGGCTCTTCTTGTCCTTCTACAAGCTGATCTCATTTTGAGCTTGGAAACCATCTTTTCATTGAGGACAATTTTTTTTTTTATAGTTAAGTGTCAGGGAAGAAAAGGACATTGAAATGCAGGAAGATAGGACGGATGAGTCCAGTCACCATGAAAGAACCCTTCAAGAATGCATTGCTTCTTGAAAGTGGGAGCATCCGCTTTCTGACTTTCTGGAATGCCTTAGTTCTACCTCAGGAAGCATGCAAGACTGGCAGGGACCTAACACTGCGCTATTCAAGGACATATGTAATACCCTGAGATGACAGATTAGGCCATATTTCAAAACTTGAATTTTTTAAAAGCAAAGACAATTTTTTTCAATAATATTGTAAATGGTTCAGCTTAGGACTGAACAACAAGCCCGGGGACAGCTGGGTGACAAGAATTTGATTGAAGCAAGAGGACTACTTTGGGCTGAAGCATTAAGGGAGCAAAAACAGAAAAGCTACGCACGAGATGGAAAAGGTCACTTTATCACAAACACCTGGACATCCCAAGTCCCCAAAGGAAGGAGCTGTCGAGAACATGACCTGAGGGCTTATGCTCTCTCTCCCTCTGTGTGTGTGTGTGTTTTCAAAAACTGAGGACATAGAAGAGATCTGATTGTTTTCACCTGCACACTTCCTGCTTTGCATACAAAAACAAGACTTCCTTTGTAAATTGATCTTGGGGTGTCCCATTTGAGGTGTGAAAGAAGCCAATGATACTGTTTTCCTCTTAAATATTGTGTTTGACTGTTTTGTTTCTCTTCTTCTTTTTTCCCCAGATATAATAGGATCCCCTAACCTTATCAGCCCTTTAAATGTGAGAACCTCTTGTGGCTGAGAATGAATTCTTGGAAAAAGCATTTGGGGGAATCCAGAAATGTCACAGTATTCTTCTCTGCCAACTGCAATTATTTTCCCTGTTGATTTGTCATCTTGGTGATCTATTTATCTAATGCCAAGCTATCTTGTCAGGACACCCTGTACTGAGTTCAGTGACCGTGGGTTCCCCACACTCTGGGCTGGCTTGCTTTCCTCTCTCCCTGGTTGAAGCCAGGCTTCATGCTGATCATCCTGCTGTCTCTTCTAGGAAAAGCTCCCCAAGTTTCTGAGCCTGCTGGTTTTAGGAGGCCCACTCTGCAATATTCTTAAGGAGAGTGTCATCTTATTGATCATGGGCAGAAAGTAAGAGAGAGTCTGCTGGTGGATGCCTGCGAGAATAGAGAAAGAGTGTACTTTCTTGTGGAAATGAAACAGAATTTATGAGGAGCAGACAGTGTTTGCTCTTGCTTGGCAATGTGCATAAGAAAGAGGCCTGTATCTGAACAAGAACGAGTTCTAGTGAATTTGGGTGGTGTGTGTGTGTGTGTGTGTGTGTGTGTGTGTGTGTGTTTGTGTGTGCCATTTAGGCGTATTGAAGAGCTGAGAGAATACACACAGGCAAATTTATCAGTACCATGAGACACTGGAGGTCAACAGCAGGCACAGTTCCCTTTCTTCAGAAGAAGAAAGTATGTTCAGGCTGCAGACAGGTCTACAACCCTCCATGGCCAAGTGAGTAAAGGGGCTTCCTGATGCTTCTGGAATAGGGCAGTTGGCCTCTAGCACAGGTTTCCTGTAACCCTGTTACTTGGCAGGAGATGGGAGGATATGCTGAGAACTCTTGATCAAGCAAACTTGGGTGTCCCCTTGCTCTGTAGCTCAGGGACTCAGGCAAAGACCCCACTTGGGTATTAACTTGACATCTTTCTTGTAATTTACTGCATCAGATTCAAGCATCTGTGTCCTCAATGGATCAAGGTGCACTGGTCTTAACCTTAAGTTTTAACCTTGATGTTCTGTATTATCTATGACTTTAACTTAGTCCTTCTTCTTGGTATTTTCCCCCACGGGAACCTGCATTGTTAGAGACAATCTTTACTGCTCTGACCAGACTGGTCACAGTTAATTTCAAGAACAGAACTACAAACATTCAGCCATCCATATTTAATTACATTGCGATATGGTATTGAAAAAACAGATATCTGCCAGGGCTACCCCTGGATAGGTGTAGCGCAATCTGGAAAGCTCCTTCCAGGATTCACCTCCGGACATGAGAAGTCCCACACTACTCCTCACCTTCAAGCTCGAAGCCGGCAGCAATTCTGGCATAGCTGCAGCGAGTCGCTAGGAGACAGAGGTTATGGGCATATTTTCATACATTTTATAACCTGCAGGAAAGAAATCATTTTCCTCTCCAAGAGCAGACGGTTGTTTCTAGGCTTGATAACCTGGTAATGAGGGTGAAGCGCATTTGGCTATGTGCTCATGTGCGAGTATCAGGACCCATGGCAGCTAGCAGGGCTAGTGGCTGAATCTGGACGGCGGGACTGATACACAGGAACTTTGCTAGGAGCATTTAATGATTGTCAGCAAAATGAAGATTGTGAAGGGAATCAGTAACCATTCCTGCATCATCTGTAGTTCCTAACACTAGTGTAACTTTAATCAGCCAGCCGATCCCCCTCTAGACGAGTTTTATGATTTTAACATGACAAGAGGAAGGGGAAAGCAAGCTGGTTCTAAAGAAAGCTCTGTAGAGGGCTTCTGAATGCTGTAGGCAACCTCTAGATGAAGATGAGGGAAGCAAAATAGACAATGTCTTGATTGTTCCAGCAGACACTGCATCCAGGAGAACTCAAAATCATACAGAACCAGCTTGTACCACATAAAGAAATGATGTCTCAAATGTCTCACACAGAAGGATGGTAAGACAAAGGAGAGTTTTCAGCTGAGGCCCCAGCTTAAGAGAAGAAATCATGCAGCTGATGATGGTGATCCAGGAGCCTTGAAAGGGTCTTTGGCAGTAATAACAAGAGCTGATCAAGGAAGCCTGTGCCACTTAGTGTTCTGACTGTTGTATCTTAAGTTTAACCAGACTTACCGATAAAAACTGCCTTCAACACTGAGTTACAAGCATGCTTCACCGAATGCTTGAGTGGGGAGCAAAACTAACTCAAGTCAGATGGAAGCATCCATTTCTTTAGTAACCTTATGCTTTGATGACATGATATTATTCCTTCCCTGCGGTGTACAATTAATAGATATGATGTTTATTATATCACACGTGCTCAATTGCCTGCATTGCTTCTTTGCCCTGCTTCCTGTTAAGTCTGTCGTCAGTCTTCACTGGCTGTCACTCTGTTCTCTGAACAGCCGCTGGCTTCCCACGACTTTGTCTCTGCTCATGTCATTTCCTCAGATTTTGTGAATCTGTACTTTCTGCTCACCATCCAGTGCTCAGGGGCTCACTCCTCAGCCTGCTGATGGCATCATGCTCACCATGGTGATCCGTTATCTGGGTCTTTCACACCTGATTGCCATGGATCATTTATTAACCTTCCTGCCTTTTCTTTTCAATTTGTATCTGGGAATGGCTTCACAGTAGCCCCAGTGGGAAAGATCTCATAGATCCCTCTATTTTATTGCCTCTAACACTATTTTATATAATCTGTATGCACTGCTGTGTATTGGAAGTAGTGTATGCTTTAATCATCAATGAATGGCTAAAGAAAGCATAGCATGGAAGAGAAAACCCCCATATTGAAAAAGAACCTAGAATTGGACAAATGTTTTATTTTTTCACTCTCATATGTTTGTGGATCCTCAATTACACATGTGTACAGCACACACACACACACACACACACACACACACACACCTCCAGGCTTTCACAAGCATATGGCATGAATATAGAAGGAGAACTACCTGGGAGAAGGAAATACTCAGCAGGTGAGGGAGAGGAGAAGGAAGAGGACATTGGAGTTTGTACTGGGTGGTTTTGTATGTCAACTAGATACAAGCTAGAGTCATCAGAGGAAGGAGCCTTAGCTGAGGAAATGGCTCAATGAGATCAAGCTATAAGGCATTTTCTCATTTAGTATTCAATGGGGGAGGGCCAAGTCCATGATGGATGAGGTCACCCCTTGGCTCTTGGCCCTAGGTTCTATAAGAAAGCAGGCTGACCAAGCCAGCAAGCAGCTTCCTCCATCCTCAATCTTCAATAAGTTATGTGTTGTGGGATGATGATCTTTCTGTATGCTCTTGAATATGTATCCCTCTCATTGGTTACTGGACGACAGCCAGATAGTATGAGGTTAGGAGGAACAAACTGAGAACTCAGGTGAGGAGGGGCAGGCAACTCCAGAACAAGCAGGGCCTATAGAAAATGAGGTAACAAGCTTTGAGCCACGTGGGAAAACATAGAAATATTGATTAATTTAAATGTAAGTTATCTAGTAATAAGCATGAGCTATTGGTCGAGCATTAGTGATTAATACAAGCCTGTGAGAGATTATTTAGAAGTGGCTATGGGACAGGACAGGGCAGAGAAACTGCAATTTCCAGCTATGATTGATTTCTAAGTCTCCTTTTGCGTGTAGTGTCTTGGATCTTTTGAAATGTTCTGGATAAAAACCCTGGACTGTAGGACTCCCATAGTTGAGTGGAAGGCATGTGTCTCTTTGGCTCCCTAAGGTGACTCTGTCAATCCCATCCATCAAAGCCTGGAGGATTTCTCCAACCGAGTTACAACTTTTTGAGTAACTATTTTTTGAAGTTTATACATTTGACAGGAATCCCTAAGTAAAGCTGCATTTCAGGTGAGGGGAATTAGAGTGGTCTTCTTGAAGGAAGGAAGAACAAGGAGTCTGTGGGCAGGTATTGCAATCCCCTGTGACAATGTGTGTTGTGACAGGGATTGCTAAAGCTCCTCAAACTCTACCTTTATGCTCTGTGCATGAACTGCAGCAGCTAGCTGCGGTCACTGCAAGGCAGTTCTTCTTCTTCTTCTTTTTTTTTTTTTTCGAGACAGGGTTTCTCTGTAGCTTTGGTGCCTGTCCTGGAACTAGCTCTTGTAGACCAGGCTGGTCTCGAACTCCCAGAGATCTGCCTGCCTCTGCCTCCCGAGTGCTGGGATTAAAGATGCGCACCACCACCACCCGGCTGCAAGGCAGTTCTTATTAACAGTGCTTTTTACTTCATTTCTTGGTTCTCACTTTTAAAGATTCCCCTGTAAGAATGAAACTAGGTAGCTTTTCCAATTTATTTACTTATGTAAGCATTTATCATTTGTACTGTAACCCAATATTTTATTTAAGCGTGGATCATTTCAGCACTGGTTATTTTTTAATTTCTGCTTATTTTCATTTTTTTTTAAATTTCTGGCATTTCAATGTGCTCTAGGATCATATTGTGTTATTCTGAACCTTACCTAGCCTACACAGGGTCTGTCTGCATCCCCATTGTTGGAGAACATCAGTTAGGAATCAAGACCTGGGTACTCTTGTGTCTGTTAGGACAGCCTGACCCCTGCTTTGTGATAGTCTCAGTGTAAAGTAAGAAGTGTATGTGTGTGTACACTATGCTGACAAGAATACATGATATCTATCTATCTATCTATCTATCTATCTATCTATCTATCTATCTATCTATCATCTATTGTTGCATCTATTTATCTATCATTTAACAGCTATCTTTTTTTCTATCTATCATCTACCTATAAATTTACTCATTTTATCTATTATCTGCCTGCTTATCTATCATCTAACTATACCTATCACTTATCTTTATTTACCTAAAATCTATCAATCTTCTATCAATATATCTACTACCTGTATATCTCTATCATCTATCTGTTTACATATCATATATCTTTATAATCTATACCATCTGTTGTCTGTTGGTTTACCTATCCATTTATTTGCTAATCATCTATTTATTCTGCAACCCGCAAGCATGGGTTCACACATCGATTGCTCTCTGCCACCTTTTATTGGATTATTTGTACCTCTTCTGTCTGGCAATGTGAAACCTGGCTTCCGTTATTCCTAGTTCATTTACTTATTTTACTGCTGTGTGTCAATACAGTCTTGCATTTCTTACTAATGAAGAAAGGTTCTAATAAATGCATTGCTAAGCAACTTTTCATTGTGTAAATATCCTAGCGTGAACTTATACAGACTAAAGTAGATGATGCCACATCACAGTTCTTGAGACCAAGACAATGTGGACCATCCATGACCAAATGCTGTTAGCAGCCCATGCATTTGCAGAACTGCTAATATATGTCCTCAGGAATGTACTGACCACTTTACACTACACCGCTAACTATAGCTCTTTATTTTTCTCTTTACTGTTATACTTTCTGATTTCGGTCATCTCTTTTGCCCTTATCTTACCTGTTCAGTGAGGCTTTCCTAGAGACTTGTCCTATAGTTAAACTCACTGCTTAGTCTGCATTTCACCTGGAATATCCAATTTTTATGCTCATGCTTGTTTTCATTCTCATGTGATGGAGTTTGCTCCTTGTCATGTTTAGTATCATAGACTTGACACAGTATTGCACAGCATATGTTTTATCAACTAAAACTTCCCTGTATACATCGTAATGGTCAAGTTCTCCTCCTCAAATCTTTCAAACAGCTGGAGATATACCTCAGTTGTAGTGTGGTTACCTAGCATCCACAAGGCACTACACTCACACTTATACACACATGTGTGCATGCACACACACACACACACACCACAAATGTACATGCACATCTTTAAACACACACATACATACATATGTGCATACACACAGACATATATATGCCCCACATATGAATGCCCAGACACACATGCAAACACATATACATGTGTAATTACATGCATACATACACACACACACATATATATATGCATATAAAAACACACCTTTAAGAAATTTTTCTCCAGTTTTACAGTTTGTCTTCCCATGAATGTTATATAAATTGCATATGCACATATAGCCTTTTGAATTTGGTTTTGTTCACTTATTATGAAATGAAGACTCAACAGTAGTTCGTAATATTCTGTTGTTTGTATGTCTCACAGTTCACTTATCCATGTAACTGAAACCCTTCTCTTTTTGAGATATGGTCTTACCATGTACTTTTGGCAAGTCTAGAATGTGCTCTGTAGACCAGGCTAGCCACCAGCTCAGAGAGATCTGCCTGCTCCTGCCTCCATGTGCCAAGACTTCAGCATTCTTTTCCACACCAAGAAGAATTGAAGGACTTCTTGGTTGTTTCTGGTTTTGTGCAACTGTAAATACAGCTGTCATAATAAAGTTGAATAGAACCCCCCCCCCAAAGAGTCCACCAATGAGATAGACACCTAGAAAGATTGCTAAGTCTTACATATATAAGGATATAGTAACCTTACAAGTATTGATGAGCCAGTTTTCAAGTTGGCTGCATTACTTAGCTTTTCAAACAGTAAATAAAGAACAGTTAATTAACATTTTATTATTATTTCTTCTTACAATAACAACATCAGTGGGAAAATTTTGTCAGCAGTAACTCAGCCAGACAAGGTCTCTTTCCTGCAGGTGTCTCTACTCAGGACTCAGGTATCCTTCATTTTACTGCATAAAAGAATTTCAAAAGAAGACAGTTTAAAGTTGAGTTGGAATTTATTAAAAGATCTTGTAAAAGACTAGAGAGATGGGTCAGTGGGTAACTGCTCTTGCTATGAAACCATAAGGCCTAGGGTTTGGATCCCAGCTCTCATGGAAGAAACCGTGAGGACCTGACTTTGCAAACTCCATTTTAAAGAAAGTGCTTTATCTTAAGCCATCTAATGAGCCCAGGCCTGATCTCAGCTCCAGAAATGTACTGCCATAGCAGAGTTAGAACAGATACCCTCAAAATAGCCAATTAAGGAGCTAGGGGACAGGTCCATAAAATTTAACGAGGTGCAGAAGTTCCTGGGAGGCATCCTGTCCTTGAAGATACCTTGTCAGTTATTAATGGCTCTTTGTTAGTGTTTCCTGCCCAAAAACTGACCAGCAGCTTCAAAAATTACCTGACTCTGTGCACTCTTTACCCAATCCCAACAGGATGTGAACTCTTCTGATTACGGCTTTCCCTTGAAAAGATCTCTCTTTCCCGATAGGCACTGTACACCTGTCACCCACTGTGTTAGTGTGCTGGAAGTGCAGTCCAAACTTGAGTTTGTATATTAAAGACCCCCATGTAATTTGCATGGAAATCAGGACTCTGTGAATTTATCTGGGGACCAGTAACTTGGGCATAACAAAACAGGTGTCTGGTGCACATCTGTAACTCTGACTCTAAGGTGTACAGTTAAAAGAGGATTACTGGGGGCTTGCTTGCTTCCAGACTTGATGAGAAAACTTCAGTTCTAGGTTTAGGGAGAGACCCTGCCTCAAATAAACAGATAAACAGAGAATGAAAGAGAGGGACTTGTGCACAGGACACACACCTTCACACATAGTTGTGAGTATACGTATGCACAGACATATACACTCACACATAAATAAATAGTAAACACAAAAGTCTTATAAAACAAAGGCATTTTAAACATAGGTTTAAGGCACCATGGTTAACAGAATTAGGCCTGTCAGCAAACCCTTCTGAAAGGTGAATGACACAGAACTCCATTGTCTTTACAGTGGCCACATGGACAGCTTTGCTGATTTCTGGAGTTTTATCTTCAGACAGTTGGTAAGAAATTTAATAAAATCCTATGCTCATTCCTGAGTTGTGCCTGACAGACAGGATTACATTCAATCAGGTAAAACTCCAGGTCACAGGATACAGGGAGATGAGATGTGTTTACTGTGAACAAAAGCAAATGTTCTTATTTGTGAGAATAAGGGGCAAGAGGTGAGGCCATTCTTGTGGTAGTATACCCTCAGAGTTTAAGCTTCACATTGCTATTTTAACATTTTTATTGAAACAAACTGCATAAAATAACGATTATCTTCTTGGTGACTTTTGTAATAAATGTTAAATGTACTGGACTCTTTCTTTTCAGTCAAGGAGAAGCATCACCCAGACTCTGGGGTAAGGGCTTCCAATCACCCAGATTCTGGGGTAAGGGCTTCCTTTCCCTCTCATGTACCCACAATTTCCCCTTTGATCTTATGCTTATTCACTTTATTTATTCATCATGATTACCTTTTAAGTCCTTATGATGTAAGGGCCATTTGAGTGTTTTAAAAGCACACATTCTCTTCGTTGGTGGAAAAATACAGTACATGATACAAGAAACTAAGGATGATGGAGATGATGGGGCTGTTCAAAGATAGTGCGTGGGATAAAGGTGAAGGGCTGGGAAGGAGCAGAGTGTGGCAATCACTGTCTAAAATCTAGTAAATCCTATTAAAGACAAAATGGAAATCCATGAGGTCAGTGAATGTGTCATGGGTCCGCTGCAATGATGCTTTGGAAACATGTTAGTTAGAGAAAACACAAGGCTGCCATCTCACTGCACGTTACCCCTGGAGTCCCCCCACTGTCCAGTGAGCAATGAGCAGAGATCGCTTGAGCATCCTCCAGGTCTGTTCTTGACCATCCTCAACCTAATGCAGCTAACGAAGAGTGGAGGGACAGAGAGGAGAAAAAGACGCCACAAAATAGGGGGGAAAGGTCTGCAGTGACTGTGTAAACAGGACTGAAATATAACTGAAATGCTTTTAGACCATCAAAGCCTTTAGTTTTCAGGTATTCATCGTTAGATATGGAGGATAATTATTTTTGCAATAATAATGCAGTATTTGGAGACCATATAGCATCATGCAGGGGAAAGACTATAATACACAACTAGGGGCTTCAGGAATTGGTTTTTATAAATTGGATTATTGGTTTGATCATTTTCCATCGGATTGGAATCCATTGTTTCAGAGCCCTTTCCCTGGTAGCGTCGCATTTCCTTTCGTGGAGATGCATTTTTCTTTTCCTGCCATAGGAAAAAGACAGGTGCCTAAAATAGCCCACAGGGCACTCTGGTTAATGGAATGCATTCAAAAGGCCCAACTGAAGCCTTGGGTTCGAGGATTTCAAGCTCAGGTGTGACACTCATTCCCAGGAGAATGTTCCTTATGAAGACTGCTCACCAGCACCACAGCTCCACTGGCTTTGAACCTGGGCTTGCCAGAAGCTGAGCCCCAGGCACTGCAGTGTGGCTACGGTTATATGGGCAGTGCCATGATGACTTCCGGCCTCCCTGTCCTGCCCAGCTATGGTATCAACACTTGCTTCCGTTTGTTTAGTGATGTAACTGTTTATTGCTGGCTTCTGGACACAGATTGATGGCTTCCGGGGAAGGGAATGATTTGGTAGAAAGCTGTGTTGAATGTCTTTCAAAATTCATGCCTTCTCAGAATTATAAGCAAAAATATTCAGGGCCAATTTTAGAAGGCTTTGGGTTGTTTTACTACAAGATAAAACCAGAGCAAGGGTTTGGAAGACTGTCTAGCTCCTTGTCCTCTTCCCATGATTTCAGGACTCGGTGACAGTCACTTAGAGATCCAGATCCTGTCACTGTGGAGGAGAGAGCTGTGCAGAGGGCTTATTTACCTCAGACTTCCTCACTCCCTCCAGCTTATCAACAGTCATTCAGAAGAATTTGCATGCCTTTCAATTTGTTGCTGTCCACCTAACTTCACTTTGCCTTTCTGCCCACAATCTCAGCAAGATGACTGTTTTCCTGTCTAGTTAAAATGGCATATAATGAATGAAGCTTGAATAGTCTCCTTGAGATAAATTCACACATACATATGTATGTATAGATATGCCTCTCTATTCTTGGCCATGACCACATTAGATGTTATTGTTCTCCAAGCAACCAAGGATAATATTGGCGAAGGGGAGGAAGAGGAGGAAACGAGGAGGTATTATTTTTCATAATAAAACACCCAACAACGGCTTAACGGGAGGACCTGCTGAGGGAATTGTAATGTAATGAATATTTAAAATATTTTAATGAGTAGAGTGTATCTTTAAGCTCATTTAAGGAAACGAATTAAAAACAAATTAGAGAAAAGCCTAGATTTATTCAAATATAGGTCAGAGTTTGGGTCCTGAGACAGTACACTGTCTTAATTTGTGGACGAATCACCTGCTAAGTGAAGAGATTCATTTGTGGAGATGAAATGAAGCTGGGCTCGCTGACAGCTATCACAGCAGCGCCTGTGTGGACCCGGTCTGCTGCTCTGCACGTTGATCTGCTTTGCAGCAGCGCCACCTATCGGTAACGAGCAGCAGGGAAGACCAATGCAAATTGACTTAGATTTCAGAGTTTGGCCAGTATTGTTCCTTGATGTAGAAAGGCAATGGGACAATCATTTTGAACCTGACATGTTGTGTTCCCCCACGCGTTAACTTATTATCGGCTCTGGGAAGGAACTCACACACGCGAAAAGATAGCGAGAGGATCTTCAGGCTAAATGAAGTGATGTTTGTGGCTTTCAAGCTGCATGTTACTAACAAATATTTCCACCTGCTGAAGCCCCGCCGGCAGTCCCTTCTTTTTCCACCCGTTCTGGTGATAGAGAAGGATCCCTTAAAGGTAATGAGTTCTGAGCATCGCTGGGAGATGTGTTCTGTATGTGCTTCTTAGCTCGGGCATTTCAGAGGTCCTGATGGTACGTGCCATTAGCATTCTGAAGTACAAGCTACCATGTCTTAGGTAGAATGACACAAGCCAGATGGGTGATATTCTAAGGATATCTGGAAGGCATTATGGCAGCGGGAATGTAACTGACTCACGAAATACCTAATAATAAATAATAAAAAGGAATGAATGTGAGTGTTTCCTTAATATTTCATTCTGAATGTAATTGGGATCACCTGCATCTATTTATTTCGTTATTTATTTGATTATGAGAGAGAGAAGTAAGACACTGGTAAAATTCATGTCCTCATCTTTCTTTGGAAGATATTTAATCATGTTTCACCTGGAATCGACCAGTTCTCTTCCTCAGGTTCAAAATGATTTGGAAGGAATATGAACGGCTAATTTCGGATTTCCAGCGAGGATCAAGGGAGGGTGGATGGTGAGGAGCAGAGCGAGTGTTTCTTATTCGCTTATTGTGTGCTCATACCTCAAGGAGGAACAGGTTGCTTGCCACCATGGGGATTATCACGAGCAGCTGTTGGTCTATAACTAAAAAGCTTGAATCAGCCAATAGTAATCCCTCATCTAAATCGTTGAAATTGTTTCATACCTAGAAATGCAAGGAAAGTAGACAGACATGATGGAAGTCAAGTGATTTCTTACTGGAGAGCTAGGAAACAGTCAACGAAATAGACAAGGTGACAGCCACTGCATCACAGTGTTGACCACTAACATGGGGTGTGAGAACACCTGGTATGAAAGCCTAGTCCTTCCTCATACAGCGAATCTTTTCTATATATTCCTCAGAACACATTCCAGAATCAAGTATGCTTGATCCTTCATATCATGAGCAAAATATTATTATTCACAGGATGAGTCCGCTTTGCACTGGACCTCCGTCCAGCCTTGGCTCCATCCCAATGTCTCCTGTGGCTTGACGCCATCACGTGCCTGTGTCAAAAGAGTAAGTGACAGCAAAAGACAAACAGAAAATCGAGGTAAACCAATCGAACTCAGAAAAAACAATTCACCACAAACTCACATAGTTTATTGTATATTCTAAAATTTAAAACAACGCTAAAAACTGAATCATTATTTGAATAATGTAGGGAGCAGGCAGTGAACCTTGGAAGGAGCGTTTATGCATACAGAGAAAATAGAAGTGTATTGAAATTGACAACCGAAGGAGAAATAACAGCACAGACAACAGCACGGAATATGAAAGGAGGCAGAGATAACTGACAAGGGGGAGGGGTACCACGTCCCGTGTAGTGATGAGTGGACACTCACAACCTAGACAAGCAAAGACAGCTCTTAGGCTTTAAGGATAGAGGCAATTGAAGTGGTGACGTCACCGCCTTTTCTGCATCATTAAGTTTATTCTGCAGAGTTATTTCTCTTTGATCTGCTATGCATTTTCAAAAGTAAGTGGTTTTAGGTATTTTAATTCAAGAGAGCCTGAAAATACATCATAAACATTGCCAGAAGTTCAAGGCCGCTTTCAACTCTAACCTCTTCAAAGAGTTGGGATAAATGGTCAACTAAGTAGAAACAAAAGCACATCTTGAATTGAGTTGGGATATACCTAGAAGACCATCGGGTATTATTTTGGAAGGAGAAGCCACAGCTTGAGCCATCTGCATAGACAGCAGTGAGCATGTCTCACTGTAAGCTATGCCCAGTGCTGCACTGTGCTTCCTCCATTCCTCGTCTTCTCAGCAGACATTTCATGGGCATTTCCTCTAAGTAGAAACACTGATCTAATCACAGGAAGCTGCATGGAGAAAGGCCTTGATGGCTAGCTTCAAAAGGCTGCCTAGTCTTGTAAGGGATAGGCTGTGTTTGGATGATATCCTTGGGTGTGAGGTCTGCTCTTTTCTGAAGAGAAATAGAGGAGGAGTGGGTCTGGGGAAGAGGAGGAGGTGGGGGACTGTGAGGAATGGATGGAGAGAAAACTGTGGTTGGGGGAGTAAGGTATGAAAGAATAATAAGTGTTGTCTAATGTGGAAAAAAAAAAGCTGAGTTCAGTCCCTAGGACTGAAAAGAACCCAAACCAAATAACAATAAAAACCCAAAGTGAAAATAGTAGAACAACTATTATATTTAGGTTAATAAAATAACAGAAAATGCTTGCATAATATGTACCAGAATAAAGTCTGACTTTTGAAAATACATATATGAATTTGAGTCTTGAGAAATAAGAATTTGACAGCAGAAAAAAATCAATTCTTTAAAATACATGCCCATGGGCCTTGAGACTTAGGCTGTATGCTCTTTGCCTAGGACCTGTGTTCGGTACCCACATCGGGTGGCTCACAGTTCCATGTGACTCCAGCTGCAGGAGTTCCTTTGGCCGCATGTAATTATGAATAGTAAACCTGAAAGTTTTAAATATAGAATAATACATGCTTGCAATTAAAACATATACATTCTAATTATAAAGTCCCAAGAGTGAAAAGTAAATAGCTCGAATAAATTTGTAAACATGTTATAATAGGTAATATTGGGGAAGTTCTTGAATGTTGCACAGGATCACGTAGATTTTATCTTTAGAACAATGACATAAGGCCATCAAAGAGCTTTAAACAGAGACGTTTAAGATTTTGGCTCATGCTCAGGAAGTAAGGACACAAAAGAGTTAAGACAGACAATATATTTGAAACCCAAACAGATCAAAATAATTTGTACTGGTTTAGTTGTGAAAGTCTGAGATTAAATGAGAATAAATACTCTGGGGAAATTGGTGCTCAAAACAGAGAGATTTGGAAACGAACGGTGAGGCAGAGCCACTGGGACTTGTGGATGATGGTGCAGGCTGAAGAAACAAGACATCAGAGACAATAACTGCTAAAGCTGTCTGAGATGTCGGCCAGGACACAGGGATTTCTGCGATGATTAACCCACAAAATCTCAGCCACTGAACACCGTAAGAATCTACTTTTGTTCAATCATGCTTTAATGAGGGCTGGCAGAAGAGTAATCATCTTTGTTCCACAGTCGCCAAGGAAACTGGCTCCTTCCCCGGGTTCTACAGTATCATAGGACCTTCAGTTGCTAGCCTGGACCCTGCACACTTGAGCAGGAGTCATGAGAAGAGGGAAACACATAGCAGAACGTTCCAAAGCTATAGAGTCCATTTCAGAAGGGGAATGTATCACTCTCTTCATTTTCTACTAGACAGACATGTTTGGCTTATGGCCCACTTAGCTTCAGGGGAATTAGGCAATAGTGCCAAGCAGAAGGACAGTTATCATGACAACAGATATGGGAGAGCCAATAATCAGTTTCTGTTATAATTTTCAGTAGAGGTGGATGCCCTGAAACCCTCTCCAAAAAAAGGGGGGGGGGGGACCGGAAAAAAAATCTCTTTAGAAAGAAAATGAGTTCAAAGTTTGTCATGTTGAGTTAACATTAAATGCAGAGCTCTGCCCTGATTGTAATGTTCTGTGTGTAGCTGGAGATCTGGGGTGGTGTATGAAGGTGACATTGTGGATCTGGAAGTCACTGCTGTGTGGGTGGTAGTAAAAGCAAGATTGTGATTGAAGAAAGGAGAGAACCCCAACAGTGTGCCTCTGCAGTACAGAGTCACGGAGTCATCTCCAACAGCTGTGTTCTCCTGCAGCTGGACTATGAAGGACTCCACAGCTTTGTATCTACAAACTCCCGAAGCCAACTCCAGCTGATCCTGCCCTCCTTGAGCTGTTCCAGTCACTGTGCCTGTATACAACCGTTGGTCCCTACACTCAGCTCTACATGCGAGGGCCAAGTCCTAACTCCTGTAACCATGTGGACATAGACCCCAATCTCCTCCCACCCTGAAGAAGCCTGCCGTTGGCTCCTGTTCAGGCCTTAATAAAAGTCTGCTGCAGCTGAGTGGCACAGCCAGGATCCCACAAAACCTCCATATCTTTGTTTCCGGGACTTTGTTCTTTGGATGCTGGAATCAGTACCACCATGACCCTAATTATCCTCAAACCTACCAGGGACTCTTGTCACAAAGGACCGAGCAGTTAGTGCTGGCAGGGGTCTCACTGCTGAACATGGTGCTGAGACACTGTACACTTCTGGACATTGAGCCAATCCATGTTCCTACTTTGCACACTTTTGCCACTTGGACCACTGCCTGTGGTTCCTGCCACTGCAGTAACAATTTCAAAACCAACCAAGAGTACTAGTGATGGCTCGTTTTATCTGTCACCTTGACGACCTATGGAATCGACTCAAACCCAAGCAGCTGAGCATGCCTAAGAGGAGTTTTCTTGATTGTATCTTCAGAGGTAGAAAAACCTATCTAAATCTGGGCCATAACTTTTAGTGGCAGCCCATATAAAAGGACATGGAAGAAGGAAGCTTTTGTTATTTGCCCAATTGCCTTCACGCTCACTGAGAAGTTCGTCTGTCCTGTGACTGAAGCACTCCTTCATTGGCCTTAGAATGCACTTTTTTGGGATTTCAATGTAAACAGAAGACCCACTGAGACACCCATCCTTGGAAACTGGCAGCCATTGTTGGACTAGCTGGACCACAACCTTGAAGTCATTCTAATAAATCGTGTGTGTGTGTGTGCGCGCGCATGTATACACACACACACACACACACACACATTCTTTTCTACCAGTTCTGTTCCTCTAGAGAACCCTGAATAATTTAGTAATCTCCCAGCAAATCTGTCACACAGAAATGAGAGTGATGCCAAGACTTTCCTGATATGGAACAGTCAAGGGAAGTCATCATGAGAGCTGGCTTACACACAATGCTAAAAGGACTTCATAACTTTGGTCTATTAAATGTTAAAATGTACAGGTATAAAATTTACTGGTAAAAAAACATTTAAGTTCAGAATATATTAATATTATAATGGAGATGTATGTAACTCCAGTACAAAGGTTAAGAGACAGAAGTATTAACTGTAATTACTTTTAGAATAAAATATTTAGAAATGCTATAAGAATACATAAACTTAAGAGGAAATTTAGATGTGATAAGGGAGTAACAGTGAAGGACTGTAACAAGTGAAAGAAGGGAAGTTATCATCAGCTCAAGAGAGAGAGTATAAAGTACTAGTACAGGTGTTAAATATGTCACTCTAATGAAACAAGAGTTGTGTAAGAGTGTCCACACCTCTAACTTTGTTGTAAGGTCACCTGTTGAACATGGCAGTGCCTATTACTAAGTGCCCTTTATCTTACTTGCTAATGTTGGGGAAACAGTAGCAGTGATGCTGACAATGGGGTATGTCAGGGAGAGGTCTGAGGTGCTACTTTTTGGTGAAATCTTTTTCACCTCCTCAATGTAAGGAAGGGAAAATATATACCCAGACTCCTAAGATATTCAATGGAAATTATTTTCATTTTAAGGATTTATTTTGTTTTAATTTTGTATATGTGTGTATGTCTGTGTGTGGGTTTATACACACACAAGTGCAGTCAGTGTTCAGAGAGTTCAAAGGCGTTAGATTCCCTGGAGTTGGAAGTATAGGCAGGTGTGAGCTGTCCAACATGAGTGCCAGGAATCAAGCCTGGATTCACTACAAGAGCAATATCCACTCATAATCACTGAAGAATCTTTCCAGCCAGTGATGATCATATGATTATCCATGAAACTGTGAATAAAGAGATTTCTGGTATCTTTGCTACTTTGTGTCTCCAACTGTAGAGGTTGCAGCCCGTTTGGGAGGCAAATGTGCAGGAACTGGAGGGGAGGCACTGAATGATATAGCTTCATGCTTTCTGCAGTTTCAGGCATTTTACTGTGGCTTGGAACATCACCCCCTGCTGATCACTAGGAATTACCCACTGCGATTTGAACTTTGCCAGGAGAATATATTCCACCAGGGTAGAGAATGGGCATCTACACGAGGTGATAGACTATTTACCCACTCTCATGCTTTTAACCATCCTTATCCATGGGTGTATTTCCAAACATGCTTTGGGCCCTAAATATATATGATATGTGCTTATCGATCATACTTCAATAAGGCTGAAAATAACCCGCAGGAAATGAGTTCCTGCCTAGTGAAATGACTCCGTGGGTGAATGTGTTTCACATGAGACCCACATGATAAAAGGAGAGAACTGACTTACACTAATTGTTCACTCACCATCTCACAATACTGTGATATGTGCGTGAGTGCACACACACACACACACACACCTGCACACATGTGCACAAAATCAATATAATATATAAATGTAATATAAGAACAACATATTAAAAAGGAATAAATCCATCTTACTTTCCTTCCTACGGTGTATCTCCAGTCAAATAATTGAAGTGCTTCAACCTTCATCTCCTTACCCACAAACTAGGGCAAGGCTATTTACCTCTCCCAAGCTTTACAATTTAAAAAGCATTGATTATAAAGCAAACTGTAGAATACAGAGTGTGTAGTAAATGATCTATGGGTGAGTGCCAGTGGATAACAAGCTTCTAAGCCTTGAAGATGACTCATACAAAGTGCAAATGTAGAAAGGGATTTGATGAGAAAACTTTGGAAAAAGGAAAAAAAATCAGCCAGGATTATCTGATTGTTGGTTGACTCTTACCAATTATGGAAGGAAACACTCAGGCACCAACAGCTTAGAACACAAGAGCACATCTTCATTCTGCATGCATTCATGATGACGCATTGCCAATCAGACTGTGGGGCAGGAAGAAGAAGCAGTCAACAGAAAGTTTTGATTATGTATGCAAACTGGCGTAAATGCCTTGAATTTAGTTTGTGTTTTAAAATGCCGTAAGTAAGTGCAGAGTGATTTATAGAAAAATCATTGTGTGAGCATTTCACGGGTAAAACCTTATTTGAATGTATAGGTGGATAATATAGGATAAATGTTATTTCCATTTTTGCATAGCTTGAAATGGGTATAGTGGAAGGTGTTAAATACGCAAAACTTCCAATTTTAAGTCTTCCTAATAAGTTCTCACAAAGAATAGTCGTATTTAAGTAGTAGAAATGTTTTCTTTCTTAACTCATGGAGAAAACTACACTTGAAAAAATATATGTACCTGAAGCAAGATAAATCAACATGCTTGCTCCTGAAGAACTAGCTGACTGCAGACAGTGTTTAACAAGCTATTTTTCTACTACTTTAATTAACTTCAAACAAGGAGTCTTTTCCAGAGCTGCTCTGTTTCAAGTACATGAGTCTGCTTTTCACATGTGTGATGAAAACACTGAATTCTGCCTTTCTGGAAATCAACCTGGCATTGCTCTGAGTTGGCCATTGACTTGAAATTATGCCATTCAGTGTGAGGAGAGTTTTGCTTTCTATGTCCTGATTTGCTTCTACTTTTTTCCCCCAACCCAATTCCATGGTAGCAGTCAGCAGTCTGTAAAAATTTCTACATAATGAATTTGGAAAAAGTAAAGATCTATTTCAGCACATGGTTTCAAATGTTCTAGTCATGGCTGTGTACACTCACAGAGATTCTGGCCAGTGGTTGTGTAGACCCATAGAGATTCTTTTTTTTTTTTTTGGTTTTTTTTTCTTTTTTTTTAATATTTATTTATTTATTATGTATACAATTTTCTGTCTGTGTGTATGCCTTTTTTGGTTTTTTGAGACAGGGTTTCTCTGTGGTTTTGGAGCCTGTCCTGGAACTAGCACTTGTAGACCAGGCTGGTCTAGAACTCACAGAGATCCGCCTGCCTCTGCCTCCCGAGTGCTGGGATTAAAGGCGTGCGCCACCACCGCCCGGCCCCATAGAGATTCTTGTCAATGGTTCCCATAGAGGTTCTGGTCAATGGTTGTGTAAACACATAGAGGTTTTGGTCAAAGGTTGAGTAGACCCATTGAGGTTCTGGTCAATGTTTGTGTAGACCTACTGCTTTTAAAACCTGTTTTGAGACAGCTCATTGTGGTAAGGCATGCAGCAGGGCAAATCCACTCATTTCACAAATCAAAGAGCAAAACAGAGTGAGAGGAAGGGGTGCAGTTCTCACCCCCACTCAAGGGTAAGATTCCTGTGACCTAAAGTCTTCATAGTAGGCTCTGCTTCTTAAAGGTCCCATCACATACTAGCTCCATTTTAACACATGGGCCCTTAACTATTATAGACATGATGAAGCCCAATAAGAGAAGCTATGTTAGAATAAGGATAAGGGCTGAGCAGAGGAGTTGTAAATATGAATTATTAAATCTGTGCTTAGTATTTATAGTATTTCAGTTCTTAGGAAGTATTTTGAAAATCAGAGTTGAGTAGTAAAATTATTTTTATATTTGTTCTTTTTTTATTTTTAAGTATAGGAAACATCATTTAATTTTTCTCTGTACAAAATACACACACACATATTCATATGATATTCATATATTATCTGTGCAG
The DNA here is from genome assembly GCF_018167655.1 of Microtus oregoni. Classification (NCBI taxonomy): domain Eukaryota; kingdom Metazoa; phylum Chordata; class Mammalia; order Rodentia; family Cricetidae; genus Microtus; species Microtus oregoni. Next base: position 5,776,609 of record NW_024543083.1, on the reverse strand, counting down.
CCTACCTTTACTGAGAACTTGTAATTAGATAGGCTATGTGTTAAGTGATTTGCATATATTGGTCTTCCAAGGTTCCAAGTGTTTTGCGTATATGGCTTTTGTCATCTTCACGAGCACCCTAAAATTTGGTTGTAATTATCTGTCCAGACAGATGAAAAGCTATGATTCATATGTGGTAAAGTTGCTGTCTGAACAAAAAGTTAACAAGCCACTTTCAAAAAGCTCCAGGAGCCTGTTGGTAACCATTGGGATGCTTAAGGTAAAAGGAGCTGAAGTGTATTAGCCTTAGAGGGACTGAGGCTAAAGCTGGGCTGAGTCTTTTACTAACTTCTAGCTGAGATTGCTTTCGGCAATTTATCTAACATTTGTCTGGAAGTTCTAATGCTTTCAGGAGGCTGGAAAAGGGAAAAAGTTGTTTTGTGTGGTAACTTGGATGAAGAATTCTCTTCCATGGGAAGTAGCTGAAAGGAAGAGGTCAGAGGTCAGACCTTGGTTTGGAATCAAAGTGTGATGACCTCTAGAACACTTTTCTCCCAAATATCAACCACAGTCAAAAATGTAATTTTTTTTTCTTTTTTCTGACAGGGTTTCTCTGTGTAACAGCCCTGGCTGTCCTAGAACTCAATGACCACGTTGGCCTTGAACTCAGAGAGATCCACCTGCCTCTGGTTCCTTAATGCTGGGATCAAAGGCATTTGCCACCATTGCCCGGCTCAATTGTTGATGCCAACTTTCTGAATGTAAAATTCCAAAACATCAAAATCTTCAAAGCTTAAAACCCTGAAAATTATAACCATGAAAAATTAATGTTCAGTGAACACTGAACTCCTAAATTCTGAAATCTGGAGAAAAGCACATCTTCACTGAAAAGAGCCAGAATACAAAAGTGGGGTGCTGAGTTGTGAGGGAGATTTTACTGGGTTTTCAGGTTCGCTCAAGGAAGTTGTGCTGGGCTAGGGGGATAAATACTTAGAAACCGTGACGGCGTTAATTTGGGAGTGTCTAAGTTTGTGTGTATCTAGAGGTGAGTGTGTGAGCAGGCTGGATGGAGAGGTTTCCCACGGAGGCAAGAAATGGCGGCAAATGCATCTCTGAGAAAAGACACACTTTTGAGAAGTATGCCCCCAAATGGACGACTAACACAGACTTGACTGGGAAGGCTGTCAGTCTCTCTAGGATGACCTCTGAGAATCACCTATAACTAAAACATGTGATACACTTTTCCTAGGCTGAGATGTCTCCAGCACCCCATTTGTTGGTCTCCTTTCAGTTTCTCCCACTATTTTAAATAAAATTTTACGATACGGGGGCTGTGTAATTCGTCTTTTCACCATGAGATGGTTTGAATGAGAATAGCTCCCATAGATGCAGATGTTTGAGTACTTTGTCCCCAGTTGGTGGAACTATTGGGAATGATTAGGAAGTGTGGTCTTGAATTTGAGGCTTAAAAATTAGCCTGGCCATTCCTCATGGGCTCTCTCTCTGCCCCTGCTTGTGGACAGAGATGTGAGCTCTCAGTTGCTGATCTAGGTGCCATGCCTGCGCTCTGCCATCGTAGACTTTATACCTCTGGAATTCTAAGTCCAATTCAACTTTTTTGTTTTGTTTGTTTTGTTTTGTTTTTCAAGACAGGTTTTGGAACTTGCCCTGGAACTCGCTTTGTAGACCAGGCTGGCTTTGAACTCACAGAAATTCAATTGCCTCTGCTTCCTGGAGTGCTGGGATTAAAGACACGAGTCACCAGGGTACAACAAAAGCTTTCTTTTATAAGCTGCCTTGGTCATGATGCTTTATCACAGCAATAGAAAATAAACTAATGTATTTCACTTTCATTATGGGAGATATAAATTGTGAAAAGAATTCTAAAGAACTCTAATTTGTCGTTCCAAGCTTGACTCTGAAAGTGCCTTTTTCTCTGTGTGCGTTGTGGAATATGCAAAATGGTGAAACATCTTTAGTCAATGAGAGATCTATTTTTGGACATCTGCATTTGTGAAAGATAAACTTCCTTTGTATGGCTGATATAACGTAGTGGTCAATCATTGTATTTAATGGATGTCACCAAAAGACTTAGCAGACTGCACACAATTATCAGTCACACTGATATTTATTTTAGTGTTTCACTTTTTGATGTATTAACTTGTTGTTTTTATCAGCATATACTCATATGTAAAAAAATATAGTTTTCATCACAATATTTCATATATTTATATTAATACTCGTCTCACATTATGCCTGTCTTTATTTCTCTTTACTCCTAATTGCCCCTTTCCTATTTCTTCTGCCCTGCAAGAAAATCACATTTTTAAATATAGGTTTTTTGAGGGAAAAATGCAATATTTGTGAGTTTGGCTCACTTGGCTTTAACATGACAATTTGTGGCTCTATACATTTTCCTGCAAATGTCACAATGTCATCCTTTGTGTTTGGCTAGTTCTTTATCACGGTGGCCCATTTTCCTGTGCTGCTGCACAGTTGGCAGTGATCGTATAGACCTAAGTGTTTAGGTTCACAAACACATGCCTGTTATTCTTGTCTATATCATGATGTAAAACAGGCCGCAGAATGTTTGTGTGCTTATACACCTTAAATAAATACACTTTAAAAAGGTCTCTTTTAGAGAATTATTATTTCTGGTGCTATGCTCCTGAGATGCTGATGTTTCGGGATTTAGAAGCTAGGGATTTTAGAGTTAAGGCTTTTGATTTAAGCTGTTGGCTAATGCCACTTGGAAGCATGTCTTTGGGGATTATGGCCCGAACCCTTTGCTCTTTTGTTACTACCTCAGTCTGTGATAATCACATGGAAAGGAAAGGGCGAACCGAGTCCAGGTGGGTGTGACTGCACCTGAAAACACTTTTCTGGAAAATGAAATTTCTCACCAGGAGCTTACCTGGCAAGCCAGCTTTCCTTGCACTAGGATGCCGTGCCAGTGGCTCAGGCCCGAGAAGCTAGGGGGAGTGGAAAAGGCCTGCCAGATCCCGGATGCAACACCAGAATCCCCCAAGGGTTCCCGCTGCCAGGAACTCTGTTATTAGTCTTCATGGCGATGCTCTAAGGTGAAGCCCAGGTGCGGAGTGCACAGACATGGGGAATGGCTTTTCAAAAGGCCAGTAATTGTCCCAGCTGCCAAGAATCATCCAGAAATAGGAACAATTTGGACTCTATTATTTCAATGGTTGTTTGTGAGTGAAAATCCATTACTCCTCCATCATTCTTCCTGATACACAGGACATAATTGTCGAGTGGTTAGGCAGCTACCTTGAAAGAAACATCTATCCTTCCCCTAAAGTAAGGATCAAGGACGTAGGGCTTTGTAGCTTAATTGAGTGGGTCTGTGATTTGAGTCTTTGACACAGAGGAAGTAGGGCAGCTTCCTTGTCCCTGATACTGTCTCACTTTTCTTCCTTGCTCCTGTGAAACACTTCTTTTACTCTGGAGAATAGAGACGATTCTAATTTGAGACTTGAAGTTCCAACTTGGAATCATAGCTTCTCTATAAATTATCAGCTCTCCGTGGGGCTGCTTGCTTGTTCAGAGCCTCCGCTTCTGTGGCTGTGAAATCTGGAGTATATTGCTTAGCTCAGATTTGTGAAAAGATGAAGATGAAGATGATCTGAGACAAGAACAGAGCGTTAATATCAACACAACTCCAATTGGTGTCACAAGTACCACTTGCATTGTGGAAAGTCAGGCTGGGTTTGATGAGGTTTTGGATACCTGACCTGATCAAGAACAGGAGAGGAAGGAGGGCTTTAAGTACAAGTTGGCACGTCTCTTTTATAATGCTTTTTGAGGATCAAGAATATTCAATGACTTTTCAGTTTTTTTTTTATTGCTGGGTCATTCCTTGCCATTGTCTATTGTCTTGTTTTCTTTAGATACTCAGAGAAAAAAATGGTTGGAGCTGTGGTAACTCATAATGTTTTTCTATGTGTATTTATTTTTCTTTTATAAAAATATTTATTTATTAATTATTTTTATGGTTTTGTGTATATGCCTGTGTTGGTTTATGAGTGTCATGTGTGTGTAGAAGCCTGCAGAGGCCAAAAAAGGCATTAGATTCCCTAGAATCAGAGTTATAGGTGGTTGTGAGCCACCTTATGGAAGCCTGGAACCACATCCAGGTATTCTGTAAGAGCAGCAAGTGCTCTTAACCACTGAGTTGTCTCTCTAGTTCAGTTTTGGGTATATTTAGATCATATTAGGGATAGAATAATGTGTAAATAGAGTTCAAAAATTTAAATTGTTTTCTGTCTTAGTTAGGGATTTTATTTATGTGAAAAGACAACACAACCACTGCAACTTGTATAAAGAAAACATTTAATTGGGGTGGCTTGCTTACAGTTTCAGAGATTCAGTCTATTATCTTCATAGTAGGGAGCATGGAGGCTTGCTGGCAGATGTGGTACTGGCTACATCTTGAGATGCAGGCCACAGGAAGTTGACTGAGACATGTGGTGGTATCCCAAGCACAGGAAACCTCCAAGCCAGCCCCACAGTGACACACTTCTTCCAACAAGGCCAAACTTGTTCCAACAAAGTCACATCTCCTAATAGTGTCACCTCTTATGAGATTATGGAGGCCAATTACATTCAAACTACCACATTTCCTGACCACACACTTAGGAATAACTTTTGCTCATGAATTAGTTTGAGACATCATTAAGGACATAGCTATGTATAAGACTGTAACACATGCTCTCTCCTCTCCCTCCATTTCTTCCTACCATTCTTCCTTCTCTGATTCTGCTTACACTATTTCTTTTCTTTCTCTTCTTTTCCTTTTCTCTTTTGTTTTGCATGTGAAAAGTGTAAATTTACATTTTTTTTTAACATTTGTTGAAAGGGTACGATTGAGAAGAATGGGGATTTGGCTATGACTCCTACACTGAGTGTTTGACATTATCTTAGTAGACAAAATTGAATATTGGCATTTTACTCTGAAAAACCAAGAGTCAGTAAGACATTAAGTCTTATAAACTAGATAAGTTGCTGTGGTTTACAAGTGGCTTATTTATTTATTTATTTATTTTTGTGGATGTAGGTGTGTCACTGACAGAGTCAGAATATCCTTCCTGAAAATAAGACCAGAACTGCTGTCACACAGTGACTCACATTAACCCAAAGGAGGACAATGGATTGCAGGTGTCAAACTCTAGTAAGTCACCATAGATATACAAACAGAATCATTATCTACTTTTTGGTTTTCCTAATGTATACTGTGGGATAACGCTCCTGTACCCTGTAAAGATTTGTTGCTTGTATTAGTTTAATAAAATGCTGATTAGCCAGTAGTTAGGCAGCAAGTATAGGCAGGGAAATCAGGCTAGGAAAATTCTGGGAAGAGGAAAGGTGCATTCTGCAGTCACCAGTCGGACGTAGAGAAAGCAAAATGAGAATGCCTCACTAATAAAAGGTACCAAGCTGTATGGCCAACATAGATAAGAATTATGGGTTAATTTAAGTTGTAAGAGCTAGTTAATAATAAGCCTGAGCAAACAGGCCAGCCAGTTTATAATTAATAGTGTGTTTTGTTGGGACGAAACAGCTGTGCAACTTGGCAGGACAGAAACTTCCATTTATAAATGTGCATTGTCCCCTCTTTATCACTAAGAACCAACAAGAGTAACAGGAACACCCCCACTCCACTTCCAGTCAGCCTATAACCAGCAAGGAAAGAGTCATCATCCATCAGTGACACCATAGTGAACATCTGGTTGATTAACAGATGTTAATGCCAGAATAGCTTGGGCTTGATCAACGATGTAATCAATCATGAAAGTCATAATTTTAGCAAGGTTTAGACTGTTCCATTAAACAAAGATGGAATACATCTGATGTTGAGATTTTTAAAAATGTTTTTCTCTAAACCAGTGTTTGTGCAGCATCTGCATGCATATAATTTTAGATGTGATTTCTAGCATGTCCATATGGCAACTACCTTACATTAAAACAAGACCATAGAGGGAGAAGGTAAGGATATATTCCTGTTATTTGAAGCAGGATATAAATGTAGTTTATTTTTATGCATTGAAGGAAAAATATATAAATATAGGATAAAAAACAAGATGTAGTTAATAAGGAGGAAATTGTTCACTGAGTGTTTTATGTACTTATATTACAGCATCTGACTTTGGATTTAGGCTTTTTCACTCTTATTGGACAAAAGAATTACAAAGAAAACAATACAACAGAATGAAAAATTGAAAAGGGATCAAAGGAAAGAGAGAGTAAGCATTTGACATTGGTTTTCTCTAAGAGGTTATAATAAAATTGCCACAAATACACAAACAAAAGCAGGAGTCACCTCAAAGCATGTCGCATATGCACATTTCTTCATTCTAAAGATAGGAGGATAGAAAGCAAATTTTATCCTCTAGTATTAATTTCTGCTCTTTGTCTTGATGATATTAAACATATATTTTAGTATAAGTTCTTCAGAAATGCAGGACTGATTGGGAGGGGGGAGGGAGGGAGGGAGGGAGGGAGGGAGAGAGAGAGAGAGAGAGAGAGAGAGAGAGAAAGAGAAAGAGATTGAGATTTAATTTGGCACTAGTGTATCTGATTGAAGAAGCTATCAGCCAAGATCTTCAGGGTGGGCTGGCTGTCTAGAGACATAGAAACATCTGATGTGTAGGCTGAACCCAAAGGCAGATGATAGGAAGAATTTCCTCTTCTTTGAGAATATTTATCTGATTGATTCAAGCCTACTCATACCATGGAGGGTACTTGCTTACTCTGGTTCTACAGATTCAATTGTTAATCTTATCTTGAAATTACTTTCACTACAAACGGTGTATCAGTACTTGATCGAGCAAATTTCTGGGTACCATAACATAGACAATATGGTAGTTTGAATAAGAATGCCTCCTATACATTTGCATATTTAAATGCATAGTCATTGGGGATTGGCACTACTTGAGAAGGAATAGGTAGTGTGGACTTTTTGGAGGAGGTGTGTCTCTAGGGGTGGCCTTTGAGGTTTTAGAAGCCCTCACAAGGCCAGAGGGCTTCACTTTTCCTGCAACTTGAGGATCTGGATGTAGAACTCTCACCTACTTTTCCAGCACCATGTCTGCTGTGTGCTGCCATGCTCCACACCATGATGATAACGGGCTAACCCTCTCAAACTTTAAGCAAGCCCCAATTAAATGCTTTTTTAAAAATTAGAATCACTGTGGCCATGGTGTATCTTCAAAACAATAAAGCACCAACTAAAACAACCAGGTTAACACAAAGTTAATCATCACATTATTTAAAAGTTCCTTAAAGCCTATTTTTGTTGTTGCAAAGAGTCTTTTTGCAAAGGATTGCCTTTTTGTGCCTAAATCTGGAATGAGTAGGTGACCACTTCAGATACAATATCTGGCTTTCCAGTCTATTTCTATTTTGATAAAAAAAAAGTTTACCCTCCAGTTCAATACATCTCACTTAGTGCTATGTCCTGAAGTAAAAAAGAAGGAGTTTCCTCTCTGTACACAGATGCTGCATCTTAGTGTCAATTTTGAGGTCTGTATCTGTGATGGCTGGCTCTCTGAAGTCATTTAATAATGAAGATTGTTTTGATTCTTATAGCAATCACACTCATAGAATGTACAGGATACAGGGACCATGCTTTGAACACCACTGTGGAATGATGCAGGTTACAGTGAGGAACAGTCTGTTCTGTTGCCTAGAGAGTTACAATCCAACCTGCAACCTGTTATTGTTTTTATGTGGCTTTAAAAAATGCTTTATTTTCGTGGAGCTGCAGGGCTTTTGAAAATGAATTCAGCTGACACATTGAATTGAGATATAGAAAGATGGATGGCAGATTCATATTCCAGAAAAATCACATGACTTATATCAATTTAGTGTGTCAGCTAAAAAAAAGTTTTAGAAGAGAAAAAAGTTTAAAAAATTTCATATTGGCTAGAAGCAGGTCTAGTGAAACTGGTTATTAGTGTAAATCTACACTGTGGTATTTGAGTTTAGTTGTAGATATCAATATAATTGGTGCAAAGCTGGAGGCTAAGGCAGGAAGATCTCAAATCTAAGTTCAGCCTGGGCTACATGGAGAGTCTCAGGCCAGTCTTAGCATCATGGGAAAGTCTTATCTCATACAAAGGAACAAAATGATGATGACAATGATAATACAATGTTAAATTTTCCAGTTGAGCAGACAGTGACATATGGAAGTGAGGACCATCTCTAGAGTAAGGTCAAAGCATGCTGGCATTATTAGTTGAAGAAACATAATTGCAATAATTGTTTTTTTGAAATACTGAGAAATGATCCTGAGCTTTATACATGTTAGCCAGGTGCTCTATTATTGAACTATACCTCAAGGCACAACCTGTACTAATCTGATATGGAAGATAGTGCTCATGTAGCCCAGAATGTAAAAATGGATGGATTCTTTGATTATTCACTTAGTTTTTTTAAAAAAAAAATAAAAGAATAAGTATATTTATGCTATTAACCAAATTTTCTTCTTATCTATTTACTTTGTGTCCCACATGCTTGCTCCTTGGGATTCAGTCAGAAGCCAAATGGGAGAAACGTGGAGCTTGTTTTCACATAGAAGTAGATGAAAAATAAGCCGTGGCTATGATTAAAGCAACAACTCTACTATGTTTCAGAAGATAAATATCTCTATCAGAATTAAGGAATTCAGAGGAACTGCAAAGACCGAGAAAGACCTGGTGGGATGGGAGGCGGTAGGTTGCTCAGGTGTGTCTCATGGGAAGGTGATATTTGAGGGAGGATTTGAAGTGTGTGCCTAGGTTCTCTACTGCACCCCTGTGGAATCCTGGGAGAACTGAAGTGGGAGCAATTCAAGCTTGCAGAGTGCTGAAGATTATGCGTTGAAACTCTCTCATGCTTTGAGAGGCAGGAGAAACTGCCAACAGTTAAGAAGGAAAGTGAACAATGAGGGCTGATGAGAAGCCAAGGACAATGGCACGGGGTTTTGAACCTACGTAATGTGCTGGCTTTGTGGGAGCCTAGCCAGTTTGGATGTTCACCTTCCTAGAAATGGACGGAGAGGGGAGGACCTAGGACTTACCACGGGGCAGGGAACCCTGACTGCTCTTTGGACTGGAGAGGGAGAGGGAGAGGAGTGGGGGGAGGGGGAGAAGGGTGGGAGGAGGGGGAGAAGGGTGGGAGGAGGGGGAGGGAAATGGGAGGTTGGGAGGAGGTGGAAACTTGTTTTTTTTTCTCCTTTTCTCAATAAAAAAAATGGAAAAAAAAAAAGAAGGAAAGTGAAATGATCTAAAATATTTTGACCAATGATGACCAGTTGCCCAATTGAGAACAGATTCTAGAGAGCAAAAGTAGAAATGGGGAGAACGAGGTAGTGCTGTAAGTACCCAGAGGAGACAGGGAGAGAGCTCATTCTAAGGTGAGGGAACAAGACAGTGGTGGCGTGGGGTTCTGGACATGTAATGATTGAAAAATAGAACTAACAGCATTTTCTGGCTCAAAGGATCAGTTTAGCGAATAGTCAGGGATGACTCAAAGAGCCTTTATTTGCAGAATTGAAAAGATGGAACTGAAAGTTAATCTGGACCAGGCTAAGGAAAGTATGCCCTGGCGGAAATGGTCTGGATTTCAGATATTCATGCCTGAAGTTGAGATGTGCACTAGCAAGGAACTGGAGAGCAGGCATCAGGCAATGGAGGTTAGGATGTATAAAGTACCACTGAGCTGGCGTCCTGGAATATGTCGATCAAACAAATAGTTTAACTGCACCCAATGGACTGCACTTGATGGTTCTTTAAAATATAGGACCAATTTTGTGAACATTTCATGAACATTCAAAAACAGAGTTTAATTTATATTCACTCCATCTAATAGTTTATCTAATTTGGAAATTTGCAACTATTTTCCCCTCAATTGATCTGATATTAGCAAAGAATGAAACTAGCTTTTGTCAACTTGATTTCCTATTGTGCCTTGGTTTACTGTCCACAAGCTTAAATAATTTCTTTATCTCAGTCTTCAACCAACAGCTATTTTGATCCCTGGAGGTGTTTAGACATGATTAGAGTACCTAATCTAAGGAGATATATGTGTGAAAATGCTACAATAAAAATTGTTATTGTGCACAATGTAAATAAGTTAATAAAAAAACCAAATATTAATTTCCATATTTACACTTGAAGATAGCATACTGATACTTAATAAATTCTTTTGGCCTTCAAGTATGCTAAGTCATCCTGATAGAGCATGCTGCTTAGATCTTTGATTTACTGACTGAATTTCAGTTCATTCTATTGACGCAACAGAGAAACAAAATTTCCTTCTATACCTGTGCATTTTTCTACTTCTAATTTTAAGTTTTATCTAATTTAGCTTCGTGTATTTTTTTTTTAAGAAAATTCCCCAAAATATGCTCAGGGTTTCCCAGTAGCTATCAAGCCAGTACTAGAACTTGCTCTGTAGACCAGGCTGGCCTCAAACTCACAGAGATCCACCTGCCACTGCCTCAGAGGAGTTCTGGGATTAAAGGTGTGTGCTCCCACTGCCTGGTGGTTCATGTATTTTTAAACTTTAAAATTACACTTCATTTATTTATTGTGCCTTCCGGTGTGAGAGGACAACTGAGTTTTCTGCTTCCATCAGGTGTGTCCTGGGCTTCAAACTCAGGTCATCAGACTTGGTGAAAATCTTTACTCTCTGAGCCATCTCACTAGCCCTGCCTCATGTATTTTGAAATGCTTTATAGTTGTGAATGCACTCGGGACAATGAGGCATTTGTTCTAGCTTCCTTTCTGCTGCTGTGATAAAACACTGTGATGGAAACAACTGAGTGGTGGAAAAGTTTTATATGTCTTCCATGTCCAGGTCACAGTCCATCATTGAGAGGAGTCAGTGGAAGAACCCAGAGTATGACCTTGATGGAGAATCCATGGAGGAAAGCTTCTCTTTGACTCATTCACACGTTCATGGTTAGATAAGTTTCCTACATAACCCAGGGCCGCCTATTTAGGGATTGGATTGCACATAGTGGGCGGGGCCTTCCCCCATAAACTGGTAATTAAGAAAATCCCCCAAAATATGCTCATGGTTCGATCTTATCTAGGCAATTTTTCAATCAAAACTTTCCTCTAACTCTAGGCTGTGTTGATAATTAAAGCTAACTAGAACAGCATTCATGGTTTATCTGTCCCATCAATCAATTGATTCATAATTACTACAATTTTAAGAATGTTAAGTCGTGCGATGGTGGCGCACGCCTTTAATCCCAGCACTCGGGAGGCAGAGGCAGGCGGATCTCTGTGAGTTCGAGACCAGCCTGGTCTACAGAGCTAGTTCCAGGACAGGCTCCAAAGCCACAGAGAAACCCTGTCTCGAAAAACCAAAAAAATAAAAAATAAAAAAAAAATAAAAAAATTTTAAGAATGTTACTCTGTGTTTTGGGTATATTATACCATTTATCCACAATAGCATCCTTGTTCTAAAGTCTAGTTTGTCTAAAATTTAGACTTTTTAGCTCTCCTTTGATTAGTGCTACACAGCACACACATACACACACACACACACACACACACACGCACAGATATGTGTCTTTCTACTTACTGAATTTCTTGTTAGATTTCCCGTTCACATCCAGATGATGACGTCTTTTTTATTATGGTGTTTAGGTTAAAATGATAATAAGGTTGGACTTAAGTCTAACACCTTGCCAGTTGTTCTCCAGTTGTTTTTTATGTTCTTTTGTTTACTTTAAGTCCTTTCTGTCTTATTTTGTGTATATTTTATGGTTCTATTTTCTACTTTGTTGATGTTCTTTTAAAAATACTTTAAGTGCCTTGGTGGGCTTATATTATATTTCTCTTTATTACAGAGTACAGTAAAAGACTGTTCTTGCTCAGAGAAATATTTAGCCTCTACATGAACCCTAAAGTGTCACCTTCCAATGCTGGGAATGTCTTGCTCGATAATCAGTGTATCTGCCTGGGGACTTTAAGCCATGCCAGGTAGCCCAATATTGTTAATAGTGTGATCTATTATGGAGTCTTGAGCCAGCCAAGTATTAGTCAAAACCCTGGAGGGGCTCTAGACAAAGATCATTTACGTGAATGATTAATCATATCTATAACCAAAAAGCTTGGGACTAACTTGCAATGAGATTTCTAAGACTGTTATTTGTTGTGTATTCTCACAGGTAAGTGGGAGAGATGCGTGGCCTGCCTAATTTGACTGAGGAAGGACATGGGGGAATGTCATTCTTTGCTGGTCCTGAACTCTACTCTGATGGTTTTTTCTTTTGGCCAATTTTTATTTCCAGATTTATACTGCAGTAAACTAACCATGAGAATAATGGGCTTTATGTGTTCTGTAAATTGTGGCAAATTACTGAGCCCGAGGGTAGTTTGATGTGTTACCAAGGAAATCAAAGCTTCCTTTTGGGTTCTTAGTCTCATCAATGAAAGAATTTGAAAACAGACTTGGAAGGAAGCTCAAGGACAAGTTTACAAAAGTGTTAAACAAACAAACAAAAAAAAAAAACAGACTAGGCAAGCTAGAAACTCTGCAGCTGCCAGGAGAAGGAAAGACAGAGAAGTCAGGCATGGAGGTCAGGAAAACAGCAGGAGCGTGCAGTGTCAGAAGCCTGCTTACATAGCCTTTTGGCTGGTGTCCAAAAAAAGAGATAAAGAAAGAAATACATGTTTAGGTCAGAGGTTTTGAGTTCTGAGAGCTCACTGTGGGCAGTGTGTTCGGGGATAAAGCTTGCACCAGAGATACCTGGTTAGAAATAGAGTCAGGTTTTTAGGTGTGTGTGTGTGTGTGTGTGTGTGTGTGTGTGTGTGTGTGTGTGCACGCATGTGTGTTATTTTATGTATAGAAAGGAAGGGAAGACGAGAGAAGAAGGGGAGTGGCTACTGGCTTGGGCAAAACAGCTCAGAAAGCACTGGAGATGAAGTGTACCCACTTTACTAAGAGTTGAACAGAATGTGAAGTTAATCATAAATAGAAATGAAGAACTAATACACTCTGTCATGTGAGTGGACCTTGAAGACAATATGATGAATGAAAAACGGCAGTCACCAAAGTGACACATACTTACTTTTTAATAAAGTGTCCATTGTAGTGAATCTATAGTCTGAAAGCAGATCAGGAGTTGGGTAGGAAGATGGGACAAAATGGACTGTTGCTTATATCAAAATGGCAGTTTCTTTATGGCCGACCCCAAGGCTCTAAATAGATTTTGGAAGGAAGGCTACACAGCCCTGAGTACTACATGTTCTCATGAAGATGAATAGTTGCACACTGTTGAGCTGTAGCTAAAAGAACTCATTATAAAGTCAGTCTTGTAGTGTTTTTCTGCTCTTATGTTGTGCTGGGAAAGGGCACTGTAGTGTCTTACTGTTTAGCTTAGGGTGGTCCTCCAGGCTCCGCTACTACCAGCTATAGTTGTTTTTAGTATCAGGTGAGATTATATGGAAAAAAAGCCTACTAACTGTTCCTCTTATGTGTTTTATTCTTATAAGAGTGCAAACACATTTTTTTTCAGCAATTTCATGAAAATTCTGATTTATTTAATTTCTTTCGATTTGGGTGGTGAATCTCCCCTTAGCCTTGACTACAGAAGTTAATCTGCATGTTTTATCTGTCATCCATCTTTGGTCAATGGTTCAGGAAATTTCTGGGCAGACTTTTCCCAAGGTAATATCAGTAAAGCCTTTTATAAAGCAACCTTTTCCGAGGAATTCACGTCTATATTCTTGGCAACTTTAGTGTTCCCTGCTTTTTGAGACAGGATACTTGCTCCATGCCCCAAGTTGGCTATGCAGGACACGTTAGTTTCTGTTTCTTGAGCTCTGGGATTCTAAGCATGTTTTAACTACTCCTCTGACTTGCTCTAAAAATTTTTTATCCGGTGAGTTGTGTTTTCCTATTTTTACTGGTTTGCTCAGACTTTGATTTTAGGTTTTAAGAACTTTGTGTAGTAAACACATAAACACTGTTTGTCATCTGTACTGGTTCAAGGTTAGAATTTTCCCATTTGCATACTTATCTTTATTTTTAGATTTTGGCATATATGATGATATATATTCAAATATTTACTTCCTAGCTGATTTTGCATTCTTGATTTGAATAAAAGTCTTTCTCTTGCCTTCGAATTTATACATGTAAGCTCCTAGATTTTCTGTTGAGGATTTTATTATTTCTCATAAAAATGAAGAATATAATATATTAATAGTTTTATATGATATGATAGAGGGAAGCATTTTACTTTTCACTTGGAGTACTTTATAAGTGGAATTTCAATTATTTTATCTGGTAAGGCAATTTCTTACATGTTCTTTGAACCCATCCTAATCTTCCCTGGCTTTGTAGGCTACCATTAATCATTTAGTATATCACATGAACTTGATGGTATTTTTATAGAATATCAAGTCAGATATTTGAATATTTGTCTTATACCTTTTGGCTAATATTTGCTTACATATTAACAGTATTGCAACGTATTTGTTGTTAGGAAAAAAATGGATGGCGTTTAATAAAAGGGAAACATGAGGAAGACTATTGAAGTTGGGATACCTAACTTGCCCTGTAGGCTAAGCAAAATCTGGGTCAGGTGATTTGGTTCTAGGACAGCGATTGTGGTGTTTGTGAAGGATTGAAATGTCTTCGCCTCTGGAAGTTAAGAGCATTCAGTTGGGAACTCTCCTGGCAGAACCTGTTACACTCATATTTTGCTTAGCATTTTTTTTTGTAGCAGAAAAGGATAAATAATGTTCTGTGAATGCTGTTTGACTTTGAAACTGACATGTCAAGGTGATCTTCACTCCAGCTGGCCAGGGAATGCAGTTGATGTTGTTAGGAGCTTCAAGGGGCATTGTTTCCTTCAATATCCTTCTAATTCAACTTAACCCGGAATCTTCTTACTCAGAGATAAATGCCTAACTTTTTATGCAACTCACATGGTATACATAGAATTCATTAGGGAAGGGGGGGTGGAAAGGAGAGCAGGGAGCAAGATAGGAAAGGAGAAAAAGGAGGGAGGGAGGAAGCAAGGAGAGCCTTACTGCACAACTGAGAAGCTAAGTATATAGAAAACGTCCCTGGAATCACATAATATTTTTAAAGTCATTTCTGATCAAAGAAGGAAAATTATGAATAATTTTTAAAAGTTTATCTGAATTCTTATAAGATTTGCATATTTGACTGCAGATTCTCTACTGATTCTGGAAAGAAGGAGAAGAAAAGTATAAATAGCGTCGTTAAAATTTTCAGTGCCCTTTCTAATAATGTCCTGATTAAGTCACCATTCGTTTTTATTTCTGTCATCCATACTATTTTTCTTTGAGGCTGACAGTTGGTGTTTGGATTATTTAAAAACAAATCTCTTCCATGCCTTCCTCTTGTCAAATCTCATTCTCTGGAAAGAGGTTCAGCATTACCTGAAGAGGAACACGCTTGTCATGTGTCTTACTTTCTGGAGGGAAATTCTAGCTAACACTTTGTCATCAGCAAATGTGAAAAGACGTGTTGAGGTAGAAAACTTGTAATCACCGGGATTCAATTTACAAAACACTGCGTTTCTTTTCATACCAATAACTTTCTGAGAAAGTCAAAGCCAACTGTTTATATGTAACACTTATGCTTGCGTCTTTAGCAGTGCCAGCTTTGCTTATGGACATATGTGTAGGATAATGGCCTTTTGCTCTGGGTGAAATTCAGGTGGCTAAAACATGGTGGATACCACGTGTAAGTGTTGTGGGACGTAGAAACTCAGGGAAGGGAAGGTAGGATGAGTTCGCGTTACTGTATTAAGAAAGCTGCATGGTGAAATTCTAAGGCCTTCCTAGTTTATTTTTTTTTCTCTGATCTCTCAAGGTTTTTCTTTCCAGAGGGGAAAAAATGCTTTCCGCAATAAAGACAAGGGTTTATACACATGGGGTGACTGAAACATGCAAGAACTGACTGACAGTCTTGGCCTTTGATTTCTAGCCTAAGGATTCTCTCTCTCCTTTTCCTCTCCTTTTCCTCTCCTTTTCTTTCTTGGAGCTTTGTGCTTCGGAGACACAGTCAACTAGGAGACTTTACTGCTTTCCATGGGTAGCCATGGGTCACTGCAAGGAAAGTGGGTTGGTCATATCACTCACAGCTTAGCCACCTCCTGCCTGAGCTTATAGAATAGAAAGGTAGGGCAAGGCCTTAGATGACAGAAGGCAGAAGATGGTTGCTGAAGGGAGGCCTTCCTGTTACTGCATCTCAGGCTCGGTTTACAACAGATCCCCCTTTCTCTTGCCCTTAAATGCCTAACAATTTTTTGAGTATGGGTTTCTTCAAACTTTTCCATTTTGTTTTCATTTCATCCAAGAAAAATTTATGTAATCCTAGGTATATAGGTATATAAGTAAGCATACAGTCAAATATTAACTGGCAATAAATTATAAAGAAATTGATTTTAAAACAACTTTTAGTATTCATATAACTTTACTATCTCTTAAGGATGAAATAAAAATTGTAAAAATGATTCAACTTTATCATTGTAAATTTTGGATAAATATTTAATTCTATAAGATATAGAATATTTTCCACAATTTTTATTCATCAGCTTTTGAACTTATTTTACATACCAACCACAGTTTCCCTTCCCTCCTCTCCTCTGTTCCTTCCTGCCCTCCCTGCCCCCTGCCTTCCTTCTTCCTGCCCCCATTCACTCCTCCTCCATCTCCATTTAGATGGGATAAGGTATCCCATGGTAATCAGCAAAGTATGGCATATCAAATTGAGCCAGGACCAAGCTTCTCCACCCTGTGTCAAGCATACACAAGGCATCCCACCAGAGGAACGAAGTTCCAAAGATTCAGCTTATGCATCAGGAATAGGTTCTGGTTCCACTGCTAGGGGCGCCACAAAAAAATAAGTAACACAACTGTCGCCCAGATGCAGAGGGCTTAGTTCAGTCCCTTAGACAGCTCCCTAGCTGTCTGTCTAGAGTCCATGAGTTCCCACAAGCTCAGGTCAGTTGTCTCTGTACGTTTCCCTCTCATGATCGTGACCATATCCCTCTGCTCATAAAATTCTTCCACCATCTGTTCAAATGGACTCCCAGAACTCAGCCCAGTGCTTGGCTATGGATCTCTGCATCTACATCCATCAAGTACTGAATGAAGTCTCTAGGATGCCAATAACCAGGCTACAACCCTGAGCCCCCAGAGGAGCTAGGTAACAAGGAGACTCCCGAGAGGGACATATGGATCTCCCTGAGAAGAGGAAATAGATGAGATAGATGTCCTGGATAAACTGGGAGTCGGGGAACAGAGGGTAGGGGATGGTGAATGGGTACACGAGAGATCAGGATGGTTGAGTTGGAGCAGGGATGGATAGGAGAGCAACCAAAGAGCTATCTTGATAGAAGGACCATTGTGGGGTTAGGGAGAAACCTGGTGCCAGGAAAACTCCCAAGGAACTTACAAGGGTGACTCCAGCTAAGACTCCTAACAATAGTAGAGAGGGTGCCTGAAATGGCCTTTCCCTGCAATCAGATTGGTAACTATCCACAATTTTTTGAAACCGATTAATGATTTTATGAATGTCAATCCTGAGAATGTCACTTTGCATAGTATAAAATTGTAGTTGGAGAATTTCCTGTCTGCCAATTCCAAGTAACTACACAGAAGCTAAAATTAATTACAAATGCTTGGCTGATAGCTCAGGTTTATTACCAACTAGTTCTAACAACATAAATCAATCCATTTTCATTACTCTATGTATTGCCACATAGATCATGGCTTTACCTGTCCTCCAGCATGTCTTGCTCCCTCTATGTCTCCTGGCAACTCCACTGAGTCCACTCTTCTTCTTCCCAGCATTCTCAGTTTGGTTGTCCTGCCTATACTCATGCCTCACTACCAATCAGTCAGTTCTTTATTAACCAATAAGATCAATATATATTCACAGTGTACAGAAGGATTATTCCACTCATGAAATGGCAGGACATTTTGGAAATATTTGGAAATTCTTCCTTGAGCTGAAGTTAAACTCACTTAGCATTTTTGAAATGAAACACAAGTCAGGAACTCAAAGGGCAATTTTGAAAATCAAACATTCTAAAACATAATAAAATCCAAAGATATACTAATCTGACACTTACATGCTGAGTAATTACAGCAGGGAAATATAAAAGTCTTTGTTTTCTGTAAT
Source organism: Microtus oregoni (assembly GCF_018167655.1). Classification (NCBI taxonomy): domain Eukaryota; kingdom Metazoa; phylum Chordata; class Mammalia; order Rodentia; family Cricetidae; genus Microtus; species Microtus oregoni. The sequence goes on along the minus strand of NW_024543083.1, from coordinate 5,758,459 downwards.
TAAACCATCATGTTTCTATAAGAGCAGAAAGCTGTGTGTGCATAGTAAATATTCTGAAATTCAGAACACACAATAGTCTCAGCTCTCAGGACAAATTGTGTATGTTGTCTGTTCATGTGCAGAATAGTTGATCTGGCAGAAATAGCAAAGATTCATTACATATTTATTTGACTTGATTTTTGGTCATTGTGAATTCAGAAACCTCTACTGTTAGCAAATTTTTCAAGGCCCCACCTTCATCTGTGCAATCAATATGGTGTGGTAATATTCGTGCTTTAACAAATAAAGCTTGCCTGAAGATCAGAGGGCGGAGCCAGCTACTAATTAACCATACAATCCAGGAACTGGTGGCACACACCTTTGACCCCAGCACTTGGAATCTCATGCATTTGATCCCAGGATTTAGGAGGTTTACACCTTTAATCCCAGCACCAGGGAAGTGGAGACAGGAAAATAAGGTGGGTAGAGGCAGGATATGAGCCCAATAAGTCTGAGGATTCGCAGAGACAGGATCTTGCCCCTTGGGTCTAAGGATTCAGTAGAGGTAACAAGTCTCTCCAGTGGCTGGCTTCTTTACTTCTCTGATCTTGCAGCATTTACCCTGATATCTGACTCCGGGTTTTTATTTATTATTATTTTAATTCTTAAAAAAATACCAATCCAAATTCCCACTCTCTTCCCTCCTCCCACTCCCTCACACCATCCCACTCCTCACACCATCCCACCTCTACCTCCTCCAATTCTGAGAGGACAAGGCACCCTGCCCTGTGGCAAGTCCAAGGCCCTCTCTACTACATCTAGGCTGAGCAACATATACATCCAAAGAGAATAGGATCTCCAAAATCCAGTACATGCAGTAGAAACAAATTCCAGTGCCACTGTCTGTGACCCCTCAGTCTGCCCCAAATGTCATTCATATTCAGAGGGACAAGTTTGATCCCATGCTAGTTTACTCCCAGGTTTTTATTTTTAATACCAATTACAATTTGTGCTATGGTTTAGGAAGTTGTACCTGAAGCTGGGCGGTGCTAGCATACGCTCTTATTTGTTATTTTTACATGTATATGTGTGCATTCATATATGCTGAGATGTACATGTATGGATATATAAGCTCATATATGTGTATTGGGGGTGTGTGTGCATGTGGAAACCTTAGTTTAGCCTTTGATGTCGTTCATTTCTCAGATACAATCTGCCTGGTGTTTTAAGATAGACTCTTTCATTGGCCTGATATTAGACTAGTAGGTGAATCTCACTGGTGAGTGAGCCCTAGCTTTCTGCTTGCCTTGGCCTTCCCAGTGCTGTGATTACAATTAGGTACACGCATGGCTTTTTCTTAGGTGTTCCAGAGAAAGGGCTCAGATACTCCTGCTTTCAAAGGAAACACTTCAGCCCTTGTTTGTGTTTAGTCATTGACTTTAGGCAATACTATAAAGATAGAATAACTTTATTCATTAATCACTCTCCTTCATTCAATCATCACAATCTATACCAACAGAGTTTGAATGAAAATCCTGAACTTTATCAGTATCAGGCTGAAGCATTGCATTCTAAACCTTTATCACTGTGGGGTTAGAAAGTGTTGATTAGGAAATATAACTGTTACCCCCTCTTTGCTAGTAAACTCTCTGAGACTTTAATGAACATTAAAGCCATTAAAGGGGATGATTGGATAATGACTTCTATTGCACAAATGGAAACAGTGAGAAATCCCCCCGTGATGTTGTCCTGATTTGATGACATCAGAAGTATCCTAGTAGAGAAACTGCTTTCATCACCATCTAAAATTGCAAAGACACTTGCCCTGTCATCCGAGACTACAAGAAAGACCATGACACCTCAGAGTCACATCTGTGGAGCCCTGTCATGAGCTAGAACTTTTACCTCTGCCCAGTAGCAAAAAGGAGACACACCCCCTACTTGCATACCAATACATACCCATGGAGAGGGCGCAGAAACTAATCCCCATAATACCATCTAACAGTAAAAATGTGACTCCCTTCTCACGTTTTTTGTGAAGTCAATGCTATAATGTTATTTATTTATTTTTTTTTTTGTCAATTGCAATGCTTTGTCAGATAAAGTTAGGAAGTCAGATAAAGGTTTAAACAAGAACACACATCTCATAACATAATATCAACATATACTTCAGTTTTCAGTTGACATTCCTTAATTAAAACTTCAGCTTCAATAAAAAAAAAAAGAGCATCAACAGGCAATGATATTGAAATGGTGGAGCTAACTAGTCTTCAAATGATAAAGCTTTTACCAATGAGCTTAATAATCAGTTATCAAAATGCTTAACACAGATAGAAACACAGACAGTTTTACCAGAGCAAAGAACAAGAAAGTCTCAAATAGAAGCCATAAAGTAACAAAATAGAAAGACAGGGAACTATAATTGTAATCACTAGAATGTGGATTTCAATAACCTTAATCACAAACTGGGAAAGAAGGAAGAAATAGTAGGGCATCTGAAAGCAGAACAACAGAGGCCAGAAAACCTGAGCACAAACTTTAAATATTTTTAAAGTCAGAGAAAAGGGAAGGAAGATTAAAGAAAGAAAGGAAGAGAGGCATAAAGGAAGACAGAGAGAAGTAAACCTCCAAGAGTCTGAGGGACTATGACAATAGATTTTACATTTGCACCATTAGAATTTCAATCGGAGAGAAGAAAAAAAATGAAGCTAAAATAATAATTGAAGAAGCAATGGTTGAGAACTTCAAAACAAACCCCAAGAACTTTTAGGAAAGAATCTCAGCTGTATAAACTAAGATACCCCACTTATTTATCAAGTGAAAACAAAATAGATTTTCAAAAAACATATGATGATCAAGATCCTGAAACCTGGAGGAAAAGAATAAATTTTAAAAGCAGCAAAAAGAAGAAAATGCCTCACCTGTCCTCACAAGAGAACCAGTTCAATATTGCTTTCTCCTGAGAAACCACAGGAACTAGAAATATGTGGCACAATGTTTTCAAGTGTGAAAACAAAAGAAACATCAATGGCAAATTCTGTGTTCAGCAATAGCATTCTTTAGGAGCAAGGTAGGAATCAAAACATTCTCAGATGAAGGGAAATTAAGAGAATGTTTTGCCTGTAATCCTACTCTGAGAAACTTTAGGAAGCCTTCTAAACAGAAAGAAAATGACAAAGGAAAAGTCATTAACATCAAGGAAACAATAATGGGAAGCATGATTTGTGATTTCAATACGCTCCCCTTCTTATGGTGAATACCCTGTTAGATATTCTGCTTAATGCAGATCAAAACACATGGAGAAGACAGGTTTGACAACTATATAGGAGAGAAAATGCATGCTGCTTTGTGAGCCCAACATTCTACTCTAACTAGAAAAATAGCCACATTTGTTGTCCTACAAGTTATGTGCATATAATTTAATGTAAAACATGATGAGATGCATGGAAACAAATACTATAAATTAATGAAAACAGAATTCAGAGAAAATTCAGTTAATTGATCAGGAAACACTTAAAGGAAAGCACAAAAGATAATAAACACCACAAATAAACAATTAAATGAGACTTGAGACCTAACATGTAAAATAATTCCCTTAATAGCTACCTGGCAGATTTTCTCCAATCCTTTGGAGTGACTCTTCACTCTGTTCATTTCCTTTGCGGGCCAGAACCTTTTAATTCGACACAATCACATCAGTCAAGTGCATTATTTTCTAAGCTTTTGGAGCCCTCTTAGAAAGTCCTTGACTGTGTAAGTTTATGTCTTTAAATTGTTCTTAATGGTTTTCTTTAGCACTCCCACTGTTTAAGGTTATCATTAAAGTCTTTGATACACTTTGAGTGAGGTAACCCAGACCCAAAAAGATGAATATGGTATGTATTCACTCATAAGTGGTTACTAGCTATAAATAAAGGACATTGATCATATAGTTCATGATCCTAGAGAAGCTAAGTAATAAGGTGAACCCAAAGAGAAACCTGTATAAAACCACCTGGAAATTAGAAACAGACAAGATTGCCTAACAAAATTGGGAGCATGGGAGTAGGGGGAGAAAGAAGGGTGGAAGGAGAAGAGGAGGGGAGAAGGGGAATGTTGAGGAGAACTTGAGGGAATGGTATAGTCAAGATGGAGGAAGGACGGAGATTATCAACATAGGATCTTTTATTCCTGGATAAGTCATTAGTACTGAAGGATGGTCTATCATCTCTGTTTTTAATGGCTCATAAATGTCATAATTTGATTTTAACTTATTTCTGCATTTCCCACACAATACCCTCTCTGACTATTATTTACTTTTCAAGTGTAAGAAGTTTGCTGTTGCTGCTTTAAACCTCCCTTTCAGCAGCGCTTTTCCTGTTTCCCATGGGGTTTGTCTTATAGTGTTTTTGTTTTCATTTGTTTCAAGAAATTTGTAATGCAATTTGTTTCTTCACTGACCCATAGTTAAATAAAAGGCATGTTTTTCAGTTTTTGTAGATTTATATAATGACTAAAATGTGTTTGTTTAACTTTGCATTTGTTTGATTGTGATCAGAATCGAAATTTGTTGATTCTTTGTGAATTGGTATAAGATTGATTTCATATATCATGTGTGGATAAACAGAAGATGCATTTTACAACAGTTGGATAAAATAATTCATAAACATTCTATTACACCCAGGTTATAATTTAACAGCTGTGTTTGTTTGTCAGCACTCTTTTCTGGGTAATCCTTTCTGTTCTGCAAATGGGTTATTGGTGACTTGTACTGTTGTAACTGGTTAAGGTCTGGTTATATGTAATAATTTATGTTTTTATAGCATTGAGTGTACTTTAGTATTCAGTATACACATTTTATGAAACTGATACCTTGATAATTCCAGGGATGGAAGACAGTTTTTCAACATATGCAAATAAATAAGTGGTTTATAGCATACCAACAAATCAAAGAACAAAAGTAATATGATCAGCTCAAAGATGCAGAAAACTTAATGAATTTCAACCTTTCTTCTTGATAAAAGTCCAAAGAATTTAGGTTAAAAACAACAACAACAACAACAACAATAACAACAACAACACACCTCAACACAGCAAAGGCACACCCAACCAACTAATACCATGCCCAACAACACTTAAAAATTATCCTCTATAAGATCTCTATACTCAGCAGTCTTTTCAAAATTGGAAACATTAACTGGAGCAACTAGGTATGATAAAACAAAACAGAAAGCATGTGTACATGAAGGAAACCAAGCTATTTATGTGAAAATGATGGCTTTATTTAAGGAAAATGTGAAACTTTATTTAAGGAACCCAAGGCTCCAATATGAGGTTATTAGAACCAATTTAGTAGAGGTGTAGGTTACAGCATCTACACATAGTTTGCTGATTAGTTTTATGCCAGCATTACACAAACTAGAGTCATCCCAAATGAGGAAAACACAATTGAAAAAATACCTTCCTAAGATAAGGTTGTAGGACATTTCCCTCATTACTGATTGATAGGGGTGCCCCCACCATATTGAAGGTGGTGCCATTCTCTGGGCTGGTGGTTCTAGGTTCTGTAAGAAAGCAGGCTGAAGCAGCCATTAAAGATCAAGCCAGTAAACAGTGTTCTTCCATGGCCTCTGCACGAGCCCCTGCCTCCAGGTTCCTGACGTCCTTGACTGCCTGTCCTGATTTCCTTCAGGATGAACAGTAATAAGGAAACATACGCTAAATAAACTGCTTCCTTCCCAAGCTGCTCCGGCTATGCTTTCTCATCATAGACATTTGGAAATAAACATTTTACACCAATAAGAAAGAGATCCTGAAGACAATTCCGCTCATCATCGCTAATATATTCCTTGGATATGGATGTGTTAGAGCATATCTGTAATCCCAGCTACTGCAAAGGCTGAGGCCAGTATGTTCAACATGGTGAGACTTTGCCTCCAAACCAAACAGAAGACAATTCTCAAAGCCTCGTTAGTCCCAGCCTCTCTTTTTCTGCTTGCAGATCAGGATTTAGCTCTCAGCACTATGTCTTCTATGTACTTCAACAGCCCTATGTCTGTCTGCCATCATGCTCCCTGCTGTGATGATAATAGATTAAACCTCTCAAACTCTAAGCTAGCCTCCAACCTCAATTAAATGCTCTCTTTTTATTTATAAGAGTTGATTTGATCATGGTGTCTCTTCACAACAATAGAATAGTGAGTAAGGCAAGTTACATTGTTACACATTCACAAAATGAACAAATTCAATGTCTTTAGTACTAAACCACCAATGGTATTCTCCCCAGAAAGAAAACGATCCTTATACCAAAGGCAACACAAAAGACTAAGATCAACCCAAATGATTTTGAACAAAAAAGATCAAAGCTGGAGCCATTCTACTTCTTGACTTGAAGATACATTGCAAAGTGTTTCCATAAAGGCAGATGCAAAGAACAGGACAATAAAATAAAAGCATTCTATGTATTTGCTGCCGACTGAATTTCCTCAGTGTGCTAAAACCATCATTGAAGAATAAACTGACCTGCAAAAAGTGAATGTTCTCTCGAGGAAGACTGACCCTTGACCTCGATCTCTCACCCAATGCAAATCTCATTTTATGTCATACATAAAACTGTAAAGGTGTCAGAAGAACACAATGGAGAAGACTCTTCAAGGCATTGTTTATGCCACCACAAGCAATAGCAGTGAAAGGTTATGAGACTCTTAACAAACCAAAGGCTTTGCACAGCAATTAGAAATAACTGACAGAGTGGAAAAAAATCTAGCCACAGAGCAGGCAAGCCTACAAAGTGCTCATCCTCTAGAGGACTAATATCTAGAATATGCATTAGAAACCCAACAGTTACATCAAAATCCTAGATGGTATCAATAGATACTTTTAACAGAAGAAACCTGAATAGAAAACAAGTTTATGAAGAAATAGCAAACATCATTAGCTGTTAAGGAATTAAAACCAAAAGGAAATATGTTCTCATTTTTATCAACAAAACAAAAAAAAACATTGCAAAAGAAAAAAAAACATCAATGAGGAAGTGGAGAAAGAGGGCATCCTAATGATTAGTGACAGAAAGATAAAAGCTACTTTCAGAAAAACACTGTAGAGAATCCTCAAAACCCCTAAAAATAGATATACTATATGATCCAGCTATCCTACCTCTGGCGATATATTCAAAGCAAATGAAGTCAAGGAGACATCTGCAAATGTGTGCATGTTGCTGTATGGTTAACAATAACTGAGAATCAACTTAGATGCATACTTAGAAAGAAGGAAATGTGGTTTATGAATATTATTTACCCATGAAACAATGGTTTGCAGCAAAATGGATGCAGCTAGAGGATAGTAAACTAAGTATGTTAGGCACAGGAAGATCAGAAACTCACATGCTTCCTCATATTGGCTGTTAAAAACACTGCAACAGAAATTACTGGAGATTAGGAAGGGAGCAGGTAGAAAAGGAGCTTGTATGATGTGGACTGAACTGTAACTGTGTAAAAACAGTAGCTTTTAGTACTCTGGATTCTATAGTTTTAATTGTTTTTGAGCTTATTTATCTATTATACGTGTGAGGAATATATACCATGGAGTGAGTGTGAACATCAGGTTCTTAGCCTTGGCTGTAATCAACTTCTCCAGTGGAAGCATCTGATCAGCACAGTTGTAATAGCCTATTGTGTATTTTACTAATGAATTAAAGACAGCAAGTCTTCAACTACAAGGTATGTTTGAATTATTGAGATGGAAATGTAATTACCCTGACTTGAGTAGTATATACTACATACAACTACTGAATTACCTCAGTGAGCCTTACACACTTCTCTGATTAAAGCAGTAAAAATCAATTAGAAAAGAATAATGCTGGGTTATAAAATAGCAAACAAAAATTAAAAAGGTAGACCAAACCATATAGAAACAAACTCCTGGCATGCAGAAAAGTGAATTGCAGGGTTAGATAGTAAGTCATTGTATGTGGATGGCCCATAAGCCAGGAGGCTTTTATGATCATTAATTATATTTCAAAATCTTGTATAATGATGAATGGAAACTTTTAAAGGGCACTGGCTCTTTTGAAGAATGTATGATCATTAGTTTTATAAGTGATGTTGGCCTTTTTGCAATATGATGTTGTTTTTCAAGCTCCATCCATCTCTAAGACTGTCTGTTACAGAGAAAATGCTGGGAATCCTCCATATCAGCCAGTGTTGCTTATACAAGATCATCTCCTTGCTGACATGGCAATGAGAGGGTCAGACACTATACCTCATCAGGAAAACAAGCTACAGGAACAGAGAGAGCACATAAAAATCCTCAAGAGGATATACTGCATGCTCAAAGAATAAGGATATGAGAAACAGTCGTCTTTGTTCCCAGAAATTATAATAAGTAAATGCTTTCAGGTATTGGTCAAATAGCTGATTCTGTTTGTTTATAGAACTGATGACCAACAGGAATGTTTTGTTCCTGTCATGGATAACTCATCAAATAAAATCTCAAAGTACTTCTCAAAAGGACTGTATGACAGCCAGGATGTTACAGGGCATTGTCTCCAGGTGACATGCGGGAAATCAAACAGACTGCACCTAATGGTCTGAAGGTCGGGAGTACCATGTACTGTAAGTGATGCATCAATGCGATGCTTTAGAACAGGAACAAGGTGCTATTGTTCCTTGGAAAACTTACTCACTATTCTCTAAAACAATAACATTGATACTTCTATAGAAAGGTGTTTGGTGTCACGTATGAATGTGGCTCTTACGAAAACTTTAGACTCAGTGTACTCTACAGAGAAAGAATTTACTTTGACACCTTTTGTAAGTAAATGGGGGCATAATTTTTGTCAGCCATTCAAATAAATATATCCACATATAAATTGCATCACAGTACATGGCACAATATCGCCTGGTCCTTGGTTTATGTGTGTTGTTTAGCTACATTCCTGGAATAATAACAGAAAATATGAGCTAGAACTATCAACATTTGACTTGATATCTTATGCTAGATATGTTGGCTAAGTGTTCATTAATTTTGTCAATGCAAATTTTAAAGGATTATAAAAGTAAGAGCTACTTTGGTGGATCCAGCAATGGTTGGCACCAATATAAGTGAATACATTTTCATTCTACTAGATATTATAAGCAATTGGCCATAAGGAATGACTTGCCACACATTTTAAATTCAGGAGTGCATGCATTAGTAAAATTACTGTGAACAATGATTCAGCTAGCACAGCTAGATCACCTTCAAAATGCTGTCCAAGGGTACACTTGTTCAGATGGAGGTTGTGATAGTGTGGCTCACCAGACTGCCTCCTCCTGTGTTTTAGAACTCAGGATGCTCCTTTTCCTTGGACAAACCAGGTAATGTGCTGAGTCAAGAGTTCATGGGGAAAGATTTTTCAGGTGTTCTCAGCAAAAGGTATCACTCCATAACTGGTTTTAAAAAGTTCAAGAGAGCAGGGTGGTAGTGGTACACGCCTTTAACCCCAACACTCAGGAGGCAGAGACAGGTGGATCTCTGAGTTCTAGGCCACTGTGGTCTACAAGAGCTAATTCCAGGACAATATCAAAATCCATAAAGAAATCCTGTCTCAAAAATCAAAAATAAAATAAAAAAATAAAAAAGTCCAAGAGAAAGAAAGAATTAAATTAACAGTAATTTTTACATGCTAAAGTGTGAGTCACAAACTGCAAACCTCATGTGCATGAATATTGCTATTTTCCATTAACTTGTTCATAGGTCTTTAGCACTTAGGAGTAGGTACCTTAGAATAATATCAGCTCTTGTTCTTAACTGAAGTGGGTTCCTTCTCTTGATGCTCACTTCTAAGCTTACCACTACATTTGGTGGTATCCAAGGACATAGAAAACATACACTTTCTTTGAACTCTAATCTCTTTTAGATCTGATTGCATCCTCTAATAGAACACACTCTTGAGCTAAATGGTCACATTTAATCTCCATTTATAATTCCAAAACGAAAGAGATTAAATGCGTTAGAAGTAAATGTTTGAGTTTATGCTAATTTTTTCCCCTGCTGCCTTATCTCAAAATAGTTCTATGCCTTGGCAAAGTCCAGCAAAGAATTACTGAGTTGTACTCCATTTGATCTCATTCAAAAGATACCCAGCCACACTTGCACATTCAAATATTCTATTTTCTAGGAAACTTACACAGAAAAGCATTTTAATGTTATGCTTGTATATAGCCAAATGGCAAGATGGCATTTAATATTTTATCATAAAAGCAAACATCACTGCACATTTTGGGGAATTGAATTGTCCAACTTATCCATCCTGTATCTTAGCTGAGAGCTACTGAGACATGATTGAAGGAAATAAGTGTTTTCTTGTACAGTGAACCTTGGCTACATTCCACATTTTCTTTTCCCAATCTTTATTGGGCCCAGAAAAGTACATACACATAAAGATGATAAAACAAACAAAAATTAGGAAAAAGCGTTTTGTATTAGTCAGGTTTCTATAGATAAACAGAACTGAAAAAATAAATATGGAATTTACTATAATGGCTTATAGGCTATAGTCCAGCTAGTCCAGAACTGACTCTCCCCACAGAAAGTCTAAGAATCCGTAGTTTTCCAGTCCAAGAAGCTAGTTGTCTCAAAGTCTACAAGAAAATTAAAAATAAAAGAATCACGCATAAAAGTCTAGTTACCAGCTGGAGAATAATCTTGGTTGAATCACAAGCCTCTTGAATGCCAGACAGAGATGTGCTTGACTAAGGATCAAATAGCCCCAGTTGTTGCAAGGCACAAAGCTGGTGTGACTGGAATAAAGTGAAGTAGGAAGAGCGTCTCATTCCTAAGCCATTTTTCTTTAGTTATTCCTTGTTGTGCCTCTGAGTCTTCAATAATGAATGGAACTCAGCTGATATCAACCATACTTGATGGTTGTTTCATTGTTAAGGACTTTAGTGGATATTAACTTTCAATAAACACTAACAAAACATGTTATCTATTATTCATCTTTAAGGCAAATATTTATTCAGCATCTACTCTACTTGATTCCATGAGGTAGAGCTGTGATCAAACAGAACCCGATAGTCAAAAGAGAGGCTGATATTTACATCAACAACTAATTTATATGATATAGTGCATTCAGCAGCTGAGACAGAAATGTCCTATAATCTGCATGCTGTTTCTACACTTTCTAGAAGCTCAGAACAAACATTTTCATGATACATGTTTGACACAGTTCTTGGAGGCTCACACTTGGGTTCTTGGAGACCCACTCACAATGGGTCTTTGCTACAGATCCTGAAGCTACGTGGTCCTGGTAAGGACTCACTTCTTCAAGACACTTTTTGTCTAACCATTAATAAGGAATCATGATGTCATGAAAGATGCACATGATTCATTTTTTTCCTACTGAAAATCCTCCCTGCAACAGTTCATCCCACCTCTCAAAATATACAATAACCTTGGTGTAAATAACAGCCTTCTTGATGTTTATTTACTTCTACAAGCCAGCCAAGCTCTACACATTTTCGTATGTGATAGGTGATGAAAGCTTAGGACTAGCAAGCTGCTAACTTTACAGAGCCAGTAAGTGCAGGGAAATGAGACAAAGCAGTTTGGCTCTGAAGTCCAAGTTCTTATGACCCCGGTTATATTTAAATTGATTTTAACTTCATATTAACACTCATATGAAGTATTTTCCTTTCTTTTTCCTTCCTTCCTTCCTTCCTTCTTTCCTTCCTTCCCTCCTTCTTTCTTGTCTTAGTCACGTTTACTGTTGCTATGATGAAACACCATGACCAAAATCAACTTGGAGAGGAAAGGGTTTACTTGGCTTACATCCCTAAATCACGTGAGTTAAGTTAGGACAGGAACTCAAACAGAGCAGGAACCTGGAGGCAAGAGCTCATGAAGAAGCTCTGGGAGAGTGATATTTTCTGGTTTGTTCCTTATGACTTGCTTGACATGTTTTCTTATAGAACATGTCAGGATCACCAGCCCAGATATGACATCACCTACAATGGACTGGGTCCTCCCCTCCACCATTCTCTAATTAAGAAATTACAGGCTCGCCTCTTATGGAGGCATTTTCTTAAATGGGGCTCCTCTTTTCAGATGACTTTAGTTTGTAACAGGTTGATGTAAAACTAGCCAGCAGTCAATCTTCCTTCCTTCCTTCCTTCCTTCCTTCCTTCCTTCCTTCCTTCTTTTCTTTTTTCCTTTCTTCTTTTTCTTCCTCCCTCCCTCCATTCTGCCCTTGTTCCTTCCTTGCTTCCTTTCTTCCTTTCTCCCTCATTCTCTGCCTCCCTCTTTCCAGCCCCTCTATTTTTCTCTCTTTATTTCTTGGTGTTACTAGGGATTAAACCTATTACTAGGCAAGTATTCTTCAGGAGCTATATCTCAATATTCTAGAAGATAGAGTCAAAATTAGTGACCAGCCCAGGGTTACAGGTGTATTTAATAGTGCATCTGAATTCAGGTTTGCATTGCCTGTTGTAGTAGTAAGAGGCAGCGGGGCTGTGTCCCCAGCACCCCAGCTGCCTGCTTGGCTAGCTTATGCCCGAAATAACAACACACAAAGTGTATTCATTTAAACACTGCTTGGCCCATTCTCTTCTAGGCTAATTCTCACATATTAATTTAACCCATTTCTAATCATCTGTGTGTAGCACCCCAAGGTGCACTTACTGGGGAGATTCTAGCCTATGTCCATCCTGGGTCGGAGCTTCATCCCAGGAGCGGGGCATGGCGTCTCTCTCAGGGGTCTGCTCCCGAGAGGAGAGCTGTCGAGACTGACCTCACTTCCTCTTCCTCCCAGCGTTCTGTTCTGTTTACTCCTCCCACCTATCCTCTAACCAACAAAATGGGCCAAGGCAGTTCCTTTATTAGCCAATGACCTTCTTCCATCAGCCTGTCTTACCTAAAAGGCTCAAATAGAATCACTGGTTCTTGAACATAATATTAATACCATGCTCAATTTATATATCTTTGATTTTAGCATAATTTTATACACAAAAGATATTCCATAATTGTTTTCTAAAAAGCTTTATTAGAGTATGAGACATGGCCAAAGCTGTAACAATTTGGAATTCAGAGTAAAATAATACTGAAAAAGTGCAAAAGTCTCATAAATTCTAAGTATATAAAGGGTTAAAACAGTTAAACTAATAGACATATTTGACATACAGTATTCCAAAGAAATATTTTGTATGTACTTTGACTTCATGCCTCTCCATTTCCTGAGCATAGCCTGTCCAAAGCACAAAAGAAGTGATTTTAAAATAAGAAACCTGGCAATCCACTTGACAATGAGGTGAGCAGGCACACTCAGCAGAGATGAAGTAGAGGCATAGCATTGCTCTTGACATCAGGGATGAAGTACTGGCATAGCATTGCCCTTGACATGATGAGATAAACATGTCAGTTTACCTCTCTGGTCATCTTCCTTAAGACCTGTAACCCGATGAGAACAACATCAGATAAATCTCAGCCAAGGCTACACTACAAAACACCAGCCTCAAAACAGGGAAAGGTGACACAAAGCTTACGGAAGTTTGAGAGCATGCGCAGGCTACAGCAGCCAGAGGAGAGGGGATTATTACTGTAGTACAGACTTTCAAATGAGATCTTGAAGCAGAAAAAGATCCCGGGGGGGGGGAACAACTGAAGACCTTTGAATCAAATATAGACATTAATAATGTTTATTTTATATTAATATTAATGTATGTTGATTTAATTGATATCCATATCTATTAATGCATCCACATTAGTTTGCTAGCTGACAAATGTGAAATACCAATGTGAGAAGACAACTGTCTATGATGTACAGGAATTCAGGGAATTGTCTTTGCAATTTCTTATCAATTCAAAATCTATTGTAAAATACAAAGTTTACTTTTAAAACATACATGAAGCAAGTCCGGTTTTATCCCATGCTTTTCCAGACCCAGGCCAGCTGGCCTTGGTGAGCTCCCGATAGAACATCCCCATTCTCTCAGTGTGTGGGTGTACCCCTCGCGGTCCTGAGTTCCTTGCTCGTGCTCCCTCTCCTTCTGCTCCTGATTTGGACCTTGAGATTTCTGTCCGGTGCTCCAATGTGGGTCTCTGTCTCTGTCTCCTTTCATCGCCTGATGAAGGTTAATATTCAGGAGGACTGGGTCTGAAAAAGCATGGGATAAAACTGGACTTGCTTCATGTCCAGTTGAGGACATGAGGACTACTGAGAACTCAAGAACAATGGCAATGGGTTTTTGATCCTACTGCACATACTGGCTTTGGGGGAGCCTAGGCAGTTTGGATGCTCACCTTACTAAACCTCGATGGAGGTGGGCGGTCCTTGGACTTCCCACAGGTCAGGGAACCTTGATTGCTCTTCGAGCTGATGAGGGGGGGACTTGATCTGGGGGGGGGGGGGGAAATGGGAGGCGGTGGCGGGGAGGAGGCAGAAATCCTTAATAAATAAATAAATTAAAAAAAACATACATGGAGAACTAATGCATAGTGGTGAACTTTATTCATGATTATTTTCTAAATACCGGAATTGTGTGGACTGATAATCAACAGCTCCTGGGAGTCCATTGCTGTCCTATCTACTCTTCTTTTCTCCAGGTTGACAGAACATTGGTGTATACGTAGGTAACAGCTGTAATATGGATGTTGTATCTGCTCTTCTCATCTATCTTCTCTATCTTAAGATAGAGAGGACATTGGGGGACAGATAACAGGTGTCATTCTGGTGTTGTATCTCCTCTTTGCTCTTGTATCTACTCTTCTTGCCTCCAGATTTGCAGAGAACTGGACTATAACAGCTGGAATGGTAATGACAGAAGGATTGTACCCCACCTGTCCTTATGAAACTGAACATCCCACGAAGATGCTGGAGTTCCCAGATGCCTTTAAAATGCTACCATGCCTTTCCAACACAAAATTCCTCCTTATTCTTAACACCATTTGCATTTTCACCCGCGGCTCGGGAAGAATTGTATCACCTTGTGTGGGAGCCTACAGAAGTGGACTCATTCTACCTTGACTAAAGTTCGAAGAGTTAAGGCAGACACCTTGCTTTCTCATTATTATGAAAGGAGGTTTGACCCTAGGTGTGGCTACTAACAGAATTGACCTAGGGTGTGGTTACTTGGTGTTTTGGGTATTGAGAAGGTGATTACATTATTTGTTCCTTGTATCATGGTAAAGAAGTCTCTTCCCTTCCCCCTCCTCTTTGGATTGTGGTATCTAAAGCTTATTGGAAATAAATGAGAGGCGAATCTCGGTATTTACCATATGCTTTTCCCAACTCTATCAGCTGTCTCTTGTCTATTTCTTTCTTAATCCTCATACTTTCTTCCACGCTTAGACACATAAGCCCAGGCAGGACCTGGTAGTTGTTGACCAACGTTGAATATGACAATATTGTATAAATTGGGCTAAGTTAAAGAACAGAAAGAGTAATCAGGGCTTAAAAAAAAACCCTAACTACCTGTTTGAAAGTGAACATATTCTACTGTCACGTTTTCCTTTGAGCTGTCTTAAAGCCAAGAAAATAATTATTATATCAGCTTTGAATGGGGCTTCACAGGCAGCCCATAAATCCCTGCTTGGCCAGCAAAGTGCTAGCACTGATGGGCACCTGTGAAATCGCATTCAGATGTCTACCAGCCACACCTAAGCTACAGCTGCCCACACTGCAGGCTGCTGATTGAGGTTCCGAAGCCCCAGTCTGCAGGATAGGACCTCTGTCTGCTTCATGGGTAGGTAGAAACTGGTTTATGGAATGCCCTCTCCTTACTAAGATTTAGTTAGGTATATATTTATTCAAACTCTCCTTTCCATTGCAACAGTTCTCCTGAAGATCTGTGGTCACTTTCTAATTTTGTATCTTGTCTTAAGTGGAGAGCTATTCTCCCCCACATGATTCAGGCTCACAAGGACAGTCATTGGGAAAGACTGTGTTGCTCCTCACTTGGATTAATTCCTTCTGCTCACTGTGCTGCAGCAGCTATTTAGATGCTTTTGGAGACACGGGTGAAATATTGATAGGGTCACCTGGATAAATAATCACCACCTATGACCTGACGTGCCCAGAGGGAATGCAGTAAGGCTGTTAGAACATCTCATTTTTAAATTAATGAATGCAACCTTCCTATTTGATTAATAACAATTAATTGCATTTTTTATTTTCAAGTTACATTGATTCTCATTCTAAAAGACATAACTCAAAATGGTCCTTGTTAAACTGGGTGGGGTTTTTCTGTGAGAATTCACCATGCTTTATCTCAGACTTCCTGAGACTTTCCCTGTTAATAATTTCAACCAACCACCATTGGGGATGCCTGTGTTTATTTCATACTTTTTTTTTACCACATGTTGATATCTAGCATTAATTATTGACATTCAGTAGATAATGTATTGTTAAGTTAAGTGAACAAAATGCTAGATTTTACATTTGGAGAAATAGGCCTTAAACATAACATTTTCTTTTGTTTATAATTACGAGATATCCCTTTTGCCCATGAAACTGAACTGTACCAAGACTCATAAAATGTCTTTGAAAATCTGTAATTGAGCTGGGCAGTGGTGGTGCACACTTTTCATCCCAGCACTTGGAGGGCAGAAGCAGGCAGATCTCTACAAGTTCAAGGCCAGCCTGGTCTATAAGACCTAGTTCCAGAACAGGCTCCAAAACTACAGTGAAACTCTGTCCTGACCACCCACCCCCCTTGTGTAAATTATGAAGTTTAAAGACACAGGTGAAATAATAGAGATCACCCCCAAAACTGCTTCCTGTCAGATCAGCTCTTACTAACATAATTTAAATGTTTATGGGAACATTTTGTGGGAATACAGTCTGATAGCCTCAGGAATGCCAGTGGCAGACAGGCAGAATATGCACTTTAATCCTATGCTGTTTAAATCTAAACCCTTGTAATCTTTTACATAAAGATGTGATCCAGAGTCATTAAAAAGATGCACATCTGGCTGAGTCTTTTCAAAGCTTTGCACCCTCCCTATGTATTCTGATAAAGGAACTGTGTAACTCACAAAGGCTTCTTGTCTACAGTTTCTGAGTAAGAAAGATGCAGGGCAGGACTAGCTAAGAGAGTTACAAACTGAGTTAGTGGTTCTGAAAACTCAGACTTACTGAACCAGGAGAGACTGAATCCTCTTGAATATTAGGGTTTCATATTGTCCCATATTTCCACCAAGGTGTTAGAAGGTGGGATGTCAGACAAGAAGCATTGCCAAGGAATGCTACGGAAGATAGACAAGGCTCTCTCCTAAGAGCAAGATTATTTGCAGGCCATCAAAGAAATAGCATTGATGTTCACACAATCCATGACACATTGAGGTGAAGCATTGCTTTAGGCAAACAGCAGGCATTTTGTAAGTACTCATTACTTTAAGAAACTGCTCTCAGAAGTCCTACTTTAAGAAACTGCTCTCAGAAGTCCTAATGGGAGCCTTCTACTAATGTTGGCCTAACAGCTAATCAATTCAAGGGCCAAAACTATTTCGCCATTTGATTTATTTTTGATTCTAGGTAAAGGAATATATATGCAGCTAGTGGTTAATGAGGAAAAAAAGTGTCTTAATATACAGAGGCAGTCTGGGGTTGAAAGCTCAGCTAAATACATGGTTTATGTTTTCTTAGACCTTCTACTACCACTGGGGTAGTTGGAGTTTCATATGCTGTTTGGTTTCGTTAAATGCCAGCATTGGAGAGTTTTCCTTAGCTGGGTGCTTAAATTGAGGGTTTCATTAATTTTTTGAAAAAAGGAATTGATAAATAAAATGCCATGCATTAGTTCTTCTCATTCACTTTATCATAAAATATTTCTACAAAACTAATTTTGTATTCTCTTTAGTAGATCAAATTTTAGTATGTAGTGAAACTGAAGGGTCTGATTTCAAATAGAGGATGGTGCATAGGGCATAATTTCATCCATGTGATGTGCCATACAAGTTTCTCCTTGGGATGTAGATCATACAATCTCCTGACATAGAATAGTAGGGGTCTCAAAAAGTAAAACAAAAATATAGCAAAAGTGTTGGTACAGCTAGTATCTATAAGCACACAGAGGACCAGAGATTCTGTTTTAAAACCTTGTGCACCAATTGTCTGTATCAATCACTTGCATTATTAGAAAATCTCTAATTATAAATATGTGATATTTTAGACACCGTGGTGGGTTTACTTAAGACATTATGAAAGCACATTTTGCTAGGAACATGGTTGGCAAGGAAAAATAGGCTTTGGCTCACAGTTACCAAGCAACAGTTAGTAATTACTAACTGGCCCCTTTTGCATGGGCAGAAGAAAGTCATAATAATAGAAGTATGTGGTGGAAGAAGTCATTCACTTCGTAATGTATAGGAAGCAGAGAGGGCAATAGACTATGGCTAGGGACAGGATATCCTAATGAATCCACTTACAGGGTCTTATTACTTTCAGATAGTCTTCTGAAGTCTTCAGAATCCCTCCCTTCAAACAGTGCCACAATCTGGGGTCCTCATTTTAATCCATACTCCAGAGAGGACACACTTCATATTCATCCCATAACACCACTTTAACAGTATTACTCTTGGGTTGTTTTTCATTTGAGAATTTCTCTAACTTACCATTTTCATCGTTTCACCTTCATGAATAAATTGAAGCAAAGGGGTTCTATGTATCACTACTGCCTAAGAATTCAACTACAGAGGCTCCAATGCTCTTCTCCACAGTCAGCCTTCATAGCTTTGATGTTTGTTTGCACTACCTATAAGCTTTGAATGTTTTGGTGGGCGTTTGAATCTTTCTGTGCCTTGGTTTACTTATTTGAAAATTGGTGGTGATATTCAGTTATATTACTGAGTGATAACAATTGAAAAAGTATGTATAGAAGTATATAAAGAGTGCTTAAAATAGTCTAGACTATGACTAGTGTTCATAATCATTACTTACTATTGCAATTATGGTTTATGCAAATCTATCCTAGAGTCTCTATCAGGGATAGTTGATTATAAAAGACTCCAAAGAATATAAATACTATCAGCAAAATAACCATATGAAAAATTTATTGTTATTTTTGAAAGTTAAAATTGGGAAGCCTTAACTTTCAAAATAGTTAATAAATAGTTAAAATATCATAATTAATAAAGACTAGTTTCGCCGGGCGGTGCTGGCGCACGCCTTTAATCCCAGCACTCGGGAGGCAGAGGCAGGCGGATCTCTGTGAGTTCGAGACCGGCAGGGTCTACAGAGCTAGTTCCAGGACAGGCTCCAAAGCCACAGAGAAACCCTGTCTCGAAAAACCAAAAAAAAAAAAAAAAAAAAAAAAAAAAAAAAAAAAAAAAAGACGAGTTTCACAGGTGATCTTCAGAATGCTTTTGGACCAGAACTTGGAAAACTCTCTGGATTTCTAGGACAGATAATATACATCTCTTGCTTTCTTCAAGTTCTCTTGACCCCTTATTCCTTATCTCATCAGCTTTAACCAAAGGTCCCCCTTGTCCATTTATTCAGGGGTGCGCTGCATGACAAAAGGCTGGTAGCATATACAAAGTGATGATTTACCTGCTAACGTTAGCCTGAAGCTTTTTGAAAGCTTTCCAAATTGTTTGGCAAGTTACTGGTATATCTACTGTATTAATCTTCCCAAAGATAAAAATGTAAATAAAGAAAAAAATCAAGAGGCAGGAAGAAGATATCTCTTCAGGGAAATCCCAAAACACTGATGTCAACATCCAATCTTAGCCCTACTAATTTAGGGTAATTTTTGTCAAATACATGATGAGAAATCAAAATATTTAGCATGTGATTTTTATTTTCCAAGTTCTTTCCTGGTTTCTGTTTTGAAATAACACTGCTAAGAGCCTTTACTAAATATAGATGGAGCAACAGGCCAGATAAACACTATATGTGTATAATAGTATAATGTGCACTTAACATAATAATTTCCATATTGGATAGTTGACTTTAGATACTCCATATGTTTATAAACAATAATAAATAATCAATTCCATAGTATAAACTGGAAAATTCAGCCCTGCAAAGAGTACAATGTTCAGAATTTGCAAGTATATGTATAGAATTAAATCTATGGGTATATATTAGCATTCATGAATTTTACATATTCCTTGTTTACAACCAGTCACAATGTAGTACATTTAAGAGCAACTATATATTACTGTAAACACTTTAATAGCTGGCTGATTGAATTATTACCACCTATTTTAAGCACTCAACATGGAAAAAGCAGAATATGTTATATTTCCATTCATCATGAGTATTCCAAAGAGTGCCATTAACTCATTCTCTCATCAGGAAATGTAGTGGAATGCCACTTCTCCACCCCCTTAAAGTCTACAGGTCTGGGAAATGTATTTATTATACATGATCCAAATGGAAATACTGTATCCCACTTTCTGTGACGCATTTCATTTCCAGTGGCTCATCCTCCCGTCTGTCCAGATTTTGATCCCACTTGCTGATGTAAAAATATATGGGTACCAGAAAAGCCTAGAATGCTGCTGAGGTTTCCTATGGAAGAATGCACTTGTGCTGGTTTGTATAAGAATGGCCCCCATAGGCTCATATATTTCAATGTTTAGGGAGTAGCATTCTCTTGGAATGAATTAGGAGGTTTTGACTTTGTCGGTGTCAGGGTGGCCTTCTTGGAAGAAGTGTATCACTAGGGGTGGGCTTTGGGTTTTCAGAACTGTAAGCCAGTTCTAGCATCTTGCTCTTCCTGCTGCCTACAGACCCAGATGTGGAACTCTCAACTGCTTCCCCAATACCCTGCCCACCTGCCTGCTGCAGTGCTCCTGCTACGATGGGAATGGACTGAACCTCTGAAACTGTAAGCCAGTTCCAATTAAATTGTGTTCTTTTATAAGAGTTGACATGGTCATGATGTTTCTTCACAGCAAGAGAATACTAACTAAGATATCACCTGAGGCCATTGAAACAGAGAAGAGCCCAAACCCACACTTGCCAGATAAAACTGGGATTTAAGGGGCACAACTTTAGAGGAGATTCCATAAGCAACACATCGCAGAAGACACAGACTTCTGGACTCACATTGGCTAGATAATTCTTAAACGTTAAACTTGTGGGGGGAAAAGAATAGGAAAGATGAAGAGTTTCACATATAAAGGACTTAACAACCCAGCAAGGAAAAGCTGGTTGAATCAAGTTCAGACACGTTGTCATTGCCATAATCTGTAGGGAAGAAATAAAAGAGCAGCCGAGAAAGGGACTACAGGTTTATTTGCCATTATCATAAAATAATATTTTGATCTAAGGTGCCAGTGGAGATGTGAGAGTTCTCAATTCAAGTTCAAGTTTCACATGCCATTCTTCTTGGTGAAAGGGGAATGAAGACTCATGGTATTTCGCCAGCTCCCAGTTCCAAGTTTGCCTTTCACCAAGAGGTGCACGCATCCCTTGTGGCTGGTAGATGATATATTATTGAATGAAGGCAAGCAAATGGTGATAAAGACAGCTCCAAGCAGAGTGCGTTAAAAGTGAGCCATCTGATTGATAGTTAACTAAGAGAAATGTAGCTAAGTGGCATGAATTCCATTTCTAAGTCCAAGACATCTGACCATGCTACTTGACTTCATTAGATTTGGTGACTTTACTGCAAAAAGTGATTGGGTTGTAAATTTGATTCTCACTTTCTTTGATAGAAGGTTAAACCCTTCTTTTTCTATTAACCACAAGGATTTCTTTGCTTTTTCAATCCCTTGATCTTATCTGTCATTACTAATTCCAGTCATAACATTAGTGAATGAACATTAAGCAGACTTTCAGTATTTCTACCCCTCTCCCCAACAGGTGGGGGCTTGGCTTGTTGACATGAACTCCCATACCAAGAATTCTCTTGCCTCAGCCTCTCTGGTAGCTGGGACAATAGGTGCTTACCACCAAGTAGCTTGGCTAACCTCTTATTCTTCTACTGGAAGCCTATATTGTCCTACAGACCCTTTTGTTCTCCAGATCTTTCATGTCACCTACCACCCACCTATTGTTCTTGAAGCAAATCTCCTCTTGCCTTTCACGTTCTCATTATTTTCAAGTTATATTCTCCCAGCTTTAGTTCCTTTGACCTTTTTCGTGTCGTCTATCAGCTCTTTAATGGCATCGTGTGGAAACTGCCGCACTTGAAGCAAAGATTTCGTCGTGGTTGGGAGCTTTCCCACTATGGCTCCCTTGTTTTCCTTTAATTGCAAAGCAGCTTTCTCCAGTGACATCCGGCCCTGCCCCCACCCCAAATTCTCTTCTGTGAAAGACATGTTTGAACTTTCTGCTTGACTACTCCTCAGGCAAGCTGAGGGGATCAAAATTTAAAAACACAAAGCAAAATGGAACAAGTGTGTCATACTACGGCTGCTTCTAGGCTATGATTTTGTAGGGCTTGTTTGTCTTTTAAGACTTATTCCAGCAGCTTTGGTATCTTTAGGCAGCCGACTTTGCTTATCTCCACGGGGGGAGGGCATTTCTCCATTTTCTTTCTTTCTTTTTTTTTTTAAAATATTTATTTATTTATTATGTATACAATATTCTGTCTGTGTGCAGGCCTGAAGAGGGCACCAGACGCCATTACAGATGGTTGTCAACCACCATGTGGTTGCTAGGAATTGAACTCAGGACCTTTGGAAGAGCAGGCAATGCTCTTAACCGCTGAGCCATCTCTCCAGCCCCTCCATTTTCTTAAAAGACTGTAATACCTCAAGAGTTTATCAAGACACATCGATGCACACTTGTAATTTTAGCATTCAGAAGGGATTTGTGGGAAGAATAAAGCTACACAGCAACCTTGAGTCCAGCCTCCACTATATAGCGAGACTGTCTCAAACTGCAAAACAAACAGAATCTACACTGCAGCATTTTGGCTTTTGCCATTGTTTTTTCTTTAAATTTCTTGCATTTTAGTCACAGAAATATAACAGTTTCCAAAGAACCTTCTTATCCTTTAGGTTGGGGTCTAGAAGTCCCCTTTTAAATTTTTCTACCACCTTCTTACTATGTCCATGTTCTAGGCTCTTACTTTTGCTGACAGCTCTCACTGTCTTCATAAATTTGAATCCCTAACATTCCCTCATTAGTTATATTCTGAACTCTCACTAATTTCATTTGCCTTACTACAAAACGTGGCAACCTTGGCTTAGCAATTCAGTAACATTTCATTAGCATCCAAGAATGCCCCCCTACCACTCTCAACCTCCAGCCAAGTCTACACTATAGATCCCTAACCTTGGATAACCCCATCAAGCCCTGTCTCCTTTCCTCCAACTGGGCTGTCAGCAGTAACTAGAGAAAGTCACAAAGCCAAGATAATTGGGTCCACTGCAATTTCATGCTAAGCAAACACAGACAGGTCTTCCCTGCTGCGCAAGGAATCCTTTGATTTATCTATTTGCAGAAGTCCCCCTTTGTGCCTGGATGTTACAATCTAAGCCCCCCAGTGAATGCCCGAAACTTCAGATAGTAGTGAGTCCTGTTAGACTGTGCTTTTCCTATTCAAAGGTACCTAAGAGAAAGTTTAATTTTTAAATTAAGCACAGTAAGAGATTAATAATAACAGAATAATTATAATAACATATCATTATAAGGCACATAAATATGGTCTCTCGATTTAAAAATATGATACTGTAGATCTTACTAACCTCAGCAGGCATTTTTTTTTTTGCATTTTCCACTGAGCCATGCTCACCTTTTCACTTAAAGGAAGCATATCTGAATTGCCAGCATCACTTTTCTTGAACCTTGAGCGTATTAGCAATTGCTCATAGCTGACATGCTGCTATAGCCATTCTGATAACCAAGATGCTTACCAAGTGGATAATGGGCCGATATTGTGTGAACCAAGGATACTCTGGGCAAAGGGAGAAGGTGGTGGTGATTTCATCATGCTGTTTAGAGTTGTATGGCATTTACAGCTTATGCACAAGGGCTGTGTAAATGGCTCAGAGAAAGAGCATTGGTAGCTTTGAGAACCCAAATCTGATTCCCTGCTCCCACATGGTGACTCACAACCATTCTTAACTCCAATCTTAGGGGGTTTGATGGTTTCTTTTGGACTCTGTGGTCACCAGACACACACATGATAAAAAGAGACATAGATGCAGAGAAACGCACATCCACATGAAAACCTCTGCATTATATGTTTCTGGGATTTTTTATTAATAGTTTAAAAAAAGGATTAGTTGTGATTATCTGAAACTTCAAAGTGAAGTTGGGTTTAAACAGGTGATCTCTCTCTCTCTCTCTCTCTCTCTCTCTCTCTCTCTCTCTCTCCCCACACACACACACACACACACACTTCTCTCTCTCTCTCTCTCTCCCCCACACACACACACTTCTCTCTCTCTCCCATGTGTGTTGTGTGTGTTTATGTGTGTCTATGAAGGATGGGAGAAACATCTCCCATGGCACCTGGAACATATTACACCTTGTTATCATTTTACTCGGATCCCCACTCCCACAGTCACCTGAGGGTTCTAAATTACTTAGAGTGACATCATAAAAGCTCTTCCTGAGTGTTCCTTTCTTTAACTTTTCAGAGTGTATAAAAGTTCTTCCTGATGTATTCTGTTTGTACCAGAGTCACAGTATCTCCCATCTATGTCATCTTTCTCCCTATGCACTCTCTTAGAACCCTGCCTCCCTCTGTCTTTAGCATCAGTTAGTATTCCTTTTCTACAATATCTTCTCTGTGCCAGTGTGCAAGCATATATTTAGTGTTCTTGAAACTTTACCTCCAAAACGTTTTATGGGTAATAATGATTAAATGCTACACGTGATTAGATGCTAAGATTTATGGAATATTGGTAATAATCTGAAAGGGAAGATAAGAGGGATGAGAAACCATTCTTTAGTGTGATAGAAGGTTGAGAACAGTAAGAGAACTCAATCCCTGAAGGAGTTGCCTGGAACATACAGTAGACTAGGGGTGTGGCCACTGTTAGTAAGAAAATGGTGATCAGTACTCCATGTTACAAATGCATTTGTTGAGGCCAAAGCCACATGTTTTTTCTATGTGGTAGTTTACATGACTTGAAAATGTTCAGTGTCTGCTCCCTGTTGGAAATCGAAATAAAACCAGATAATCCATAATGGTGGAGCTTGAGCCCAGGTACCTAATATAAGCATCTAGCTGCTTGTGGCCAGGATTGACACTAGCTGAGGATGAAGTGAATCACACAATGCTGAGGACAAGATATTCCACTGAAAATGAGGATGGACACAAACTGAGGCTGAATCAATGCTCAGGACAAGAAATTCCATTGAAGGTGAGAGGGCAAAGTACATTTCCATTTGCCTCACCAGAAGACTGGATTCTTTATCCTTGGATATAAAAGCTTCCATCCTCAATTGAATTGAGATACTGGAAACAATTGTATTTTTGTAACACAACTGCCAGACTTATTATGGCGTGTATGACACATCCTTATAGATTCATTCTCTGAAAGATCAGTGTGGGCCTTTAACTGATGAACCAACTTTGCAGGCTCCACATTCTGTTTTCTGAATAAGGTTCTATTGTTTCTTATAAGTTTGAGAGTATAGTATAATTATATCACTTCCCCGTTCCCTTCCGTCTCTCCAAACCCTCCCATATATCTCTCCTTGTTCTCTTACAAACTCATGGTCTCTTTTTTTCACTAATGCTGTGCGTGTATATATGTATATGTATTGATGTATATTCCTAAGTATAATCTGCCCAGTCAGTATAATGTTACCCATATGTGTGCTATCAGGGATGACTCTGGTATTATAACCAATTGCTGTGCTCTTCCCTGAGGAAGATTATTTCTCCCACTATCAGAATCCCTTAGCTGTCTATAGCTCTTTTGTAGGGTTGAGGTCTTTTGGTCTTTAACTCATCTATATTACCATGATCTATTATTATGTTCTTAATAATTTTAAAGAATTAATCATTTTATGTCAGATTTGTGTTTTATACATACTAACTCTGACTGTGGTTATCATTTATTCTTCGTGCTTTGTCAAAATTTGTTTTAATTTTCATGCAGTTGAATATTTGCAACTTTTTGATTTTTGCATCTGTAGTTGATGATATTTTTACCTTGCTTAAAATGGCTTCGTGCTTGGAATTACTATAATTTTTCTTATAGGATTCTTGTAAGAGTTCAGAATTTAATGTAACATATCAACTTGTCATGGACTAATTTGTATCTAACTTTTGAATACCTGGGATGTAAGGATTTCTCACATTATGCATATCTCTGATGCAAAACAGTTATGGAAAACTATTTCCAAAAATCTGTGCTACAAATTAATAAAAATGAATAAACCACAGAAGTGTATTTTTGGACATTTTATTCAGTCTCATTGTTCTATCTATTACCATGACATGGAAATACCCCCAATAAACCCATTGTTAAAATTATATAATTTATCTAGATGCCAAGAAGTACAGACAATTGTCTTGGTAATTTCCATGTTATTTTCTACAGACATTTTAATAGTGTAAAACCTGTCTGAAAGTAGATACATATTTTTCAAAAACATAATTCTAAAGAAGAAATAATTGACATGACATTCTGTACAATGACTGTGGTCCTGACATTTTTCCCCCTAATTTGATAGTTCAGTACAAAAAGGTTTCCATTGCTTCAGAAAATTGCCACCCTGCTCTTACCAAGCAATGTGCCATCTGTAAAGAAATGTCTCACAGGACCTGTCTCCTACTGTTATATTTGGTGATACAACACGTTTTAATAAACTTGATAACACACAATTAGCATACAGCTATCATACAATTAATAATATAATAATTTTTCAGATACCGACTAAACACTTTTGTGTCAAAAATAATTTAATGTGAACCCCAAAATAGCTTTTAGAGAGCACACAGAAGTGCCATTAGTATTATTATTTTATAATATGCATTTACAAATAGACAGTACATATTTTTCTCAAACCTATTCATGTGTATGTTAGATATAACTATATAAAACTATAACTACAGTTATTTAGTATAGTATTTTAATTAATCTATTATACATAGGAGAATAATAAGAATAGTAAGAACAAGAATAAAGGCAACAAAATGCTTGTTGAAATAGGCATTAAAATTATATACTGATGGACTCAAGTAAATATATATATGTGTATATATATATATATGTAACAACAATAAATAAAAAAGAGCTATGGATTTGAGAGAGGCACTAGAAGCAGACGGTAGTGGCAAGAGAGGTGGTAGAAATACTGAAAATACAGAACTTGTGTATTAAATTATTAAAAATGACATTAAGAAAAATCTTTATCCTTGTAAACTAGTAAAGAATTGTTACAATGTAAATTGATATAAGTAAAAATTGTTACAGTGTAATTTGATATTAGTAAATTGATACTAGTAAAGAATGTTGAGATAATAACATATATTTCATATATAAAACAAATGACAGGTGTTTGGTGCTTACGTTGCCACAAAACGTCTCTCCAAATTAAGTTTCACTAAGAATTATTTGATGGAGAAAAATATTATGTTGAGTGCCACAAAAGAGGAAAGTTATATATTTTTTGTTTGTCTTTTGTTTAATTTTGTTTTTTGAGACAGTCTCATTATATGGCTAGGTTGGCCAAGACTGTTCTCAAACTCATTATCCTTTCGCTGGTGATTCCTGACGAACGGGCACTTTAAGAGCCAACAGTACTATGGACAAGAACATGGGGTAAATGCAAACATGTTGGTTCTGAGATGGCGAAAAGGCTGTGCTTCATAGCAAAGGAATCGATTGAAGCAGTGAGCAGGGATTTAGACTGTGCTAGAATTCTATAGACTGAAGAGCTTTGGTAATGACCTTGTATTAGCTTTTTGTCAAAATTACAAAACTGATGTGATGGACCTATTGGTGGAAAATGTACATTTTGGCTCATAGCTTTAGAGGTCCCAGCTGTGATTGGCATGCACGTGATGAAGCAGTACACCTTGGCTGGAAAAAGGATGGGAGAGCAAAATCACAACAGAGAGTGGAGAAGGTGTTGGAATCCTGTGGAACTTCCAGTTGGTCCTAACATCCTAAAAGTTCACCATCCTGAGGATAATCAAGCCTTTTACAGGAAGGGTCATGGGGAGACATTCAAGGTCCAGAGGATAGCAGGTCTTAAATGCCTCTCACAAAACAAAACAAACTGCTACAACAAGAACAACAAAGCAACAGAAAATCTCCACTTGGCTTCTATCAGCACCTGAGAGCAATTGATTCCTATTCAAGTTTTTAGACCCATTTTTCCATGAATTACAGGTACTAGGATTTGGGTACCTGTGGGATGTTAATGCCTGAGAGATCACAGGAAAAACTCAAAATAATCACAGTTTGACTGCAGTAATAGCCTTTGCAGTCAACTTAGTTCTTCCTCCAATTTTCTTCATTTTATTAGTAGTAATTTCACCTGATTCTAAGACAAAAGGTGGATTCCTGTAATTTTCTCTTCGCTGTCTTTTAGATTATTCCAGTAAATTCCTTTCTGTAATTTTAACTCCTATCTCAGTATCTTTGTCAATCCCAGTTTTCACCTTTCCATTCAGAAACAGCAATGACTTTCTCATTCCTTGACATGCCTCTTCCTTATATTTGCCCTTCAAATAAATATTCATGTTTCCCCCACAAATTCTTCTCTAATCGCTCCCCATGCACATATAACATTTTCTCCTGGTTGTTCCCACCTCACACTTTTTAAATGCTGTAATCTCTGATATTCCTCTGTGATTCTATACTGCTGCCCTCCAAACAAAAACCCTTCTGCGGACGTAGTATCCTACGTCCCTTTCTTTCAAGGGGTGTGCACGTATTGCTTTTAATGGCCTGGCCTCCCTGAACCTGTCATGTAGCAGCTAGAGCCTCTTCACCTGTGGTACCTTTTGTTGGTTTCTCTGAGGACATTTCCGGTCTTTCTTCAAAGCCCCATTGCCCTTGGTATAAGGCTTTATCTATTTATACAAAGATGCCCCAGGAAATCTTATTGATTCCTTTTGGAAAGGTAGCACATGTCTTTTTATTTCTCTGTTTTTTTCTCCTAACACCTGAGCAACAGGCAGTGGAAAGGATATGTATTTTTAAATTCTGAATATTTGCAGGTAACAAAAACAAAGTTTTAAAACTTCATACTTGGAGGTAGTGATTGGGAGTCTGGTGTCAAAAAAATTTACCTAATGGAAGAATGTAGCCTCCACCATCTGTTCTTCGGAGCTGAGACTTAATTTGTACATAAATTTTATCTCACTCAAGATAAAATTGCAACAGACTTAAATCATTTCTACCCAATTGTCCAATTTTCCATTCTATTTTCTTATTTCAGTCTTAGAAGTGTTGAAGGCAGAGAGCTGCATGTGGAAAGGGTTAGGATTTAAATGGACTTAAATTCCCATTAGGGATAAAAAACCAGAGAAGCAGATTCAAGCTGTTGGTTATTAAATAATAATTACATTATTTTTGCAGGCTTACCTCTGCTTCAGTTGTAATAGCTATTTGGAAAACTGTATTGAAGACCATACGAGTCCTAAAAGGCAGCTGATGGCGGAGATAAAAGACACAATAAACTGCCAGAGGAACTCTATTAGTATATTTTTGGGAGAAGTAATTGACCATTGGCAGGGCTGACATTTTAATCACATTTTCTCTTCTATTCACTTACGTTCTTTAAATGCAGGCTGCTGCTCATTGAACTGGAACACCGTGCTGTGTAATCTTGCTGCTCGCCTGAAGTTTACCTGACAGTTAAACATTTCCAATTCCTACAGCATTTTTTAAAAAGTATAATTAAATGATTCTTAACCTTTGACACAATTAACATTTTCTTCCCTTAAAAAAAAAAAAAGCAGGGACTCCTAAGTCCTAAGTACAGTTGCTGTCAGTGAACAGAGTTAAAGTAGTGAGACCAAAGGACTCAAAGAGGTGGAGCTAATGAAAGAAAGAAGATTTTAATGTCACCCTCTTTTTTTTTTGTAAGCAGTTCAATTTCAAAAGTTCAGTTTTGCCGTTTCTATAAAAGTTAAAGTTAAAACTATTCTCAGTGTTTCTTGGAAGAGAACAGTGAAAAGAAATCCTGTATCCAAGATAATGAAACATGCACAATAAGACTTTATAAAAGCTGTTGAGAAATAAACATTTATTTTTAATAAATTAATAAAGAAATAGGACAGTGGAGCTCTGTACTACAGCAAGCCTGGGAATTCATTCTTTGCTTTGGTACTCACCATAAAAACTGACTTTTCCAACTAATCTATCCTTCCATAATAAACCTGCTCAATGTGTTGTGTGTTAAGGAGATCAGAGAAGGAGAGAGATAGAGAGGGAGAGAGAAAGAGAGAAATGGGGGATGAGGTGGTTGTTGAAGTAAGGCTGCTGTCAGTTCCCTGTCGCTTACCCCGAAATAATCAGATCACAGAAACTATATTAATTAAATTACCGCTTGGCCCATTACTTCTAGCTTCTTATTGGCTAGCTCTTACAACTTATTTTTAACCCATCTCCATTAATCTGTGCATCACCACAAGCTCGTGGCCTACCAGCAAAGTTTCAGGGCGTCTGTCTCCGGCAGCAACTCCATGGCTTCTCCCTGACTCTGCCTCCTTTCTTCCAGCATTGAGTTTAGTTTTCTTCACCTAGCTCTGTTTCTGTATAGCTCTGCTGTAGGCCCAAAGCAGTTCCTTTATTAACCACATCAGGTGGTAGAGAGCATCTGGAAGAAAATGGGTAAGGAAAAACATAAAAATATATTGTACGATCTCTTTTTCCAAAAAATAAAACAACAGAAACTGGAATACTTCGCCCTTACCTCCAAAGGTTCAGGTCTTTTCTAAAGAGTTGGTGTGGAAGCTAAGAAGTTAGTATCTGCAACTTCTCCCAAGATGGGAAAAAAAACATTATTATCCTGCTTGGGCCATGCTTTGAGAGCATGATAGAAAAGCTAACCGGTAACTGACTGGTAAGGATTTGCTTCAGGAGCTTGATCTCCTCTGGCAGCCCAAGATGAAAGAGCTTCAGAATCAGTTCATGTGCTGTTATCTTACCATTACTCTGTGAACATGGGTAACCCTATATAATTGTTGGGTTTTTTGTTTGTTTTTTTGTGTTTTGTTTGTTTGTTTGTTTGTTTTTTTGAGACAGGGTTTCTCTGTGGTTTTGGAGCCTGTCCTGGAACTAGCTCTTGTAGACCAGGCTGGTCTCGAACTCACAGAGATCCGCCTGCCTCTGCCTCCCGAGTGCTGGGATTAAAGGCGTGCGCCCCCACCGCCCGGCTATAGAATTGTTTTGATGTAATTTGCCATCTACATCGACTAAAGCTACATCTTTACATAGTCTTAAGTTAAACCTAACGTTAAGTCTTTACTTGACAATTGGCAAATAGACTGAGAAACCAAGGTAGCTCATTCCGCTCTAAGGTACAATCTCTAAAGGAGAGGAATGATTTCTGTCAGTAGACAGTTGGTCCTGTTGCTTTTTGTTCTGTTGCCAATCAGTCAAACATTGGCTCATACGGTCTACAGCTGTCTCCTTTTTCATTGACATACAGAAGTTTCTGTGGTGTTTGACAGTGAAGATACATCCCTTATTGAGATTCTTTAGTTTGTTTCTGCAAGACTTGAGCATGAAAGGCCACCCTCCCATGCATTGCCCTGCACGATAGTGTGTGCGTATGAGGTGTGTATGTGTGTGTGGGGGGGCATGGAAACTTTAGAAGGTGCAGCGTAGCTGTAAAAAGAGGTTAAGTCATTAAGGGTGAGTCTGCAGAGGTTAGAGAGTCCCTTTTCCTGCTACCTCTGCTCCTGTCTGCCAGGAAGAGCAGAACAACTTTTCATCCAGGCTCCCATTGCCATAACACAAACCGTAAGGACATGAAGTCAAGCAGCCACAGGCAGAACCCTGTGAAACCATAAGCTGGAACAAATGTTTCCACTTTAAATATTCCTGCCAGGTATTTGACCAAAGTGACAATAAAAGTGCCTGTGAAGCCACAGTTATCCACAGTTATCCAGTGGAAATTGATTAGCCTTGTTCAGCTAGTATGTGCAAACCAACCCGGTAACAAATTTTCTTACAGGTTACTGGTTGCTTATCTGCCTTATAGAAGTGGACTTCCAGATCCTACCCTTGTCCTGCCTCCCTGTTCAAAATATAGTTTATCTAGCATCTTGGGGTCTCCAATTTGACAGTTTTTGATGACATCTTATCTTCAACACGACTGTAATTTCAAAACTCTGGGACACTTAGCTGCAACTGATAGCATTCTTACCACATCTTGACCAAGATTGGACTGTGTATCTTATTTAATGTGCAGTACCAGTCTGTAGACACAGGCTAGGTCAATAGGAAAACACCCTATACCACACTGGAGTTCCCAAGTACAACCTGACCTACTCAACAGCCTGGTCTTTTTTTCTTCCTTTTTTTTTCTTCATTTTATCTTTTTCTGACTCAGAAGGCTTCACACTAATGGTAGATTAGGAGCTGTTGAAATCCCTGGCCTGGATTACAGAGCAATGGAAATGATTGCTGAACATAAGCAGTCAGAGTCTGGGCTGTTAAAATATCCCTGAAAGGCAGCGTGTTTATTTTTATAAATTTAGCAGTAAAGCTGAGTGTTTGGATAGAACTGAACAATCAATGTTGGAAGGAGCTAAGAACTTATATGACACACAGAGCCCCAACACACACATTGTAAAAATTCTTAAAAACCACAAAGTCCTTAAGCATTGGTTAATTTATTAAATATTGATTAAATGTCCATTGTGGACCAGTCACTGAGATAGGAACCAGGGATGCAGGGCCATGGCCCTTGTTCTCAGCGAGCAGTGAAGTTGTGAACAGATTTGGAGCTATCTCAGCAGAGAAAATGTCAGCCTGAGATAACTAGATAACGAGCTAGCGTGGCAGGCAGCTCCAAAGACTAGACAGCTCATTATAGCTAAAGATTAGGGCAAAGTGGTCCTCTTCCAAAAGAGGCCTTATAACCTCTCCAATCTCTTAAATACTCTCGGATTGCAGCTTATTTTTTATTTGGGAAAAGAGACATAATCGGAATAAGACTTCCACTGTGTACTGCGAACTCCTCCACCACAGTCTGTGCTCCTAGAATTAGAACTCACGATTTCTACCTAAAGAACACTACTAAAGAAGTCTGTCCTCACCTCCAGCATGGATATTTTTTTAGGTTCCCTTTCTATCCACATGCATAAGTTTTCATTCTCTTGACTCAGCCCCCCTTCAACTATTTCAATTGTGCTCTGTCTCTTTTTGTAAGAAAGAGCTGGTTGAATGAGGCCTGTTTTCTGCCCTTGTGTCTGCAGATCTAATCCAGTGGCTGATTGCCTGAAGTACTAATTCGAGTTGCCTCTGTCAGATTCCTTCA
The DNA here is from genome assembly GCF_018167655.1 of Microtus oregoni. Classification (NCBI taxonomy): domain Eukaryota; kingdom Metazoa; phylum Chordata; class Mammalia; order Rodentia; family Cricetidae; genus Microtus; species Microtus oregoni. The sequence goes on along the minus strand of NW_024543083.1, from coordinate 5,725,161 downwards.
CAGTTGTATCTAATGATGCATTTTAGATACTTCTCAGTGTCCTGACTTGGTATAACAGTGGTACGTAAACTCTTGCTCACTCTTTGCTTGTAGAAAATGTTTTCTTTCTTTCCGTTTCAGGCAGTCATGCTCCTTTCTTCTTCACCTTATCTCCTCGTCTTTTGGACATCTGTTCTCTTGTACCCACCCTTATTGTTTAACGTTCTTATCTAGTGGCTTGACTTTAAGTAAGATCATAAAGCAGTTAACTTCCAAACCTGTATAAAAGATAATATATGTCTATGAACACTAGACTTATATATCTAACTTCTTATTCTGTTAACCTCAAGTTCTCTATTTGGTAATAAGTAGTAAGCATTCTGATCTGCCTCAATGCAGACATGCTCTCTCCGTGCTCTTCTTCTCATCATTGACAACAGAATGCATCCATTTGCTCATGAAAATCTGACAGTACATTTATTGGCAAGCTTAGTGGCTCTGCTGTAGAAAGTATTCAAGATATTTAACTAGTAGAATCCTCATTAAAATCTCCTATCCAAGAAGTCATTGAGTCCCTACTATAAGTTCCTACCCATTACACCATTTCTCTTTCATGAGCTAGTACCATATTCTTATTTTTATATAGCCATGTGTACAGTGCTAGTCTTCATGAAGACATTTTAGTTTAGCTAGAAAGTACTCCAGCATATTAACCATACTTACGTTCCCATTTCCCTACCAAACTGCTGGTTCTCTTTCTTTTCTCAGATAATAACATTTTTTATTTCCATGTTGCATACATATGTATGTGCACATACACACATCAATATTAATTTCTGCCTACACATATATTGGTGGGTCTGCATGTGAGAGAACATATGATATTTTTGTCTGTGTCCAGTTTATTTATCTTTCTATAATGATCTTCAGTTGCATCTATTTTCCTGCAAATGACACAATTCTATGTTATTCTTATGACTAAGAAAATCCATTCTCTCTCTCTTTCTCTCTCTCTCTCTCTCTCTCTCTCTCTCTCTCTCTCTCTCTCTCTGTGTGTGTGTGTGTGTGTTGTTTCCATTATCTCTTCATCTGATGATGTTCACTAAGTCTGTTCCTGTAACATCTGTTTTGGACAGTACAGTAACAAACATGATATGCAGGTATCTCTGTAGAACATTGATTAGATTCCTTTGGGAATGTTCCCAGGGGTGTCACAGCTGCACTGTGCTATAGTCTATGTTCAGACTTTTGAGGAACTGACATAATTATTCTCTAGTGGCTGAACTACTTTACATTCTTGCCAGCCCTGTGTAAATGTTCGTTTTTCCTGCATCCTCTTCAGTATTTAGTTATTAGTTATTTGTTTCCTCTCTGAAAGCTGCTCTGATTGTAGTGCAGTGGAATTTCTACATGGTTTTACTTTGCACTTCCCTGATAGCTGAGGTTGGACATATTTTATGTCTCTATGTATGACAATTTTTGTGTCATATTTTGAGAACTGTTAGTTGAATTACCCACTTAGTGATTAGTTTTTAAGGTTTATAGTATTTAGGTTATATATCTATCTTCTTAACACGCCTCTTTTACAATTTCCTTTATAGTGCAAATACATATTATTGAATGTCAATTATTTTAACTGACAGGAAATGAGTCTGAAATGTGAATAATGAGATAATTTTCATTTAATAATTAAAATAGCCATTACTTATTTAATATTTAAAATAAATCATGATTAAGACAATATATATTTCATGCGTATGTTTTCTTTAATACTTATTACAATCCATATATTTAAAATTGTTCTTGCACTGAAGCAAGAAACAATTATGTTACCCAAAAGACAGAGTTTTTTATCCAAAATTTTTTAAAAAAATTTGTACATGTATGTGTTTATGTATACATGTTTGTTTGTGTGTGCTGTGCATGTAAAAGTCAAATGTAAACACTGAATGTCTTCTTTGACTGTTTTCTACCTTATCATTTTTCTTTCCTTTCAAGACAGGGTCTCACTATGTAGCTCTGTCTTGAAACTCATCTCTAAACCAGATGGGCCTTGAACTCACAGAGATCTACCTGCCTCTGCCTCCTGAGCCCTAGGATTAAAGGTGTGTATTACCACCGCAGCCAGCTGGCCTTATCTTTATGAGTCAGGTTCTTTCTAAACCTGGAGCTCACAGGCTTGCAAGTGAGGTTTGGGGATCCCTGAGAGTCCACTCTGCAGGGTGACATATATATTCTTTTGTGATTGTCAGTGATCTCCCCTCAGTTCCCCATACTTACATAGGAGTCACTTTACTGACTCCTTTCCCCCAGCTCAGTCCTCTCAGGACATTTTCTTACTTCCATGTCTATCATAGGTCTCATCTTTACCTTTTGAGTGAATCACATTCTTCCCCATTCAATGTTAGACAACACTTGTGCATCAGTATTATTTTTTTTTACCCCATATATTACAGCAGAGGGACAGAGTCTGGCTTCATTATCTTTGAATATATAATACTTTAAGTCTACAATAGGACCTTGTACATGGAAGGAGCTCAGTAAATACTGGATTATGAACTATGAAACAAATGTGTGATAGTTTGGTAACTGGAATTAAAATATCATTTTTGCATTTTAGAGGGCTTGTTCTAGGAGAGCAGAATGGCTTTCCAAATTCTACCCCATTCCTCTCAATGCATCTCTAGACTCCTTTGCTTGCTTGGAGTTAGAGACAATATTCCTCAGCATGATGCCAAGTTTACCTTCTTCCAAATGTATATAATATACAGTTTTCTGAATCCCTCTCAAAATAGAAGGTACTGAGGTTAACAAATCTATAATTATGTAGATTAGTGTTTCATAATTACTTTATGGCAAAACCCTTGTGTATGTTTATATAAAAAGATAATATAAACCTTTGCCAGTTAACTTAAAAATTCTAGTTACTAATATTAGAATGGTTGTCTTTCAAAACATAAACTTAATATTTTGTCAATTAGGAAAACAGGGTTTCTAGAAATTATTTTTGCATAAATATAAAAAGAACCTTCATACTTCCTTTGATCAGTTTCCCATTGTACATTACATCATAGTTTGTTACACACTCACCCACCCCCCAGGCAGCTTTGAGTTTACATAGATCTTAAAAACTCCTAAAAGGACACAACTGAAAATTTAATGTGCAATTCAGCAAAGTCTTTTTGAATTTTGCATTAGATTTTCCTATAGCCTTGGGTAAAGCCATAAAAAAATGACCTGCTTAAAAATGTAATCATCACGGAGAAACCTTCCTAAAGTCAGCATCAAATAGAATAAAATATATTTTATTAATGACACAATTCACAAAATTACAAGTCCTGCCACTCTCTGCCCTCCAGGGGTCCCTCCCCTGTCCCCGGTTGCATGTGCATCTGTTATTGGTGTTTGTTCTGTGTAATTTAACCTTCTGATTGCCTCGAATGCCTAATGAAGTGGAGTGAATTAAAGGGTGTTTAAGCATGTGTCAACTTCTTTGGAAAATGGACCAGTGAGATCCTGTCTAAAAGAGGAGTTGAAGGATGGCTGTTTCCTGGCTACAAAACTGGAATCAAAATCATAACATGCTTTGCCAGTTTTTACTTCTGAAGTTCTACTTTTTAAATGAGTCAGGGCCTTTTCAGTGATCATCAGTACCAGGAGTCTGGATGTTTACCTGCATCAGTGGTTTTGTTTTGACTGAAATAAATGCCACCTTTGTTTTTTTTTTTTTTTTAACCATGTGCCCTTTGGACTCAAACTGTATTCTAATTGATCTTCCCTTCCTGTCCTTACTTGGCAAGTTTATCAACATTTCAAAATCATTTTCGGTTATCCTCAACGTTTTTAAACCTGTTCTTCAATTAGTACGTTATGCACAATAAACCACATATCAATAGGGCACTTTGCACTATGTAATAAAGGAGATAAGTATATTTAACATATTCAAACATGAAAATACACACATCAAATTTTTATGTGTATTTGCATGTTTAAACATGATAAATACACATATCTCCTTTAACACTCAATATGTATATGTCACGAAAACTTCCATAGTCCTTCCTTGAAGCTTTTTGATGAAAATAACATCGGGGTATTTGTTGTTGTTGTTTCTTCTCTGAGGTCTTAAGATCTTTTTCAAACTATCTTTGTCAATTTCAGTGATTTGATGTATAGCCCCTGTACTATATTTCAGTAGTCTCATAGTTTCAAATATGATATTTAAGTCTTTAACATAGTTCTTAGTGTGCCTTTTGTTGATGGTGTGTGAGAAGTCTTGTTTCATTCTTCTATTGTGGATATCTGTTTTCTCCAGCATCACTTAGAACATATTGCCCTTCCTTCCATGCATGTTCTCCCATGAGTGTTGTTGAAACTCACTTTGCTATAGATTTGTGGGCTTATGTATAGTCCCCATTCTATGATCACTGGTCTATGAATCTATTTTTATGACAATAAAATGTGGTTTTGTTGACTCCAATGAATTTAAAGCCTCCTGCCTAGTTCTTTTTGCTCAAGATTGCTTTGATTCTTCAGAATAGTTCTCTCTGTCTCTCTCTGTCTTTCTATGTTTGTGTGTGTTGGGTTCCATATAAGTTTTATGATGGCTTATGTAATTTTGTAAAGATTATCATTATCATTGGTAGTTTGGTGGAGATAACATTGAATCTATAAATGCTTCAATATGCATAGATGTTTAAATTTTTTTTTATTGAGGAAAGAAGAAAAAAACATAAACAAAAAACAAGTTTCCACCTCCTCCCAGCCTCCCATTTCCGTCCCCCTCATCCCACCCTTCTCCCCCTCCCCCCACTCCTCTCCCCCTCCCTCTCCAGTCCACAGAGCAGTCCAGGTTCCCTGCCCTGTGGTAAGTCCTAGGACCTCCCCCCTCCGTCCATATCTAGGAAGGTGAACATCCAAACTGGCTAGGCTCCCACAAAGCCAGCACATTAAGTAGGATCAAAACCCCGTGCCATTGTCCTTGGTGTCTCATCAGCCCTCATTGTTCGCCATGTTCAGAGAGTCCGGTTTTATCCCATGCTTTTTCGGTCACAGTCCAGCTGGCCTTGGTGAGCTCCCCATAGATCAGCTCTACTGTCTCAGTGGGTGGGCGCACGCGTCGTGGTCCCGACTTCTTTGCTCATGTTCTCCCTCCTTCTGCTCCTCATTGGGACCTTGGGAGCTCAGTCCAGTGCTCCTGTGTGGCTCTTTGCACATATATTGCATCCTGACTACAGTTTCACCTCCCAACCCCTTTTCATCTCTCCTCTCACTGAGATCCACTCTTCTTCCATTCTTTTCAGATAAGGGCAAACTCTCAGGGATATCAACTAAACATGACTTATCAAGTTGGAATAAGACTAGGCACTACCCCTCATGCTAAGGCTAGATAAGACAACAAAGTAGGAATAAAAGAGTCCCAAAATCAGGCAAAAGAATCAGAGCTAGGCCTTTTCCCACCTTTAGGAGTCTCACAAGAATACCAAACTACACAACCATAGCATATATGCAGAGGATCTAGATCAGATTCATACAGGGTCCCTGATTGTTGGTTTTACTACCACTTGAGGACTTTGCATGTATGACTATCAAGCATAACTTCTTGTAGTTTTCTCCTTTTGTTGTATCTTTATTTTGGATAGTTATTATAGGAAAGCTTACTTCACAGACCATGATTCAAAGATCACATCTTGCTCTCTTTTAAAAGTAACTTCAGAAAACTGGTGATAGTTCCTCTTTAAATGTTTTATAGAAGTAGACAGATAATATGTTTAGATTTGGGCTTTCTAAAAATGGGATGTGTGATAGTTTTTATCAACTTGATTGGATTGAGGAAAGCCTAGGTCAGCAAAGTACACCTGTAGGTGTGTCTGTGAGGGACTTTCCCATACCACAGAAGATAAAGTAAACTGAAAGATATTCTTTGAATATGGATGGCACAATCTCGGGAGTCCAGATAAAACACATGGTGATAAAGAACAAAAGTAAACAATGCCCCCTGCTCACCATAATGTGAGTTATTAGATTTTGTTGTGACTCCTAAAAGATATGTTAAAATTTTTGAAATGATCATCCAAAAGGAAATAAAACAAACAAAAACCAAACCCAACAGCTTCTTTTCCTTAAGTTATTCATACTATGTAGTTTGTTGCAGTAATGGAAATCTGACCAGTGTAGGTTAAATTATGGATTCAGAATCATTAATTGTTAGTGGTCTATCAAATCTCCTGCTTCTTGATGAGTGTTTATAACATGCGTGTGACTAGGAGTTTGTCTATTTTTTCTAGGTTATGAAATTAGTGGGCATCTAGTTGTTAGTAATGATTGACAATTGTTTGCTGTAATTCACTTCTTATGACTTTTCTGTGTTATATAATGTTTCTTTGCACTGCTATTTAAAGAATATTTTATCTAATATATATGAAGACTGTCTTTATTATTGTTATTATATGCATGAACTGTCTAATTATATCACTTTATTTTGGTCTCACATGACTCTTTAAAGGTAATGTGAATTTCTTGTAAGCAATATGTAGTTGGGTAGAGCTTTGTTATCCACTCAGTTTTTGTCTTTGAATTACAGAATAATAGTCATAAAAATACGAAGGACACAAAAGAACAAGTAAGCACCCTCAGAAAATTCTCTAATGCACTGATTTGTCTCCATATTTTGAATTTTTAATATTCTATATTTCAGCTATAATATTTACTCTGTGTTAATATAATAAAAACTGCTGCTCTTAGTAGTTGTAATTTCAATCTTCATGCCAGACATATGAATGGCTTCTGCATTCGGTGTTCCCTTGCACAGTCACCTTTACTAGTGAGTTTTAAACCATCCTGCATTTTCTTCTTGCTGGTGTCCTGTTCTTCAGTTTGAAGAATTTCTATGTTTCTCTTTCCTGGTTGGACTGGTTATAGTCAGAGAAAGGGAGATTTAACAACATTTCTTTTTCTTCTTTAATGTGTCATTTTTTTTATTTTGTTATATAAACATGGGCACTACTAGCTTTATTGCATCTCATCTGGTTTGGCTAGCTCCTTTTAAGGTATTTTGGTCCATGAGCTTCTGTCCAGCTAGAATGTCTGTGAGCCGATGATCATCAGAAGTGTTTAACCACCATCTTCCTTTGACCCCTCCTCCTCAAATGTATCTCCAACAGAAAGGAAGTGTATCTCCTTTTGAGAACAGGTCCTATAGCATGAGATTTATCATGAACCTAAAACCCCTCCTTTATAAAACTCTCAGAAAGGTGCTATGACATTTTAAAAAAGACATACAGAAAAATTATTTTGGTTGATATTTATCACTTTGTTAACAATATAATCATTTTCCTATTTTAATATGGAATTAGTAAAACAAGGAATTTCTATTGAGTATTTATTAGAATTTATGTTTTTAGTTACTATTGTAAGTCTACCATAACCCACAATTGTTTTATATGGTTTATAAACTCTAATAACCATGATATAATTTGTCATTGTATATTGACATAATATAAATTGATATCAAATATTGATATCAAATATTGTTTAATATTTTAACCTTGATGATAACAGAATATACTAATATGTCTTAATGAATTTTTCATTGGAATCAACAGGTATGTCAAATGGTATGTTGTTCTTTCTGAGAGTAAATTTCTATTGATTAAATAGATTTATCCAGAGAAAATAATTTGATCTCTCAAGTATACTTAATTCTCAGTATGAATTTAGTTCTCACTTCCAAGGGCAAAAGTCAGTGAGACTATGAATCCATTTTTAGGTATTTTAGAGGAAAACACCCAGTGTGTTTTTAACAGAGAGTAGCTGTTGTGGGGGGATGCTTGTAGGATCATTGTTGCAAAATAGTAATAGTTACATATTGGAACAAATTATTTCCATCAATTGCTTCCTGCTGAAAAGCCGCTTTGAAGATGCAGCCTCTGAACATGCCCAAACCATCTGAAATCCATCTGCTCTATGATACATACTTCATAAGATGTCAATGCTGTGATATAATTGTGCTTGATTTGGGGGCAGGAGATTGCTTCCAACTGTTGCTTCACTCTAATCTTCCCAATATGGTGCCTTAACCTCGTTTTACTGATTTTAAGTGCCTTATATTAAGAGGACATAACTGGACTGAATCATGTACTTGTGCTGTGCAATAATTAAGCAATCTCTGTATAAATCATTCCAGCTGGCCCCCAAGCCATTCTGGATTATTTTATTTGGCAAGAGAAAAATTAGGCAGATGTTATGAGGCATAATACAGGTAAGGTAGAATGCTTTCCTCTCTGACTTACTATAGTATAACTTCTAATAGACTTTTAACAAAAATATTTAAACTCTAATAACTAGATGTATGAATTCAGTAAATATTTATTGAATAATATCTTTCTGTAAAAAGAAAATATGAAAATGCATGAAAGAGGAGAAAACCACATCACTATATTTTAACACTTGTGATGATAATATTTGGTAAGTACATGCTACAAATCCCATGTACTACTAAAAATATAAAAAATACAATTATGTCTACTTTATAATCATATCTATATATAAGCTCATGTTTTATTTATATTGGAGCCTAACAAAATATAGTTCTATATTCAGCCATAATTTAAGACATATTTGCTGAATTCATTATTTAAATAAATATCCCTTTACCATATCAAATTGTACGTTTTCAAAGTGTAAAGTGAGTATAGGCTGTTAGTTGTGATAACAAGTTTGAAGTGCTTTCTGAAGAGATGGAGATGGTAGAGATAGGGTATCTAAAGAAGACAGAGCAAAGTTTCAAGAAATACCATGTCCAAGTTCTAATTTCAGAAATCATCAAGTCCTTTAGAAAGAATATGACACCAGCTGCTACTACACAAACATGTATATACACCCATGTTCATACATTTACATTCATGTATTTATTTATATGTGGAATGATTGAAAACAAATGAAAGAGAAAGTGTTCAAACGTTGAAAGAAGTGAACCACAGAGGTTCTACGTGGTTTTCCACCTAAGTTTATTGCTTACTCTGCAGTAGGATTGCCCTAAACTAGACCCTAAGGTGGTAGCTTTAGTGTTATTTGATGGAGGAAGGTCATTGGCTAATAAAGGAACTGCCCTGGCCCATTTTATTGGTTAGAAGATAGGTGGGAGGAGAAAACAGAACAGGATACTGGGAGGAAGAGGAAGTGAGCTCAGAGACTCCACAGCTCTCTCGGGAGCATGCGCCTCAGAGAGACGCCATGCCCCGCTCCCAGCATGAAGCTCCGACCCAGGATGGACTAGGGTAGAATCTTCCTGGTAAGACCGGTTCTCACAGATTATTAGAGATGGGTTGATCGGGATGTGAGAATTAGCCTGTAAGTGCTAGAGCTAAAGGGCCAAGCAGTGCTTAAAAGAATACAGTGTCTGTGTAATTATTTTGGGGCATAAGCTAGCCGAGCAGGCGACCGGGGTGCTGGGAACGCAGCCCCGCTGCCCCTATTACCACAGTTATTACCATGGGGTGTGACGGAACTGACTTTAGAGCTGTCAAAGAGGCTGAAAATTGAGTATGGGGATCTCTGAGAAAGGGGATCCACAGATCGGTGAATCTCCAAATTTTATCGAAACTCTCCTCAAATATTTACTTGACCTTTAACGATGTGTGAAGCTCTCAGGAATTCCACAGCTGGAAAAGAGAGATATTCCGCTGATATCCTTGTAGAACATTTGTCCACTTGAAGTACTTTGAAAACGATCTTCTAGTTTTATAGCTACCTATTATAGGTATGCCTTAAGAAGGAACATTATATCACAGGGCTTCGAATATACCTAGGATGAAATGCAAAGTTGAAATAAGTCCCTGATCCAAGATACAAACCAAGCTTCCAGAAGCAGGTGATACACCAGTAGTCTCAACATCTTCTAGAATAAATTTTACTGCAGCTCAGAGGGTGATGAGCAAATGGAGAGGTTCTGCAAATCATTTTCTCAAAAGTTAAGTATAAAACTACATTTTGACTTATTATCATTGTTTTGAGCCATGATCAAGAGAAAAAAATAATTAATAATAAATTATCTTGAGGCCACCTACCTAATGCAATTAGATTTTAAGTACTAAAAAAAAACAATAACATTGATTTCTCTACATTCTATGACTCTACTTTAAGGTGTCTTCAGCCATTGTGTACCATCAGGTTCTGAAGAAATAGCAAGATCTCTGGCAATAGCTGTGATTTTAGAGGTTTAACTGGCCAACAACTCCAAAAGAGGTGTCTAGAAGAGGTATTTGCCATTCCATTCTTAGCATAACTCCATTTAAACAGTACATACAGACACACACACATACATATACTTAAAATATGTACATATAAATGTAAAAAATATGTTTAGATATATGTAATCTATCTATCTATCTATCTATCTATCTCTCTCTATATATATATATTTAAAGATGTTTATGTGGGAACAGTCAATATGGATACTGGATTATAGAGGTCTTAGGGATATGTATACAAAAATGGCTCATGAGGTAGATACATTTCTACCTTTCTGAGGAGCCTATACACTGATTTCTACAGTGGCTGCACCAATTTGTACCCTCATCAGTTTCTGTGAATAGATGTTCCTCTTTCCCTATATCAATGCTAGCACCTGTCAATTTTTAAAAATCTTCTTACATGGGTAATGTAAAATATTAAATTAGTTTTAATTTGCATTTCACTGATAGCTAAAGATGTTGAACATTTTAATATGTTTTTCAATTTTTTGAAAATATTTCATCTTTTGAGAAATTGTTTATTTTCACACTCCAATTAAAACTGTTCTTTCTCTTGATGTTTAGATTCTCGCTATCTTTTTCCATTCTGTTGGATGTCTCTTCTCTCAAATTATAGCATCATTTGCTGTATGGAATCTTTTTTGTTTCATAGGGTCTCATTTACTGTTTGTTGCTATCAGTGCCTATGCTACTATGATCCTCTTCAGTATTGCTGTCTTCTGCTAGAATAAGGACATCAAATCTAATGTTGAAGTCTTTGATCTACTGGAAGAGAAGGGATGAGGTTTTCTACAGGGTGCAAGATAAAAATGTGGTTTCATTCTTCTATATCAATCCAGTTTAACTAGCCCTTTTTATTGAAATTTTGTTCTTTTCCTTAATGTGTATTGTTATCCCCTTTGTCAAAAATCAGGTAGCAGTGGGAATTAGGGCCTATATATTGCTCTTCATTTCTAGTTCTTTGATCAATGTGTCTGTTTTGTTTTGTTTTATTTTGCTTTTTTTTTTGAAACAGGGTTTCTCTACGTAACAGTACCAGCTGTCCTGAAATTTGTTTTGCAGTACAGACTAGAATGGTTACAAATATACAATAAAGACAGATTCAGATTAAAAAGACCTCCCAATGGGTCACAGTGTTAATGTACGTGGACTTAGGAGAGAGAACAAAGAGTACTGAAAATCATAGATGAAAGGAATAAAGATAATTAACTATTCAAAAGTAATACAGTAATAAAAAAGTAAGCCACATAAAGATAGAAAATTCACAGTCTATTTGAAGAAGGAAGAAATCCTGTCACCTGTGACAACATGGTTGGATGTGGAGGGCATTATGTTAGCCAGATAAATCAGGAACAAAGAGATAAACACTTCATATTCTCTCTACTTTTAGAAACTAAAAGGGTTGATCCCATAGAAGTAGATTAACTTCATTAATGGGCCATGTGAGAGAAAATGTAGAATTGATAGTGTGCATAAAGACCATTAGCTAGGAGGAATAAGTTACACAGTATATTTTATGGCTATTAATGAAAAGTTTTTGTATAACTAGAAAAGAATGGTTTTGTTGGAACACAGTACAAGAAGGAAGTCATGCAATGGAAATTCTGAGTGCTTGAAAGAGTAATCCTAGAATACGAGAATTACGTGACCTCAGTTCCTCCAAAGGTACAGAACTGTTCTTGGAATGTGAGCTACTTAGATTACTTATTACAAGTAGCTATTCTTACTTGTTTATATGCCTTTATGGAAAATATGTGACTTGTTCTTATAATTGTACACTTTACTCATGTGATTTCTCTTAATTCTCAGATTGAGATAAATTGACTCAAGTTCTGAGTAAAATTGTCTATTGCATGAAACATTAATCTGCCTCATTTTTAATGCTTCACTCCCCTAGGTTCCAGTGTTAGTTAGAGCAGTAAAGATAATTTGAAAGTTTCCAGTATATAGAAATGATAACCCTTGATAGGAAGGAAATGTTAATTGCTTGTTTTATTTTGCATATTATGAACACACAATCTAAATGTAAAATTCAACTTTAAAAATAAGTGCAAATATAATGCCAACTCCCAAAATTAAAAATTAAGGAAAACAATCATGTAAAACAAGCACTTAGACTGATAGACATTATTATAAATCAAAGCAAGCTTAATTAAAAAAATGAAGAATGACCATAAAATATATATGTAAATATCAGTCAGGTTTTGCCCAGTTTTCATGTAATTAATTGACAAATCAACTGCAGGAACCGGGCAGGACAGAAACTCCAACAACAGCAGGGAGGTGAGAGGAGAAAAATGTAGAGCTCAATAAAAATCAATTAAAAAAAAGAATTAGCAAACCATCAAATGCTCTGAACAATGTCATGTGTTGCTTGAATTGCTTGCTTAGAGGATGGTAGAAAAGGATATGATTGATCCTCATATTAACCAGCATAAGTTGTATTTTGGATTACACAAGAAGTTTCATTTTGTTTAAAACATGATAACATTTCAAAATAAGAAGAGTATTGAGTTTTTAAAATGACTGAAAGTTGGAAGTTTGATAGTCTCTGTCCCGAAATGGCAGTTGGGTTATAAATTAGAAATACCAAACCACCTGAAAATCCACAATGGACCAAAGATTAAGTCACAAGAGAATTAGTTTTACTGTATTGCAATGCAAAGATAAAACATCCAAATAAATGAAGAAGTTTACATAGATTTTTGAAGCACTAAATGTGTGTACCTGAAAATACAAAAAAAGTTTGATGTCAAGACAAATAAAAACTTACCAGGGATCTGGAAAAGACCAAGTAAATATAAAGTAATATGAAGCATGGATGTAATAAAGGTCAGAGTTGGCACTAGCGAAATGAAAACAAAAGAGGAAATCAAAATCCTGAAAATGTTTACAGAACTGAAATATCCTGAGCTCAGTTTCTGAACATGAGGGAGAGAGAAGAAACACAAATGAAGATTATTGTATTTTCCTGGCATATGATCAATCAGAATAGATGTATGGATATCATAAGGAAATTATTATGAACATATGCCAGATAATCTGGTAATTTGAATAACAGAATTTCTTGTAATTAGGAACTTATTGGGACAGATGTAATGACGCATGTCTGTAATTTCAGCAATGGAATGTTGAGGAAGAAAGAGAAAGTTCCGCATATTAACACAATATGACAAAGCATATAATTGCTTCATTATAGGCAGGACAGACATTATCACAGTGTAGTACATTTTCAGAGAAAACTCCCTAACCTGGAAAATTCAAAAGAATCCATTGTACTGGTGCTTGAGCCAACGAAATCAGCAAAAAAACAGAAATGAAGAGACATTTATTAGAAAGAATGTATTAAATTTCTTTCATTTTCATATGCCATAGTGTTCTACAGAATAAATTTCTTGGCAACAATTAATAACTGAATTTGTTAAAATGCAGAAATAATTATGATAATAGACAAAATGAATGATGTTTCTTTCTATACATGGTTAACAAACTGTTAAATTGTAAATTATAATGTTTTAAGGGCATAAAATATATACTTAAATCTTTAGTCAATAAGATATAAAATTGAGTTTAAAACTACAAATATTACTGGATAAAATTAAGAAATCTAAAGTAAGTGGAGGTCTATATTCATGGAAATGATGTCATCATTCAATATTACATGTCACAAAATTTAATACTAATCAGAGTGTTTTGTAACCTTAAAACATCAAAAAAAGTCTGCTTTACTTGAAAAATACACTGACATCTCATAGAAGGCAAGCCTGAGATACTCATTAACTATGAAAATCACCAATGTATTCCTGAGTTTATAAATAGGAAAAAATTAGAAGTGACCATTGGTTCCAGTGATTGGCAACTGTGGATAAAAAGGCAGGAGGGAGGATGAGGCTTTGGAGAAGAGGGATCTTAAAACCCAAAGGGTTCAAACTTGGTTTCTAATAGTGGTTGTGTTGGTTTCCTTCCTTCTTCTCTGTGCCTTCTTATTCTGTCTAACATTAGAGTAACTTTGTATCTGTGCTCAACATATTCTATATTGCTGAAGAAACTGTGAATCACAGTAGGTAGGCCTAGATTATTCATTTGCATGTAACTCAGTTTAAACCACAGCAACTTTAGGGCAGATGGTTCTTCATCATGTGTTCCTTAAGCATTTTGTAATTATTTACCATGGAAAGACATTGTTTAGATGTTGGGGGTGTAAGGAAGTGAGCAGAAGGAAGTTTCAGCTTTTATAGAGCATGAAATAAAGATCAAATAAAAGAAGAAGATTCATCTTCTCAACAGGAAGAACTTCAAATGGCCAAAAGACACTTAAGGTCATGCTCAACTTCCTTAGCGATCAGGGAAATGCAAATCAAGACAACTTTAAGATACCATCTTACACTTGTCAGAATGGCTAAAATAAAAAACACCAATGATAGCCTTTGTTGGAGAGGCTGTGGAGAAAGGGGTACACTCATCCATTGCTGGTGGGAATGCAAACTTGTGCAACCACTTTGAAAAGCAGTATGGCGGTTTCTCAGGAAATTCAGGATCAACTTACCCCTGGACCCAGCAATGCCACTCTTGGGAATATACCCAAGAGAGGCCTTATCATACAACAAAAGTATATGCTCTACGATGTTCATAGCAGCATTGTTTGTGATAGCCAGAACCTGGAAACAACCTAGATGCCCTTCAATGGAAGAATGGATGAAGAAAGTATGGAATATATACATATTAGAGTACTACTCAGCAATAAAAAACAAGGACTTCTTGAATTTTGCATGCAAATGGATGGAAATAGAAAACACTATCCTGAGTGGGGTACGCCAGACCCAAAAATAGGAACATGGGATGTACTCACTCATATTTGGTTTCTAGCCATAAACCAAGGACATTGAGCCTATAATTAGTGATCCTAGAGAAGCTAAATAAGGAGAACCCAAAGAAAAACATATAGGCATCCTCCTGAATATTAACCTTCAGCAAGCAATGAAAGGAGACAGAGACAGAGACCCACATTGGAGCACAGGACTGAAATCTCAAGGTCCAAATCAGGAGCAGAAGGAGAGAGAGCACGAGCAAGGAACTCAGGATCGCGAGGGGTGCACCCACACACTGAGACAATGGGGATGTTCTACTGGGAACTCACCAAGACCAGCTGGCCTGAGTCTGGAAAAGCCTGGGATAAAACCGGACTCTCTGAACATAGCGGACAATGAGGACTACTGAGAACTCAAGAACAATGGCAATGGGTTTTTGAACCTACTGCATGCACTGGCTTTGTGGGAGCCTAGGCAGTCTGGATGCTCAACTTACTAGACCTGGATGGAGGTGGGGGTTCCTTGGACTTCCCACAGGACAGAGAACCCTGATTGCTTTTCGGGCTGAGGGGGGGGGGACTTAATTGGGGGAGGGGGAGGGAAATGGGAGGCGGTGGCAGGGAAGAGACAGAAATCTTTAATAAATAATAATAAAAAAAACAATAACGCTGGGCATGCCCAGCTTTCTCAAGGTCATAAAGTTTCGTGATACAAGGAAAGAACACAATCAAGGAATGTTCTATAATACTTTGCTCCTGAATGTGCCCAGATCTCTTAGCAGTTGATGACACCGCACAGACAAACAACAGTTAAAGTATCTATTTAAAGAATAATAACCAATGTTTTCTTTTTTCCCTTTCAAATGCTTGGAGCTCTTAGCTAGAATAATGTGATATAGAAGAGACAGTATATCTATACTGAAAATATCTATTGGATAGTTAAAGAGACTGGAAGGACAGAGGGGCAGGGGTTGCCAGGAGCCCTGCAATGACAAAGCAAGATCAGGCATCTAGGGCTCCCAAGAGGAATTCTCACTTTTGCTCTCATCATTAAAACAGACCAGAAAATGGATGGAAGCAGACATGCCCCACAATGTAGGATTTATTATGCCTGCCACAATCTTCTTTCAAAAGGAGAAAAAATGGGTGTTCAAAGTCCTTGCTTATTGCTCTACATAATCTCTGTAGGGACAATGCCTTGTTAGAAGAGACAGTTGCTTTGACCGAGGTTGTTTCCTGTGCCCCAGACAGGATCAGACATTCATCATGGACTGTTACTTATTTATCATCTCTTAGACGTCGCCCTTAGTAGCACAAACATGAAAAGGCAAACTTTCTTTCCCCAGGGAAGGACAAGCCTGATCGGTCAGTGGTTAAAAACCACCTAAACAGCTGACACTGTGCCTCACCGAAAAGCTGCAGAAGGGCAGCCGAGGTCATTCTTAAGAAGTCAAGCTAAAGTTTGGACATGCATGAAAAGTTATGTTCAAATGAAACTGAGCAAGACTCGGGGCAAGTTGGCCACAAGCTAACCCAAAGTCCACACAAAAGCATGACTAGGTGTTATGCCATCACAGCAGGTAGGGGACAGGGCCCGTGGTGGGTACTCTGCACGAGGACAGGATGCTCGGTTCTGGACTTCAGGGCTGGATTTGGGGGCTGAAGATTTTTAGAGAATTTGCTGAGGGCTCATCTAAAAGTAACAAAGAATAATGAAAGAGGAGGAAGATTACCACTGAACTTGAGATACTGGAGCAGACAGGCTTGATACCTACAAAATGATGCTATCCACTCATTTCCACTCTAACCAGAAAAACAGAATGACATCTGTTTGGAGGCAAATGAGTATTCACACAGACCAAACATAGTTATAGATAAAAACTGGTTTTGCCATCCATCAGCAGATTTCCAGGGAGTACAGTACCATTTCTTCCCCCCAAAGTATGGTTACACTATTCCTTGTAGGGCTTTCTGCAACAGTCATAAAAGCCCAAATGCTGGATTTGGGGAAAGTGAGCAGTTAAATAGTATTGTCTCTTGCTTCTTCAATGCATCAGAACCATTTTTCACTTTTATCAGCTCCCATAGGGGCGGAGCCTAATGTCGTGGTTGTTGCTGGCTGTAGGTGTCGTCCCATTAATTTCATTCCCACAGACCTCCAGGTGCTGAGGATTGGTGATGCTGGGTTCACTTAAAGGTATCTTCACATATGTTTGGTATGTATTGTTTTCTCCTGCTTATTAAGAAAAGCTCCAAATGGGGTTGGAAATATGGGTTAGCCAATCAGAGGGGCTACTGATGATGCAGAAGCCCAAAGAACACCCACGTGGGGAAGCTCAAAACAGTCAGCTTTCATGGGATCTGATATATTTTTCTGGCTTTTGTGGACAATTGTGCTCACGTGTACATACACATGGGCATGCATAAATAAAAATAAGTCTTACAAATACCACTAATATTTCCCAGAAGAATATGGAAGATTAAATTTTTTTAAAGCAAGTGTCCTTCGGTTGTAGATTCTCTGGAAGAATACAGATGATTGAATTTTGATAGCAAGTTTCCTTTGGTTCTAGTTTATTTTTCTTTCTAAGTCTCCTGCCTTGTCTGAAATTTTAAGTGTTTTTAGCATTCTTTTAGACAAAGAGAAGTAAAATACCAAAGTTCATAAAAGGTTTCAATGTAATAGCAATGAAAAGAGGAATTACTTGAATGTATTGCATTCTTTTACCACTGGCCTTCAACAACATTTGTGTATAATTGGCAGCAGAGTGGGCCATGGGGATGAGAATAAAAACAAACTAAATACAAAGGTGCCATTTAGCTACTAAGATTTGGTCAGAGGAGCACTGTGAAGAAATACCAGCCTCCGGAATCAGAATGCAGAAGGGGGAAAGTTCAAACCTGGCCACACAAGAGCCAGAACAAGCAAGAGGCAAGCCTAGCAGTCACCAGTGTGTCTTGGTTTCAGGACATTTGGAAATCTGTTGTATTCCCCAGTGAATCCTTTTCCTCTTCAAGCACCTTTCTTTCTTAAATTCCATTGAATGTTTTCATTTGTTTGACTGCTTGAAAGCTTTGTCTATACTTGCTAAGTTTCTGTAGACTATGGCTTTTCTATGGGCCCCAGTGTGTGTGGACCTTCACAAAGAACAGGAGTCAGTGGATTAGCCACATCCTAAAGATCTTGTTTGGCTGAGGGATGAAAGGACCTAACATTAGACAGCAGAAATTCAGGTTAGAGTAAACACTGGAGATAATTTTTAAAAACCATATTGTTATATCCAGCTGCAAGAGTGTGAAATGATTGCTGGTGATGTGATTTTGACTTAGCTTATACTTTGAGTTTGAAACTATGATGAAAAGAAAAAAAATGCCAAATCCTGGAGAGAAGGGAAAAGACATCCTAGGCTTTTGGGAAAGGACAATTTTGGCAAATTGATTACTCAACAGTGAACGTGATAAACAGATTCTTCATTTAGTGCTTTATGTGATAATATTGCAAGCCACACAATTCACTCAAAATATATACTACAGTGGCTTCTTGTTTATTTATATAGGTTCAGGACCACCTCAGCGCAATCTTATAGGGGTAGGGAGTTTGCATAGGTGTCTCATTTAGGGTTGACCATTCAGTCTGTTATTCTTAGTACTTTGGCTGGTTGTGTGTCTCTCTGGTGATTACATAAAAGAAGCCTGCTTTGACCAAGAGGGAAAGCAGCTCAAGTCCATGGGTATAAACATAAATATTCAGAGGACAGTTTGATGGCATGACTGCTTAGCAAAAATAACAAAATCAGGGTTTCCCACAGAGTCTATGACTTCTTCTGTCAGGGGCTTTTGACCAGGGTTTTAGTTTGAGTCATTAAATTCCTTTCTCTGGATGAAGATTCCAGTCTATTCCGAAAGCAGTTAGTTTCCCCGCAGTAGTTAAGCCGTGATTACACCAGTGGACAGACCTGGCATGCTGACAATGAGACATGTGTAGTTCAGAGCTGGTGACATGATTTGAAGGAGAATAGGCCCCAAGGGGAGTCACACTGTTAGAAGGTGTGGCCTTGTTGGAGGAAAAGTGGCATTGTGGAGGCAGGCTTTGAGGTCTCATGTATGCTCAAGCTATGCCCAGTGTCCAAGTTCTTTTCCTGTTGCCTTTGGATCAAGATGTAGAATTCTCCAGTACCATGTCTGCCTGCGTGCCACAATGCTCCTTACCATGGTTGGAATACACCAAACCTCTGAAACTGTAAGCTTCCACCTCAATTAATTTTTTCATATTTATGAGTTTCTGTGGTCATGGTGTCTCTTCACATCAATAGAAAGCCTAACTAAGACAGTTGGGTAAGACCACTGATGTCCTTTCTTCTCTAACTGAACCCACATGACTTTATGGAACCATGAAAGCTGGCCAGCAGGAAGGAAGTTTCCTTGTTTGTTTTATATATATATTTCATTAATTCTTAATTAATACCTTAACCCATTCTGGGAGTGATTTTGCCAACTCATGTAGAGTTCTTCCATTGAGTCTTTTGTTTTATTTTAAAGTGCTGTTTTGGAATTAATTTACTATCTATAGGATTTTCATAATGCATTTTTGTAGTGGTCCTTGGTTTAGGTTAACTACCCAACTAACTTCTCTTCTTCTTGGTTTCCTTACCCCGGTCCTCACTTAAATATTTACCTTTCACTATTCCTCTCTCTTCTTTAATTTCACATGTCTTACTATTCCACCTCTTCACCTTTCTTTTCTATACAATCCACTACCCTTCATCCTTAAAATTCCCTTTCTAACTTTGTGGCTTCAAATTGTGCTCCATGTTGAACAAACAAAAGAAAAGATTTGAAGCAGAGATCTCCATGTAAGGCACAGCATGCAGCATTTGTCTTTTCAGGTCTGAGTTACCGTACTCAAAACAGTTTCTTCTGTTCCATCTGTTTACCGGCACATTTAATGATTTCATTTTCTCTGTAGCTGAGCAATGTTTTGCTTTGTGTCTGTATCACATTTTTCTTATCCATTACCTGTTGCTGACATCTAGGTTGATTCAATTTCTTAGCTATTACAAGTAAGGCAGTAATGAATGGGAGAGCTCTGGGATACCATGAAAAGACAAAAACGTCAAGTCACGAATGTCCTCAGTGGCTCTCTATTGCTGGGACAATACACCATAACCAAAAGTAACATGAGATAACAAGGATTTATTTCAGCTTACAGTATACAGAAGTCCATAATTGAGGGAAGTCAGATCAGGAACTCCTGACTGGAGCTTTTGAAGTAACCTGAAGATGGGAACTGAATCAGAAGCCATGGAGAAATGCTGCTTACTAGCTTGCTCTCCATGACTTGCTTGGCCTATTGCCTAGTATGAGCTATTTTCATATGTATATTTATATGACTTACCTGTCCATAGTGGGCTGTGCCCTTCCACTTCAGTCAACAATCAAGAAAATGCCCCATGACAAGCCCACAGTCCAATCTTATGAAAACAAATCTTCAATAATGGTTCTATTTTCCTAAATGATTCTAGCTTGTCTCAAGCTGAGAAAAAAACATAACAATGGGTAGAGAAGATGGAGAAGAATGCTCCACCAAAGGCATGGAAAATATTTTCCAAAAAATTATAGGGGATAATTTCCCAACTGTAGAGAAAAAGATGCCTCACTTTGTACCAGAAGCTCAAAGAACAGCGAGTGGGAAGGGAAAAGGAACTCTCTTTGATATATTAGTGAAAACAATAGAGCACAGACAAATGGATGATATAGGAAGAAATAAGTGAGAAATGTCAAGCCATTAATAAAAGCAGACCTACCAGGACAACTCCTGATTGTTTCATGAAAAAAATTGAAATCCAGAATTGCCTAGGATCCCAGATCAGAAAGATCATAACTACCATCCTAGAGTATACAATAGTACTCTTACTTAATTTGAAGAAGAAGGGCCAGATGGCTCAGTAGTTAAAAGCACTGATTGATCTTCCAGAGGATTCATAGTTGATTCCCAAGGCCCACATGGTAGCTTACAATCATTCAGTTCAAGGGAATCTGATGACCCCTCTGACCTTTGAGGGCACCAGGCATACAAATGGCACAAAGACATATATGAAGGCCAAATACCTAGAAACATAAAATAAATTATAAGGAAAATAATTTTTCACAATAAAGAAAAAATAAAAGAAATTTATGATTATCAAGTTAATCCACAGAGGGGAGATTACTAGAAGGACTACTTGGCCTGAAGGGAGAACACACATCAAGGAAGCCTTAGGAATAAATAAACAATACCAAAACAACAATTCAAAAGAGGTCTAAAAAAACATGACAAATTTTAGAAAGCAAAAATGACAGTCGTGACCTGAATATTTACTTTCTTAATTCCTCAATAAAAGAATACAAGCTAGCTGAGTTGATCAGAAAACTGGTTCCATCTTTGTTCTGTCACCAAAGTAAACGGAATTGAGAACCAAGCAAATACGACAAAATAGATATCTTACAAATACCTGGGGAAAATGGAATAAACCCAAAACAGTCAGTAGAAATAAGGAAGGCAAGTTCATACTCTCTCATTAAATAAACAAACCACCAAGAAGAGGTTACAATTCTAAACATGTATGCACTAAATACAGGCATGTTCAGTTTTTTAAAACAAGTAGTAGTAGATATGAAGCCAGAGTATCGATAGCCAATGATAGCGGTTGACTTTGATACCTGATTCTCACCAATAGATAAATTTGTTAAGCACTGGAGTTAAATGATGGTTGTTGATAAAGTGATGTGTGTCTACCTCTTGTGTTAACAGCCACTATCAGGACACAGGACTCCGAGATCATTCATTCTTAAGTTATTAGTCTCCCTTCTTTCATACACTTTCAACACCCACTAGTCCTGTTCCCCACCTCTATCCAATCACTGATTTGATTTCTATCATTATAGTTTAAACTTGGGAGTTCATATAAACTAAGTGATACATCATGAACCGCATTGTGTGTATGGGGAGAGAGAGATGGCTCAGAGGGCAAAATCATTTGCTGGACAAGGCCAGTGACCTGCGTTCAACCCCTGAAGCCAACAATAGAAGGAGAGAACTGATTCCACAAAGCTATGTCCTGATAGCCAGATGTGTGCCGTGGTATAGGTGCCTCTCTGCTCGTGCATTGCAAGCGTACACATGCACACACAATAATAAGAACAACAATAAGTAGAGATAAATGGACACCATTGTGTCTGGCTTCTCGTTAGCCTAATTTGACTTTCTTTGTCGGAGTGGATTTGGAATGTATCCAGGCTGTTTCATGTGTCAATAGTTTATTCCTTTTCATTGAAAAAGTAGTATTTTACTGTACGTATCCTTTTGTGGTTGAGAATTAAATGGTAGCCATTTATGTTGGTTCATATTTTAACTTAGTATATCTTCTATCAACATCCATTGACATGTTTCTGAGTTGAGATATTAGAATGAGATCCTTAGAATAATGGGGTGCTAGAGGCAAATTACTGGATCCCGGGGTGAGTTTACATTTGATTGTATAGGAAACTCTCTCGTGTTACAAAGGTCTTGAATTTTATGCTATCCACACTGGGTGTGGATCCTGCCAACACTTGCCTTTCCAGCTTTCTTTGCTTTTGCAATCGTGGTGCTCGTATGGGGGTATCAGCTGAGATTCGGTTTGGAATTTCTCTGATGACTAATGATGGTGAACACCTTTGATGCAGCTTTCTCCCACTCTGCCGTCTTTATTCAACTCTGTTGTGAAATTTTAGTGTAGTTATTATCTTTCTAGGATTGAGCTGTAAAATTAAAAGAAATCTTAATGCAAATTCTTTCTCAGGTAAATGTACTGCGAATTTTCCCTAATGTGGTAGCCTATTAATTTTCTTAGGTGTGTCTTTGAAAAGTGGGCATTTTAAAGTTTGATGAAATCCCCTTCATCCATTTTTAATACTATCCTTCTGTTTTCTAGGTTGTGTCTGAGGAATCAGAGTGAAGCTGGCTTCAAGGCTACCAAGGTCATATCCTGTATTAGCTTCTAGAAGTTTCATGCTCTTGATTTTTGTTTTTGAAAGCAGTTTGAGAATTATTTTGAATTAACTTTGTTCAGGATATGAAACTGAGGTCTCTATATTTTTCAGATGACTATCCAGTTAGCCACACACTCTTAACTGAGTTCATTCTTTCTCTTTTAAATTGCGTTGGTGTGTCAGAGCCGTAATAGGTAACCAGTAAACCACTGTGTTAGCTACCTGACAAAAGCCCCCAAAGGAAGAAGGGTTTAGAGAGTTGAAGACTGGTGCTCAGTACACTTTCTGCTTTTTATTCATTTGGGGATGTTAGCTCATTGGATGGTATCACCCACATCCAGTGTGTTTTCCCTCCTCAATTAAGCTTGGTGGAAACACCCAGAGGTGTGGGTCCTTGTTAATTCTAAAGTCAGTCAGGTTGACAAGGAAAACTAAGCATCACAAACAGTATGACCTGAAATAAAAGAAAGCAAGGCAAAACAAAACAAAACAAAACAAAATACAATTATTACTCCTCTCCACCAATGTGTATTAAAATCTGGCCTCCAGTTCCACTTTACTAAAAACAGGTTTATGAAAGACTTTTTTTTCACACTTCGTGTCAACCAATGCAGAAGTAACGTAACAAGTCTTGCTCCCAGGAGTGTCTGTGGCTGAAAACTTCACCTCACTTTATCCAATCCCTCATCTACAACTAACATCAACTTACGAATATGTATTCATATGCACAATCGTATTCTATAAATGCACTTGGTTCTCAGATCTGTCAAACATGATATCCACTGTCGCCAGCCCTGCCACTGGCAGCTCCTATGCTTTGCCACAGGATCTGGTCCTTTTGTGGAGTAACATTTGAATCAGCTCAGCAAACCCATGGGCTGTGTTTTGCAGATTTGTGAGTTGATCCCAGGCCCTCATTCTTGCTCTGTAAACACTATTTTCGAGCTACACTACTACCTTCTCGATCAGACCAGTTTTGCTAACCATACAGCAGTGTGGAAGTTACTGCTTTAATCTTTGTTTCAGTGACCTGGATGCATTTACTTTAGCTAAACCTTGCTGTTTATTTCTATCTCACAATCAAGGGGTATCAGTCCGCCAATCAGCTATTAGCAACCATTTAATGGGTTTTTAACTTCCTTTCACTGGGTTTTGTAATTATACGCCTTGTATTGTGTTACAAGTCATTTGCTCGTATTTCTTAGTTTACCCACGTTCATCATTTTCCTCTGATTATTTGAATGTCTTGTTTTAATTCTTTGAATGCATTTAAATAGAAGCTTTGAAGTCTCTCCTGTATTCAGCATCTGCATCTATTCAGAACATTTTAACTGACTGCCCTTTCCAGATGTGTGGGTTATGCTTCCTTTCAAATTTATTCTTGTGTGCCTCACAATTGTCAACAGTAAATGGACATTGGAGATAACGTTAGAATGATGATGAGCTCCGTTGTTTTCTTCAAAGGAATTATATATTTTCTACTCAAAATCAGTTATTATGCCTGAACTCAAGCTGAAAATAATGTCTCGCTCAAATTATAAAATACTGATCTCTTACGGGGCATATGGCAGCATGTGCCTTTAATTCTAGTACTCAAGAAACTGTAACAAGAAGGGCATAAATTCAAGGTCAGCCTGGCCTATTTGCCCAAGTCAGCCTAGACTCTAGATGTGGAGGCAAAACTAGAACCAAAACTGGTATCTTTTTTTTTTTTGTTTGTTTGTTAAGATTTTCATCTCATGCTTTCAAGTCAGGTTTTCTTATTGCCCTCGGTGTTTGCTGGGAAAGTAGATAAGTGCTCTCTCCAAGTGAACCTACTAGATGGGGGAGGCCTTTGCTGAGCAGCATAGAGGGCATCTTAGGATTCTTTGACCAGCTGCTGACTGCAAAATGGCCTTAAGTAGAACTCTGGATTGGAACTCCCTGGATATTATATCGTGAAACCATCTCCTTCAGGGAATTCAACTATGTTTGTGTTAGAGCTTTACCTGTACTTCATTTGAATCACTTTCTTTCTGACTCCTTTGATTTTCTTTGTAAACTGTTCCTATTTAATTTCCTTGTGAAATTTCCATTTAATTCCATTCTTGCTTAATTATCTTACTTAATTTTCAAGTATGTCCTTTTCATTATTTTCATCATTGATTTCAATTAATTTATTTCTTTGCGTGCTGTTTGATTGATTTTCATTTTTAAACATTGGATGTATTATATAAGCATTATCATTAAAGTGTTTGCTTTTAGGGTATTTTATTCTGAATATAAAGGAGCCCAGTTGGGACAATTTTATTTAAACTATATATACACATTATATATATATATATATATGTATATGTATATATATGCATATATAAAATTACATGTATTATAGTATTTCAAGTAGATAGTTAATAATATGATTCTTTATAAATTTTTATGCATCCTTAATATAATATTATTCTTCCCTCATCCTTTCTTCTGAATTTACCTCCCTTCCTCCTCCATAAGTACCCTGCTCTAATTTTCCATTTAGTGATATAGTAACTTTTTATATGGGTCTGAAGATCAAACTCAGTGGCTTACACATATATATGTCAAACAAAGGCTGCAGAAGTCAGTACCATCAGTACCACCCTTTATACCCACCTGGGTCCTTCTTTTTTTTTTTTTTATAGTGGTCAATACTTGCACTTTATTGACTCCACTGTGAACAGATGCGAGCTAACAGCTGCTGATGTGTGGGCTAAAGTGTCAGGCCCAAGACCAGGGTGTGGGGCAACTGTAGACAGTGGAGCCCAGGCAGGAGTAGAAGGCCCCAGAACTAAGTCTACTGGTGTAAAGAGCAATGAAGACAATGATCATGATGACGCTGAAGACCGGGGTGCAGATGTTCAGGCACTTGGCAGTGGAGGCGTAGGCCTTTGCCCCAGTCACATCACCCACCATCTTCCTGTCCCTGGACTTCACAGAGTGGGCATATGCTATGAAACCCAGGCAGCAGAAGTTCAGGAAGAGTGCATTGAATGTGGACCAGATCATGTGATCGGGCATCAAAAGCTGACACTTTGGGTCTTGAGGACAACTACTGGATCCTTGCTTTTCCACCAGGAGACAGCCACTGCTGCGCCTCTCGGACCACAGCCTCTCTTGCCTCAAAAGCCAAGCCATGCCTAAGGAGCAGCAAGTCATGGGTCCGCTGAGGGGTCCCCACAGCTCAACTTCTGCACCAACCACCACGATCAACATGCCTGCTGAGACCACCTGGGTCCTTCTAATCTCAGATTTCAGATCTGGGTTTGAGGTTAGAATTTTCTTTCTGTACTGATAGTATTTGCCTTCTATTTTTCATTTTTTTCCTACATGTAATATTTGTAGAGCTGTCCCTGCTCTTCCCAATCAATGTTGTGTGTGTATATTTCCATATGTATGTGTTTGTGAGTGTGAAGGTTAAAGGTCAGTTTTAATGTCTTCCTTCGCCGCTATCCATTTTATTTTTGAGACAGAACTGAAACTGATTCTGCTAGACAGGCTGACCAGTCAGTTCTTGAAGTCTGCCATTCTCTTCCCCTTCCCCAGTGCTGGGGTTAGAAGCATGTGCTTTTGTGCCCAACTTTTAGGTGGGGCCTTGAGATCTGAACTCAGATCCTAATGCCTGTGTGGTGATCATCTCACCAACTGAGTCATTTTCGCATACCACATACAACGTGTGGAAAGTCATGCGACAGCTAGTGGCAGCCTTGTTTGCATTCAATGTTGATTCCTTTATGGATTAGAAGCTTTGTTGTTGTCTATGACAAAACAGAAACCGTGTGTTTTGTGTGGCTTTATCTGCCCTTCTTTCTCTTCAGGGTATTGTGTAGACCGCGTGCTAATTCTTAACTAGCCACCTTTGTGCCATTGCCTACTGGAGCTATGTACTGTTCACATTTAGAATTTTCTGTAATGCACATTTGCAAATTTTATAATACAATTTATAAAATATTAGTACAAACCTTAGAAATACTCTGATTAAATTATCCCAAGGCATTGCAGCTCCCTCAAAGAGGTAAATAAATGGATCCAAGCTGGCAACATAGTAAATGATATTTGAAGCCTTTAAAAAAATCATATGTAGATGACAGACTCTTCGCTGTACTATCAACTGTGAGAGGAGTTAAAAGGTGACCATCAAAGGGATGTGTTTACTTGCTCTGTTCTCTCTGATGTTTTAATCAATAACTGGGTAAAGCCATTTGTTTCAGATTTTTTAAATGATAAAACTTGGAAAAGGTATCGGTAGATTTGACTGCAGAAGGAACTTCCACAAAATTCAAGAAGGTAGCAAAAAGGATTAAACTGCATCAACAAACTCAGCACAATGTGTTTAGATTGCTTTGGATAAGAGACAAAAATCAATTGCGTGAATTTAGAATGTAATGAGCCTGGCTGTTAGAAATTCATGTGGAAAGGAGTTGACATTTCCAGCTGGCTGTGAACACAATACAAATCAACTCTACGACACACCTGCACGGAAAGGCCAATGCAGCAGTAAGCTGCGCTGTTTGGGCAACTGTGGGCTGATCACTTACAGTGTACACCTGAGTAAGGATTGGCCAGAATAGCCAAACATTTTGAAGTTATGCCATTTAAAACATACGTCAGTGCAGGGAATCATTACTTAAATGATCTGAAAAGGAGTGAATTTAGGCTGGGCTTTGAGGACAAGCTAGAGCCTAATAGCCAAAGATGCTTTGGATACTTGGTTCATGCTTATCATGAGCGGATATTGTTTAACATCTTAAAGTCCAGCTGGATTCAATACCCTTTAGTGTGATCTGTGAGCTCCCATTGCTCTAGGCTCCTGACTGAGGGTTTTTCACAGTTATGTAACACAAATGTTTGCTTTGTGTGTCAGGTTGAAGAAGTGACTTCTAAAGTGTTTTATGATGTTAAACTTGCTGAGAAGTAGATAATACTCGACTTACATAGGACAAGGATGCAATGAGGTGAATAGGTGTAAAATGTATCTGCAATTTCTAAGCAGAGACCTCCAGTGAAATCCTGAAAGAACTCCCACTGCCTCTTTCTACTCCAATTAAATACTGTTCTGACTTACTAGACAGTGAGGAATCCAGTCCAAAAAATCAAGGGGAGTGTAAGCTTTAGCTCAGCCTCTGTCTGGAAGCTGCTGCCTTTTCAGAGGCTATGTTGAGATGAAGTGCTGTTCTGCTCAGCACCCACTCTGGCGCAAGTGTGTAGACCCCATGATTAGGGAGGTGCCAGTCCTGATATTCCAAATTACCTGTGAAGGGATGCTCAGTGTGCTGCTCTGCACCATGTTGGCTCCTGCAATTCCACATTACCAACAATGATAACTGCATTTTATAATCAAGTTCTTAAGGATTTTCTACTTGCTCTTGAACATTTTATAGGTAGAGGGAAACTTTAGAATGTTTTGCAATTGTCTCTCCAAAGTGCAAGGCATCTAAGATTTCACCCACCCTTTGAGCCAAACGTTACCCAACCCCATAGTCGTTTGTTGCTTGGAGACATGTGACCTGGGCCGGAGATGAAGGCAGTTGATGATTCACAGTGCTAGACATAGACAGAGCCAGCCTTATTGGAATCCCCTATCCTTAGATGTGACATAAGGAAGACCAGGTGACACTTATCTAGACATATTATGGTCATGTTACTGGACATAGACCTTGTGCTTGAAAACCCAAATATTTCATTCAAGGAACAATACAACCTTTTGCTCTTGAAGAAGACAGTCTCTGTCTTTTAATATCATTGTGCCAAAGACTCATTCTTACAAGAAGTTCTCAGAAGCAAAAAACTGATACTGCCATAAGGATTATAACTGCAGATCTGTCTCCCAATGTGCAGTTTCAGACACAGAAAATATTTATCCTATCGAGCATCTGTGATAACAGTGACTAGTGACAAAGACAGCCGGGAAGCACCTAATCAAACCATATCTATTTTAGCATCACAGGGTTAGCATTGTTACCAATTTCTAGGAAGAATTTGGAGCTTATATACAAGCAGAAACATAGTAAATGTTACTCGAGTTATTGTCTGTCTTTTAGGGTTCAGTTCTCCTTCCATATGCACATACTCTAACAGACACATCGTATCGTATCATGGATCTTAAGGTGTCATCCATGTTGCTTCTTATCAGTTCCAAGTCTCAAATGATCCTGCGATTATAGGTAGCAGATTCAAAAGGATGAATCCTGAGTGACAAGTGCCATCAAGATTTCCATGTCAAGAATAGTGATAATGACATAAATTCCTGTGGATCCTAACTTTACTGAGGGAGATAACTGCAAAAAACATGCGCATGTGTGTATGTATGTGTTTGTACGTAATCTGTCTTTAGATATTTATGGTTATGACATGCAAATCAACTGATTGATTGATAATTGATTCTGAACTCCATTTTGCAGGTTTATTTTGAGCATAGGTGCATAGATCCAATATACATTTAAAATATAAAGCAAATTATTTTTATGCATGTGCACTTGAGTAACTAGAGAACTACCAGTATAAGGGCGGTCCCTTCACCAATTTTTAGCCAGCTGCGTATTTCAAAAGCACATGGAATATTAAGGCTTCATGCAAATGATGGGGCTTTTATATATTATTTTTGGGGAAAAAAATCTTTCCACATTGCCAGTCCATGTATGTGTGCATTCCTCTCTATGAATATTGCACAAAGGACATTGTTACAGTGGAGTAATGAAAGCATTGAAAGTGGGAAAAGAGGGGTTAGAGAGATGGCTCAGCAGTTAAGAGCACTGGCTGCTCTTCCAAAGGTTCTGAGTTCATATTCCCATCAATCATGTGATGACTTACAACCATCTGTAATGAGATCTGTTGCCTTCTTCTGGCCTGCAGGCATGCATGCAGGCAGAACATTGTAAACAGAATAAATAAATAAATCTTAAAAAAATGTTTCAAGAAATCAAAAAGTAGAACCAAGCTGCCTGTCTAACAACATACAAACTAAGTGTAAGCCGGGCGATGGTGGCACACGCCTTAAATCCCAGCACTCGGGAGGCAGAGGCATGCGGATCTCTGTGAGTTCGAGACCAGCCTGGTCTACAGAGCTAGTTCCAGGACAGGCTACAAAGCCACAGAGAAACCCTGTCTCGAAAAACAAACAAACAAACAAACAAACAAAAACAAACAAACTAAGTGTAAAGTAGACATAACGTAGGATATTCAGGTATAAAAAGAAAAGTGGGAAAAGATTGTATAATGATTGCAACAATTCATGATGCCTTCTTAGACGATAATAGTGTGTAGCCATTGTTAAGTTCATAATTAGCACAGTAGTCACCCACATAAGTCACCCTGACATAGGTGATATTTTTATTTCATTTCTGGATAGTTAAAAGAAAAAAATTGCCTTTTTTTTTTCTCTTAGGACTTACTTAGTAAGAAAAAAATCACTGATCACTTTGTAAAAATTGCAATCAGTCTTGTTGTACAAAGTCAGCCCTTCATTTTGCAATCAGGGATCAGGCTGGAATGTTGATTGGCATCACCCCTTTTATTTGAAGAACGCAGATGGCTTTAACTGGAGAATTCCAGGCTATGAATGCTCCTTCGTTATCGGCATTTCTATACAAGGTTCCCTGGCTCCTAAGTCTAGAATCCTAATAGAGGAAGAAACAATATCACTACATAAGAGCCTTGTGTGGACTCTGTTATGATGGTTGCTTTTATGCCCAGATGAAGGGAATAATTGCTGGATATATTTTATGATGTGGTTCCACTCCATAGAAGGAACGATAAGCAAAAGTTATATGTGAACTATTATTGCAATAGTTCCTTGTAGATTTCACACATTTTTAATATAAATTAAGGAGAAAAATAAACTCCCAGTTTTACCAATAAGCTGAATGCATGGGAAGAAGCTTTTTAAAGTAATTGTTTTATTTATATTTTCTTTACCCATTTTATTATAAAAAGCTTTAAGAGTAACAAAATGTAGAAGTGCAAATACTTACATACCTATTATGTAATTTCCATAATTAACAGCATATATTTGCTTGTTAATATAGCCATCCATCCACTGTCCCACTGTTTATTTGTACATCTATCTAAATTTCTTGCTGTTGGTTATATAGCACTAACAAGTAGCAAACTCTATTCATAAAGCTGACTGCAATACTTAGGTACTTCTGAATAGTTGAGCATAGTTATTATGCTCAAATATTCGATATTTGTGTGCAGTTTTTAAAGTAAACCATTTATATAATAGAATGCATAAAATTGAACATATTATTTAACGGAGTTAGCAACCACATATGTCTCTGAAACACAATTATTCCCATTCCACTGAAATTTCTTTTCATAACCAATGTCTACATATCTCCTTTCACTTGCAAACCCTGGTTTGATTTTTTTTTATGTTAGGAATTAGTTTTGCTTGAGAGCACCTTTAAAAATAGAATCTGATCTGATCTGTTTTTTACTGAAATACTTCCTTCTTTCAGCATAATGTTCTGAAACTAATATATGGGGTGTGTAGAAGTAGCTATTTCTTCTTATGTGTAAATGGTAGCCTATCTTATATGAGCCACCAGCTGACTAGTGTATTATTCTGTTGATGGAAAATGGGAGACTTCAAAATCTATACATCCTGAATCAAACTTCTTGAATCATTTTGTACAGACTTTCTGGGTCTGGATACATTTTCATTTCCCTGGAGTAAATGGTCCAATTTTTGTTTTATCCTGGGGTGGCACTATGAGTAGATGTGATACACTATGCTCTACTGATAATGGGGAGTTTCAGGACACTACACCCTACAAGTCAAGAGAACAAACCTGTGTTGTATCATTTACTATGTTGCTCAGTAGAGTGGCTGAATTAAATGTGCTTTTGATTTAGGTTTATTTTCAATGCATGATAAGATAATGATAATCAGGATTTAAATGCATTGAGAGTTGAGCATCTACAGTCATGTGTTTATTTTAATAATCAAAACAAAGAAACTTCAGATCCTGATGGGAAAATATGAGCCTATTCAATGTCAACTCATGCAAAAGTAACAAAAATTGTAGCAAAACTAACATTTATTCATGACAAAAAACTTCCATAAAATTTTGAATTTAAGAAAATTTCTTATTAAAATCTGTAGATGGATTAATACCGGTGTCAGATTTAATGCCTTATATTTAACTTTGTACATAATAAAAGAATGTGTGTCTTTAGCAACACTATTCTGCCTCAACCCAAGTGGGTATTTACAGTGCAATACTGCCAGGAAAAAGAAATGAGGCAGTCCTGACAGCAAATGAAAAAAAAAAATAAACCAATATCTGTTCAAGATACACCATGTAATAAATTGCATAGAAAGGCCAAGAACCCACCTGAGGCTGACAATGAGTTTTATTCTTTTGTAGGATACCATGTTGTTTTCCATCTCATATATTTCCCATAAAATTAGAAGTTTCAGAGGTGTCATTCACGATGCTACAAAAGCCCACTAAAGTTATAGAACACCTCTAATAAAATCTGGACATGTATACCGGAAACTACAAAATTGTTGAGAGAAAAATCAATGAGATCTAAACTAATGCAGAGATATACTATGATAATGGTTTGGAAAAATCAATAGCATTAGAATGTCAGTATCCCAAAAATTAATGTGTACATCTACACAACCTTTTTTATTTAATTTTTTTTCCTATCATATATTTTGATCATAATTTTATACTCCCACAGTTCCTCTCAATGCCTCCTCTTCTCACTATAACCCAACTTCAATGTAATTATGTACTCTTAATCTCCCAAATAACAGCCTTGGGTCATAAAGAACCTTTAGTACACAGGTAACATTAGGGAAACCAGGAATGTTAAACACACAGCGTTGTCTTTCCAGAGAAAAAGATGTACAACATATTTTTACACCCAGAAACTGGGACTGGAGGTGGCTAATAGCCCAGCGGTCTGTATTGCCTGCAGCACAAGTCCATACCAAGTTTCCACAAGCAGGACCAGAAATGGTTGATAATATAGGTGACCTTTGCATTATCTATATGGCTAGGGGATCCCCAAGCTCTCATAACCAGGACAGGATGAACTCTACACTACCTCTACAACTGAGACCACATCGTATCCTTCCCTAGACCCTTAAGATAACACGTTTATCCTATCTCTAAATCTCATCTAAATGGAAGAAGTGACAAGTACTTTGAGAAGACTTATGATATAATTATGCCTCCTTATGCATAGAGGATTGTGTTATGCCAGGAAACTTATCCCCCCAAATTTTCCTGTGCTTAAACATACTTACAACAAACTGCCTGTGGTCAGATTGCAGGCGTTTTAATCAACGTTGGCTAAATAGTTTCTGTTGATCTGGATTTCCTTCTTGCTTTATACATAAACCCCAACAAACAGCAGCAGCATCAGCAGCAGCAGCCGGAACCGCAACAACAACAACAAAGCCTAATGAAAGTCAGAACAAACAAACTAAAAGGAAAAGAAAACAAACCAACAAACAAATACCAAAGCAAAACAACACATGTAAAATCAAAACAGAATCTGTTCTGTGCTAGTCAAATATGCCTGAGCATGCTTCCAGATAAATACTAATATTTTATTATTTATACAAGAATTTCATACAATCTATTTTATTGTACTTACTACTTCCCTTCCA
Organism: Microtus oregoni; assembly: GCF_018167655.1. Classification (NCBI taxonomy): domain Eukaryota; kingdom Metazoa; phylum Chordata; class Mammalia; order Rodentia; family Cricetidae; genus Microtus; species Microtus oregoni. The sequence continues at coordinate 5,691,473 of NW_024543083.1, read as the reverse complement.
GCTCCGTCTGCCATCACCCATCCTACCAATCCAACTTTATGTTCTACCTGCTTTGTCTGTTTTTATTTAAAAGTGGTTTTTTAAAATTTTTACAAACCAACCACAGTTCCCTTTTCCCTCCTCTTCGCCCATTCATCTCCTACACCTTCTCCTTGCCCAACCTCTCATTCATTCCTCAGAAAGGGGAAGGGAAGGCCTCCCATGGGGAGTCTGCAAAGTCTGACATATCAAATTGAGACAGGACCAAATCCCATCCACTGTATCACAGCTTAACAAGGTATCCTTCTACAGAAAATGGGCCCCCAAAAGTCAGTTCATGAACTGATAATCAAACTGATGACCACCCAAAGTGTCACCACAAACCTTCATCCAGTCGCTGTTGGAAGCAGATGCAGAGATCCACAGCTAAGCACTGTGCCTAGCTCTGGGAGGTCAAAGAGAAGTAAGAGGGATTATACGAGCAAATGGGTCAAGATCATGATGGGGAAATGCTCAGAAACAGCTTATCTGAGCTAGTAGAACCTCACTAACTCTGGAATGATAGCTGGGGAACCTGTACAGGACCAAACTAGGCTGTCTGAATGTCAGTGGCATTTTTGTGGCTTGGGCAGTGTGTGGAGCTACTGGCAGCGGGACCATTTTTTAAATATATTGATCTGATCTGAATTTGTGTTTCCCGAGTACTCTTGGGTTTGAAACAGCATTTATTCTTTAAGAAAGCATCTTGAGAACTAACATGCTACTTGATAGTAAGAATGTCTCAGTTCTTGGTATGCATTTGGCTAAAGCATACAGACATAAATTCTTGTAACACAATAGATTCAAAAGTTTATTGAAACTTACAGCTACATTTTGAGAAAAGTACTGGAAGGTATAATTTGAGGGTGGTATGAAGTTACCCAACTGGAGATATATCATTGTTTTAAGCATACAATTTTAACACAAAAATATTCTTGAAGAAAATGGAGAATTTATTCTATGTCCTAATTGCTGTAAGTTCATAGTACCTCCTCACCCAGAAAACCACCACCACCACAAACAACAACAACAACAACAACAAGTACCCTGCCTCTCAATTTAACAAGGAACTTATTGTCCAATGAAAAATGAGCAAAGGATTGAAATGGACACTTCACTTTAATAAATATGTGGAAGGAAATAAACACATGAAAGATGCTTCATATATTTAATCATCAAGAAGTATATATTTAAAGCACAAGATAATTATGTTTCTTTCATCTTAAAATAGATATTTCATAAAGTAATTGTCACCTTTATGCATCCTAGTTGGATTTACAGTATGGAACAGCACCTGAGTGAAGAAAATTTGCAGTTTCCTAAAATATTCATAAAATACTTAGCTTGTTACTCATCAAACCCAAGTCTGATCATAAGGGAGAGAAGGAGAGTTAGAACTCATGTCCACATAATATCACTGGCATCAAAGATATTTGTCACATTACTCTTAATTGTTTCAAGATAAAGCAGTCCAAATATCTATTAATAAATGGATCTACATGTGCTACTTTCTTATAGGTTATTATAGTATATAATTAATTGGCAATCTTGTATTTATTGTTTTAAGTAGAAGAAATCAGACAAAAGTTTACATAGTATGTGATGATTTTAACTATAAAATTGTATTAAAGAAGATAAAATTAATAGGTCTCATAAAAGTTCAGAGTTTGTGTAGGATCAGGAACTAGCATGAACACTGACTATAACTACCCATGGAACCCTTGGGCTGTCAAAATGCCCTTCCATGTTGGTTCTTGCAATGAGATATTTGTTAAAGTTTTGGAAATTTTCATCTCACAGTAGAAAATTGATAAAAAAAAATGAGCCAACTTTGTAATGGAACAACTGGAGGCAAATGTGGCCCTAGCAGAATGCGTATGATTTTCAAACCATGGGGTCTACTGAATACTTTGCCCTTGTAGGTGAAGGGGAGGATAGAACTCTCCAGTTGCTTTGTTTCTTTCATTCTTTCCTATGCTCTTTAAAACTTCTCTTCCTTGTTACCCACTGAATGGTAGGTAGTTGTCCATATGTTCCTGGAGATGCTTGTAAGTAGTTATACTAGAAATGATTGGCTCTTCTAACAATTGGAATATACATTTTGACTGGAGTTTAGACATGTAGACAGAAGACATGGTTACAATCTCTCTTATAGTAATAAGACTTTCCTTATAAAGTAGTGTGACCAAGCCAGAGGACTTAAGGAGCTCTGCCTTTGCCAACTGCTAGAACTTTATTTTTTCTAAGAATTAGATAAAAAAGAATGAAATATTCCAAAGCATCAGTGTGGTTATATTTATTTAGAAAGTTGATCCCTATGTTCAAGGAATGGCACAGAAAATACTGAAGGATTCCTAAGTCTTATCTGAGATTGTGTTTTGCTTGGAGATGGATCAAGGTCATAGAAGGTAGAAAACAAAACAAAACAAAAAAAAAAAGCAAAGCACTGTCAGTAAGAGAAAAATAACCTGGGATCTCTAAATTGTTCAGTTTTCAACAACAAAATAACAGGTATACAAAGAAAAAATAAACCACAATTCATCCAAAGAAACAGATTAAATCAATAAAATATTTCCCTGAGAAAAGCTTGTTTACTAGAAAAGCACTTCCAAATAATTGACTGTAAGATGCTCAAATAACTGAGGGAAGACTTAGAGAAATTCAAGAAAATAATGTGCTGAACAAAACTGAAAACAACTACTAAGAAAGAGCTCAAGAGGACATTCTTGAGATGAAAATTACAATAAGTGAACTAACAGATTCATCAGATGGACACAAAGACAGGCCTAAGAGGGTAGAAAAGTTAGTGCCAAACCCAAGGCATTGGAAATTATTGGGTCTGAGGAAAAGAAAGAAAAAAAGGTTGAAGAAAAATGAGTAGAAATCACAGGATGGTTATAAAAGCCAAAGTAACCCAGTGTGAGTTAAATACTAGAGGGTAGAGATAGTATTTGAAAAAATATTGTCTTGTTAAAGATTTGATGAAAGGCATGAATGTAAATATTTATCAAGTCCAAGAAATCATATAGGATAAGCTTAGTCAGTCAGATGATATTCAAACTGTTGGAATCCAAAAATTGCTGATTTGTTTCTGTAAAAAACGAGATCTTAAGATGTGACCAATACTTAGCATCAGAAATTTTTCAGGCTATAAGGCAATGAACTGTCCATTCAAGCTAGTTACAATAAGGAAAATAAATAAATAAACCTGGCACAGACAAAGCAGTCAGCCGTAAATTCTATATCTAATAAAACCCTCCCTTCAAAAGTGAGAGAGAAATTAAATTCCTAGATAATAATAAAAGCTGAGGTAGGGTCTAGAAACTAAAAAGATTCCTGGGGGTGTAAACTGAAAGATATTGCACTATGATTCAAAAAGATACAAGGAAATAAAGTCTCAGAAAAAGATAAGAATGACCGTAGTGTTTAAAGCTAGGTTTACTGTAATATTTATACTGTAATGTTTACAAAGCCATTTTTTTCTATTTATCTAAAAATTGGTATACTGAAAAATTAGCTCCATAGTAAGTATTATTGTAATATTGGCTTATAAATGTACATTTTTACTAGTAAAGAGATTAATAGTATATAAAAATAATGATTAATTTACAGTGGATTCATAATGAATAAAGCTGTAATTTTCTGACATTTGCTATTGAAATGATTGAGGACAGGGCTCATCAAGAAGAGCTGGCATTAAGTTTATAAAAGTAACATTCGGATCATTGCAACTTTTGCATGTTAACTATAACCCTTATGGTAACCACGAAGAAAAGAGTTGTAGAATATATATAAAATGAATTAAAATAGAATCCCAACATTTCACTAAAAAATTAGCCAACTACAAAAGAAGGCAATAATAAAGGGAATGAGGGACAGAAGGATGTAAAATTTGCAGAAAATACATTGCCAGTACCTTAACACTACCTTAATAGTAATTACATGTAAATGGACTAAATTCTCCAATCAAATGACAAGATTCTTATAATAGGTTAAAAACAAAACTGAGAAACACAAAATATGATCTAGGCCATGTATGAAGGCAGGCATCTTTAATCTCAGCAGTCCAGAGGCTGAGGCTAAAGAACCAGGTACTTGAGACCATCATAGGTCACATAGCATAACTCTCAAATAAGAAACAAAACCATGATATAATAATATGATGTGGTGTTGTTTGACTCTACATGTCCTCCACAGGATTGTGTGTGGCATGCTTGGTCCCCAGCTGGTGGTGATATTTTGGGAGTTGGAAGAGGAACTTGCAGGAGACCAGGAAAGTTGGGAGCTTGGGAGGCATATTTAAAGGTTAGATCTAATTTCTACGTCCTTTCTTCCTTCCTGCTTCCTGCATATCCTGAAATAGATAGCCTCTATCACATACTCCTGTAGCCTTATCTGTTCATGGTGGGTGCTTAGTCAATAGAAATCTTTGGAATCCTGACCCCCAAATAAATCATTTCTTTTGAAGTTGTTTATCAAAAGTGTTTTATTACACTGACACAAATCTATACCTGTGTTCTGTAAGAGATTCTCCTTAGACCCAAAGTTACAGAGTCCAAGGGTGTAGCTGCAAATGAATACGACCTACAAATACTGAGCTGGCTATGGCAGTGTCAGATAACTTATGCTTAATGAAGAAAGTTTATGACAAACAGAACATTTGTTATGAATTAAAGTCTTACAACCACAAAAATGTATAGACATCATAGATATTTAATCACCTAAAAGAAACCTGACTCACTTCAACATGAACAAACACCAAATGTGTTATTCTAAGTGGAAAAAAAAACCTATCTTAGACGAACACTACACGATCCCAGCCATATGAAGTAGTAAATAATAGCAATCAAAGTCAAAGACATAATCAATGGAATTGACTGAGTGTGGTACTAGAAGGAAGTAGGGAATATTTGTTAAAGGAAACAAAATCTCAGTTTTGACACATGAAAATATCTCTGCAGATGTCTGATGGTTGCAATGCATTAGTGTGGATTGTCCACTTCACAGCATCTGAAGTTTATAGAAAACAAATACATGCTCCTGCCTATGAGGGACTGCGAGTAGGTTAACCTTTGGGCGTGGATAGGAGCGATTATCTGGATTGGGCTCTTTGAGCTATGAAGACATTTATTCTGGGAAGGAAACTGGGCAGAATCATTCCATCAGCTTGGGAACTGAACAAAATAAAAAGGAATAATGTAACTGAGCATATGCAGTCATCCCACTCTTCTTTCCCTGGCCAAAGATGCAATGATACCAGCTGACTCAAGGTCTTGCTGCTGCAATGTCTTCCCCACTGTGGTAGACTGTACTTGGGCATTGTGAAGTAAAATTAACCTCCTCCTGTAAAACCACCTTTTAAAGTTGTTTTTATAATTAACCCAATTAAAAAATGGGGCACTGAACTGAACAGAGAATTCGCAGCAGAGGAAGTTCAAATGGCCAAAAGACACTTAAGGTCATGCTCAACCTCCTTAGCGATCAGGGAAATGCAAATCAAAACAACTTTGAGATATCATCTTACACCTGTCAGAATGGCTAAAATAAAAAACTCCAATGATAGCCTTTGCTGGAGAGGCTGTGGAGGAAGGGGTACCCTCATCCATTGCTGGTGGGAATGCAATCTTGTGCAACCACTTTGGAAATCGGTGTTTCGGTTTCTCAGGAAATTCGGGATCAACCTACCCCTGGACCAAGCAATACCACTCCTGGGAATATACCCAAGAGATGCCCGATCATATGACAAGAGCATTTGTTCAACTATGTTCATAGCAGTATTATCTGTAATAGCCAGAACCTGGAAACAACCTAGATGCCCTTCAATGGAAGAATGGATGAAGAAAGTATGGAATATATACACACTAGAGTACTACGCTGCGGTAAAAAAAAATGACTTCTCAAATTTTGCATGCAAATGGATGGAAATAGAAAACACTATCCTGAGTGAGGTATCCCAGACCCAAAAAGATGAATATGGGATGTACTCACTCATAATTGGTTTCTAGCCATAAACAAGGGTCACGGAGTCTACAATTGGTGATCCCAAAGAAGCTAAGTAAGAAGGTGAACCAAAGGAAAAACATATAGTTGTCCTCTTGGCTATGGGAAGTAGACAAAATGGCCGGGGAGAAAATTGAGATCTTGGGGGTGGGGTGGGATGGTGGTAAGGGGAGATGGGGAGAGTAAAGGGAGAAGGGGAGAATGGGGGGGGAACTTAGGGAAAAAGGAGGATTGGGATAAAGGAAGGTTGGATAGGGGAGCACGGAAGCACAATTATTAGTTAAGGGAGCCACCTTAGAGTTGGCAAGAGACTTGAACCTAGAGTGGCTCCCAGATGCCCAAGCCAAGGTCCCCAGTTAGTTTCTTGGGCAGCTGAGGATAGGGAACCTGAAATGACCCTATCCTATAGCAATACTGACGAATATCTTGCATATCATCATAGAACCTTCATCTGGTGATGGATGGAGATAGAGACAGAGACCCACACTGGAGCACTGGACTGAGCTCCCAAGGTCCCAATGAGGAGCAGAAGGAGGGAGAACATGAGCAAGGAAGTCGGGACCACGAGGGGTGCACCCACCCTCTGAGACAGTGGAGCTGATCTATTGGGAGCTCACCAAGGCCAGCTGGACTGTGACTGAAAAAGCATGGGATAAAACTGGACTCTCTGAGCATGGCGAACAGTGGGGGCTGATGAGACGCCAAGGACAATGGCACGGGGTTTTGAACCTACGTAATGTGCTGGCTTTGTGGGAGCCTAGCCAGTTTGGATGTTCACCTTCCTAGAAATGGATGGAGAGGGGAGGACCTAGGACTTACCACAGGGCAGGGAACCCTGACTGCTCTTTGGACTGGAGAGGGATGGGGAGGGGAGTGGGGGGAGGGGGAGAAGGGTGGGAGGAAGGGGAGAAGGGTGGGAGGAGGGGGAGGGAAATGGGAGGCTGGGAGGAGGTGGAAACTTGTTTTTTTCTTCTCATTTTCTCATTAAAAAAAAAATAAAGTTGTTTTTATCAGGGTATTTCTTCCCACAGAAATAATAAAAATAATTTAGGGAGTGATGATTTAATATAAACATGTGTGATGTTTTAAAATATGTACTTAAAATAATAAATTTTGTATTGTGTATATTTTCCACAATGACTAAGTCAAAATAGAATACAGGAGAAAAGTTGGCAGTAACAAATATGAACAACTATTTTTAAATGGAATATTGATATGTCAAAAACAGAAAAAGACTGACAACTGGAAACATTTGTTTCTTTAACATGGTACAAATTATAATATCATTATTTATTGGAATAATATAACAGAAAGGTGGATGAAGGAAAAAAAAGAGTAATCCATAGAATAAACTCTTGGGTAGACAACAGTGAGTGCAATTCAATTTGTTGCAAGGTAAAGTAGGAAGCATTGACCCTAGACGTCAATAACATCTACAATATAAAAAAAATCCTTAAAATAATAGCAGAACCTGTGGTGGATTAATAACTAATGATTGTATAGGATTACTGGATGCCAGACATTGTTCTAAATAACATGTACAGTAAAAGATAAGAGCTACAGTCATAGATACAATACATATGAAGTTTTTTGCTTGTTTTTTTTTTTCATGCAACCATAGGCTACTCTTACAAACAAGAAAACTGAGGGCATAGAGTCCTGGTTTCTTCCTCAAGCATTCAGCCTGGTCCTAAATAGGTTTATTCACTGTTCTGATCAGGAAACTGAGGCTACAATAGATGTATGAATTTACCTATAAGCATAAGAGCTTATTATTAAAAACTGATATTTTGCAAAAATGCATAGTGGAGAAAAAGTATCTCCAACAAGTGGTGCTAGGAAAACTAAATGTCAATTTGTAGAAGAATATAGACCTATATGGAGTAGGGGGCCACTTGTTTGTTCCTGGCTGCTCAGCCCTGAAATAATCTTCACACTTAAATTGTATTAATTAAACCACTGCTTGGCCCATTAGCTCTAGCTTCTTATTGGATAACTCTTACATATTAATTTAACCCATTTCTATTAATCTGTGTATCACCACGAGGCTGTGGCTTACCAGGTAAAGTTCTGGTATCTGTCTCTGGCAGGACTGCAAGGTTTCTCCTTACTCCACTTTCTTTCTCCAAGCATTCAGTTTAGTTTTTCCTGCCTAGTTCTAATCTGCTAAGCTACTGGCTGAAACAGCTTCTTTATTATCCAATGGTATTCACAGCATACAGAGGAGAATCCCACACTACTTATATTTCTCAGCCTGTAAAAAAATCAACTCAAAATAGATCAGAGACCTCAAACTGCTAGAAGAAAATACAGGCAGTACCTTATTGTATTTAAGTGTAAGAAAGGGCTTTCTGAAAAGTATTTCATTTGCTCAGGACTTCAGGTCAACAAGAAAAAAAATGGACCTCTTAAAACTAAAATAATTATTACATCAGTAGAAACATTAATGAGCAAAGAGGAAGCCTGCAGAATGGGAGAGAATCTTTTTTCCAGCTTTGTATAAACTAGAGAATTAATATTCTGAATATCTAAACAAATGACAAAGAAAAAAATGACCCAATTGAGAAAAAGTGGATAATGTTTCTGAATATAGATTTTTCAAAAGAAGAAATAAAATGGGTAATAAATGCCACAAAAAATGTTCATAATGGTAAACAGTGATCAATACATAGTTTTATGTTATGATTTTAAAGATGTTCAACATTCTTAGCAGTTAGGGAAATAAAAATTAAAACTACTTTGAGATTTCATCTTACACCAGTCAGAATGGGTGGGAAACACTGAAGAAGAGGGAGAAAAAAGGCATAGAGAATATAAAAAGTGTTTGAGAAAGCCACAAAGAAAACATTATTTTATGTTTACTTTAAAATACATGACATGCACACAGTTAGGCACCCAGACAGAGTGAAAACCTGATACCAAGTTTGGGAGCCTCCATTCGGGTTCCTGGTCAGGGGAGTCCAAGAGACTCCCCCAAACAATATAGGTTATTGTCATTGCCGTTGGTTTTCTCCAAGACCTTGATGGGAAGACGCTATTGCTGAAGACATTGTGAATTTGGGCCATGAGACTTGGAGAAATAAAGCTGTAACTGATCTGGAAGTTTCCTCTCAGAAGATTGACCCTTATCATATTAGCAGGTCCTGTGCAAAGGAGAGAAAACAGTAGTCCTACTCAGATGTAAAACCTGTGAGCCACAATAATTGGACAAGCAAGATATTCACAATGGTGCAATAATGGCACTTTCACTTGAGAGCACCTAATATCTATCTAATTGAATGTAGATGCAGAATTTGTACATAAAAATCCGAAAATAAGTACAATTATTAAATTAGATAAAACCAAACCGAACCAAATGAAAGAAAAACTTGATATACTGACCACAAAGGCAAATGTATTTTCAGAGACTTATGCTGCATATATAAGAACGACAGCAGAACATATCACAATGTGTTTATCATATCCATCTAGACTAAGAGTTTTCTCTAAAATAATACTGAATTAGGAAGATCTGTTTCTTATTAGCTCTGAGTGCATCGGTGAGTTTCTTGATCTCTATGTGCCTTTAATTTTTTATTTGAAAAATGGAAATAAGACTACTTCCAGCTATTTGGGGAGATTAAATTATGCATAGTCGTGCTCTGAGCATAGTATAAAGATCATGTGTTAGCATTTTTTTAAAAGTCTTTTGGTCATGTATTTCTAGTGGTTCTAATTCAGCAGTTGTTCCATAGATAGGATGCATTCCAGAGGATTGGCGAGTCCTCCTAAAAACATGTCCTGTTTACAGTACTCAAATTTGACACTTTCCTATCTTATGATAGTTAATGGTTAAAAGCAATTTCAAAGTTTGAACTTTGATTTCTTTTTTAGTATTATGTCATGAGCCATTTCCATGTTCCTGGGTACCAGCAGAAAGCCTAGTCTCCAGGAATCCCCTTATTTGCGTTTGAGGGTGACTTGCATAGGGTAAGCTGTGATGACGATTCACAGGCTAAGTATGTGAAATGCATTTTGAGGATAAAGGATTTTCACTGTTTGATGGGTTTCTCATGTTGTAAACCTCTCATATTGAGAAACATGTATAATACTAGTACCTCATTCTAGGGCACATGGGGTAACAGAGGTAAGCCAAACAGAACAGAACAAACATATTGTTTTCCAACTAGAAAGAACTTTTAAATCATTAACCTTAACTTTTCTACTCCCTTGTCATTAAAAAATATGTATGAGTTTATGGGAGAAAGTGGGAGAAGGGAGAAAAGAGAAGGAAGAAATGATGTATTTGTATTATATTCTCAAAAGAGAAAATTGACTTTTATTTTGCAATTTCACATATGTGTACTTCCAATCCTAAGAACTCTCATCTCCTGCCTCCCTACTACCCCTGTCTATTTTCCCTCCTCCCCACAAATCTCTCGTCTGCATTCTCATCTAATCTTTCTGTTTTGAGACCCATCAGGATTAACCAGGGCCATTTGTGTGATTGTGTGATCCTGTGTTCTGAGCAGTCTGTTGCAGCCTTGTGGGCCCAGCAGATGGTGCAGAATTAAAGACAATGATTCCTGCTCTCCCAGAGTCTATGTACAGCTGATCATTAAGAGGCAAAGGCTAGGCCCCATGAGCCCCTTCCCCATCCTTGATGGATTGTTGTTATGGCAGACCTTGTGTGTGCTCACTGTAGGCGTACTGCAGCCAATGTGAGTTATTGATGACTGTAGATGTACTGAGTCTAGGGTGCGACATTTTGCAGATTTTCACCCTGTATTCTGGCTCTTACCCACGTTCCACCCTCTCTTCCCCAGTGTTTTTTAAGCCTTAGAAGGGATGGTATAAGAGATTTGCTTAGGGTCAGTTGAGCTTCCATTTATTTATTTCTCTGCATCTTTGGCAGCCACAAACCCTCATCATGGTTTACTTCGTTCAGGAAGAGGCTGCTATGAGTAAGGGTGGGACCTGCTTTTGTCCATGGATATATTTAAAGGTATTAAGGTATATTTAAAGGTATTGAGAAGGCAGTTCACTGGCATTGAGCACCCCGTGAGACACGTGAAATGAAAGGGTTACAGTCAGTGTTGTGATTCCCACATTAACCAGCCCATACTAGATGTTTAATAAGTATTTGGTACCATCAGAAGTGTTAGTCATGACTGGCAGAATGTTTCATAGGAAGTGTTTTCTTCTTTTTGCTTGCCACTATGGCAAATTTGTCCCTAACTGAATATTGGGGGCTGAGCCTACCTGGACATCAGAGATGGGGATGTCGGTAAGAGATGTTAGGCACAGAACCAATCATATTCCCAGAGAACTACATGGATTTTGATTTGGGGTGTGAAGATGCATGATAAGGTACTAAAAAGCTTTGCTGTCTTTTTTTTTTCATTGAATATTGGGAGAGTAAATCTTGTCATCTGGCTTCTGACAGGAGAATATAGTTTTCCAAAGTGGAATCGTTTTCCTAGATAAATGTATCTTGTGCTCTATTCTGCTTCTGTGGAACTGACATATTTGGTGTTGGATGCCTTCCACATGAAGATTTATCATTTAATTATAACTAAGAACACTGACTAAATCCCAGCTGCTTTGAGAAATTACTTAACTGAAATGCAGGATTCTCGGTGAAAGACCCGAAGCTTACTTCTGATCCACAGACTCAGGGTTTTGATTCCCTAGAAGTGACAAATGGTTCAGGCTCTAAGAAAGGGACAGTCTCTAATTATGAGGTGCACAGTTCAATCTCAACTAGAGAAGAGCAGGCAGGAGCTACTCCGTGAGGTTTGTCAATGGTTTGGAAAGTGATCGAATGCAATCCTTCACCCTAGCTCCCAGCATGCGGTTCCTCTGCTTTGGTCAATCATGAATACAGCATTCTAGAAAACATGCCCTCAATGCCGTGTGACTAACTGTACCACTTAATTACTCCATTTTCAGTGAAAGGAAGCACAGTCTCTTCCTTCCAGGCTTTTTTTTTTTTTTTTTTTTTTTTTTTTTTTTTTTTTTTTCTTTCATAACCTCAAAACAGAATTAAAGGGAAAGAACTTGCAGGAAGCCTGATTCATTACAGAAATTAATCCAGTATGGTTGGCAGGCTTGGGGTTTTCTTCCACGATTTGTTGTTGTGATAGATATCTTAGTTCTTGGTTCAAGCAGTCCAGGAGGGTTTGTGAGAGGAATGTAATATTGTTTTACAATGCAAATATTTTGAGCCATTCTTCTCAAACCCGCCTATACTTTTTTGGGGGTAACTCATTAAAAATATTGTACTTCTCATTTTTATTAATGATAATTTAATAATTAGAGGCAATCATCTGAGCACTAGCATTTTGAAAGATTGTGAGATGATTTATACTGTGCTAGTCAGTGTTTCATCATTATAGTGAAATCCTTAAGAAAATTAACATACAAGGAATAAAGGTTTATTGTCGCACACTATTTTGAGGCTCTTAAGAGTCAAGGGAACTCACCGCTTAGTCCTCTGGTGGAGACACTGAATGCCAGAGGCAGCAGCCATGTGAAGCAAAGTGCTCACCTCATGACCAGAAGCAAGAAGAGAAAGAGTCCAGTGTCCTGCAATCCATTTAAGGACACACCTCCAATGGAATCTCTGGGTATTCACAGTTGTTACTCCTTAATCCAGCTGTTCCTTACGCAAAGGTGCATGAGTTTCCTACACTAAATATAGGCCTTTTCTCAAGAGTTATTACTTCACAGAGGTCTTCCATGCATGCGCTGAACAAAAACCTCTAATTATTTCATTATTTATCTTGCTTTTTTTTGGTTTATCTTCCTAACTTCATTCTTGTAGTAAAAGGGGGTGTCAGGGCTGCGTCCCCAACACCCCAGCTGCCTGCCTGGCTAGCTTATGCCCTGAAATAATTACACGGACACTGTATTCTTTTAAACACTGCTTGGCCCATTCTCTTCTAGGCTAATTCTCACATATTAGTTTAGCCCATTTCTAATCATCGGTGTGTAGCACCCCAAGGTGTGCTTACCGGGAAGATTCTAGCCTATGTCCATCCTGGGTGGGACCTTCATTGCGTGTGTCTGCCATGGCGTCTCTCTTAGGCGTCTGCTCCGGAGAGCAGAGCTGTGGAGTCTCTGAGCTCACTTCTTCTTCCTCCCAGCGTTCTGTTCTGTTTACTCCTCCCACCTATCCTCTAACCAATAAAATGGGCCAGGGCAGTGCCTTTATTAGCCAATGACCTTCCTCCATCATTTCCCCTTTTTCAGTTTAAACAAAAAAAAAGGCTTTAACTTTAACATAGCAAAATTACATATAACAAAACAGTTATCAAGTAAAAGTTACAATAATCTTTATCATAACTCAGGAAAACTATAAATAATTATTCTTAACTCCGTCAAAGACTCCAGAAAGATATAATACTACCTATGCAAACAAGAACTAAGAAACTTCAAACTCTAGAAATGACAAAGACATCTCGCTGCCTGGACAGTCACCCAAAGTTCTTTTGTACCGTTGGGGCATCCATCTTCAGCCTTCAGGCCCATGGTATCCAGCAGACATTTCCATAAAGCAGGAAAATTCAAAGTCAGTTCAGTCACTATCTGTTGTGTCCTGCAGAATGTCTCGCAGACTCTTTCAAAATGAATCAGGAACCCCGAAAGATCATCTCACCTTAGGCAAGTTCAGTAGTCCTCTCTCTGTGGGTTCTCTGTGTCCAGTTTATGCAATAGTCCAGGCAAGAGCAGTTTCTTGCCCAAATGGCTATCAAACTCCATAAGGTGCCTCTTCGATGCCCATCTTCCTCTTGAAGTACATTGGTGCTGCCAGGAGCAGAGTGTCTCATTGTCATGAAAAGTCCTCAGTTATTAAAACATTAAATGTCCTTTTTTGTAATCTTTGAAAGACATGAAAAATGTCTATCTAAAATATATCTCTATATATCTAGAAAATCTAATTAACATGACTACAAGCTTTACTATTATCGATGATTATCCATTAACAACCTATATTTCTTAATTATACAGTACATATTTAAATGAACTACACAATCACAATACCTTAATCAAAATCAGAAACACTTATATATATAACAAAATTGACCTTAAATCTCTATCAATAAAGCAAAATCTATACTAATGCAAATTATTCATATCTATATCATATCCCACTTTAAATGTAAAAGAACGATTATAAACCATATTTGGGAACATGGGCGCAATTTTTTCTCTCCAAACTGCTTCCTGCTGAATGGGGGCGTCGTTAATTAGGTCTTTCATGGTATAACCTGGGTGCTAGTTTCATCTCAGTTGGCAGTTGAGCGAAGCAATTTTCTGAAGATGTTCACTGCAACCCTTCAGGAGGGCGTGGTCCATCATACCAAATCAGAATAGAAGAAATGAACAGCGTCTCATCCTCTGTGAAAACAAAATAAGAAACTCCTTTCCAAAGTATCATATCCTTAGATCCAAATTCAAAATATCTATGTTGGATTAGTTCAGAAGCATTTATAAACAAATATCTTTTAGTAGCTTTTGCTCTTTCCTCAGCATTCAAACAATTCAAAGAGAGCATAATAGCATACAGTATCAAGATTCTCTGTGTATTTTCCATCTTCGTACAGCTTTGTTTTAACTGCTATTTTATTTATTTTTACATTTAACTCTTTGCTTTTTGAGACAGGTTCTCTGTATCTTTGACCTGAAGTAACTCTGTAGACCAGGCTGTCTTTGAACTCTCAGAGATCCGCCAGACTCTGCCTCCCAGGCATTGGGATTAAAGGCGTGTGCTACCACACCTTGAAGTCACAGAGGTCTATCTCCCTCTGCCTACCAAGTGTTGAGATTAAAGGTGTGTACTGCACACAACAACTCTCTTCCTTTTATTTTTTGTTACTTTAAGAACTTTAAATTTTAGTCTGCATATATTTTTAACACACTTCAAACCATTTAGAAATTTTCTTTGTCTTTGAATCTCTCTTTACTGTATATCTCTCTTTTTCTGACCACACAAGTCTTTAATTTACCAAGCAATATCAGTAGGATTAAAGGCATGGCTTTGCCAGCTGGATCCAGCCCATTCCTTAGCTTTCCAGCCTCATGGCTGAGATACTGGCTGTAGCCAGCAAGCGAGCTTCAGCAGCCTGTGCTTGCAAACCGCACAAACCGCCTGCGTAAAAGAGTCAGAGTTTGTCCTGGCAGGACAGCCCAGAAAGCCGGCATTTTTAAACGGCGCAGCTTTTTTCCTGCTACGGCTGAAAACCGAAAGGCATGCGTTCAGCTTTTCGTCAACACCGTTTAAGTATTTCGTGGCAGGACCTCTTAATGAGCTGCAGGCTTTGCAGCTAAAGCTGAGTCAGGAAGCCTCTCTTAGATGAGGTGCTTGCTTGGCTCTGGCAAGCAGAGTAGACCCAAGAACACAGCGAGTCTAGTTGCCATCAAACAAATCGTAGCACTTTACTCCAAATGCTCTATTCAAAAGCTCTGTCTCCTGTAGGAGCCAGACAGAGATCACAATGGCGGCACAGCCCCAGGAAGTCGCGCTTTAAAATGACACAGTGTTTTTTTCTGCTACTGTTGCTGAATCAGGAAATCTCTGTACAGCACGCCACCAACAAAGAGCAAAAATCTGTGTTAAACTCTCTCTCCCTTATTTTTAAGCCTTCTCATGTTTTTTAAGTGGATTTAGTCCATCACGTGGGGCGCCATATGTAGTAAGAAGAGCGGCAGGGCTGCGTTCCCAGCACCCCGGCCGCCTGCCCGGCTAGCTTATGCCCCGAAATAATTACACTGACACTGTATTCTGTTAAACACTGCTTGGTCCATTCTCTTCTAGGCTAATTCTCACATATTAGTTTAGCCCATTTCTAATCATCGGTGTGTAGCACCCCAAGGTGCACTTACCGGGAAGATTCTAGCCTATGTCCATCCTGGGTGGGACCTTCATTGCGTGTGTCTGCCATGGCATCTCTCTTAGGCGTCTGCTCCGGAGAGCAGAGCTGTGGAGTCTCTGAGCTCACTTCCTCTTCCTCCCAGCATTCTGTTCTGTTTACTCCTCCCACCTATCCTCTAACCAATAAAATGGGCCAGGGCAGTTCCTTTATTAGCCAATGACCTTCCTCCATCACATTCTACATATTTATGGCTTATTGTCTGTTTTTCCTCCTACAGTAATAGCAAAATTTTTGTCTTACTTGATCCCTGCGATGATACCAATAATAGGAGTAGAAGATGGTACATAGAAGGGCTTGATTGAGTTTCTTATAGATTGAAAATACTAGGTAACATTTGGCAGACACTTGCTTTTGCTTGAGCTGACAGAACCCACTAAATTTCTTAAAATATGCCACTGAAGTTATTTCTTGGCAATGTGTAAATCTCAGTGTCATGTTTTTTTTTTTCTTTTTTAAGTTGTGTGCAGGAGTATGAAGTATGATGCTTTACCAAGCTTCATATCCCAATTCACCGCTGAACTGTAAAGTTGGGTTTCTG